>NC_133005.1:40883500-41488000 GCF_048564905.1 Vicugna pacos | reverse complement strand
AACCTGCATTCTGTTTTATCCGTCCATCCACGGACACTCGTTGGCTCCCACTTCTTGGCTGTTGTGAACAACACTGCTGTGAGCACGGGTGGTGTGCAGACATCACTTCTAGACCCTGCTCTGAACTCCTGGGATCATACCCAGAAGGGGAGTGGCTGGACCACACAGTAGTTCTATTTTTAAGTTTCCGAGGAAACTCCATACTGTTCTCCACAGCGGCTGCACCGCAGCCTCTTCTCTGTGAGCAGCCTCTAAGGGGTGAGGGGGGTCGCCCCTGCACCCTCAGCCCGCCCCCGTGTTCACACAGAGGGATGTTCCTGAGGATCGGCTGAATGATGAGCCGATGAAGGACAGAAGGAGGAGGGAGTGAGTGAAGGAAGCAGAGATGGGGTTTCTGGAATCACGAAGTCACGGGAGGTGGCTACGATGACACTGGTCCACGCGAGGGGCAGAAGCTCCAGCAGCGCCGGCCACGGCTAAGGCCACGCACACTGGGGAGGGGAAGGCCCTGAGCAGCCTCGGGGTCTCCAAGTTCAAGGAATCCAGTTTGCCCAACAAGACAGGCGCTTTCCTAAGAGCGCCAGGAGTGAACTCGCGGCTGGGGGAGCCTCCGTCTCGCCAGGGACCTCAGCGCCCCCAGGATGAGTGAGGGGGTGCAGGAGGAGGTGGGGCGTGGTGAGACCAGGCTCTGCCCACAGGAGCTTAGAGCCTCCTGGTGCCGCCCGGATTGGGATTTGCGCCCCAGTCTCCCCAGTCCGCCCACTTCCGGCGTCTCCCAGGTGCCCGGGACGCCCCAGAGGCTGCGGGACAGCGAGCCGGCCGCCCTCCCCCTCCTGCCCGCCCCCCTTCATCGCGTTTGCTTTTTAAGGGTTTTCAAAATGGAAGGGACTCTGATCGCTTCGCCTCCCAGCGGGACGCGCTGGAGATGTGTTCCTGTCAGCACTGTCCCTGAGGAAGGCTCGAGCACCGAGAAGGGGAACTTTCTAACCACAACTCTCCTGCATTACGAAGTGATAACGTGTCAAAGATGTTACTCAACTCCTTGGTTGAGGAGGAGCCGGGAGGACGTGCCGGCCAGACGCCAGCCAGCCCGCCCCGCACGACGCACCGCGCCCCCTACAGGCCGACCACCCGCATTTCCATAAACACGAGTGCAATGCCTTGCGTGTTACCCGTTTTGCTAATTAGCTCAAAGACGATGGAGAGCAGAGGCTGCCCAGAAGGGCCCCTAGAAGACGCCCAGTTTCCCCCAGGAAACCTGCTCCTGGGATGTCCTGGCAGCGCTGGCGTTCCCGCATCTGTTGTCCCCTGCGGCCCCCAGCCCCGAGGGCCCCCGAGAACAGAGACGAAGCCCTCACACTAGGTCCCGGGTCGGGTCGTAGATGCCTGGAGAATGGGAGTAGTTCGGGTTTGGGGAGTTGGGGGAGGAGGGATTCCACAGTCTCTGCAGGGCTCTTGTCTCTCCAGGAGGGAGATTCGGGTTCTGCCAGTGGCCCGCAAGGCCTCATGGCTGCACCGGCCCCACGTCTCCTTCCCTGTCCCCCCATTCATTTGGCCCCAAGTACGGAGCCTTGGCAGTTTCCGTCCAGCCAGGCGCCTTCTGCCTCAGGGCCTTTGCACTCCCCTTCCTCACTCCTCCACACTCTGCTCCTGGCTTGTCTTCAGGGCGACTCCCTCCAGTAACCACTTGTCAGGGACCCCTTCCAGGACCACACTGTTTAAGATCATAAACAACCACCCCCTCGCAGACCCCCACACCCTCTTCCCCTTCCTTACTTGACCCTTCTCCTAATACACGTGCCACCTGACAGAAGATACATTGGCCTTGTGTATAAAGTGTATGTGTTTCTTGTCTCGCCCCCAGTGGGATGCAAGCTCTATGCCAGCAAGATGTTTGTTGTTTTTATTTCCTTGTCCCCAGAGCCTGGAACAGTGCACAAAAAGAACACTTGAATGAACGAATAAATAATCAAATGACAAATGTTCATTTTTCAAAAAAAACTGAAGTACAGTTGATTTACAATTTGTGTTAGTTTCTGGTGTGCAGCATTGTGATTCAGTTATACATACACATTCTTTTCCAGAATCTTTTTCATTAGAGGTTATTACAAGCTATGTGCTACAAAGTAGGTCTTTGTTGTTTATCTATTTTGTATTATAGTAGTTTGTAACTACGAATCCCAAGCTCCTAATTTATCCCTCCCCACCTCCTCCCCCCATAACCATAACAACTTTTTTTCTATGTGAGTTTGTTTCTGTTTTTTAAATAACTCCATTTGTGTCTCTTTTTTTAAATATTCCACATATAAGTGATATCGGATGATATCTGTCTCTGATTTACTTTATTTAGTATAACCTCTAGGTCCACCCATGTTACGGCAAATGGCATTATTTCAAATGGTCATTGTTAAAAAAATTATGTTATTACTACTAGTACTATGAATGCCAGTTGCCATCAGTAACAAAAGTACTATGACTACTATTACTTCTACTTCCACGTCACTATTGTCAAGGGCCCTTGAAAACAGCATCTTTGGGAGACACGATCGCGCCGTTCCCTGCGATGGGCGTTGTCTGCCACCTGGTGGCCATCTTCAGTAACTGCAGCTCATGCAAAGCGTTCTAAGAGGTTTCAGGCAGACGTGCCCAACCAGCTGTCCACACGTTCGTTTAAAAATCTTTATTGGCATGCCTGATGAGAACTCAAGTTGGCACAACTCTTCTAGAAGGAATTTGGCAATTCCTAAGAAAACTACACGCGCGCTTCCCTTTTTACCCACCAAGCTCACTTCTAGGCGCTTCCCTGAAGATACATCACCAACAGCAGAAAAACGCGTACGCACAAGGTTGTTTCATTGCATCATTATTTGTCATTTCAGACTACTGGAAACTACCTAAATGTCTGCATATAGAGGTTGAACAAACTGGTACATCCACAACATAGAGCACTCTGCAGTGGAAAAGAGAATGAGAATGTCCTCTAAGAGGCTGTACAAAGTGACTAACATTCTGTTAAGTCGAAAAAGCAAAGTCCCAAAGTATACACACAATTTGCTTCATGTCAGAAAGAGAGGGTATAAGAAAATACACATGTATCTGGTCATTTGTGCAAGAGAAATACAGGAAGGATAAAACAGAAACCAAAGAGGCTGATCACATCCCTACAGGGCTTGGAGGGAGGGGAGGAGAGCATGGCATCCGGGTACCAGAGATGCAGAAAGACCGCCAGTTCTCTGGGTGCATCTTTTTCTAGACCTTTGACTCTCAGAACCATTGTGATATTTCACATACCTTCACATACTCAGAGAGCAAACCGACAATTAAAACCAGCCAGGACGCTGGAGAACCTGAAATGGAATCAGATACTAACAAATGGGCCTAACACAGGACAGAAGGATCACTGACCACATTGATGGGGGTGGGAAGAGAAGAAATCGCTTAAGGAAACTGAACGTCTCGTCTTAACTGGATATTGCGAAGCTAAAGACAAAGGAACTGTCAGCAATGCTGTGACCTCGATATAATGTGCTTCTCCGGGGTTTGCATTCAAAACTCGGAAACTAAGTGTGCACTGGAAACTGAACGAACCAGCAAATGTAGATCATGAGAGCTGGGTCCTCACTGTTTGAGAAAGAAGCTATAAGGGGAAGGAGGATGGCTAGAATGAACCCGACGTACTGGGCTGGAATCAGAGCGATTGGGATTAAGTCCTGGTAATTGACATATATATGTACAGCTATGCAGATACAGAAATCAGACGGTGGGGGGTGGGTAACATACACACAGATGTTTCCTAGCTCTTTCTGCCTGGGGGCGATGACAGTCAGTACAGATGAGCACATGAGTGCCCAGACCCTGTTTGCTAACCATCATTCTCCAATAAAAGGAACCAGGGCTCTTTGGAGAAGTGGTCGATTCTGGGGCTGAGGCAGGGAATAAACAAGATGCTCCTGGAACATGCTGGGTTGCCAGAGAGGCAGAACTTGCTCAGGGGAGGATGTGGGCTTGTTCAAAGTACGCAGGAGCCAACCTAAAGGAACTGGAAAAGTTTGAGCCGGAAAATAAATAATCAAAGTATTGGATTTTAATAAGCTAAAATAAGTATCTAGAAGTCCATACTGATATAAATAAATCATCAAATAAGTGGGGGAGAAAGGACAGCTCTTCCTTTCAGTAGAATTGCACTTAATAAATGTAGCAGGAAAGAGGAACACTGAAATCAGCATCAGGCAAACACCAACACCACAGAAAACTGTGACAGACAAGACCTGCTGATGGTGCGGAAATCAGTGAGTGAAAGTGGGGGCAGGAGCAGACGCCAGCAGACGCCACCTTCGCCCAGAGTTCAAGGCCATGTCGACAGCAATGGGGCGCAGACCCGACACAGACGCCTGGACGTGGTTTATCGAGGACATGACACCACTTCTCTGGTATTTTTGCCAGAAATGCATTTCTATCGTGAGAAAACATCATTCATTCAACCCAAACAGGGACGTTCTACATAACAGCTGATCACGGGTCTTCTGAAGTGTCAAGGTCATAAAAGACACACCCGGGACACGGAGGAGAGAAGGCTGAACGCAACGTGGGATGCTGGCTTGGGTGTAGGACAGTGAGAGGACATTCAAGGAGTGAATTTCATTAATGAAATAAAATTCAAATTAGTGAAGTAACAGTACTGTACCCATATTACGTTTTCTGGTTTTCATGATTCTCCTATGGTTACGTCAGCATTAGGGGAAGCTGGGTGAGGGGTAAATGGGAACTCTTTGTGCTGCTGTTGCAACTGGAAGTCTGAAATGAGTTCCAAGTAGAAGGTTTTAAAAATCTATATGGGGCACCTGTCGTGTGCCAAGCCCTGTTCCAGACGCTGAGGACACTGCTGTGACCACAGGAGACTCCGCCCCTGTCCTCATGGAGCTTACACTCCAGGGGAGAAGGGACAAACCGGAAACAGGTCAATACACAGATAACATCACATAGTGACGGTGTGACAAAGCAAATGACTCGGGCCTCTGGCAGGCCACTGGGCGTGGGCGGACCCCACGTCCTTGCAGCTGTAAGACTGGGCTTCCTGGTTCCTTTTCTAGCTCTTGGCTGCGGACCGTTCTCAGACCCGAGGGGCTGCTCTCACATCCTTGTTCTGAGACCCATGATCTCACACACGGCTGCTGGCTTCCTCGGGGCCACCAGGAGCATCTCCTGGCTATGACAGCACAGTGTGACCGAGGGGGTGACTATTCCATCAGTCACAGCTTTCGCCCACATTCGGGAGAGATTATACAAGGCTGTGTGCCATTGGGGGGTCACCTTAAGATTTGGCCTCCCACCTGCACCCAGGTGTACGGCAAAGGCTTTGCACGTGCTCAGGCCACGCAGCACGACAGCTGTCCTCTCACGGGTCCTCGTTAGCATCACCATGAAGCCCCCATCACTGCAAGCACACAGCTACCCTTTTTGCAGCTGGGTTTCCATCCTCCTGTCCACATCCTGGTGTAACCCCCTCCCCTGGAGTGACTTTCTAGTCAGTAGAACGTGGCCAAGGGGACAGGAGGTCCTGCCTGTGACTCCGTACGTTCTGTAAGACTGGGAGCAGACTTGCTCTGGAGCCTTAACCTCTTTGCTGGAGACTGAATTCTGGAAATGAATTCTGCCAACCACCCGTGTGCACCTCCTCTGATGAAGACGGCAGGTGTAGACAACCACCTGTTCGTGAAGATTACTGCTGAATCCATCGGCTCCCAGTGAACACCTTTCCTGGTTGTTCACATATAAATTAAGATGAGCAGCTACTGGGGACTGGCAAACTGGGAAGGGCTACTTACTAAATATTTTCAGCTTTGTGGACCATAATGGTTTCTGTGGAATAATTCAACTCTGCCACCGAGCACAAAAGCAACCGGCGGCAATATGTGAGTGGTGGGTGCAGCTGGGCTCCAAGAAAAAATTTACTTACAGTCATTGGAATTTGAATTTCATGTATTTTTCATGTCATGAAATATGATTTATCTTCTGATTTTTTGAACTATTAAAAAATATAAAAACCATTATTGGCTCATGGGCTGACTGGGCCCTTGAGCTGTGGTTTGGCGATCGTGAGATGATCTCCATTCTAATCTAAAATGTGCCCTGCACCGACATCACAGGGTACCACCAGCATACTTGGTCCTTATCTGCATTTCTTCAGCGTGTGCTGTGAAAATAACTCACATAGTCCCATTTTCTTGAAAACACCCAGAAAGTATTCAGAAGACACAAGGAAGTGGTCTCAGATCCTTCCTCCCCCCCTCCCCCCACCATCCTGAAAGTTGGAGTTAAGACAGAAGGGGTTCAGGGACCGCTTTTCAAAGACAATGTAACCATGACGAGCAGCGATCTGAGGTCTAGCTCCGCATACACGTGTGGGACGGATCCTGAAGACTTTGCTCAAGGGATGAGAATTAACTCTTCATGGTTGGGCAGGAAGTGATGGAGACTCAAGCACACGGTAATTTGGGGACTGAGGGAGTCTCCACGGTCTCGCATAGCTCACTCCTCTGTCCAGGCCTGCACCTCACGTCCCTGGCACTAGCAGCCTGGCCTAGATGGGGGGTCATAAACGCATCTAACAGCTGTAGTAAGTGCAGTTTCCACAAGCCGTACGAACAAGCCAAAATGGCCATATTTTAAATAAATCCTATAAAGAACCTTCATACTGACTACTTTGGGAAACCCTGGCTGGCTCATCTGTGTCCAAATTATGTTTTAAAACTATGGTTTGACTCTCCATGTCTCTTAATCCAATGAGACATATGTTAACTGTGAGTTTTGTAGAAGCAAAAGTCAATACAGGGGACCCACCAGACAGAATGAATTAGACGATATTTCTGGTGATAAGAAAATGAAATGATCCTAGAATCCACCCTCCTCTTGACACACACACCTTCTCATTCAATCATTTTATCATTTTAAACCTGTAACTGAAGTCATCCTTTGTAATGTAGTTAATTATAGAGAGAAAAACCAGTTTCATCTTTTGCAAAAAAAATAGCTACTCTAAAGAGAGCTACTATGAAAATAATATCAGCATCTTACCCCAAATTCCCCCAGCCTGCCTCTGCAAGGGCCATGGCACGGGGGCCAAGAATGCCCACCTGCCCTCAGGCGGCGGCCCACGCCCTTCTCGCCACCCTCAGCCCTGCAGGGAGTGAGGAAGGCCAAAGCAACTCTGACTGCTATGGCCACTGGTTTTCATTTCTTTCAAATTTAAAAAAAGAGAAAGGCAAAAGTTCCCAAATTTGAGGATTCTTTTCCTTCAGACTAGTTTTATTAGTTTGGATATGGTTTGTCAACACTCAATTTTTTTCTCTCCTACTTTGACACACAAATCCATTCACTCGGAGTCCTCTTCGCCCCATATCTCGTAGATCGTGATGTTATTTTGTGGGTGTGCGGGCACCTCTACGTTCTGAATCTTGAGGTTACTGCCAGTTGCCATGACGACTTTCAGATTCCGCACCTTGGACACAAACTGCACAAGGTCCATCTCGAGCTGGGTTAAGGTACTGAATGCATAGTCTCTGTTGGGGGAAGCGTTTTGATTTTTCTTTACTGGAGTGCGAAATGAACAGCCTCGAAGGCTAGGATTCTGCTCCTGTCAAGAAAGACATCCAGGATGAAAAACACCGTTGATGTCCCTGGGTTTGACACCTAAGAGAAGTTGGCTCTAGCACTGATCTAGCCCAGGGATTGACAAACGATGGCCAAATCTGGCCCACCATCTTTTTTTGGAAATAAAGTTTTATTGGAACACAGCCAGGCTCACTCATTTGCATAGTGTCTGCAGCTGCTTTCGTGCTAAAATGGCAGGGTTGTCACTGCAACGAGGACTGAGCTGCAAAGCTGAAAGTATCAATTATCCGGTCTTTTACAGAAAAGGTTCCCCAACCCCTGCTCCCGTCAGTCTGGACACAATCTTCTGAAGGGTCGGGTCTGTCTAGAGTGAACATGCCGTGGTGCCTCTCTCCCTGCCCCTTCTGAGAGTTGTTCACCCACTTCACGGGCCAGCCATTACTTCTTTACACCTCTGCCCCTTTACGACAGGTCTTTCCCTTCCCTAAGGAAAATGATGCCATTTCCATTCAGTTCAGCAACTTGCAATAAGTCAAACACTAGGGAAATTAAAAAGCGGGGTGGTGAATCTGGCTCTGTGAATAATCTTGACCTGAAGCACACCAATTTCTTAATCTAACCTCCATTTGAAAAAAACTGCTTTAACAGGATAAATATTGAGCCAAGGTTTTATTCCCCAAATAAATGGAAGTGGGTCTTCAACTATTAGTCCCAACCTCTGTGGGTTAAGGTCCCCTGTCTTCCCTAAGGATATGTCGGGAACCTTTCTCAGGACCATGACCTAGGGACTCTGTCTCTGAATTCATTACACGTAACAGTCCTGCCTACAACAAGAACATCCTTTCTCTGAGTCTGAGATTTCTGAGATGGAACCAACGTAAACGTGTAAAAAAAACGGAGCCATCCTTACCTTACTCTTCTCACTATCTCCTCGAAACTTCAGTATCACATATAGCACAACAACAAAAAAAAGCCAGAGCCACTTGCTCCCAAGCCAGCCTTGGGCATGCTCTGGTAGATTCTGCCTAATTCGAAAGTGCCCCCCGCAAGGCACCTTCCCCTGGGGTTCTTTGGCTTTATCTCTCAGAGAAGAAAACATAAAGGCACAGCCGCAGGAGAGGCACAGAGGCAAGAACAAGAACCATTTCAGCGTCCGCATGGTGAGCACAGATGGGGGAGGAAGCTGCTCATGGTGGGCTTGTTGGCCCTGGCACCTGGAGACGGGGGACCTAGGGCTGGGCCGTTGGTGATGTCACAGAGGCCCCAGCCAGGACCAGCTCAGGCCATTGTGATGACTTCCAGGCTGAGGAAAATGCGGCTCACAGGGGTCACCTGGGAGCAGGACTTAAAGGGAAAGGGAGAAATTTCCAGCAGGCAATAAAAAAGGAGATGGAGGAGTGATGGAATGCCATCTTCTAGTCGGTATATTCTTTCCGACCCCGCTGCTCTACTGGGAGTCCAGCACTGTTCCCGGTTTTCATTTGTTGAATCCAGACATTGTGGTGAGCAGAGGAGACCAAGCATGGGCCCCTATTAAACCAGAGGCTACAAACTAGGAGCCACAGATGTGTTTTCTTTGGCCTACATTGTTTCTAAAAACTATTATTTGCCAATATTTAAATGTTGTGGGAGGGGCTCACTTAAAAAGGCCAGATTTCCAGTTCCTTTTGAAAATATGGAAGAGCTCTAATAAATAACACTAGGCCCCACTCTATGCTGGAGCTGAGTAGGAACCGCCCCTCTAGGGGACCATGTTCTCTCCACAGTCACCACCACTCCCTTTTGCCTCACACTTATACTCACTGACCTTACCTGAGTATGTGATGCCCAGGTGAATTAAGAGTATCATTTATTTCATTTAAGTTGTGATAAGAAGATAGTGAGTGCTTTCAGAGACCAAGGGGACGGACTCTCCTGAAAAAGACACTCGGGTAGAATTTGAGGGATGATCAGGAGCTGGGAGGGGGCTGACCTCTAGGCTGGTGTGAAGACTCGGAGGCAAGAGGGACACAGACTGTCTGACAACTGAGGCAGATGCCAGGAATAAAGCCAGGGCTCACTGGCCAACGCCTTTGAAACCATCACTTTCTAAAAATGACATGAAACAAAAAAGTCCCAATTAACGGAACACGGGTATGTAGTTGTTCCGCTGGGTCATCTGATTGACCCTGATTCCCTAGGATAAAATGTTCTGAATATAATGAAGGGTCCCCTCGAACCATGCTGAGCAACAGAGAAGTTCTGTAAGACGATTTAAAACCAGAAGGGGAGGACTGAGAGTGGAGACCAGGTACAGACACTCCCACAGCTTCGGGGCGGGGGCTCCCTGCTGAGACCATCTGGGCAGGGCTAAGGAGGGGCAAGACCAAGGGGTTGACTAGGAAATGGGTACTGCTATTATAACCAGACTTGTCACATGTAAATGGTGATCATTTCACAATATACACCAACTGAAACTTATACAATGTCGATTATATCACAATAAAAAATTTTTAGAAGGAAGAATATAGATAGTTAAACCAATGCACTCATCCTGAGGGGTTACTATTAAGAGTTGCCCACTGGGGAAGGGGCTGGGGGTGTATCTTTTTTTTTTTTCATATTAAACTTGTAGTTCTATTCAAGTTTGATCTTAACAAATGAGTCAGGGAGAGAGCGCGCAGGAAAGGGGGAAGCCCATGGGGACTGGGCCCTCCCAGATGCCTGAAGAGGGTGGGGGGTTGTATCTTGAGCCCTTCAGGGTCTCCTCCTTGAAATCACACTCTGTCCCCAGTCTCCCCTGATCAGCCTCACATGGCTCCTGTGGAAGTCGGTCCTGTTGCCCTGGGCAACCACTGCAGGGTAATCTGAGGTGCCTCATGTCTGTATGGACCCTGCATTAAGTCAACTCCTCCAAATAGTGCTCTAGAGTTCGGTGGGGACAGTGTGATGCACTCAGGGGCCAAAAGACTCCCTTGATTTACATAAGTGACCCCAAACAATCTGGCGCTCAGAGAGCTTTGTCCCACCCGGTTTCCCTTACGTGGAAATGCTGGGGTGTGTTTAACAACAGGAGGCGCGTCTTCTTGGCTTGCATTGTGTTCAAGTCTAAAGCACTTCTCAACAGAAGAGGACCAGCAGAAAACCAGGTAAGTCTAGGAAGATCTTCAACCTGAAATTCTCTCTGGGTCAAAAAGTAGTAATAGGTCTGTGAGTTGAGTGACCATCTTCTCAGTCCATTTTGGGGAGACTTCCGTTTCTTGGGGATAAAGGACATGATGGCCAGCACATGGAGATCTGCCAGCTCCGTCGCTGCTGGCAGAGCGGGCGGGGATCCTGGTGGCCCGGAGGAGGGAGGGCCGGCCGCGCTCCTGCAACCCTGGCCTCGGTGTCCTGCGGGGACGCCTCCCACCGCTTCTGGGCTTTATCCACCTGGCAGGTATTCACGGGAGTCCACCCGGAGTCCCGACTGGACACGTGAGCTGCCGGCACGTGAGCATCTCACCTACTGCTCTGAGCCTCGGCTGTCACCCCCGTGAGGCAGGACGGCCACCTCAGCCTCCTTGGTGGCTGTGAGGCCTGTGAGAGGAAGACCCCAGGGCTCAGGTCCTCCGTGGAGCATCAGGCACTGCTAGGAGCCCTTCTCGCCTTGCTCTCCAGCCCTCGCGGGGAGTCGCAGAGCAGACACTGTCCCCCCTTGAGCGGGGTAAGCGCTGCCCCTCATGCCTCAGAGGTCACGATGTCCCACTAAATATGAGAGGCTGGAAGCACTCTCCAAAGCAAGGCTTTCTCTCCTAGGCTGGAGGGTTCCCTCAGTGGGGAAAGGCTCAGGGAGGGAGAAGCCAGAGGCAGGTGGTAACCGGGTGGGGCACCGGCTGGAAGAGGCACAGGAGAGCGGGAGGGAGGGTGCATAGCGTGGATGTGACCTTGAGGACAGGCAGGGCTGTGGAGATGCTGGACACTGTGGCTGGGTCACAAGAAAAAACTGGACAAAGTCAAACTAACCAATGCAAAAAAATAATAATAATGCAAGATAAAACTGATTAACGCTAAAATGGAGAAAACTGAAGTTGGTACAAATAATGGCCTTAAAATAACAATAATCACCTCATGATGGCTGAGGGTGTAATCAGTAACATTCGACTAAAAGGCCTGATGTATCAAGTTTTCTTCATAAAATTAAAGTAGAAAACTCAGGGTGGTAAAAAACAATGTTAACCAGGTTAAAAAGGCACTAATTGTTACAAAAATAATACAACAAAAAAAGAGGAAGAAAAGCAACAACTAGAAAATGGTTTAACTGAGCTGTACAGCAAATTGATTAGGGAAAGAAAACAGATGATTCTGGTTTGTTCTGGACAAGTCCACAACAAAAATGCACTGTTAATGGAATTCTGATTAAAATGCTTCTATATTCATGTCAATACACCCTCAGAGCAGGCAGGGCGGACTCTCTGGCCCCCTCCCCGCCTGCCCCCATCCCCCGTCCTTCCTCCCTCAGCTCCTGTTTCTGCTTTTTAAGGGACACCAGAGCCCCGGGTTCTGATATAAAGAACCAGCCGATCATCTCAGTAATACAAGTGTCTCCAGAAGACAGTCCTGAGACTCGGATGTTCCTGGTCCTTAATTCACTGTCTCATAGAGAGTTTTGTTAATTATTGATTTCAACACACTTTATGGATAAAACACACCAGTTTTATGGACAATCCTATCTCCTGCTGCGAGGACGTTAAACTGACTTGACGTCACAGGATTACTCCTGTCGCTAACAATGTGATGGCTACAATTTTCTCTTTTTTTTTGCCAAAACATTAGTGGAAGAAAGAAGAAAAACACAGATAGATGAGAGAAAAGGCAGACTTCAGACTTGCTTTATTTTTGTACCAAATCATCAGGTGCCCCAGTCAATCTCCTCTGTCACCCAGATGACACGGGAAGGGCACCAAGTACTCGACCCAGGCGGTGACCCCTCTCTGGCACAGACGTTCCCTCCCGCGGCCCTGCAGGCAGAGTGTACCTGAAACCCATCCTTTCTCAGTTCAGTTTCACTTGGCTTATTTAATTAATTACCCATTGGCAGCAAAACCATGAGAATTTTAGTCAAAATGAGCCGACCACACACCATGAGCAATCTGGAGTCTTTAATTATTTTAAGCATAAATAGTGCGGCCAACACGCTTTCGGGGCCACGGGAAGGTCCAAGTGCACCTGCAGGGGGAAGGGAGCGCGGTCCCGAGGGAGAGGGGGACGGGGTGGGGCTGGCACGGCCACCGCGGGCCCCCACCTGCCTCACAGGCAGGACTGACCGCAGCGGCAGAGGTTTGGGGGGTTGACCTCGTGCAGATGCAGCTGGAGCAGAGCGCACAGAGCACAGCCCAGGGCCACAGCCCCTCCCTCGTGGGGGCGTGGCGCGGGCTTCAGAAGCAGTAGGACGTGTGGGTGACCCAGTGGGCTGACTCCTCCTTGGAGCGCTTGGCGGAGCTGTGAGTCGTGAAAAGGGACTTGTAAGCTTCCGACTCCTCACTGTCGGCGATGGACCTCTTTGTCGCTCCACACGGAGGCTTCCCGGCTTTTCCAGAAGAGCTCCCATTTGCTGCTAGAAAAAAAATGAAAAGCCAAAAACTTTAAGGTTGGGCCCACAGGTCATTCAAACCTCACTTTCTCCAAAGGGAAGAAAAAGGTCTGTTAATCCCAGGAATTTCCCTCCTCCTTTCTGGGGATGAATGCTGAAGTATGTGACCTCAATCGTCCACCCCTCCCTAAAAAGAAATGAAGCTACTACACTTAAATCTATCATTTAAAATCACACTAAATCACTGCTTGCTCTGTTCTTGGCACTGGTCCCAGCTCCACGAATGATTACATCAGACCGATCTCCCTGGGGGTAGGGGGTGGTCTCAGCCTGCTTACAGGGGTGGAAACAGAGACGCCAGGAGGCTGTGTGACCCACCCCAGGCCAAGCAGTACTACGTGGAGGGGGTACTGGGACCCACAACACTGTGGAGGACGTTTACAGCGTAAGATTGCACTTTCCTTTACCTAATGAATCCATGTTTTTCTTCTTTGTGAAATAAATTCATTTTCTTTGTTAAAGGTAGTAAGTTCGGGGAGAAATGGACTAAATTCTGGACTAACCGCCAAATGGCTCTCTGATACTTGGTCAAGAGGCAGGTGGAGGGATGGCTGGCTCTGATGCCACATGTGGTGCGCACAGAACCCCAGCCTCAGAGGGAAGGGGGACGGCCCTGCCCAACGCCCCGAGCCTCAGTCCACTGATCAGCGTCTGCAGGACGTCTGAGTCCAGGTCTCTGCATGCCTTGTCAGTCTGGCACCAAGTGCAGACGCCACAGGGAAACTGGACAGTTAGCACCCGTGACCCCGGCCCCCCTCCCCACAGGGCTTCTGCTCTGCGGCGTATCAGCTGTTTCTCAGTTAGCCCTGAAACGCGCTCACACGACTGTTTAGAGGCACAATTAGGATGAGCTTGAGTTTCCGAATTCACTCCAATAAAACGGTGCCCTAACCGCCTGCATTTCCAGCCTCTGCGTCACCCACTGTCGTCTCCGCAGGACCCACCTGCACTTTTGGGAGCCGAGTTGGTTTTCTTCTCTCTAGAATCAAGGCTGGTTTCTTCGGGCTTCCCAGTCTTAATTTTTGATGGTCCTGGGGTTTCTGTAAAAGGAACAGAATAAGCTAAGCAAAACAAAACCAGGAACTCATTTAGGAAGCAGGCCTATGGCCTTATTTTACTAAAACAAAGAACTCTTTCAGCGTCTTACCTTCACTGACATCTGATTTTGAGACAGACTCCGCTGCCTTTGGTTTCTTTGCTTTCTGTGAAAACAAAGAGGAGGGTGCAGATGTGCTTGGATTCACGGATTTCGGCGTCAGTGTGGCTCCTGCCGTCCCGGGAGCCCAACAAGAGGCCGATCCAGTTCACTCAGGCCAGGGGCTCGGCCTGAAGGAGACTCTGAAACTCATCAGTCCTAAACCCCGTCCTTCCCGCGTGTCTCCGGTTGTGCACTCCTGCCTCATACAACATCCATCTGCAGAGATCTGCTCAGCTGTATACTTACATTCCAGAAACCACAGTCTCAAAAAATGTAAACGAAGATGACAGATTTCAGTGGTAACGGCCAGGGTAAACAGTGACTACCGCACGCAAAAGAGCAGCTGAGTGGAGGGTAACACGAAGTCCAGCCAGGGCCCACGTGTGCTGACTCTCACTCACTCCAGGAAGACGTCTTCAGAATCCTCAAACTGCTCCTACATTTGTTTATTTAACTATAAGGACTTGAGGCCTGTGCTAAGGAACACGTTAGCCAGTTCTCCTCGACTCTGGATTACCCGTTAGAATTCTGTCACTCGTGATTGTTACACTGGTCAGCAACAATTTAAGAAATAAAACTAACCCATTCTAAAACCACACAGCCATGTTAGAGCTACTTCAGTCACAAGAATACATAGGCCTACGCTCACTCAGTTTACTTAAACACGCCATCTCCCTAAGTATGCAAAAGGTGGTGCTAAAGACACACAGCCTAATGACTTCAGGAGGCTCCGATCGCTAGAAAACACCCAAGACTGTGCTCAGGCAGTGGCCTTGAACTTGTGATACGCACATGCAAAATGATCTGTAACGCTTGTACAAAACACACAGCAAGTACTGCTCATTCCACACACGGAAGACACACACTCAAATCCATGAGGGCACGACCTCATCTTTCAAAACAACGAGAACGCTGCTGATCTGCGAGCCATCCGTTCACAGCTGGGCTCATGTGAGTGCAGCAGGGAGTCAGAGAGGAAACGCCATGTCCCGTTTCCAGCTGCGGGTATATTTGGGCAGCATTTTGGTCTCCTGGCAGCAGTATCCACGAGGCGTTCCCAGAAGCTCCAGCGAGGATTTCGCAGAGAGGGAAATGTTGGTTCCACTGGGCTTTGCAAACTCGGCAGGAAGCCTGGGACTGAGGGGCGAACTCACTGAAGAGGGTTAAGGACACACCAGTCTCCAGGAGCCTCCTTTAAAATACAGTTTTCCCCTTTCGTGCTTTTTAAAAACTAGACTTGATCAGCAGGAGCAACGAAGAACAAGCAGACCCTTTTGGACACTGTCCTTTGTCAGAAACATCTCAAACTTTTCTCCGCTTGTACGATACTGAGACTGCAGTAACTTAGAAAACCGGCTTAGATGAACACACATAAGTTTGCTTTTAAACGTGAATTTCCCCCTTTAAAACGACAGAGTGGCTCTTTAACTATTTCTCATGAATGCTGTAATGACCTTGTATAAAACTGCTTCAGAGAATATGTCTACTAGCATTTGATCACAAAGTCTGGGCACAATTCCTTATACTATGGAACCATTCACACGCATTCTTCATTTTCTACCTAGGCACAATGCTAAAAGGAGGAAATGCAAATGGTTTGGCTCCTTCTGAGAATTCTGAACCCCATACATAATAACAGTATGATCTGACACTCTCAAGCATCAGCTTTTTAAAGTCTTATGGCCGTGAATTATTTCTTATTCTAGGGTGGTATGATCCAGCCCTTTCCTCTATTATGATTTTAAAAAACCTGAAAAATCTTTAATTACTACATCATTGGTAAATGTACACCAGTAGCATAAAAACAGTCAGGCTATTTGTTTTCACAATTTTACGTCCTCAGGACACTGAAACTAATTTTCTAATACTTTAAGCACTCTTTTGTCTTAGTTCTGATTACATGAAGTTTCTCCCACATTTACCCTGAACCTAACATTTTTTTGTTTTTAAGAATGAAAGAAGATCACAGCTATCATCAATAAACTCAAGAATAACAATGAAAATTCCTGTTGGATCCAGAATCGATGGCACACTGAATGATTTCTTTGCCAATAAACCCTTTTGAGCCTGCTTGTTACATCAGATCATTAAGCGCTGACTCCACTGCTTGTGGAACGTGATTCTGAACCTGGAACGTAAAACAGAGCCTTCACACCCGCACACCCATCCAGAGCTGGCTGCCTGCACCAGGGCGTCTCGCTGGCCTCCCTTCCAGGAGCCCACGGGGGGCTCAGGAAGGCCAGGGAGGTGGCTCCCACCAGCGGGAAGGCTGCTTGGCTCCTCACTCTGGGAGTGTGTGTGTGTGTGTGTGTGTGTGTGTGTGTAAGGCTACCTGGCTCCTCACTCTGGGAACAGGGGTGTGTGTGTGGTGTTGCAAACCCGGTCAGCACAGGCTCCTCAGACGCGCTAGGGGGATGGTGACTTCACTCCTCCTCTGGCTTACACGTTGTCAACACAGAATCAGCAGTCCTGGTGGCCGCCTGCCCTCGGGCTGCGCTCTGGGCCGTGACTTATGGGCATGAACTTTTCTGCCATCCTAACAGCAGGCGTCCCCTGCACCAGCCCCTCCTCCCTGACAAGGAAGCTGAGCGCAGAAGGGCAGAAGAGAAGAAGAGTAGAAGAGCAGAAGTGCGCGCCCAGCACAGTGAGGTGCAGCCGGGCTGAGACTGGAATGCTTCTAGAGCCCAGGCCCTTCCAGGTCATAAAAACCGCCTCAATCACTGCACACCCCGAAGCAGCCATCAGTGACGCAGTCGTGTGGTTCGCTATCACTCCAGGGCGGAGGGGCGGGGGGGCAGGACCTGAAGACTTTACTTCGGGGCGGTAAGGGACAGACACCAGGACCCTGGTACCTTTCCCAGCTTTGCTCGAAGCCTTCTCTCCTCCATCCTTCCCTTCAGCACTTCCACGTCCTCCTTGGTGCCATTGAGCACGATGACGTCATCCTCCTGGAAGGCAGCCCCGCACTGGAGAGGAAAAAAGAGAGAAGAAAGATTCCATCATCCCACGGAAAGCTGCCACCCTCAGACCCTCACTCTTGGCCCAACCACAGGTCCTCGAGCTCCTGTGTTCTCGCCTGCATCCTGGACAGCTTCTGAGCCCGAGCTCTGCTTGGGCAAGTTTCCATATGAGGTTAGCATGGCAGGCCTGCCTGCAAGTCTGGCCCCAGCTGATGTCTGGGAACTTGGATTCTGAAGGGTTCCTCCCATTTTCTCTGTTGGGCTTCTCTGCTTACAGGTGTCCCCACTGGACATGACCTCTAGGCGCACGCGGGAGCAGGGGTCCTGTGCAAAGACCCAGGCACAGAGTGGGCGGTTAGGAAATGTTTAAGGAATTATTAGTAATTCTTGTTGAGCACCTACTGCTGGCTCATCTCAAGATGACTGACTTAACCAGAGCCTGGGAGATGCCATACCCAGCTGAGCAAAGGCTGAAAGCAAAGAAGCCACGATGTCACATTTTAGATGCAGAGAGAGGTCTGTGAGCCTGACCTGACATCAGAGTCTCCCCGGGGGTCTCTGGGACCCACCGCCAGCTTCTGATCCAGGAGTTCTAGGCTGGGACCCATGATTTCCATTTCTAATGTTTTCTCAGGTCCTGCGGATGCTGGCTGTGGGGACCTAGGCTGCGAGAACCACTGTTCTGGAGTTTAGGTGGGTGGCCAACTAGAGTAACTGGGCTACATCCCAGCGGGGGAGGGGAAGGACCTTTCTGGAGGCGAGGCCTGCGTTTCAGCTCTTCCCTGGGCTGCAGCGGCCTGGGTCACTCCCACTGGGGACCAGGCGCTGCTGAGGACAGGATTCGGGCCACATCCGCTCTGGGTTTGTTTCCCTCTTGCTCTCCAGAGCCTCACTGCCTGGACCTTGGCCTCAGTTACCGCGTCTGTTAAATGGGGAATGAACTGAACTCCCAACGTGGTCGTGGTCGGGCTGAGGCAAGACCGAAGGTCACACCGCAGGGGTACAGCACAGGGCGGGGCACCGGCTCCACCAGCACCGGCGACTGCTGCAGCTTCACGCTTTCCTATGGTACAGTCGCCTGTGTCCCCGCGGGTGGCTCTCCAGGATGCAGCTCTCAGCACCATGTCCCTGACTAGCCTCCCTCAGGCAGAAACATGACATACCCTGCGTATCTGCAAGTTCCTCACCCATGGATTCAACCAATTTCAGATAAAAAATATTTGGGAGAAAAATTCCAGAAAGTTCCAAAAAGCAAAACTTGAATACTATGTAAATAGCTGCCACTCACTGGTGTGCAGCAACCCTTTACATAAACCAGCAACTATTAACATTGACCAGCAATGGCAACTATTTACCTGACATTTACATTGTATTTACAATACCCAGCTTTTACATTACATTGGGTATTCTGAGTAACCTAAAGATTTAAAGTGTACGGGAAGATGTGTGTAGGTTATATGCCAATGCTACACCACGGATCCCCGGATCCGAGAGAGTCCTGGACCAATCCTGACCACCCCCCATACTGACAGATGACAGTACACGCTGCTGCATCTCCCTTGCTGGGAGAAGTGCGCCCCCTGGTGGACGGGAGAAAACATAAGGGAGTCTCATTGGATTCCTCTCGACTCCACCTGGGACTTTGGCCCTTACCATCTGATGGCTACATATCCCTTGTGGATCACTGGGGCAAATCTGGGCTGTGGGCACAACTGCATGCTGAGACCAGCGAGGCCTCCTTGTCTCCTGTGTCCAGAGCAGTAACAGTAAGAGACCCACTGTGCCTGGGATCTTTGACAGAAAACATCCTCAACACAAGACAAGACATGCAAGTGCTCTTTTTCTTAAAAGCTTTCCCAGCACCTCCCAACACATAAAGACGTCAGTCAGCGTCTGCTGTGGACTTAGCTGGGTTGCGTGCTGTGGTTCTGTGTCCAGAACCCACCGCTTCCGGTCAAAGTTGGCTCCTTGTCAAGGGTGAGTTGGGTAAGCCTTCACCACTGAAATGACCTTCCTCTGACCCCAGAGTCCGGAGGCTGGAGCCCCAGAGAGGAGTCAGTTCTAGGAAGGATGAAAGAGGACACGTAGCTGGGGCTGCCTCTGAGGAACAGGAGCTTGCTTTCCAGCGTCACTGCAGGGAGGGCCCCGGGGAAGCTCCGGGATGTGGGAGATTTGGGTAGAGCCTTCCCCAGGGGGTGTCCTCCTTGGAGAGGGAATGAAAAAGAATCCGTAGGCACAGACTCAGGTGGAGATAGGCCCAGTGGGGCTTGGGGCTGGGGCTCTGGCGTAAACAACCCTCCTGAGCCCGCGGCCAAGAGGGAGAAGGAGCTGCGTCTGCTCCCACTGCCCGATGGCCTCGCTCCCGCTCCTCCCCCGCGGGCTTCCTGCGTCTTCTTCCCACATTGCTGGCTGCCCCTCATCCTGCCGGGTCAGCAGCCCCTCTCCCCACACAGGCCAGTTTGGTCTACCTCTGACTGTGGACGCTATTCTACCTACAGCTGTGGTGTAAGTCACCAAGAGCTGTGTTTTTAAAAGTTGAATCAGCCACTACCAATAAAAAGTGGGGAACCTCTCACATTAAATCTTGAGATATCTTGTTCTTTGTCGCCAAAATTCAAAAGATCCACTAACACCAAACCCGCCGCTTCCAGGCCTCAACTGCCTGGACCTGAGCAGGCAGCCCCTGGAGACTGGCTGCAGGCCGTCCTCTGTTCTGGGTGCCTGACCCTGGCAGGCGTCTGTTGGACACCAGGAACCTGGGTGGAGTGGCCCATCCTTGGAGACAAGTGACACTGGGGCAGGAAGCAGGTTTCTGGCCAAAGCCAGCTGCACACGGGGCCTCTTCTCCAAGGACTGAAGGGCGGAGGGTCACTTTAGAAAGGGAACGCAGGGCTGCTGCAGAGGCACAGCTGGCCCACCGGGGCTGACCCTCTCTCTTTGCTTATAAAAGTAACATGTACACAAAGTAAAAAACACCGATATTTTCCTGCGAATGCATTTTTCTAGGTGTACTGTTACTGCGAAGTTGAAATCATGTTTTATTTTCCATTTCGCTTCCTTTGATCACTTGTACCTTAGATTTCCAAAAAATGGGGGGGATGACTAAATACATCATAACATAGTCCTAAAAAGGAAGAGCACATAGTTATTTTAGGGTTTTTGACAATATAGAGAATCAATGCTTATCACATGTTAAAGAAAAAGCTGACTAGAAATTGTATATTCATGTGATCTCTGGACGTTGATTAAAAAATTTTTTTTCTTGAAAAAGTAAAGGCCAGTAGGAAAGTGCTGAGGGGACAGCGGTAGAATTAAGAGTCATATGCTATTATATTTGTGTATTTATATCACAAACAAATGGAATAGTGGTTTCTCAATCTTTGTTCTTACAAATAATAATTGTGATGAGCAACTGATCACATGCATCTGACTGGAAAATCCCTCTTCTGAGACTTGCTTGTTCTTTGTCACAGAGCGCTGTCTGCCTCCTGCGTTCACGGCTTGTGAAAGTGGGTGTGTGCCCGCTTGTGTGTGTTGACTTTTAAAACAGAGCTTCTCTGTCACACTGTAGGCTCCATGTGGCAGGGATGAATGAATGAAAGAATGAGAACATAGCCTAAAGAAGTATTTCAAACCAGGATGAAAGGGAGTGAAATTTTAAAGCCAAATAGCTCCCCTAAAAGGTCTCCCGAACTTGACACTCCCTACAACATGTGAGAATGTCCATCACACCACGCAATTTGAAGGACATAAAAAAAGTTAAACGTTAATCTGAAAGGCAGGAGAAGATATCTCCTTTTTGGCTTTGATGAAGAAACATTAAAAAAAACACCCACCACACCCATATTGGTTCTTCTGTAACTTACAGGTTTATGCTCTGTGTCCATTTTATTTATTAGGATTTTCATTCTTTAAAATTTTAGTTCAATCAACCTGTATTAAGCAGTTGCTACATTAAGCCTGTTAACCTTTGTCCATTTATTACCCCAGCTCCTCCAGCAGGTTTGGTTTGATTCTGCACTTTCCTGGGAGCCATGGGAGTGTAAACCTGCCTCTTCCCCATCACTTCCTCAGCTGTCTCTCCCACAGCTCTTCTCCAGGTTGAGAAGTGAGCTAATGGGTGAAATCCACCACCAGTCCTCATCCCCCAGGAACAGGCCTCTGTGAACGGACCCGCTGGTCCAGCTCAGGCACACACAGTATGATTTAAAACAAGCACTTGGGGTCCACAGGGGCAGAGCTGCAGCAACACTTCACAAGTTGTCAGGGTGGTCTTTCTAGACATAAAAGGACCTTTCCTTTCCCGACTCCTGCTAGATCAAATTACCCCCTCAACTCATGGAATCCAAACACCTCCAGACAAACATGTACAGGGTCTCTCCATTGAAAGGCTGCATGGATCTGTCTTAATATAAAAAACACACAGTCACACAGTGCTGCAGTCCCTTAAGTTTAGACAGACTAGGTTTTATCTGCCCAAGTAAGAAGCCTTCTTAGGGCCACGGCAACATCTGTTCCACAGAAGAGCAACAGGTGCCTTGAGTCGCCCACAGCAGGTGAAGAAAAGCTGTACTCATCTGACTAAATACTGAGCTCAGGTGTCTCAGAGTCTCTGTGGTGTGTGATTCACGTCTCTTGGTTTCATTATTCTTAATACATGCGTCTGGGGCAAATCTAAAGAGAGGACCGGCAAGCGAGAGGTCCTTCTGACCCAGAAAAAGGAGGCTGTTAAGAGTAAAAGTATCCATCAATGGAGAATAACGAAAGTGGGGAGTCCACTAACGGTGGAGCAGAGACTCCACCTCTGCCACTTGCTGCAAACTCACCCTTGGCAGAGGGAGGGACAGAGGCAGGGAACAGGCTGACCTGCATCCTTGAAATGAGGTCCTCTGGAGAGCCACGCTGAAACACTCGGACTGTTCCGAATGCTATTTAGGAAGGAAATGAGATTTTTAAATGATTTTTATTTATCCCTTTAATGAAAAAGGGTCCGATGACTAAATTTGGCCTCCTGTCTTTAAAAGGATTTAAAGAACTGGACCTACGACTGCCACGATCTCTCCCAGCCTTCGGAATTCAAGATGACCCTGCGATGCCCTTCATCTGGGCTGCATGTTTTCTGCCGTCGCCTCATTTTGTCTCACTGATCCAGCCCTGATGATATACTCAGAGAGGCAAAAGTTTCTATTTTTCAACCTACAGGTCAGAATCAACAAGAATAAAGTCCTCCAGGGATGAAAGAGTAACAGAACCTGCCAAGCAACTCTGTTTGTGTGATTTAAGCCGGAGCCACAGCAGAAGATGCAACTGAGGGAAGAGAAAAACCAGGCTGGGCACGGACACCCCAGGGCTCCCACCCTCGGGGTATGACGAGCTTCTTTCGGTAAGTGTTTCACTAACTATGCAGAGACGGTGAATGGCGCAGGATGAGCAGGTATTGCTATTAAAATCAAATGTGTTTTTCTTTGCCTCTTCCATGGTTTTGAAATAGAAACATTGGAATATCAGTAGTATTTTTAAAATGCAGAAGTAGCAGGCACCTTTTCCTCTCAAAAACAGTCCTCGTTTTTCATTTAAGCCAAAGAAAATTAGAGTGGAATGTTTTCAAGGATGAGGCCAATTTGAGTTTTAAAGTTTAAATGCTGCCATTTATTCATTCTTCACATGGGAAATAATAAGTAAGCCAGCCTCAAGGCCATGTCTAAACCCTCAGTTCTCAATTTGTGCCCATAATAAAAACGTCATTTTTGTTGTGATTGTTTTGAGAAGATATCTTAAAATGTGGTTTTCCCCTCCACATCAAAGTGGTTAAAGAAATATAATATGCATTTTAGGAGTAAGCATGTTGTGATTAAGGCATCTATTTTACTAGACAGCTGGACAGTAAATTCAAAATTAGCCTAATATGATAAAGCTCAAATAGTTCAAGAAAACACTGTTAACTTGCAGGGTGCTTTGGACATCGTTCTGAGCCCAGAGCTAACAAAAACAACAAACTCAAAATCTTCATTGTTGCAGCTATAGTAACTTTTTTTTTTAGGAAAAATACACAGTAAATAGAGACAGAACAAACATTCATGGTCTGAGGGTCACAAGTGCCCTGGCCAGGCTCAGCAGGAAACGCTCACCCATCCACTCCCACAGCTCTGTCCCGGGGCCCCTGTGAGGCAGGTACTATCACACACCCATCTGCAGTCCAGAAAAAGGAGAATAAATTCTTTAATCTGGTTAAGCTAATGCTATAAAACAGTAATATTCCGGACCATATGGCAAAATGTTGTAAGTTCATCTTTAAAGATGCTCATTCATTATCTATTTACTCACAGGAATTATCTTTAAAAAAAGTATAAAAGATTTAGCAAAAAGAATTAATTAAATGGGATGCTGTCAAACCCCTGGAAAGTCTTTTTATAACAAATCAAATCCCATCAAACAGATTGAAAATGCCTGCCCTTAAAGGCCCTAGTGGCAATACATGAATCAAACCCATGTTGCTGGCTTTTGTTTTTGGCTGTTAAGGCTTGTTGGGGGAGAGGGGGGAGGGGGCCTGTAGAAGGATAAAGAAGGAAGGAAAACATACTCACTGGCTCTAATAATTAGGATAGCAATGTATCTGGAAACAATTCCTTGGACAAAAACATAAAATGTAAAGTAATGCCATTCTGAGAACTATAATTGGAAATCATTTGTGATTTCCAGCACTGTAAAAAGGAAAAAAAAAAACAACACCGGCCTTAACCATAATTTTGGTAATTATTTCTACTGAAAGACATTCTACAAAATCTCTTGGATGTTATACGCCTTCAGTCGACAGAAAATATAATCTTCAAAACATTACTGTTTGGAAGCTATTTAATTCTACTGTGCACTATATACAGTTTAATGATGCTACTCATTAAAGGCTGCAGGTATGAAGAAGTAAAAGACTATCACAATATGTACATAAAGCCCAGGAAAGAGAATTTAAGAAACGACAGTACGTGAAAAAAGCCTTAAAATGTTCTCACACTCACAGAAAGGAGTAATTTTAGAAATCATTTGTGATTCAGTAGTACGTGAGGGAAAAATACTGGAATGGTAAAAAATGGGTCTGGTCTGAAAAAGAACTTCTGCATCTGCTCCATGACACACAAGGATAACTGCCTCTTTTTCTAAAGCCTTTACAATACATAAATATTTTAAATACAACTTTCACAGAGAAAAATACGGTTCAAACATCAGCCAGACTGTACTTTCTTTTACGGGCTGCACGTTCCCCTGCTTGGAAAATGCCGCTTACATTTCTCGGAAGTTAATTTAGTGCTAGAAAGTCACATGTTTAACAACTGCACTTTCATTATTAACTACAAAAGTTGACTTCACATTACAGAAACAAAACAACAACAGACGCCAAGGGCATGGGCTGGGGAACGCCTGCAAAGCTGCGGACGCTCTATTTAAACAGGAAAACTGCCAGGCCCTCTCTAAGGAGTTGATTCCCGTAGGAGTGTTCACACTCTCCACCAGATGTGGGTTAAAGTAACAGCACAGATGATTTAAATTCAACAGCAGTGGAGTTTCCAAAGGCTTCATTACAAGGCTGCCCTCACCACCTCAAAAAGCTTGTGTTGAAACAATGACAGTAAAGCTGGTGACCCAGGTTCCCACAATGTGGCATCTAACACGCACCTATTTATAAATTTCAAAGTGAACCTGAGCCAGAAGATTTAACTGGGTCACTGTGAACACTGCACCAAGACAAGAGGTGCCTGTCTCTATGCACGGGAGGGAGAAAACTCAGCCCTCGTATTGCCCTCAAGGACAGTGGACTTACACATGGGACGTACCTTCATTTAATTATTATAAAGTACTGAAAATACCCAATCCCCTGGGCTCTGCCATAGAGGTAAGTTTACATGGGGTGCAGTTTGTCAGTGAAGTGGGGCTAGTATTTCTGTGATGAGACCAGGATGTTTTATTTTGACCATAAGCTCAAAAACGACACCAAGACAACAAACCAAAGAACCTCCGAACCCCAACTCCCATGTTAAGCTAAACACAGGAGAAAATTTAACAAACTATGGTACACGGTTTACCTTTAACCAAAATTCTTATTATAAGAGAAGTAGTTAAAAGCTACTTACATTTTAAGAAGTAATTTCCTTCCTACTGAATTTCTACTTTCATGATATAAGTTGTGTTTATTTCAGAGACCAGATATGAAATGTTAATTGTAATGATGATTTTGTGCTTATAAAAATATTATATAATTTATAATCATGTCTGTAAAGTTATGCTGTAACATTTTATGTTTGGGGCAATCAACATTTACTGAACCAGAGTAAAATCTATCATATTTGGGCAGTGGCCGCTTCTTATTTTTGAAGCATAATGGGTAAAAAGAAACCATACAATGAAAACGAATACATTTTTAAAATCCACAATCCACAATCAGCATTTATAGTTTTTACTGGTTCACAGTTTGAAAGCACAAGGATAACTTAAAATGCTGCCTTGTCCATGTTTTATCCAAAAGGCAAGAGACTAACGTCAAATCTGAGATAAAACACTGGTCAAAAGTAAACGGGCTTTTTAAAAACAGAAGTAATGGGGAGGGTATAGCTCAGTGGTAGAACATACACAGTTAACATGTACAAGGTCCTGGGTTCAATCCTCAGTACCTCCATTAAAAAATAAACAAACCTAATTACCTGTCCTAAAAACAAACAAACAAACAAACAAACAAAAAACAGGAAGTAGGAACAGGCAATGATACGACTTTTTATGTAAACCTAGAGACAAGATTCATAAACAAGTAAAAACAATTACTAACAATACAGACACTTCACCTGATCAACCTTCCTCCCTAAATCCTGAAGGATGACCTTTGCACACCAATAATAACTGATTAATTAAAACCCCTTTGGTCACTTCTGGCCACTGCTACCGCTATTCATGCCGTCTCTGTAGAGCCTGAGAGGCAACGAAATTATTATCAATTTTCTTCAAATAATTTTATTAGATAAAGATATCTTCTTTAGAATCACTGAGGCCTTCTCTAAAAACAATTCATAAACTCATTTCAACAAGTTGAATTACGTGATTTACTGTTTCCTTTATTGGAAAGATTTATTCTCATACCATGATACAGAATAATGGCAAAAAATAAACTCTGAATAATGCAGAACAGGGCAGTATCCATGTCCAACATAAATATCTGAGATTTTTATCAGCCCTGATAAGGGTATTCACACATAAAAATACACTCAACATTATTAGTCATCAGGGAAATGCGAAAAAACCACAATGAATTCCACTACACACCTACTAGAATGGATAAAATTCTTTAAATTGACCACAGCCAGTGTGCTGGTGAGGATGCAGAGTACATGGAACTCCCATGCGATGCTGGGATGTAATGTAAAATGGTACAACTACCTTGGAAAACCACCTGGCAGTTCCCTAAGAAGTTAAACACAACCTGTACGTAAGCAGCCATTTCACTCTTAGGTATTTACCAAGACACAAAAACATAGTCCGTACAAAGACCTGTGCACCAGTGTTTACAGCATCTTGTAATACCCTAGAGCTGGAAACTTCAGTGTCGGTCAGCAGGTGTACAGACAGATTGTGTCATGTCCATTTGCTGGAATACTGCTCAGCAATAAAAAGGGGAAAATGGTGATATATGCAATGATGTGGATGAGATCTCAAGATCATAATCCTAAGTGAAAAAATTTCAAGCAAAACAGTACGTAAGTATGACTGTTTACATGAAGTACAGAATATGCCGGCTAACCTGTCGGCAGGGGTGGTCTGGAGACAAGGTGGAAGGAGGAGAGTACAGGGCCTGAGGAAACTTCCGGGGGTGAGAGAGATGCTTGTTATCGTGACTGTGGTGACGGTTTCAAGAGTGCACACATATGTAATAACTGATCAAATTATACACTTTAAATATGTGTACTTCAATAAAGCTGGGGTGGGGGAACAGAGTTACAACACCCTAAGTTCTGTGTGTTGTTCTTTTAGTAAGCTTCAAGGAAAACATTTCAAACCACGGTAATAAGAAAGCGCCTGGAGCTTAAAACATGAGCCAGCTGCGAGCCACAAAGCCTGGACTCCTCGTGTGCACAGCCATCTGCATCTTCATTTTTCTTTACTTGAGGAATCCAGCTCCTGAGGAACCAGAGGAGGAACCCACCTCCCCAGCAGTAGTGGAATGCGGCTTTTACCCAGATGAACTGTGTTCGGCTTTGTTTGAAGGGAAAGAGGCGGCCCCTCAAATTGCAACATTTTGTAAAACTCCTCATGGACCTAAAATACTTGCTCACCTACACAGACCTGGAAATTGCTCCAGGCTCTCCCAGGAGCTGCATTTCATAACCAGACCCCTGTCCGCAGAAGAGGGCACCTTCTCTCTGGCATATGTGATAACTATTCACAAGGAGCTGGCTATGTTTGTGCAGCTTCTCAGGGCTATTTATGTGCCTCAAAATGTTTACTGTATTCATGTTGACGAAAAGGCCCCAAAGAAGTATAAGACTGCTGTGCAATCCCTGGTTAATTGTTTTGAAAATATTTTTATTTCATCAAAGAGAGAGAAAGTGGCTCGCACTGGCTTTAGAAGACTACAGGCGGATATTAACTGTATGAAAGACCTAGTCCATCCCAGATTGCAATGGAACTATGTCATTAATCTCTGTGGACAGGACTTTCCAATCAAAACTAACAAAGAAATCATACGCTACATCAGAAGCAAATGGAATGATAAAAATATCACTCCTGGAGTAGTCCAGCCACCAAACAGTGAATCCAAGACAAGTCAGAGTCATCCCGAATTCACCCCTGAAGGAAATATCTTCGTATCTCCAAATGAAAGATTCAGAGTTGAACCACCCCATAACTTAACAATTTATTTTGGAAGCGCTTACTATGTACTAACGAGGAAGTTTGTAGAGTTTGTACTGACTGACACCCGCGCAAAAGACATGCTTCGGTGGTCCAAAGACATCCAGGGCCCAGAGCGACATTACTGGGTGACTCTGAACAGACTGAAAGGTAAGAACGATCCGGCAACAGGGCGTGTGTTCAGGCCAGAGGCAGCGACGGGCGATGGGTGCCCCTAACTGAAGTTCTTTCTAGTCCAGCTGTTTCACTCTGGCTTAGTAATAGCTTGACACTTTGTGAGACGACTTGGCGAGTACGCAGGGCGGGGGAGGAGGTCTGCTTTTAGGGACCTGAGATTTGCCGAGAGCGCCTCACGTTCCCAAACCAAGCTGGCTTTTGTTCCCTCTCTGAAAGGAGTCCCAGCATTCTGCATCTCCTCAAATATAGCCCTTTGAAGATTCTGAGCCCAGACCTTTGAAAAGTTCTTCCTCATTCCCTTCTCAGCTACTGCTGGGCACCCACAAGCACTGGACCCTTCGCTAGGGGCTCTCTGAGAAAGGAAAATACTAAAACTAGCCATTGTTTTGTGGTTTTGTGGCAAACAGGACTTTCCTTCCATCTTCTCACTGAATGCTTGCATGTTTTCTCCCTTAGATGCTCCGGGCGCCACCCCAAATGCTGGCTGGGAGGGAAATGTTCGAGCCATTAAATGGAGAAACGAGGAGGGAAATGTTCACGATGGCTGTAAAGGTAAAAACAAAACCCAAACCACAAAAAGCCTTCAAATTCCAGAAAAACTACAGCTGCTGTCTCGGTAATTGGGGAAGAAGACCGATGACCATGTGAAAGCAACGTGGAATTAGTGATGATCCAACCAGTAGGTGTCAATTTAAAAAAAACTTTCACTTAATTATAATATTCAGGCAGAAAAGTGCACAGATGGTATTTGAGTTTACAAATTTTCACAAAGTGAACACACAACAGACTTATGAACAACACTGGGCGTTTTTGTGCATGCAGCTCCATTCCTTCTTCATAATAGCTCCTTCAGCTGGGTTTTTGGGAGTAGGATTACTGGGTTGGTGAGAGGAGAGAGCCGAGTGGAAAAAAGAGTGAGGTCCCCAAATGAACAGAACTGTCCCTCACACACAAGCCGAGAGCTCCCTTCTCTGCAAACTGCAGGTGATGACAGAAACCACCTCACAGGGTGGGCGGGAGGATTAAGAGAGAGCAGGAAGGGCCAAGCACAGGGTCAGGCACATAGAATGCAGGACTGAGTTCCTCCTGAAGGAATCCAGAACCAGAATTCCAACTTGAATTACTTCTATTGATATCAAACACTTGCTCTGCAAAACCAATAAAAGGCTGAAACAATGACTTATTAAAACCATCGTAACTCTTATGAGCTACCCACAACCAAGGAAAATACTTGAAAGTTTAAGGAACTTAAAATAGAAGCTATCAGAATTTAGATTTTTGTCAGGAACAAGACTGCTGTAACATCTCCCTTGTGCTCATGACCGGCTAGTATTCCACAGTATTCATCCAAAGTAGCCATTAAACATTTCAGAGATCACTAATCGAAAGAATGTAAACTTCCATCACAGATTCAGAATTCAACATAAAGCCCCTATCAAAGCAAAGCATGCTTAATTTGGGCTTTCATGAAACAGAGTGGCCTTACAGATGACTTTGGAAGAAGGGCATCGCTCTTCTGCGTGGCTGTAAACTGACAAGGATACGAAGGTGACTAAGCTGGGGCTCTGTGTCATTTCTGCAGGCCACTACGCCCAGGACACCTGCGTGTACGGACCAGGAGACCTGCCGTGGATCATTCAGTCGCCTTCTTTGTTTGCCAACCGATTTGACTCCACAGAACCTCTTGTGGTCACGTGCTTGGAGAGGTGGCACAGACTTAAGGCTCTAGGGCAGGCAGAGGTCCCTGTGGAACCACACTGGCATTTCCAAAGGCAGAGTCATTTTAATGTGAAATTGAACCACTGAGGTAGAAGTTATAAAGCGTTTGCTTTCTTACTGGTATCATTCTGTGTCCTTGACTTGAAATCAGAGAACATCCAACCAAAAAAGAACGGGAAAACAATTCCTTAACATATGTTAGTCCTAAATGAATCTAGAAACATACTATCGAAAAAGCATGAAAAAGAAATCATGAGAGAAAAAATGACTCGCAGTACTGCTGGGTGAGTGGACCGAGTGGACAGGCGACCTGGAGGGCCAAATGCCTCACTAAACAGGGACTGAAAATCAAAAACCCCCAAGCACTTAGATCCAGGCTCACGTTAGAATAAGAACATATTTTGTCTTAGAGATACAACTGTGTATGAGATTTTAATAAAGAACAAACTCCCACTGAAAATGAAAACATGCCTATTTCTAACAGTCCTCTTTGGCTGGGAACAACGTAACTTTGTTCTGGAAATCCTAGAAAAGCATGAAAGAGCCTACTTCTTTTGGGTAAAATGAAATTAATCTGGAGTTGAGACACAATTTCTTACAAAGGCTGTCCTAGGTTTCTGTGATGACGGAAATGTTCTACATCTGGGGTGTCCAACACCAGCCACAACCATGGGGGAGCTTTGAGTATTTCAAACGTGGTTAGAGTGAACTCATTCTGTGAATCTTAATTTTTAAAATTTTAATTAACTGAAATTTAAATAGTCACATGTGCTTGGTGGTTACCATGCTGAACGGCACAGGTCAAAGACATGGATGGTTTTAATTCTTTCTCACAGATTCAGGTCTGTAAAAAGTCTATGAATTTCTGTTGTGTTGCTGAGGTCTTTATATACATTCCCTCTCTCTAAACTAGCTCAGAGCATCATACAAGACTGGAAATGTGCAACTTAAAACAACTAAAATAAAGGAAAAGCAAGAACCACAGGAGAGAACATTAAAGAAAGAAATGTGTAATTCAAAGGCGCAGAGTATAAACCTTCAGTAAACTGAAGCTTCCCAAACACAGACATGAAATCAAATCCACTTAATAGTCAATGAAAACAGCCCCCTAAAAGCACAAAACTAAATAGAAGGAAAAGAGGCTCTGAAAGCAGATTCCACAAGTCAAACTTGAACTACCCACAAAATAGTAAAATCTCTGTTTAAACAAATGCTTCTTCCCCTTTGACACTTGATTCCAGGGAAAGCACACAGTGAAAGGGTTAAGGCCATCAGGGAAGAACGCAAGGGCCCCAGACAGCTGGGCACTGCGTCCACGTGTTCACAGCGGACACGGCGCCCAGGACCCGGCCAGTGCGCCTCGTTCCGGCGGGCTGTTCAGAAAGCTCGGACTCACCACTCTGTCTTATAGCAACTTGCTTGCAAGAAAGCGCAAACCTTATTAAAATTTGTTTTTAATTAAATAAAATAAAAAATTAAAAGGAGCTTGAATCTTTTCAGGTTACTCGAAACACAAGCCTTCCTCCACTTCATTTCAACATCAGTTCACAGACCAGTCATGTTACTATGACAAGGGGCCTAATAAGACTGTCAACTTAAGAGACTCGCTGTGAGGATGAGGCACCTAGAAAAACACCTGACGCTTTTCACAGGTGAGAGGTGAGGAGATTGCAGGTGATGACAGGACTGGCAGGACCACGCAACCACTAGGAAGGCAGCCTGGCTCCAGGGTCCAAGCCCTCACGGCCTCACCGTACCGTGTGCAGAGAAGTGCAGATTCAAACCCGCCCGCCCTCCGAGGGCTCCGGCACCCTAACAGAGGAAACGACCTCAACGAATCCTTCCAGTAAGAGCGAGATAACTAAAATCATAAAGGAACTCACAGGCCCGGTGGAATGAAGCAGCAGGAGAGTTGGGGTTGTAGTGGCGTGTCGGGGGAGGCTGAGAGGCCGGCAGCCTGGCAGAGACCGAGGAGGCCAAGATAAAGCAGCAGCCCGTCAGCATCAGAACCACTGCTCTCGGCCCGAGTCAGACCCCTACCACACTCACTCACAAAGAACAAAATTAAATCACATGTAAAAAATGTCCGAAATGTATTGCCACAACTGTATCTCAAAAGTGATCTTGAGGTTAATAGGGATCTTGAGATAATTTCTCTAACTTTCTGGGAATAGAACCTTCTTGCTAACATGGAGGGTCTACTGTTCAATTTTTCTATTAGATTTTTTCTTACCTGTAAAAGTTGAAGGCTGCCTGTGCAGCACATTATACGATTCCCTGAGGCTTAACATTCACAAACACCATAAAGACGGCAGAAAGCCAAAAACCTGGAGGCCAGCCTGAAAAGCAGAATTCGCTGGCTAGTGTTGAAGAGACCCCCTTCCTTCATTTTTCTCCCCTTTCCTCTCTACCCTCTCCATGATAAGAACTCAAAAAAAAAAAAAAAAACCAGTATGAGTGTGAATTTGTTTCACATCTGACTTTAAAACATCCACACACCCGACTCACCTGTCACAAAGCCTAAGTAAACGAAGCCAGAAAGCCAGCAAGTCAAACACTTCTGCTCACACCTCTAATATCTAGACCAGCTTCTCAAGCTTTACTGTGCATACAAATCCCCTGGGACTCTTTTGTTAAAATGGTTTCTGATTCCGCAGGTTTGGGGAGGGGCCTGGGAGTCTGCATTTCTTAAAAGACAAAACCAAAACCCTCCCAGGTGATGCCAGTATTTGCAGGACCATGGGTTGCGCTTTGAGTGATAAACGTATCATTTATTTTGCAACTTGTAACTATTCCAATGTGTTTCTTCTTACTACAGGGGAAGAACACAGCGGGGAATACAATTAATTTTTTGGCTAGTGCTTTGTTTATAGTGAAAACAAGAAAACCTAGCAACTACATCTCTTTGGACCCTGTTTACTGAAATCAAGTGTGCATGCCATGTGTTTCAGAACACAGAACCAGAGCTATTTCAAACCCCGTAGTCGATTCTAATGAACTGAAAAGTCAAATGCTGACGGAACTACAGAGGGTAAAGTAGAGAAAGTGCATACCCTAAATATCCCTGAGGTTCCTGACTTTGTTCTTATGATACCCCCTCCTCTAAATTTCAGACATTAAAAACATGAAAATATCTGTTTTAGACTTTTCGACACTGTGGCTTTATCTGACTTCATTCACTATTTCACGATGCACCACAGCTCCTGAAACTGCACCATCATTCTTCCTTTTGGTGTCTGGCAGACATGGCTGGTGCCACCTCTTCTTCCTGGGGATCCAGCTAGACTGCCATTCCCAGGCTCCTGCAGGTATGCATGGTCATGTGACTAAGTTCTGGCCAATGGAATGTGAGCAGAAGTGACAAGCCCCACACCAAGGCCTGGCCCATAAAAGCCTCCCCAGTTAGATGCTCCCTGCCCTGACCCCATCAGTCAACTGACTGGAGAATACTCCAAAAACCAGAGGAAGTCAGAGCTACGAGACAGAAGAAGTCTGAATCCTTGAGCTTCCCCTAAAAGAAAGCTGCCTAACCAGGAATTCTCCCCTTTTAGCCACTGGAATTGTTACAGAAGGTAGCCAACCTTGACTGATATACTCAGTATTACTAAACTTTAGAGACTTTAAATTGGAAGCACGAGGCTGATTCCTGACAACAGTATACCAATTTGTCATTTAACTTATTTCCTCACTTCAAAATGTTATTGTTTAGAATTTGGGTCTAAAAGGAAAGCATCTGAGAATTTACTGCAATTCCTTCATTTTACATATTAGAATCTGAAACCCAGAGAGGTGAAGTGATTGACGCTGCCAAGCCAGCATGCTGGTGTATGAACCAAAACCAATACACACCAGGCTCCCAGTATCAGCCGAGGGAGTGAGTGAATGAATGATTCCCATTCAAGTGAGCCACTGACTGCACCATGCTCTGTTGTTCTAAATTGCAGTGTCGTCAGCTGAATTGTGTCCTCGCAAATGTGGAGGCCCTAACCCCCAGTACATTAGAATGTGACCTCCTGTAGATGTAATCAGTTAAGATGCAATTGCTGGGTGGGCCCTAATCCAATGTGACTGGTGTCCTTATAAAAAGGGTAAATTTGGACACAGAGACACACAGCACAGAGGGGAGACCACGCGAACAGACACACTGAGAAGCGGCCACCTACAAGCCAGGGTGAGAGATCTGGAACAGATCCTTCCCTCGCTGCCCTCAGGAGGAACTAACCCTGCCAACGCTGTGACGGCAGGCTTCTAGCCTCCGGAACTGGGAGACAACAGACCTCTGTCAGATCACCCAGTTTGTGGTGCCCTGTTCCGGCAGCCCTAGCAAACCCAACACGCAGGATACTCAGTCTGGCTGCATGGGCAAAGGCCATTTGTATGGAGATTATGTAAGTGAAAAGTGGGCATTATCTTGCTCTCTGACAACAGATTTATTTTCAAGAGAATTCTGTCCCAGAGGCGTTCCTGGATTACAGCCAGCATCCTGTCGTGACTGCAGGGCGACAGCTCAGCGGCCCCCATCAGGAGGTGGGAGGAGCCAGCGCCCTGGGCCTCCCCTAGTCTCTGCCTCCCCTTGTGCGATCCTGATGCGGTCAGTTCCCCTTTCCTCCCACTTCCTTCCCTTCCCATGAAGTGCTCAACATAGACTGTCGAAGGTTTACTAGCACTTTGTTCCCAGACACTAACAAAATGATTTCAGCGTTCCCGTGCAATGTGGCATTTCCATGAAATAAAAGCGACCTCTCTAAGCCGTGTGCAGACACTCCTATGCGGCTAACAAGTTTGTCAACGTGGTTACTGATACGGACGTTTGAGGTCAGCCAACACAAAGGACAACGGCACTCCAACCCAAGGGATGGTTACCACCGTGGAGGGGAGAGTCTGGCTGCTTCAGATCACTGAGTCCCCCAGACCTCGCTGCCCCCCAGAATTATTCTGGAAACTTAAACAGAAATAGAAATCCTTGGGGCTCTACACCAACCATGAACACTCTGACGTGGGGTCTGAGATGGGGAGGGGGACCTGACAAACCACTGTGGTGACTGTGCAGCGCAGCCGGGGATCACTGAGTTAGGACCGAGGTGGCCCGCCTCGCTCCAGTTCTGCACCCTCTGTGCTTCCTTCCCACGTCTGTCACGGTCGGTACCGCCTTGCTTGGTTATTTGAGTGTCTATCTCTCCAACTGGAGTGTGGATTCCATGAAGGCAAGGACTGTATCACTCTTCTCTGCCAGGTATCCCGTCCCACAGCGCCTAGGACGGGGCTGGCCCTAACAGCTGTTCCACGAAAGCTGTAGAATCAAAGAATAATTCACGACAGGGAGAAATAGCACTTGGAGTCCAAGGAAACCCAAGCAGAGTTACTAGAGGTGAAAATGCAGCCTGGAGTTGTTAGTAGTGATGCCATTCAACTAAATGCCAGGCTTTCCGTGGACCCGCAGAACACCAAGGACAGAAATGTCCTGGGCTGCAGCAGCAACCCTGTGAAAGCAAAGGCCTTGGTATTTCTTTCCTGTGAGCAGAGCAGGCATGTTCTTACATCCAGTATTTGCTCACTGTTGTGAGCATTTACTGAGGATGTGCGACATGCCCTGGGGAGAACATGCCCAGAGGTGGAGAGATGGACGAGCCTTGCTCCCGCTTTCAAACACTCACAGACAGAGTCCAGGGGATGTCAGGGCAGCGAAAATACACTGTGATGCTATGTCATTATACACCTGTCCAGACACACAAATTGTACAATGCCAAGAGTGAGCCCTGATGTGAACTAAGGGACTTGGGTGAGGAGGATGTGTAGGTTCATTAATTATAATGAATACGCTGCTCTGGCAGGGACGCTGACAATGGGGCTGTGTGTGTGCGGGCAGAGATACGTGGGGAATTCCTTACTTTCCTCTTAATCCTGCTGTGTACCTACAACTGCCCTAAAAGAAATCAAGTCTCACTTAAAATAACCAAACCTCTCGGAGTCCAGTGGGGAAAGCACATCACCAGTGATCACATTTGATGAATCAGCGGTTAACAAGGTGCCCAGGGACCGGGGAAGCAGGCTTAGCAGCAAGGTTCACAAAGGAGCAATTGGTAAGGCTCATGGGGAGCAGGACCCCTCCTGGCCCGCAGGACAGGGGAAGGGGGCTTGTTCTGGAGCAGCCCGAGCTTGGTCTGAGCGGGACAGGAGGGCAGGGGCAGGTCCCAAAAGGCAGTCTGACTCTTACTTCCAGCAAGGACAGGAGTGGAAGGGTTTTAAGCAGAGAAGCAATTAATTAGATCTGAGTTTTAGAAAGAATTGAGAGATGCTGACAGGACACATGGAGGGAGGGACCATAAGCCATCTGATTTCTTCAGCTACTGAGAAGGAACACACGATACATGTCAACAACTCACTGTGTGACAAACTTCTGCTTTTATCTCCTTCAGGGCTCGTTCGGAAAACACGCAACCACAGCACCGCAGGAAGCAAAACCTGCAGAAATGATCCAATACGGAGCATGACTTAAAAAATAATTTTAAAATTATTACCCACATTATCAATGAACATTTGTTCAGTTTATACAAAGGTCAAGAACCACAAAGAGAAAAATGGTTACATTTGATTCCATTAAGAAGAAGAAAAAAATCAGTGTGTCCTAAATAAATTACACACACACACAAAGGTACCCCCTGCTTTTTGAAAGTTCACTTTACACCACTTTACTTTTACAAAGACCTACATTGGTACCTGTTTTCACTAACTGAAAGAAATTCGAAGTGGATTTCTGCTTCTATGAAAAAAGGCAAAAAGCAAAAATTGCACTCAGCATCTGTTTTGCAGTGAGATGTTACACAGGCAGCTCGCACCCCAAGCAGCGAGAGCAGCGCCACCACGCTCCTTCCAGGGGAACCACACTCAGCATCTCAGCATCAGGGCCGTAGCTCTGAACTGTGTGAGCGTCTGTGCTTTATCCCTATTCAATCTGTGCATCTGGGAGCAAGATGTGTTCTAAGATAACTGCTTCTTTGACTTTTACCATTTCAGCTTAGGACAGGTTTCTTAGGAACTTAGGAAAAGTTCTACTTTTCAGGTAGAGGAGAAACCTGTATATTGAAATTAAAACCGCAAACATAGGCCAGAGTCCCAGTCCTACCCCTGTGCAATAATTCTTTGGAAAAAAGACTCTCCTACAAATAAAATAAATAAATACATATAAAAAAAACACCACATAGAAAGCCAACAGAATAGGAACTCAGGGACAAAATATTTTAAATATACATGATGTTCAGATTTTATGAATATTCAAAGAGGTCTTTAAAAGCAATAATAAACAGTATAAAAAATGGGCAAATGCATTAACATGCAATAGACAAGTAAATTACCAATGGCGAAAACACATGAAAGATGCTCACCTCAACTGTTAATTACAGAAATGCATTGCAAACAATGACACACAAAGTTTTACTTATCAGGCAAGAAAGAAACGGAATGAAGGTATGTAGTTGGAAATTGAGGAACAGGCACATTTGTTGGTGGGTGGGTACAACACAGTGCAACATTTCAGGAGGAGAGCTGGCAGCAGCAGAAAAGCATCACTCTTACCAGAATCTCTCCCACAGAAGCACGCCCGCCGGTGAGCACCTGCACGGGTATGTATTTATGAAGCTGTGCAGGACAGCACTGCTTGTGAAAGGACAGGAAACCACCTAAATGCTCACCAATACAGGGATGGTTAAGCAGGAACACTTATACTCCTATCTAAAAGAAGAAGGTATGATGTCCACGAAGACATGTTTAAATTAGACAGAAGTAGTGGACTATGATTCCACGGCTGTGGGGAGAACACACATTTAACACAACGTTTATTTATACCTCTGCTGCAGAGGTACAGGGAAGTGTGGTGTATGTGCTGGTGCTGGGGAGGTCTGAGGGGGGGCATTAAACACCAAACAACTAATAATGCTATCAACTAATAATGCTAGGATGGAAGAAAGGGGCAAAGAGCACTTTCACATTTTACTTTACACGTTCTAAAAATGCCACAATAGAAACTTTCACCAATTAACTTCCTAGAAAAATGGGAAATGCATTAACATGCAGTAGACAAGTAAATTATAGCAGAGGCAGATTGCCCTAACAAAAAGCCAAATTAATAACATTATACTTATAATGAAAAAAAATATGAAAACAAATACACGTATGTCTATGTATAACTGAAATATGCTGTACACCAGAAATTGACACAACATTGTAAACTGACTCTACTATAATTAAAAAAAAAGTACTAATATACATTAAATGTTGTTTAGGACTTAAAAAAATCCTTTGTTATGAATGCTTATTAATTATAAATAATATAGGAAATTGTTTTTTTAAACAAAGCTAAATGTATTTCATCACACTAATAACTTATTTCTATTTTTCAATTCATTTAAGTCTTTATTATACAAACTTTATTAAATATACAAACTAACCCCCAAATCAATTTTCTGGGCAGAGGACCCATTAACAGCAGGAGGGGAAAGCCAAAAAAGCCAATGCTCAGTTAACTGGGAAGAGAAAAAGAAGAAGAGATTAACCAGCAGATGAAAGGGAAAAACTAGGGGAGCCACAACCAGAGCAACCGGCTACAGGTAACCCCTGCTCAAGACCTGAGAGTTGAGTCCGTTTCTGTTAAGTTCCTCTTTTGGGGTGAACCGTGGTTTTCTTAAAAAGAAGTGGGAAGCCAGATATAAAAGGTCACATATTGTGTGATTCTATTTAAATGAAATATCCAGAATTGGTAAATCCACTGAGACAGAGAGCAGGAGGGTGGTTGTCGGGGGCTAAGGGAGTGGGGGGTGGGGAGTGACTGCTAGCGGGTAGGGGATTTTCCTCCGAGGGGATGAAAATGCCTCGGAACTAGAGAGAGGTGATGACTGCACAATACTGAATGCACTAAACACAGAAATGCACACTTTAAAATGATTACTCTTAGGACTTTTCATCCCAAAATAATGTGTATATATACACACACACACATCCACAGAAAAGTAGGACAAGGTTAGGTACATGCGTCTGGTTCCCCATAGTATTTCCTTCATAACCCAAATGGTGAATTTTAGCTTTTCATTTTATCTTTTTTTCTTTTCTCAGCTTTATTTAGGTAGAGTCAACAAACATGAATCATCTGTATGTAAAGTGTACAACTCGATGATTCAATGTCTGTATAGAATGAATGTGTACAAGTGAGCCAGAATGCTCCAGATTAAATGTGGTTGTTTACAGCTCATTAACAGTTTCTACACTGGAGATGCTTTCCCCCTTTTCTTAAGTGAAAATAGAAAAAACAAACAAAACATCTACCTTTTAACATGTAATGTGTTAGACGGAAGATTCTAGAGGACAGTGGGCACTAACAGCTAGAAAAGATATTTCTGAACAGTGGGAAGTGAGTTTAAAGCTTGGCACAGTGAGACATGATAAAAAAGGCACCTACTAACCCATTCAATGTTCATATATTTTTTCTTTCTTTATTCTATTGTTTTGTTTTTATTTTGGGGGGACGGTAATTAGGTTTATTTATGTATGTATTTATTCATCTTTTTAAATGGAGCTACTGGGGATTGACCCAGGGCCTTGTGTATGCCAAGCCCACTCAATGTTCACATCTTTTCAGGGGGAAATACACTGACTTACATTTGCTGTATAAATCCCAACCTTGAGATTTCTAGAGCTCTAGGCAGAGGACTTGTCAGCTATAAATTCAAAGCAAGTTATCATTACCAGCTGGCCTTTCACTGATGGATCCACCCCACATTTTGGTGCATCGTGTTTAGCAATTGTAGGAAGTGGAGGTTTCTGATGTGAAGTATCTGTCCTTTGCTTTCTTTCCCAGAGGAAAAGATCAAAGAACTCAAGTCTCTAAGTGTCACAGGAGAAATTTTAAAAATTCCTTTACTTTAGGTTCTCCTAAACTCGAGAACAGAAGGCCACAGACAACAGAGGCCTTGGGAGAGAATGAACGTGGTCCTGTGCCGAGCACCACAGCCTCTGAGGCACTACTCAAACTGAAGGACACCTTAGAGAAGCCTGTGTGATGACCAAGTCCGGCACCGATGCTGATGGCACTGGATTAGCCGCCCAGGCTCCATGTCACCCACCCACGTTCACTACTGACCTGTGTCTGCCGTTCATCTCCAAGCCTACAACGGGGCAGATGAAACGCGCCCGCTGGAGGTCATCGTGTTTGTCACCTTTTGTGTTTCCTTTGTCTCCTTCCCAGGCAGGGTTGTCAGAAAGCCTTAGTTCGGTCACATTCTGTGAAAAACCATCAATACTTGAAGAGTTCCTTTGATCAATAGCTCACCTTTAGCTTTAACTATTATCCTAGTCCCTTTCCATCCAAATCTCTTCTACTTCCTTTGGCATCAATCAATGTGGATATAAAATTAAACTGTAAGCTGTGATATTAAAAATGCACTGTCTAGCAAATAATTAGTTAATTTCTATTTTATAGACATTATGTTATATAATAAAAAGTAACTTCTGACATGAGAAATAAGCCCACAAGGAGAAGAATGCTTTGTATTAGTTGCATCCAAAAAGGAGTACTTTCTTTCCTGGCTGGTGAAGCCTCACTGAGGCTGTTCACATGACTAACCACCATTGTTTATTTAATAGTTGAACAGACAGTAAAATCTGTGAGGCCACAGTCTAACGAGGCCAAGGCAGAATATTAGTCAAGACTACTGTCATATTTTAAGATCCAGCTATTCGGGTCTCAAAATTCAATTTTACAAGGAGTGACTTAGCAGCTCCACTTTAGCATTTGAAGCATTTCTTTACATCGAACTGCATCATTTGATTTCAACACTCTGGAGAGAAGCTGAGTGGCTCAAAAGGCAAGCCACCACACACGCAGTCAGCTTTCCGGCTGAAAGCCAGAGTGTGTCTCATCAAGTTCTCTGCTTGGAGTATTTGTACACTATTAATCACTGTAATAATAATCTTTGCATTGCTTTATGTCAATCTTTTTGTCTTTACAGTTGTGATTTCTTGGAAATTCTTTTTTGTGTTAAAATTAACAATGAAACCACATAGATTAAATATTGTGTTTTAAGTATAGATTTATATAAGTTAATTTCAGTGATATTCACATTTTTGAGATAATTATGCTTCCATGGGATTCTCAGAAACAAACCCTCTTCCCAAGGTGTAGATGACAAAAATAGGCATGATTATTTCTATAGCACTACCATTAGCTACACTTCAGAATTACTAACTCGTCTGAAATGAATATATTCTGTATCCTGTAACTACTCCAGGAATTCAAATGAAAAGCCTAAATTAATAATAAAAAGTTAAAAAAAGAAAGAGAAGGGGAAAAAAAGCCTGAGACTGGGAGTCTGGGGCTCTGGACCTGGTTCAAGTGCCTCACTCACTAGCCCCATGGCCTCAGTGTATCACACACAGTGAGCATTCTCACCTGTGAGGAGCGTGTTCGACAACCTTGGTGGTTCTCAAATTCTTCACTATTTTTCTGATTTTTCTCCCACTGCCCAGATTTGAAAGATTTTGTCCTCTCAACAAACTTCTTTTACCAAAAAACTTGTTTTTTCATTTTTATGAAAAAACTTTAAGTGCCAATTAGAACTTCCAATCAGCAGGAGATAACCACAATGATTTAATAGTGAACTACCTATAAAAATATGATTCTATAAAAGTGGCTTTCAAATAAGAAAATTCAAGTAGCTGAGTTTTAACTATAAAAATAATGCCTCCCAACATTTATAAATACAGCACCTTGAGAGTTTTCAAAGCTCTTTCACACATATTAAGTCACAACAGATTTAAAATCCAGGAAGAACTGGTGTGGGGACTTGGCTTGAGATTTAAGTGGCCTGCCCCAAATCACATCTTCATTAAGTGGCTAGGTGAAGCTGGAATTCCAAATTACCGAGTTCCGTCTGTAATGTACATGAATTCTGTAAAACACATCCTAACCAGAGACCCCTGGAGCATTTCAGAATTACCTGCCTTACCTTAATGCTTTTAATGTGAGATGCCGCCTTTCCAAGAGCCTTTTCAGATGATTTGTCCAATAGAAACTCAATGACGGCATCTTTGTTGTAAAGTCTGTAATGATAAGGACCAGTCAAACATTCTGGCAACAATCAACCTTTGCACAAAGGTGGAAGACTAGACTGAGTACAAACCAAAGTCATTTACATCTGAATAAGAAATGCCCTGCACTCCTAGAAAAGTAAATTTAATTCTGTCTCAACTATTTCCAAAGCATACAAAGGAAAAAACTAGTTTAAATAAAGGGCTGCAAACTGGCAGCGGCATCTGACCTAAACAAAGATTTTTACAAGTTGGGAAATTTAACATAAAAGTATACATTTTCAACTTTCCCTGAAAAAAAAAAAATCAGACTTTCTGGAATCCCTCAGTCCACATCATTAAACTGGAACAATGGGCTGGAACTGAGTAGCAGCTAACTCTTTAGGCAGGACATGAACTCTCCAGCTTCCCCCGGTCCTCACCATTCCCTACTGACCCACATGGGTCCTTCATGCATTTATGTTTATAATTAGCTTCTACTGTCTCCTGAGTTTTCAACCTATGGATTAAATAAACCAAACTGAGTAGGAAAGTGCAGAAGGATGTTCAGAGACATGGAAGGATAACCTAGGCTTCACAAATTTGCTTGAGATAATTCACATTTGATGAATCAAGAACTGCATTTACACAATAAAATTCTTTTTAAGATCCTCTAATAAAAACTCGTCTCCATTAAGTAAAGAAATCATACCTGCCAAGCTCACAGGCAACTATCGGTCGCCTTAATATTTCTTGACTTAGAGCACAGTAGTTCCACTGGGCTACTAATTCAGCATTTTTGTCAACCTGAGAAAAGAAAAAAAAATCCTTTCAATTAACTTCCACCTCTGAAAGAGCACACAGTTCACGGTTCTGCACATAAGGGCTTATTCAGCAATACCACACTGTGATGGTTTCTGTTTTTTAAATCAAAGTAACACAGGAAGTAGGATTTAAAAAGTGACAAGTACTCAATACAATGTTAAATAAAGGCCTCTTTACACCCAACATGTACAAGGGAACAATTTACATTGTCATTACATTGCTTATGCTAGCTACTTATAAATCCTGATATTTGTATCTTAACCATATGTCAAGGAGGCCTTACAAGAAAAAACAAGCAGTACAGGTTAATTTCTAACAATGGGAAAGGCTCCAAAGTTGTAGCAGAATTTAAGGACTAAGAATTGAGAAGATAGGTATTTTTGCTGAAAGTTCAGTTCACTATGTCACTGATATCAAACCATTATTCACACTATAAAATAAAAATCCAGACATAGGACCTTCCACAGCCCTCAAATGATATTTTTACCTTTTTAAATATTTCATGTCCCACTCTTCCCCCTTCCTAAAATGTCAAACCTGAGTAATGTAACAGAACAACACATTTGGGAGAAAATATGGAAAAAAATTTTTTTTAATTCCCTTTAATTTTTGCAGGAACAACTATTTAAGTGTCTACTGTGTGCCATGCACTGTGCTAAGCAGTTTCTGTGACTTAATCTTTTAGCTCTCATGAAAACCCTATGAGGTAGTATTTTTACCTTTGCAGTTGAGGAAACTGAGGTACCAAGAAGTTAGGTTATATGTCAAGGTCACATGGCAAGCAGACAAAGAAGTTAGGATAAAAACCCAGGCAGGCTGGCTCTAAAGACCATGCTTTTGATCACTACTCTCTATTGTATTTCTATTATTTTGTTGTTATTGTTCTATAACTCTAAAAATGTATTTTTTATTGAAGTATAGTTGATTTACAACTAACTGTGTTAACTAACTAACTGTGTTAGTTTCAGGTTGGGCGTAATTCCTTACGCTGTACAGTAAATCCTTGCTGCTTATCTTATGTATAGTAGTTTCTATCTGTTAATCCCATACCAATTCATCCCTCCCCTCTACTATTTAAAATAAAACCAAACACACAAACGAAAACCCCCATCACACTACTCCAGTTGTTCTATTCATTTCCCAGATTCAAGAACCACACTTTGGCAGCTTAAATAGCTTTTTATCAAAATTCATAGTGCAGAAGGGCCCCAGGAGAGATATGTCACCAGTGAAGTTGATTTACTGTATTTTTTGTACATGTCCAGCAAGTTTAGGATCTACTTTCTAGATCTTCCATCTGCTTCATCAGTGAAAAAAAAAAAACACTGATTAAAAAAAACACTTGGGAGAGTTGGGGAAAGGGAACAAAATGATAAATTACTCTTTGCCCAGGACTTTAAAAATTGGTCCCCAAAAAGCTTCTGAAAACATTTCTTCCAGGGTCATTCTTTTCAGGGGAAGGTCTTAAATTTGAGCGATGTTTTGGGCCAGACCAATCATGTCGCATGAGTGATCAGCAAATGTTATTATGTATCTATTTGAAATGTAAGCTCCACAAGGACTGGACTCTGTTCCCTGCTGTATTCCCAGGGCCTAGAACAGTGTGGGGTAAGCACTTAGTAAGTAATTGTAGAGTGAATGAGGATAATAAAAAATCCATGCTGCCTGGGTACTCTAGTTGTTTCAGATCACCCTTTCTTCTTTTCTACCTGCTTCTGACATCTGTTCCTTGCCAAACTTTTCATCAAGCTACTTCTTTTCAGCTCTGGGAACAAGTTAACAAAACCAAGCTGAGTACTCTTTGGGCAAAAGCTCTCTCACTCAAGTGGTAACTACACTGCATTAATCTATGCACATGTAGGTACGACTAGAGGGCACACTCCATCCTCTTGGTTGGAGTTCTCAAATTCCTCACATATTTGTTGCAGACACACCACAGGGGCCGCAGAAGCAAGACATACAAGGTCCTGTCCACATAGGAAACAGATAATGAACAAACAAATGAGAAGGGCAGAAGATGAGGTAAAAAGAGAGGCAGGGGTCTGATCACACAGGGTCTGGTGGGATATTTTTATTCTGAATACAATGGGAAGGCACTGGAGTGGTTTAAATACAGTAGTGATATATGGAATTTATCTTAAAAAAAAAAAGACTTCTCTGGTTCCTGAAGGGAAATTAATACGGACCACCAACAGTGTGCCAGCCACTTGTACTAGGTGCTTTACACACCTTTCATTATTAAAAAGTAATTGCTAATGCTAACCGTGAAATCCTGAATAACTGGATGGGAATCCTGGCTTCATCACCTACCAGTTGTGTGCTCTTGGTCACGTTCCTGACTCAATTCTCCTCTTAGTGGCATGGCAATTATAGTGCATAATTTACACAATCACTTGTGAGAATTAGGGATTATTCGCTCACTGAATTTACTGTGCCAGAAACTGTGCTAGTTGTAAAGGGAAAAAAGGCGCAGCCTCTGCCATCAAGAGCTTACCGTCCTCTGAGACCAACATAGCCAATCATGAACTCATTGTACACGGTGGGAAGACAGTTTTTAAGAGGAGGACATGATTTCTGAAGGAGCGGCTTGAGAAGACTTCACTGAAAACAAAGTGTGCACAACACTGAAAAAACAGCAGCCATTTGTACCACTGTTATTAGCAGAAACAGACTTCAAATCCTGGCTCTGCCACTAACTAGCTTTGCAACTTTCTCCTCCTGAGCCTCAATTTCCATTTCTGAAAAGTGAGGCTAATGACAGTATGTACCCGTAGAGCTGTTGTGAGAACTCCATGAGATACCCCATATTATACGTACTGCCGGGTGAATGGAAATAGCACGCACTCAATAAAGGTCCGTTGTTAACACTGTGATTAATATGGAGTTCTCTGTACCGGGTAAATGAGCGCAGCTACGTAGGGAACCCCGCTGCCTTCCCCTTCCCAACTCCCTTCGCTCCCTGGAGGCGTCCGCATGCCCCACCACCCCCGGTCCCTACTGGGCCCAAGTCACTGACCTTCTCAACTTTCTTCGGCCCCTTCACCAGTTCGTGTCTCTTGGGGATTGTTCCCCCGTCGCAACCCATCGCAAACCGGGAGTCAAAGTCTGCAGTAATCCCTCACAGCAGCCACTTCCGGAGTCTCTGGCGGCCGTATCAGTCACTTCCGGCGCGCCGCAGTGGCGTAAAACGCCCGTCGTAACGCGGCGGGACGGGGCGGGGCTTTTGCCCAGCCCCGGTTGCCATGGAGAGCGTCGCAAGGGGCTGGGCGTGGCCCCGCGGCTGGGGTTGCTGCAAAGCGCTGGTGGGTCCTCTCAGACCTCAAAGTTCTCCCACTCCCGCGCTGCGGCGCGTCTCTTCCTGTTTCCCATGGGCGCTGGATTTCTGCTGCACCTGACTAATCGCTCGCCCACGCTCCGGGGGCAGGGGGCAGGGGCTGGGGAGCTGAGGGGCTGCACTGACTCAGGAGCACCCTCCGCCCTTGGGACTTGTGCCACCCCAGCCTGTGGGCAGACAGCCCTGGGCTGGGAGCGCGCGTGGAGGGAAACGACTGCATTTTATTAGTGCAATTAGTAATGAATATGAATGCATCTGTTATTTCAGTTAACATTAATGTGTTCAAAAAGAGAACATATCTTTTTACTGAGCGTTACACTCGTAACAAATCTTTTGAAAAGATGTTATGAGATTGTGGGGGAGTAAGACTCTCTAAAGCCTGAAACTTTCTGATACTGCCACGTATATTGTATATATATGAAATATTACACAGAGTTTGTACATGTATGTATTTTGTTCACAGCATCCTGAAGCCAAGGCCAAAAAATTTTGCTTTTATTTATTAAAAATCTAGTATAATTAACAGACGCAGATATAATTATAAAAGATACACTGATGTTTCCATGCCTTTTCCAAGAGACAGTCTGGACCATATCTACTCTGAGAACACAAATCCCTTGCAAAATCCTGGTAAAAATCCCTGATTGTCTGCTTTCGTGCTCTTGACCCTCTCCATTTTTTCCGTTAATTATTATAAATATTAGGAGAAAGCCTATCCATTGTGAGTAAAGCAGACCTTTGTGATTGGATGTTACCATGTTGACCAAAGTGAAACATAAAAAAGCCAATAATATGCCCCACTTGGGAACAGGAAATACAGTATAAGTGGATATGAAAACTTCAAGGGCTATAAAATGGGGCTAATCGTTACTGTGATTAATGGCAATTAAAAGAAAATAAGTCCTTTAATCAGTTAGTCTCTCATTGGCTTATGATTTATTTTTGCAAATCACAAGAACCGTAAACTCCATAGGGACTTTATTTTATTCCCTGTTGCATCCTCAATGGTTAGAAGAATCTTTGGTGCACTCAGTATTAATTCCTCAATACACCAAAAGAAAGTACAGACTTAAAGAGAGGTGACAAGCAGACCCTGAAACGAATGAGGACTCATTTACAGGGGAGGAAACAGACGGCTGGACAGTTCAAATCACTTGTCCAAGGTCAGGCAGCTGATGAGAGCTAGCAATGGGTTCTAAGATTAATTTTCTCTCCCAGCAATGGACAGAAAATCAGATAAAGAATAGCAAAAACCCAGGAATCTTTAGACAGACTCTCAAACCAGTGCTCTTTTCAGGCAAGTAAATCTGCCCCTCACCCAATCCGTTTGGGGAAGAAAAAAACCAACCTAACTACAGATGCCTTGTTCTTTAACCTCTCCCCGCAAAGCTGCTGATGACACCCAGTGGTGATGACTGTGCGGGCGTTAAAGTTCAGGCAGCGGGATGTTTTTTCTCTTCCTCCTTGATTTCCTTTTTTAGAATATTGGTCTCTAAGCTACTCTGTGTTGGAAAAGCTACAGAGCTAAAATGTTTGTACAATTTATTATAATCATCAACAGCAACTCATTTGTGTTGCGAGCATTGTCTCCTTTGCTTTATTTGATTTGAGACATTTTGTTTCTAGCCACGCTGGGAAGCAGGTGCGTTATCTGATGCTTCTTCCCACTGCTTTTGTTGAGTGAACCAATAAAGGGTGTTTCTTTACAAGGACCCCTGGTGACAACTTTGCCCCAGTCAAGGTGCGAATGTGAAGGGGAGGAGAGGAATGAAATCATGAAAGAGAAAACCATTATGCTTTAGCAAAACCAGTATTTCTTAACCTTTCTTGGGGTCATTGGACCTGTTGGAGAATTTGATGAAAACTTTAAACTTATTCCCCAGAAAAATATTCATTAGTACACAGGAAATTTTGCTACAGTTCATTACACATATATATTTTAGTAATGGCTTCCTGAGGCCCAAGCTAAGAACCTGTCCTTTACATGCTTTGTAAAGGAAAACAATCAATAAAAAATCAATAATAAAAATAGGAAAGAGTTTTATTTGAGCCAAACTGAAGACTAGCCTGGAAGCCAGCTTCCCGGATGACTCTGAGAAACTGCTCCGGAGAAGCAGGGTTTTCAGCACAGTTTTATATCTTGTCAGAACAGAGAACATTAAACAAGACATGGATACGTTTCTTCAAGATTTCAGAAAAACCGACCAGCACATACAGTGAGTAAAGTGTGGCCTTGGCACCTGGGAAGGGGGTTTTATCATCAAAGGGGGACCAGCACTGGCGTCTCCAGGGAGAGGGGCATTTAATCTTTATTTTTAACATGGACATTCTTTACTTCTGGTCAATGTGCCCTTTTCTTTAATAATTAAAGCAGATGTACCATGTATGTTTGCTAGGCCACAAAGAGGCTATTTTAGGTAGCATCAAATTCAAGTTAACTCGTGTATACGCCAGAATGACTTCCCTTTATCTCAACATGTGAACATTTCTTTTATCAGCTTCTACTCCCTGTTACAATGGTTCCCAAATATTTCAGACTTCTAAACTGTTGAGGGTTTCATTTCCTGTTAGTTCTGCCTGTGTGCTCGTCCTGAGCTGCAGTTCAAAATTCTGTCTGGAAAAGGCTGATATGCAGACTCATTTTAAAAGTTAGAGTGAAAAAAAAACCCAACAATATGTGTTAGGGTTCTTTAAGAATTTCACGACCATCATTTAAGGTTACACTTAGAAAGATGTCCCAAAGATAGTTCAAATAAAGTAGAAAATGGAAGTGATTACTGAGATAATTCAAGACAAAAATGACTTTTCATTTGCAATTTTAGGGAAATATTAAAAAATATTCCAGGATTATATAGGGCCTTACATGAACTGGCCTCTGGCTACTCCTCCCAGCGCATGTCACTCACTTTTCTTTCCCTCACTCAGCTCCAGCCTCGCTGGCCTTTCCAGGTGTAATTTTACTCTGGGCACTCGCCTTGCTGTTCCCTCTCCAGAACACTCTTCCCCTATATTTGCCGGGCCGGCTCCCTTCAGTGATTCATCACTGTGCTCCTGGTTCCTTCCCTGGAGCCATCTCCCCAGACCTCTCCTTCTAAAAGAGTACCCCTTGTCCATGGTGCTGCCCCCATCTTGATTTGATTTCTTCATTGCATTTACCACCATGGATATCATGTTACAAATTTAAATCTTGATATCTTATTCACCATGGATTTTTTTTTGCATTGGTTTTGATTTTTAAGCATTGCATCAAAAGATAATGTATCTTAATCACTAAGTTTTGGGGGAGCCCTCTTACATTTTGCACCCAAGGACTTCCCCCTCATCCTGGCCCTGGTTTACTATCTCCCTCTGCTGGGATGAAAGCTGCATACTACAGGGCCTTTGTTTTGTGCCAGCACTACCTGTAGTGATCATCAGAGATCTGGGCACAGAGGAGGTGCTCAATGAATATTTATTAAATGAATGAATGAAAGGAACATGGCATTAGCCAATAATCTACACAAATGGGCAACTTTTGCAAAGGGGCAGCTTCAGAGACCGGGGGTGCATACTCGTGGAGAACATAAAGTTTTAAAAGGGTGTTTTGTTAAAAAAAAAATAGTTGCCACCAAACCAGAAACATGACTCCCCAGTGCTTATCACACTGGAAGATTGCTCAACGAGGCTTCTCACCACTTCCATCTTCCTGATGAAGTTTAACTTAATTGAGGTCAAGTTGCTACCACCACCACCACCACCACAACACCCACCATTTCCTCTTCCTACCTTGTGAGGAAACAGTACAGGCTTCTGGGCATTAAAGAAAAATACTTAGCAAAAAGTTGCTAAAATCTAAAAAAAAAATGTGATTTTATCCTACTTTACAAATGTTTTCAGAAGAAATTATCTTATTGAATTAATCAGTGGAAACTCATCCCATAAATGCTCTTTTTCAAATAAAAAAAGGAAGGAAACACATTTAGCTAAGAGCAGCAGTTTTCATTATGTTAAACCCTATGGTTTTGTACTTTGTTGACGAAGGTCTTTGGTTTTGAACTCATCTCAAAAAAAGAAATATATATAGATAGCTTTATCTCCAGATCTTCCTCCCTCCGTCTCTCTCTCTCTCTGGGTCTTTCCATCTCTCGATCTCTCTACAAATATACATATGCAGTTTCTGAAACCAATTGGGACCTGTTCATTACCTGTTAGAGACCAGGTCACTTAGGAAGGACTAAATGAGTGAAAATATCTCAAGCATTAGACCAGTGTCTGGAGCGCAGTGATCATTAAGCACGTACTGTTGTTCTCACTAGTGGGTAAAAACTTGTTTTGCTGACTGGAGTAAATGTTTACTGGTGCCTCCCGGCAGCAGCCGCTCCTCCTTAAACCACATTCCTAACTTTGCTAGAGGCTCCTCCTGGGACACAGTTCTCCAGGGCTCTTGTGCATTTCTGCACATCTGCTGAGCGGAGGCACTGATGGCATTTTGTAGCAAACACCCTTGGAAGGCAGAGATAACATCTCCCTCTAAGGCAAAGCTTGGTCAAGTTTGCACAGATCTTTTTACAAAAGATTGGGGTTTCCTTCGTTCGGGGGTTTTTTGGCCTTGACATGAGCGCATTGTGTGCACAACATCACACATGCCCACCTTTGCATTGCCCCTGGGACCTGAGGGGAGTGAGGAAACGATGGAAAGAGAAGCACAAAGTGCTTGCCATGCTGTAAGAAAAGTCCCTTGACTCCGTGCGGGAGAGTTGATGCAATCAGGCCTGACTAATATCCTTAGAAAGACGTCCTTGAAAGGTTGGCTTCGGAATCTGGATTTGGGGAGAGTTCCCACCATCCCCAGGGTCGGTAAGAATGGTCTGGTGCCTAAACTGTTCGTACAAACAATGTGATTCACGCTGGATGCCTGCTCTCCTTCCGAAAGTCTGGAATTTTGGCCATGCCTTGCAGAGGCTGCCTGCTTGATCAGGCCCCCATGGAAACCCTGGGGCCAGGCTCTCACGAGCTTCCCTGCCGGCAACATTTCCCATGTGTTGTCACAACTCATTGCTGGGGAAATTGAGGGTGTCCTGGGTGACCGCTGGGAGGGGACTCTTGGCAACTTGCTCTTGGCTTCCTTGGTACTTCACCCCATGTGCCCTTTCCCTTTGCCAATTTTGCTTTGTCTCCTTTCACTGTGATAGATCACAGCTGTGAGCGTGACTGTACGTGGCATCCTGTGAACCCTCTGATTGCATCACTGGAACTCGGGGTGGTCTTGGGGACCCCCGACATAGTCTTTAACCCCAGAATCTCGTGTCTTCCCTCAGCATCCATGAAACTGTGGCAGGCTAACTTGCTAATGTAAAGTAGGGGAAGACCTCAGACACTTCACAGTTCTTGGCAGAGCCATCCCCTTACCACCTCTCTCGGGACACATGGGTGCGTGTGTGTGCATGCATGTGTGTGTGTGCGTGCGCTGGGGAGGGAGTCCAGGCCACGGTCAACTTGGGTATTACATGTCCCTCTCATCGTGGGGCTTTCAAGGGCAGGCAGCTGATCTAAACTAGTCCAAGCAGAAATCAAGACCCTTTCTTCTGCTCTGGCCACAAACCAAGAAGGACACAAGTCAGGGTAACCACCTTGCAGTCATGAGAGTTAACACGGAGGAAGTGGGCCTGAGAAGCTGGGCCTTGATGATTCTGCTGGAGCCCCTCAAGCCAGCTGTCCCTGAAGCCAGCCTGCCCCTGGATTGTTCTAAGATACTTGAGTCTGTGAATTTCCTTTCTTGCTCAAGAAAGATTGGGTATGGTTTTCGATCCCTTGTGACAGAGGCTTCCTATCTGACACAGATCACAGCTGTTCGAAGAACGTGGACTGCTCCGTTCCAGTGTAGAGAACCAAGCCTCACAGAGATGGGCCCCTTCCTTAGGGACCCTGTCACCAACTCAGTGAAAATAACCAGACTTCTGGCAGTCAGCAATTTAAAAGCGCTTACCAAGTGCTGAGTAGCAGATGGGAACTAGACCTGGTACCATTTCAGGAGATGTCCAGCCTGGAGATGCTATTTCCAGGCTCCAGAGGTGTTTAGTGGCTGAGATACCTGTAGGAGACACGGACCTTCACTTGAAGTCAAGTAGGGATGACGTAGCCATAGCAACATGAGCTAAAGCCCCAGCTGCAAAGAGAGGAAGAGGTGGTTTGACTTGGGGGGAAGCTCTGGACCGCTTTCAGATCTGTGCCCAGCGATAGGGATGCTGTTCTTGCCGCACTTCCTGGCTTGGCTTTTCCCGAGCTAGCCTTGCACATGCAAACTTGGCCTCTACTGCATCTCCCGGCACGCTTTGGGGAGAAGCTTTTGACTAACACAAGTAAATATTTTGCTTTGTAGGGGTCGGGGGTATAGCTCTGTGGTAGAGCACATGCTTGGTGTGCACAAGTCCTGGGTTCAGTCCCCAGTACCTCTGTTAGGGCGGAAAAAACCCCAAAATACCCCCCAAACCCCCCAAAACATTTTGCTTTGGTACCAGACCCAGTCACACAGATCAAAGACTTTTTCAAAGAAAGGATTGCTGCATAGAATGTTTCAATTTATGATTATATTTATATAATATTATAAATGGTAACAGATTTGAGGTATAAACCTTTTTTGATTGAGCATACTGCATTTATCAATACAGAACCTATAATGTACAAAATAAATTAATAGGGAACTCAATAGAACATGTTATGTTGCAACTGTAACATGCCTCTTTAACTTGGGTAAGATAAAACAGCAAGCTATACATAAATATATTTTTTTTGGTGTAAGGCACAAACACATAATTTGTACCAATCTCACAGAATTAATTCAATGCAAAATGAAAAATTTATTACATTTTCTAGCGGATGCAACAGTGACTAACCATTTGAAAACAATCTCTCCCCTCTCTCCTACTTTATTTTCTCCCTAGCACCTATCACATTGTATATGCATTTCTTCATTTATTGTCTGTCTCCCCACTAGATTATAAACTCCCTGAGGGCAAAGCCTCTGTCTGATTCAGCGCTCTGTCCCAGCACCTAGAACTTGACACAGAATAGGAACCCAATAAATAAGTACAGAATGAATGAATTTAAAACAGGCACTTATTTAGCCAATATAAAAATTGGTTTCTACAACCTCATTTCACATGCTGGCCCTACATGATATGCTAAACTCTTCGCAAGGTCCTGACTCTACACCTGACCCTCTTCCCTGACTCCCTGTGGGCTAAGCCAATATCCTGGGGTTGCCCAAACACTTGGTAATGCTGGCTTTGGGCCCCACAGCTGCTGCCACCTGTTGCGTATCCCCAGGCTGACTTTTCCCACAGGGCAGACCTGCACAGGTTGTGGGTGGGAAGCTGATGCTAAGAGGTTAACAGGGGGAAGGAGGGAGGGAAGGAGGCTCATCCCAATGTCCCTCTGAACTGCCGCGTGTGTTGCTCCAGCTTCTCGACCTCGACTTGGAGCTGCCCCAGGGCGGCGGGGCTTGGGTACGTGAGCACCGCGTGCTTGGTGGCCAGCGCCAGGTCCTTGAGCAGGCTGCACAGCCGGCTGCTGCCACAGAGAATCTCGTTGCGAACGTCCCTCTCCTGGGTCTCCTTACACAGCGTGTCCACCAGCTTCTGCCCCACCGTGATGACCAGCTTGCTCTGCATGATGAAGATCTCGGGGGGCTGGCTGCTGCTGAGGCTTCTATTAAACACGCTGATGGCTTTGAGGAGCGCCCCGAAATAGAGGCGGCAGTGTTCAGAGAGGTGGATTTTCTTCTCAGGACTCTGCTGACTCAAAGGCCGGCGGGTAAGGCAGCTGGGATTCTAGAGGAGCAGGAAAAAAAAACAGATTAAAGAGAGATTTGATCGGCAGGCTGTGGGTGTCTCCCTTTTCCTGTTTCTGCTCAGTTTGCTAGACTTTTTAAAAGGAAAAAGTACAGTTTTACTTGGGAAGCCCCACAGTGTAACATTTGCCTAATAAATGAATGTTAATACTTTCAAAGCAGTGTTATATATAAATTATCACACTTATATATACAATCTTATGTTACATTATATAATCACACATATTATATACATATAAAATCATATTGAATTGTCCCAACAAACCATTAGAAACCCATTCTAAAAAATGCATTGACAATATCTAAATTTATAACTTAAAAAAAAGGCAGAAAACTTGACGGTGAGATTTTAAAACTTACTCAAAGAACAGATTTTAAAGCATTTAAGAAATTCTTCCTAAAAAAAAAAAAAAAAAGGGAAATCCTTCCTAATTCCAGGATCACGAGAGTAAACCCGACCGCCTTCCCGCCAATTTCAAGAAGAAATCAAAATATACTGACCTATCTGCTTTAATATTAAAATATTTCTCTTACTTGCTAATAAAGTTTCATCTAGAATTTTATGTTTGTGAATTTTATTTTCTGGATGTGGAACCAGTTTCCCCCCAGAACCTATTCACTAGTGAAACAGCCTCAGCTAACCCAGGAGTAACCCCTCCAGGTAACAATCCAAAGCCCCTTTGTTAGGTTACAGGTGAGGAAGCTGACGCTCCGTGAAAAGAAGAGGCTGTCTAGGGCCACTCAGTTAGCACACACACACACACACACAAAGTTCGGGAGCCCCAAGCCGAGTAGGCTTAGGTGGGAAGCCCCATGAAAAAGACAGCAGGACCCCCAGGCAGGGCCACTACTCTCCTGCCAGCACCATCCAGTTCCCTGGCCCAGAGGCTCTATCTCACTTTTTGCCTCTGAAACAGCTTACTTCTAGGAAAGTGGAACTTACCCCTAAAATTCTATTGCTTCCCTTAGCTCACTCCTGATTGGTTATTTCTCTCCCTGCTGATTGGTCCATTTCTACAAAGCTTGTTCCTAATTAGTCAATTTTTATTACACCTTATTTGCATATGATGTTGCAAAGTGTAAACTGGCAGCCTGTAAAAGCCTATGTGAACCTACAGACGGGGTCCAGAGCTTGGAGCGTTAACTCCTCTGGGCCTGGTGGCGTAATAAACCTGAGTTCTCCAACTCTCCGAGTGCTGCTTGGTCTCTTGCCCAGATCCAGGTTGCTGCCACAACTGAGCTGTAACACCGAGCTATAACACGTTTTTCTGCAACAGGCTAAGTCTGAAGCTCGCAGCCTTTCTATTAAACTGCACACTCTTATTGACCTATGAGATCAACCTATCAACGATCTCAAAAGTTACATCTCAGAAGCACTCAGTGTGTGGTCTAACTGTGTGTGTCTCCAAAAAATTCATAATGAAAATTTACCCCTTAATGTGAAGGCATGAGGAGATGGGGCCTGTGAGAGGTGACTAGGATTACATGAGATCTTGTGGGTGGGGCCCCCATGAATGCTCTTCTAAGGGTCACATGAGGGCTTACTTCTCCTCTCTGCTCTCTGCCAAGTGAAGATACAAGAAGTCAGCAGTCTGCAGCCTGGAAGAGAGCTCTCATCAGGACCTGCCCATGCTGGCACCCTGATCTTTGACTTCCAGCCTCCAAAATGGTGAGAAATAAATTTCTGTTGTTTGTAAGCCAGTCAGCTCACAGTACTTTGCTATAGCAGCCCAAATGGACTAAGATAGACAGGTGAAGTGAAGAAAAGATTGGAGTGTTGGTTGAGATAGACTTTCTGGGGGTGGGGAGCATGAGAAGAACGCATCAGAGGTCAGAAATGAGAAGCAACGATCTGGACATCAGAATGTGAACATCTCAGCTTGAGGCTATCAACCATAGACAAAACATTTACCAGGACTTCTTCTCCTGGGGTGTTGGGAATGTGGGGAGGTATTTTTCATTGTCACACTGACTAAGGAGCATTGCAGGCTACCATCAGACAGGGCGCTAGGGATGCTGAACAGTCCATCCCACACAATGGAGAACTGTCTGCCCCGATGGTCAGTGGTGCCCCCAATCCCACTGAGAAGCACTGTCAGGCCAAGTGTGGCCCTTGGACCACCGGCAGCAGTGCCTGGGAACTTCTTAGGAAAGAACATTCTCAAGCCCCCTCCCCAGACCTACTGAACCAGAAACCCTGGGGTGGGGCCCAGCCCTCTGGGTGTTACTGCGCCTTGTGGAAGACTGTGAGGCACTCTCAAGTTTGAGAACCACTGGTCCAAAGCACACTTCACGTTGAGCAAAATAGCATGATTTTCAGCAATCTGACAGGCCCAAAGTTTGGCATTTGGGGTTTGTGGAACTGATGCTCACATCAGGAGGCCTGGGTTATCATCTTAGTTGGCCTCTGAGAAGGCAAGTGATCTGGTCCACATTACTGGACATCTCTGTCCCTCTTTCTCCCACCCTGACCACCACCCAGCCAGGAAGTTGAACTGGGTCCCTGGCGCCCAGGCTTCAGTTATTCAAAGAAAACCTTCACACATTCTGCCCTTTCTATCTTGCTCTTAATTTCAGTTGGCTTCCACTTTGTCTTTAAATGGATCTGCTGTTTTTAACTTAAATTAGTTTTGGTAAATGGAAAATGACTTATCATTTGTCACCAGTAGAAGATAACCAATAAAAATAAGCACAATGATAACATCTTTGATGTTAAAAACAAAAGAAGAAGAGCATCAAATGTCAAAGAGGCGCTGAAGATACACAAGCCCCAAGCGAAAATGGTTTTCCTGCCGCAATCAGAAACATTAAAAGAGAATGTCTGGTGGGAGGGTAGAGCTCAGTGGTAGAGCACATGATTAGCATGCATGAGATCATGGGTTCGATCCCCAGTACCTCTATTCAATAAATAATAATAATAAATAAACCTAATTACCTCCCCCCCACAATACAAAACAAACAAAAACATTAAAATGGAAAAAAAAAAAAGAATGTCAAGCAGAAACACACACAGAGGGGAGACCAAGTGAAGACACAGGGAGAAGATGGCCTCATACAAACCAAGGAAAGACACCTCAGAAGAAAGGAACCTTGATCTTGGACTTCTGGCCTTCAGAAATATGAGAAAATAAATTTCTATTGTTTAAACCAAAGCGAGGGGAAAAAAGAACGTCAAAAAGAATGTAAGTCTGTGTGACTTAGTCCATGGCAGTACCCCTACGAAATACTTGCAGGGGATCTAGAGTTATCTAACTAATGGTTAAAGGACCATATTCCACCTTTTGGGAGTTCACTGGACTTGTTCACCTCCAGGCTTCCCCCTACTGTAAAAAAGGAAAAATTGTCACAAAACCAGATCTCCTCCTATGTGGGTCAGGGTGATAATGCTGGATTATTCCCAGCAGGAAACATCTCTGGGGACAAAGCACATTCATCAGAAGAATTGGAGAGTGAGCATTATCTCTTACCTGTGTTTCTAAGTCTTTGTTTTCATCCAACATTTGCTCTAAGATGGGGTTTTCTTTCTCTTCCAGGTTAGGCAACTTCTGAAAAATAAAATCCCTTTGAATTACCAACCTGAATGTTTTTTTTGACATGGCTGTAGAGCTGTTTGCACCCACTTTAACATGTGAATATTCCTCTTTGGGTTTTTATTGATGGTTCCTCCTGCTGATGCCTTTTTCCAATAAAGGAGACTTTGGCAGCCCAAAGGCTGAATTTTGCCCACCAACACGGCCTAATATCGTGGCACACAGTTTAAATGGGAAATGAAAAATATTCAAAGTCCTAGCTTCTCTAGAGTGTGTTAAAGCTTTTGCACCACCAGGCACGTCAGCAGAACACCAAGACTGGGGCTGAAAGAGCTGAACTCTCTCCCTGACACAGCTCCCAGGTCACCTGCTGCACCTCTTGACACCTGCAATTCTTGAACTAAAGATCTCTTTCTATAGTGTCTGGACTCACAGAGCAAAGTGTTTCTAAGAGTAGCTAGAGTCTGGAGGCTGCTAAGACCATGCACAATTTGCAAGAGTGTTTACACTTCCTCTTCCGCTCCTAAGAAACACACTAAAAATGACTAAACTTACAACTTTCAAAAATGCAAGGAACCTTGATGGTGAGATTAAAATTTTTGCTCAAAGAACAGATTGCAAAAGGTTCTCAAAATCCTTTCTAATCTGAGCATCAGAAGTAAGCTCTGAACCCCCAAATTTCCAGAAGACACCCTTTATGCCTTAATATTAAAATACTTATCTTATTTCTTAATAAGATTTCATCTAGAATTTTACTTTCATGAATTTCATTTTCTGGAAAATGGAACCAGTATCTCCCCAGAGACAATACAAGTATCCACAGAGTCTTGGCATCTCACTTACTGGCGAGCAGTCCAGAGAAAAATGGAGAGCTCCCTGATATGATACCACCTGGAACTCTGAACTCACCTGTTCACAGACATTTGTCTCACTTTTCTTTAATAGTTCAGGGGGGTGTTCATTTTCCTTTTGTTTATTAAAAGGTACACTCCTTTGGTAGGATTCAATCTCCCTTCGGGGAAGCTGGATGCATTTTGCAAGCTTAAATTCTGCATTTGGGGTCAACTGCATGGTATCTTCCTTTTCAAAATTTGGCTTGAAAAGGAGCCTCCCATTGGCAATGACAATGGAGGCAAACCTCTTGACGTCTTCCGGAACCATCCGCGCCACCAGGACAAATCTCTCCAGGTCATCTGGGTTGTTTTGGACTTTGTCGGTCACGAGGACTTCCAGGGACCAATTGCAGCTCTCCAGGCTCTCCTTTGTTTCTAGCAGGATTTGATAGGAGTTGGAGATAGTCTGTAGCTGTTCCCTAATTTTGGCCTGAAGGTTACTGTCAGTGAGGTTAGAGGCGGTCCCACGGACTCCATGGGCAAAATCCAGAAACTCTCTCAAGGATTCCTCCACGTGGTCGGCAGCCCTGTGGATTGCGTCGATGTTAGCCTCCAGAGAGTCTCTGAACCTCCACTTCCTACTTACAAAGTGCATCAGGCCCGCGACAGAGGTGGCCACCTTGTGCTGCAGGGCCGTTAACGTCTCTTTGGCCAAGTCCAGGTCCAAGGGGAGCTCTTTTGCTGACTCCTCTGAGAAGGAGCTAGATGAAGAGTCAGTGGAGGTAGAGGAGCATGAAGACAGGATGCTGGCTCTGCTGTCGGAACTGGAAATGGATGAGCTGTCTGGTTCAGGAGACAGTGATGCTGCCTGTCTGGAGAACCATGAGGAATTATGGTCCTTGAGACTCTCTGAAGGCCCATCGGCTTTTCCCAGCTCTTTCCAAGCTGGAGGGACACTTGGCATTGCTTTAGGTATGTCGTAAATGTTCGGCTTGGTGTTCTGCTGCTCCATGCGGGGAATCAGAAAGCTTGAAGGAACCTTGTAGCTGACACCTTTATCCAAAGGGAGCACGACCCTGGCTGGTGGAAAGCTATACGAAGGAATTTCTGGAAGACTGAGTTTCTTCTGCATGGGCATGTTTCTCTGCGGGTGTGGTGTGTGGGACTCTGCTCTGCTGTTTGGAGGACTGTGGAAGCTGGACATATACCTAGAGGGAGCCAAGCGTCCTGACTCTTCCACAAAGCTGGTTAGAGATGCGTTTCTCCCATCAGCCTTTTCTGGAGACACTGGCGTGTCATAAATCCATTCTGACTTCTGAGGGCTGGGCAGCGTGTTGCAGCCGCCTCTCCTTGAGGCAATGGTTGATGTCAGGGGAACACTCTGGCCCTGTGAAGAACAGTTTGGTAGCAATTAAAAAAAAAAAGGTGTGAGCAACTCATTTGACAAACAGGTATTATACTGAGGACCCACTAAGTGCTGGGCGCTGTGCTTCTTAAAAATCAGGTCATCACTGCTAAGCTCAAGCTTCTCCATTGGCTTCGTGGGGCCGTTATCATTCAAGCCAGACACAATCTGGTTCCAGCCTCCTTTTGTGCCTTCTTGCTCTCTGCCTCCACTATGCCTGCCACCACCCTTCTCAGAGGTCCAGCCACCCAGGCTGTTTACCTTCGCCTGAACTCAAACTCAAACAGTTTGCCCAAACTGGTTCCTCTGCTCTAAATGTCCTCCCAACCCCTCGCTTTCCACCTAAGAAACTCCTATGCATCCCTCATGACCCTGCTGAGCTGCCACCTCGGGGCAGAGGTATGTTTACTGTATGCGTGTGACAGAATCCAATGATAAACATGGATTACAGATTTCAAATTAAGGCCCCTCCCCTATATACACATAAAAACCCACCTTAACACACGTCTCCAAAGTGTATCATAATAAGAAGCACACATCTAAAGTCTACTGAGCTCGCACTCTGGGCCAGGCACTGTACTAGGTCCTTTGCAGGGATTATGTCCATACTCACAATAAGTCTGCAATAAGAAACTGAGGCATATGGGGAAGTCAAACCACGCAGCCTGTCCTGATCCTGAACACCACTGCCTACAAGAAGTAAGTTCTGCTCCGAGGGATCTCATTCCTAATTCTGACCAGGCTAACGTTTCCCGGAGGCTGCACAGGTTTGCACAGCGCTAGTTCTCGGCGCCTGTCGTACTTACATTTGTTCGGCTGGTGAGGGTACTGAGTGCTGCCTTCTGGGGGCTGGTGGGGATGTCATACAGCTGCTGCTTCCCTGGCTCCTGGGGACAGACCGCAAAGGAGGACGACTTGGATTTCTCCTTCCTGGTGCCTGCACATCACAAACTCTCCCCACACCAGCGTTTTTGTTTGCTTGTTTGTTTTTTGTTTTTTCCCCAAACAAAACCACAAATCACTGGAAGACTTTGGGACTTTCAGTCGTGCTGCTTTTGTGGGTGGAGGTGTGTGCTGCACTGGGTGTATTTTCAACACTGGACTCTGTGTTTTAAAAAAGGCACCTTCTCGATTGAAGGTGGGGACTCGCTATAGCGAGAATTAGCTGCCGTTGGCCTGAGTTAAAAATGGCAGTTCATTTCCTTCTGTAAATTCACCTTAAGAATGAATTAAAGAAGAATAAATATAAGATGGGGACTTAATATGACTTTTGTCTTTCTTGTTTATCTCGGTGGAGATTTTCCTGTGCTTATAACAACTCATGAACTCATCCTGCAAACATACACTGAGTGCCTACTACCTCCTCAACGCTGAGCCAAATGACATCTCTACACCCGGTAATGCGCAGAAGACGTGGTGCCCGTACAGATAACAGGCATTGAAAAAAATGGTGTTGTTTTATGTTGGGAGGGGTGTAATTAGTTTTATTTATTTATTCATTCATTCATTTATCTTTAATGGAGGTACTGGGGATGGAACCCAGGACCTCGTGCATGCTAAGCACATGCTCTTACCACTGAGCTACACCCTCCCCACAAAAGGCATTTTTTTACGCAGCAGTTAGGAAGTACATACACAAGGATGTGATAAACAGATTGCATGTTCCAGAGCGAGGTGAGACAACACCAAAACAGGTTTTGCAAAGACAGAGAGAAAAAGCTGGAATTTGGAGGGGGGGTTTCTTTGGAGGGAGGTGGGCTGTGCGCCTCCTGCAGTCTCCTCCTCAGCTGGCGAAGGAAGAGATGCTTTTCATCCCCTTCAAGCAAAGTGGAAAGTGCCCAACAGACCTCCTGTGACTTGAGTTATGCCCCCTGAGCTTGGAGGCATCGTGCGCAGGCTCTAACTCCGCTTGAGAGAAGTCAAAGATGAGAGTCTGATGACAAAGCGCAGGGTGGTGGCTGTGCTGTGGAGCCCTGTTCTCAGGGCCAGGACCAGGGCGAGGAAAGAAGAGCGCCCCTCTTGGCACAGCATTTAGAGGGGCACCAAAAACTCGGGCACCAAGGGAAATAGTAGTTTATGCAGTATTTTTTTTAAAATCGCAAACAATGTGAAAAAAAAAAACCCATGGTGAACAAAAGGTCAGAACAAATGAAACAAGAAAAGATCCACAGGGCGGGGACGAGGGTGAGGCGAGTGAAGCGAGTTGTACAAATGGGTCTTTACATCAAACTTAGGTGCCCAAGGCCAGTCCCTCATTCTCATCACCCAGTCCTGCCTGCCTGCGCTCTGGAGTCTATCAGGCCTGAGGGAGCACGCGTGTTTCCCACAGATCAGACGTGGACCACACGGGAGCTGGAGCAGGAGCAGGAGCCAGGCCGGAGAGGGTGAGAGCTTCTCAGGAGGGTGAGGCTGGAGATGACCGCCTGCCCCGGAGCTCAGGGAGGAGCCTTCAGCCACCAGCTGGGGAGAAGCATTTGCCCACCTCGTAGTAGTTGCAGATAAGAGATGCCCAGCAATCAGGCCGGTGTCAGGGTGTGGGGGTACTGGGAGGGTGGGGGGGCACTTGCAGGAATGGCCCAGAAGAGAAAGAGTCATCTCTCAATGCTCACTACCTCCACAGAGCAACACTGTGACATCCCTCCATCAGAACCAGGCACGCAGCGGGGCCTTTCTACCTCTGTGCTCTCTCCTTGCCTGCCTCCCCTCAGCCCTGTAGGAGCCTGAGGCCACCCAGCGAGCAGAAACCAGAGGGAGGGAACTGGCAGCCAATCCCGAGTCCTGCAGCAGGAGCCCAGGCTCTGCCAACAAGCTGGAAGGGCAGGTGCTTTTGCTTAAATGAATACGAAATGTGGGTATTGCCTGGACTGGACATTTAAATTCCTCCGCTGAGACTTCTTATTACCTGTGAGTGACCAGGAAGTTACAAATTCAGACTGAATCTTTCTTTAGACTAGAGCAGTGGCTCTCAGCCCTGGCTGCACTGGAGAACTACCTGGGACCTTTAACCTTCCCGCTGCTCGGGGCCCACCCGGACCCCAAACACTGTAGTCTCTGGGTAGGGTTCCAGGAAGCAGGCATGGTTGGGTAAAGCACCCAGGCCATTCTGATATACACTGATGGGCAGGGGAGAATGCAGCCAGGGGCCCGTTTTGATGGGCTAAGAAATGAGGGAAGCTGTTTTTTGATTACATGAAGCATGTCTTACAAAATTGATCTACCAGTTACATTCAAATAAGTTAAAAAAAAAAACCCTGAGATTTCCTCCCCACCTCTGAGATAACCAATCTTAAGATAATCAATGACCAGGATAATGTTAAGACTATGATGTATCTCCTTCATAATATTACTTTTAAAAAGTGCACATCTGTGTATGTGCATGTATGTGTGTGTATGCGCATGTATGTGTGAAAAGTATCTACTGCAAATGAAAAGTAAACATTTTTAAAATATTCAGAATTCAAATAGTTCTCCTGAGCTGGTCTGGGCCCCCTGGGCACAAAGCTGGCTTCAGAGTGGTGATGTGTCCTTTGGAGTCAGGACTGGCGCCCTAGGAGACGTCACAGTGGACAGCTGAAATGCAATGTCTGCGTAAGGCTGAGAACCCACACTTCGGGCAGAGAAGCCTGGGAGGAGCAGGACCACATAGGAGGCTCACCTTCAGGGCTGGAGGGCACCGGCAATGGGCAGGTATGTCGTACACTTGGGAAGGCAGAGCTGGCAACGAGATCCTAGCAGATCTGGGAATCGTGAAAACGGCCTTGAGGAGAAAAAGAAGAGCCGAAGGAAAGAAGCGTCACTGCTGAGTCCATGGAGCGTGCTCAGTTTCCCAGAGGATGCTCATGTTCTCTAGGGACCCGAATCCTGGGTTATTAACGTGTCTGTCTAACGATGCTGAGGATGCAGCCATGAATGAGACAGGTGGGGGCGCTTTAAGGGTGCTCCCTTATCCTCTGCTCTGTGATCCCCTTCACTGCAGTGGGTCAGTAAACCTGGCTTGGTACCTGCTCATCTTAGGCTGACTGGTCCAAGGACAAACTCTGCAGTGGTTCCCATTATACTCTGGGTTAATTCCAAGTGTCTCGCAGGCCATGCCCTTTCCAACCCCAGGGACTGTGAAAGATGTGTCCCCAGCTCTCAGCCTTCCTCCCCCTTCCCTCTTCCCTGCCACCCCCATCCCTTACTTGAGCACACCAAGCTCTCACCCACCGAGAGCCTTTGCGAACGCGGCACCACTGCCTATGTCTCCCCATTTCTCACTCCAGGCCCATTTTACTTATGCAACTGACTTTGTGGGTCCCCTACCTAGGAGACTACAGTGGGACTTTCCTGTGTTTAGAATTATAGGTGGAAAGAAGCCAGTTCAAAAATACCCAATGTTTCTTGGAAAATGTAGGTTCAAGACGGCAATCAATCAAGGAACATGTTTTGAGAAGCATGGTTTCAAACGATTAAGGGGGAACAGAAGGAAACTCCAGCGCAGGAACTCAAGGGTATAAAAGCAATGTCATCAGGAAATCTGACCCTTTTTACTTGAAATACAAAAGATTTCCCTCTCTGAATTTAAACCAAAAATCAAATACCTTCTTTGTACTGTGACTTTCTTTTAAAGAGAGGACAGCATGTTCTATTAAGGAAGTTGGAATAAAATGTAAAACAAAGCTCAAGATAGCGGTTACCCTGGGGGGAAGTGGCTGGGAGACGTGGGAGGGGGCTTCTGGGGTGTTACTTTTGTTCTGTTTCTGGATCTGAATACTAGACACTGAATGATAGACCCTCAGGATCCACAGGTTAAGCTTCAATAAAAAGTTAATTGCGGCAGAGGAGGGATACACTGGGCGTTTGGGGCCAGCAGATACACACTACTACATACAGAACAGATAAACAACAAGGTCCTACTGTACAGCACAGGGAACTAGATTCAACAGCTTGCAATAACTTATAGTGAAAAAGAATATGAAAAAGAAAAAATATATCTATGTATAACTGAATCACTATGCTGTACATTAGACACTAACACAACATTGTAAATCAACTATACTTCAATTTTAGAAAAAGTTAATTGCAAAGAATAGATAGTGTCAGCCTCAGAGTCAGGGAAGCAAGGTGAAGGGCACTCCCTTGGCCAGCCTGGCAGCATAGACAGACAGACACAACAAAGAATCTTTAGTCTCTGGTGTTCATCCGTGTGTGACCCTGCATGGGCCTTTTCACCTCCCTGGGAGCCAGCATTCTCATCTGTAAAATGAAGAGTTGTTCTAATCTAAAGAGGCATCAATCTCTCACCTACAGAGCTGTCTTCCAGCTACAGACCCAGACTCCCCAGTGAGGACAACCTGAGGAAAGTGACACATTTCCACCTCTTGGTTTTTAATATTTTTGGCCAAGTTTAATCTAGAGATAGTCAACCCATGTATAAATGGAATCTCTGAAATGGGTTCCCCTGGGCCATGTGCCAGGTCTGTGAAATGCCCATTGGAAAACAGCTCAAAGCCCATGGCTGGAGTAGCTTCTGCTCAGAAGGTCTTTTCTTAGCAGTCTGAGACTCAAGGCTCACCGCTAGAATACACGAACGGGGAGGAGATGTCTGCCTATTCTGTGGATCAGAAGATTCTTAACTGCTTATCATCTTGCATTTCTTCTAGCTCCTCCCTTCTTGTAGTAGAGGAAGAAGCAAAATCATTCAGAATCCCCAAAAGATACAACTCGAGATGAACTTAGAAATGACCTTGATACAGAGCAAGCAAGAGACCTGCAGGGGGGTGTTGTGACGTTTCCAACCGCCCGGCCTGGCTGCGGCTGCCCCAGAGGCCAAGGGAGCCTAGACTCCTGATTTCCAAGCCACAGGTCGCATCTATTGCCTTAAAAGACCCCCAAGCACAGAGAAGGCAATAAAAAAAGAAAAGGGGTAGGGAGGAGGCCAAAATAGAGACAGGGTAGTTGTGGAGGGGAACCTGAGCAGGAATAAGAGGCGGGAAAGTTCCCCAGGTGTTTTACTGGGGCCACCTCAAGAACCTACTTGAGCGGCGAGGAGCCCCTGGCTCCTGAATTCCCCTTGTGTGGCTGTGGTTTCTGCCGATGGCCGCAGCCTGTACCAGTGGGGGCTCCAAACCGCTGACATGCCTCATGTCAGGACAAATCCTACAGCTAATGCTTTCTGAGTTAAGCTGAGATAGTAAAGTCATGTCTCCTTTTATACCACTGTCGCTCTAGAAGTTGACAGTGAGCCCAGGGTTATGAAGCCTGATGTTGGACCTGGTGGCTTCATTCATTCCCGCTCTTGTTAACGGAGCTCCGCGGGACACCTGGGGAACGGTGGAACACTGCATCGGTTTTCCTTTTAGGGGGAAGGGAAAATAACCTTTGCTTTTTTTGTTGTCTTGTTTTCTTTAGTGGCTTTGAAAAGAAACGCAAATTAGCCTCGGCTAAGGACATTTGTTGTTTTTGGAGGAGCCAGTACAGAGGCCCTGCTCTGAGTCAGCTGCTCAGACAACAGCTGAGCATACCCAGTCTCGATCTGGGCCAGCTGTCCCAGAAAAGCGACTCAGGGCCCACCCCATGGACGGCGGCAGGAGGCCCTCCCCGCTTCCTCCTGGTGTCGGCAGCCAGTGCCTGAGTGGCAGCTGTTCAGTGCAGCGGCTGCCTGGTTTCCTGCCTGGCAGCCCAAGGAGGGAGAAAATCTGAATTATTCAGAAATCTTTCAAGGCATCAACACCTTCCCGTTTGAAGATGGCGTTGGAAGCTGGTGTGGGGGAGGCCTGTGTGGTAAGCGGGACGTCCCCGGGGGCCCAGCACATGCATCAGGAAGAGTGGCCTTTTCTGGCGAGGGACCTCGCCAGGATCTCTGTCCAGAGCAGTGGCCGGGTGGGATGTGTCATTTGAGCCAAAAGCAAAATGTGTGATGGTAGGAAATCCACAGTGACTGAAGCCCATGCAAATCTGTTCTGCCTTCTTAACACCTCATGAAGCCAGGACTTGGGGGAAAACTGTGCATTATTTTTCTCTTCTATTAATTCCTTTCCTTCTTTAAAAAAAAAAAAAGTTTCAGTCTGTATTTACCAAGTGCTTCCTTTCCTCTATTTAAAAAAAAATTATAGAGGTGAGATACACGCTCTATATAACACATATCACCTTCCTAATCTCTTTGTTCATCAAGTATTTATCTATTTATCAAGTACCCACCCCATGCCAGGCACGGTCCTAGATGCTGGGGACACAGGAATGGATAAAATAAAAGTCCCGGCTTAATGCCTTCTTTCACTTTCTCCTTAACCAACTCCACTTCCTAAGGGTAACCACTGTTGGTGTGTGTTCTTGTCAGTGTGTGAACACGCACACACAGACACAGAATTCGTTTTTGAGTTTTTGTTTGTTGGTTTGGCTTTTATTGAAATGGCTCTTCCTCCCCTCTTATAAATACCTTACAGAATTATTTCATCTTTTTTTCAGAACTGCATAGTCGTTCATTGTAGGGCTATGCCAAAATTCTTGTAACCAATGCCCCATGAACACACGTTTAGGCATTCTGGATTTTCCCTACAACAAATAATGCTCTAGTGCCCATGGCCGCCTCATCTAGATATATTTTTGCCTTCTTGTATATTTCTGCAGCAATTCTGGAAGTAAAGTTTCTGGATTGAAAGGAATATCTATTTTAAATCTGATGAGTAATTTCTTGCATCTGAACCCATGGAAATTCAAGTCCTCCATTTACCAGCAGCCACCCTAGTGTTCCTTCCTAGTGTGAAAAAAGACCTCCACAAACAGCGTGATGCGTTCACGCATAGCTCGACTGAGCATTCAGTCTCCTACGAAGTGTGGAGAGCTGGGAATTGCTGGGGTGCAGAGAATATGAATGCCAACCAAAATGGGGACCAAACACAAGCTCACCCAATCACCCCAACTGTGGGGCTCCCATCTTGCACGTTTGCTCTCTAGATGGACACCCATGAGTCAAGGGTAGTTAAGCCTCTGGGTGCTATGCACCCCTTGACCTATTTCTTCTACCTGGAAATAAGCTTACCTGCTTTGGAAAGCTTAGAGTCTTTTCACAGATGATCCTGGCGTTGGCAGGTGGGTCAGGGAACTCATAGACTTGGACTGTGGAAGGCGGGGGCCTCTCCACCCAGCTCTTCATCTGCTCGTACACGGGGCTGGGAGGCGGGGGGTTGAGCATGGTGGGCACCTGGTAGGTCTCCTGGGAGCTGGCGGGAGTGTCTTCCAGACCCCTCGGGAAAGGGGGGCCGGGCTTGTCGGCAGGGCCCTCCCTGAGGATCTGGAGGCGGTTGGCAGGGGCCAGGCCTTGCCTCCCATGGAGTGAACACTTCCACCAGCCCTCACTTTCCGGTACGTTTTGCTCCAAAATGGTCAGGATGTCTCCTCTGCAAAAAGCCAGCTCGTCGGAGCAGTCAGGGTGGTTGTCATAAAGTGCCCTGGCCAAGAGTGTCTGGGGGCCGGGGAGAAAGAGTTCACAGTTATTACCAGTGCCATCCACTGCTACGGTGAAACCACTCACTTAGAACACTGTCACAACTGCTCTGTTATCCCCTTCCCTCCACCCCAGAGGCCCTTGTTCTTGCTGTCTGCCTGATCGATATCTACCCATCCTTGGGGCGAGGGTCTCAGGGAGGTCTTACCTGCACCCCGAGACCAGGTCCAGCCTCCCAATTGCACTCTTATGGACCTGATTTAATTTGCGGTGACTATGACATATTTACATAGTTGAATGCAGCCTAGCACAGAGTTGGACTGAAATCCTGGTTCTGTGACTTCCTCGCTGTGTGCCCTTGATTAAACTAGCTACTCTCATTGGGCCTTAGTTTCTCTGTCTGTAAAATGGGAATAATAGTACTAACCACCTCATGGAGTTACTGTGAGAATTAAATGGGTTGATACATACAGACAGCTCATAGAACAGTGCCTGGCATGTGGTAAGTGCTCAGCAAAAGCCTGGATGCTACTGTCATAATGATCCTACTGCTCTTTATCTGGTTGTTGTTGTTTTTCTCCTGATTTGGGTTGGAAGTTTGTGACTGCAGGGGTCAGATCTTGTCTGAGGTCCTGCTCCTTCTCTAGCATCAAACTCAGACCCAGGTGCATAGGAGATGCTCCATCATTGTTCTTTAACTCATGAGTGACGAAACAAAGACCCAGGGGGTGAGTGACTCATCTACACAGCCAAGATCCAAACCTAGGCAGCCTTTTGATTCTCAGACCCATGTTCTTTCCATAAGCCACACGCCCTCCAAAAAAACATAACCACCTGTTGTAATGGCGGCAATGGTAACGCTCTCCCCACCTTTGCCTTCTGTTGGAATTTTCTGCTGTAAATAAATGAAGGCAGTTTGTTTCTGTGGGTTTTAAAGTATTGCCATCCTCCCTCCCTTATTATATCCATGTGTACTTATTACAAAAAATTAAGAAATAAAGAAAAACAAAAAAGAAAATGAAAATCACCCATCATCCCACCACTCAGAGGTAACAATTTCTACCATTTTGATATTCATCATTCCAGTTGGTTTTTTAAAAAAAATTAAATGTAGTTCATTAAACTTTTTATACCCACTAGCTGCTAGCACATACAGTTTTATAAATAAAGCAAAAATGACCAACCCTCCCATTACATTTATTGAGAATTGATGCTGCTTTTGGCATAATAATGGCTTTTTTTTTTTCTGTCACAAAACTGGAATTGGATGACCAACTGCTGAAAAATACCATCTTAAACCCACGGTCAGGTCTGTGTGGATTTAGGGAAACACATGCATGTGATTCTGAGAACCCTAAGCAGAATCAGATCCTTCCTGCAGGCAAACAGGCACTGAAAATCCCCCCCATAAAATCCACAGCAGCTGAGATCCCAGGGGATCACACAGTTCTTGTACCTGAATCTTTTTTCTTTATTACAAAAGTAACAAAAGTTCATTAAAGAAAGAATGCAAAATAAAATGATAAGCAAATAGAAAAAAACAAAAATGAGTGGGGAGGGTATAGCTCTAGTGGTAGAGCGCATGCTTAGCATGCACGAGGCCCTGGGTTCAATCCCCAGTACCTCCTCCAAAAATAAATACATAAATAAGTAAACCTAATTACATACCCCCTCCAAAAATTAAAAAAAATTAAAAGTTAAAAAGAAACCCCCCAAAACCAACAAATGCTTACAGGGCCACTAATACAACCTTAACTGCGGTTACTTCTCTGTTTTGTGTCTTTCCAGATCTCTTCTTGTGCATGTATGTTCATTTACATACCTAGAGTCAGTTTTATTTTTAAAATGTAGTAAGATCCTGAGATGAGAAGCCTCATAAAAATGGGAAGCCCCGTAAAAAAAGACCAGCAGGACCCCCAGGCAGGGCCACTACTCTCCTGTCAGCACCATCCAGTTCCCTGGCACAGTTGCTTTATCTCACTTTTTGCCTCTGAAACGGCTTACTTCTAGGAAAGTGGAACTTACTCCTAAAATTCTATTGATTCCTTGAGCTAGCTCCTGATTGGTCCACTTATAGTGCTTCATTTGCATGAAGCTCTCTCCTGATTGGTTATTTCTCTCACTCCTGATTGGTCCATTTCCCTCACTCCTGATTGGCTATTTCTTTCACTCCTGATTGGTCCATTTCTACAAAGCTTGTTCCTAATTAGTCAACTTTTGTTATACCTTATTTGCATATGATGTTGCAAAGTGTAAACTGGCAGCCTACAAAAGCTTGTTTAAACTTACAGCCGCGGTTTAGAGCTTGAAGTGTTAACTTCTCTGGGCTTGGTGGCGTAATAAACCTGAGTTCTCCAACTCTGAGTGCTGCTTGGTCTTTAGCCCAGATCCAGGTTGCTGTCACAACTGAGCTGTAACACTGAGCTGTCACACGCTTTTCTGCAACAATCCCATAATACATACAATTTTACAATCTGCTTTATCTTTCTTTTTTTCCTATGTCCATAAATAGTTTCCTTCAGTACCTCTTTAATTGTATGGATGTTTTCCAATGTTCCTAGACTAGTCTTTCCTAATTTGGGGACATTTTAGTGAATTCCAGTTTTTAGCGATTACAAACAATGCTGAAATGATCATCTTCAGCGCTCACTATCTGCAGCTCTCCCAATCTATTTCCACAGATGCAGTTCTAGGTAGGAAGTCGGCAGGATGGAAACCATTAGGGCTGCCCATGGCCCGCCAGCAAAGTCACTTCCAAGTCTGCCCGAGAATGAGATGGCCTGTTTCCTTGCCCCCTAACCTACCCTGTGCATTAGCTCTGTTAGATGGCACGTTGGTTTTAAAATCTTTATCAGGAAAACTTGAAATGTTTAACACATTCATGGAAACACCCAGACTACCCCAAACTACAGAACTGGCTGCAGCCTTCACACCGCAGAGAGTGGAGAACTCGCTTTGGGAGGAGAGTCACCTCCCTGTGGCATTTCCGCCACAAACTCATTTCTCAAAGAAGGAAAAAGGGCCTGGAGAGTTATGGGCACGTGCATGGTGAGGGCCGTTGCTGCCTGGAGACTCCCTCTCTCACCCTCGGTGAACTGGAGCCCCTCAGCTAGAGGGATGGTATGAGGTCTCACTTGTCTGGTTGAGTGAGTTTATGAGATTAAATTAGAAAGCAGAGAGCTGAGTCAGAGCCAACAGACAGGGATCCCCTGGGGTCAGCCACGTGTCCCTTCACAGTTCAGCCAACCTTTACTGCACTATTCCCGGGGCTGGAGTTCTCAGGAACATGAATTTTGATTGTGTTCCCTTCTCACTCTACGACCCTTCGACAGCGCCCGGGCAACCTTTGGACGAAGCCCCAAGTCTGCCAAACCTTCAAAGCCCCAGGTGATGCTGCTCCTGCCCACGTGTCCAGCCTCACAGCATCACTTCCTTACCAGCTGCACATGGGTGCCAACCTTTCGGGGTCCTCGAGTTTTTTGCACATGCTGTTCCCTCTTCTCAAAACAGCAGCTTTTCCCACTGTGAAATTCCACTCATCCTTCCAGACACGTCTTAAATATCCCTTCCTTGGAAAAGGATTCCCTGATGCCTAGATTCCTGCAGACTAAACTAGTCCTCCCCATTTTTTCGCTTAATACCTTTCCATGTCAGGACTTAGGACATTTGTATCTAACTCATTAACTGGGCAATCATCTTTTTGGCATCTGTCTCCCCGCAGAGCATAAGCTCCAGGAGAGCAGGGATCACATCTGCCCTCACCGTGTCCCCAGGCTCCCATACACAGTATGTGCTCATCAGCTACTTGGTGAGTTAACCAATGGATAAGGACGAGTGATGTGATGCCCTCATGTTCACGTCTTTGGAAGGTAAAGAGACACACAGCACCAAGATGAGAGCCCCTATTTCTGTCTAGAGTAGCGTAAGAAGGAAGCTCTCTGACCCTTTTAGATGGCTTCAGTAGGAAGGACCCCTGAGATGTCCAAAAGATGGGCCTCAAGGCCTGGCTAGTCTGCACACGCAAGGACTGTCCCTTTGACGTGCTGTGAGCAGGTTTCACAAGAATGTGGGTGCTCAGCTTGGAGAATCCAGCAGAAATGAAGCATTTAGAGGGAACAGAGCTTTAGAATCTTATGAAGAGTATTGATTAAAGGTCTAGACTTAGTACAGTTACTTGCTACCTTGTAGATTATTTTTTGGTTAAAGAGGCCAGTAACTTCTGTTCAGTAAGAAGAGATAACTTGAAAGGTTATGGTTTATTACCTTGTTGGACTTTAACCACGCAATCGTATCCGAATAGTCCTGTATTGAATTGCCTACAAATACCTAGATCCTCAAATGCTCTTGGGCCCGATTTTAACCTTTTCCTGATTCCCTCATTAATGAATCAGTCTTTGACACGAGTTCATTTTATATTCACATGAGAGTCATGATTATGCCTTTTGGAAAATAATACTTTAACTGTCCGCACTGGGAAGAAAAGGGAAAACAAAACACAATCTCCAACCCATCATCACAATCCCCATGAAATACATCTGACACAGTCGTAAAAGGTAAAGCCCACCATCTGAAGTGTGCTTGCCTTTGTCTAGAAATAACGAAGTGTGTTATGTTCAGACAGAGCAGTTGCTTCTACATGGCAGCTGCTTACAAGTGTCCAGATTGACAGCAGCTCAGCCGGTGGCTTTGCCCATTGTGAGAGGCGGGGGTGCTTGTCCCAAGAACAGGGCCTCTCTGATCGTCCACCCCAGTGGGCACCCACAGCTGTCCAAGACGGACAGCGGCTGTCTAGTTCTGGAGACATGGCTTACAGCCTGCAGCCTTCAGAGCAGCAGCCCACCCTGAAGGATGTAAACTCCCAGCAAAGGGAAGTCCTAACTGTGTTGCCATGATGTGAGTCCCTTCAGAATAGTAGTTCATTGAAATTGGCAAGCGGTGTTTCTGGACACCTTGTGCAATCAATTAATGTCTCAGTTTTAAGAACAAAGACCATCAAAAATCTGTGTTATAAAAGAAGAATTAAACACATGTGAGAAATCTTGGGGAATTCCTCTCCCAGAAAAGGAAGGTAACAGTGGATTATACTGAATGAGGAACTATTTTGTGTTGGGTGCTCTGAAGTCATTATACCACTTAATTCTCAGATGCCTCAGAGGAAGGTTTTCTTATCCTCATTTTACAGATGAGGAAACTGAGGGTCAGAGAGAGCAAATGACTTGCCAAGGTCACTTGGACTCTTAAGTGTTGTCTTCACATCCATCATTGTACCTCTTACAATTCATTCCCCAGACACCAGCCAGAGTGAGATATATATATATATATATATATATATATATATATATATATATATATATATATATATATATATATATATATATAAATCAGACTGTGTTGGTCTCTTGTTTAAAGCTTCCAGTTGCTTAGAACCGCGCTTAGAACAAAACAAATTCCCTACCTGATTGCCCCACCTGATCCGCCTCCTGGCCCGCTCCTCCTGGGAATTTCCCTCCAGCTGCATTGTTTCCTTACTTTTCTCCGATGCACTAAGGAGGGCATCTCCTTCACCTCAGGACCTGCGCCCTCCCCCTACTCCTCCTGCCCAGAGCACTTTTCCGCCAGGTCGTTTGCATGACTGACTCCTCTTTCAGATCGCACCTCGAGGCACCTTCCTGCCCACGCATGCGCACGCAAGGCCGGGCGCCGCCTCCTGGTGCAGCCACGCCGGACTTGGAACTGAGGATCCTCTAGAAGAGCCGAAGAAAGAATCTAGCTGGGGGCAAGCGGGGCTGGGCAGGCTGGCGGTGCGGGGAGAACAAGGAGCAGCAGCCGCAGCAAACGTGCGTCGTGCGCCTCCGCGCCTGGCACCGTGCTCGCGCTCTCCAGACAACGGACGGACTCGACCTACGGGCCACTGCAAAGCATCCTGATAATAATTGCAGTTGTCGTTGAGGCCACACCCAAGTTATTTTGAAGAAGGTGTTTTTTTCTTTAACACTTTTTTGGGGGGTGGATATTAGGTTTGTTTTTTTTATTTTAATGGAGGTGCTGGGGATTGAACCCAGGACCTCGTGCGAGTGCTAAGCACACGCTCTACTGCTGAGCTTTACCCTCCCTCCTAGAACTGGGTGTTAATTTGGAAATGTTCGTGTAGATGTTTAAGAGATGAAGGGGGACATATGTTTATATTTTTATCCTATTTGGGCACAAAGGCAGTTAGATTCCAGGTACAACGGAAGAAACCTTAACCAGTTTCCATCTTCATACAATAGCTGGGAGAAGGGAAAGGAAAACGAATAAGCATTTGGAAGGAAGAAGGGGAAGAGCTTAAGGAAACAAAGGCAAAGAATAAAAGACTCTCTTTCTGGAAGATGCTCACACAAGGGCCAGGTGCAATGTGCTAATAGATACTGAACCAGCAAGGAGCCACGGGAGTAATTAGCTAGCTCTGTTCATTCATTCATTCATTCATCAAGACTGTATTGAGCATCTACTGCATGCTCGGGGCTCTGCTGGAGACAGAATGGTGAACAAAACAGTTCCTGATCTCACGCCAGCGTACGTTCTAGTGAAGGAAACACATTACAACCAAATCAGAAATAAATATAGGGTTTCTAGTGCGACGAAGGAAAATACAGAAAGTTATGAGAAATTATGAGTGCAGTTGGGAAGTGGAGATGGATGAGGGCTTAGGGAAAGTTCCCCCGAGAAAGGGGCCATGGAAATTGCGATCTAGGGGTGAGTGGAAGTTAGCCAGATCAAGAAAGGGGGAGAAATCATCCAGGCTGAGGAAGAGAAATGTGAGGGCAGGAGGGAAGGAGGGAGTGAATTTGTGTGTCTGTGTGTGAAGTATGTGGGGTTGGGGGAGCTGAAAGATGACCAGGTTGTCTGGAGAGAAGTCAACAAAAACCCAGGGCTTGATTTCTGGATGAATCGATGTTTACATCTGATTGCGGGTAGAAAGGGGACTGGATGGAGCCGGTGTGAAGCCAAAGAGGGTCATCAAAGCCAGTTTTCCCAGTGCAAGTGGGAAATACCTGTGGCTCAGATAAGGGTGGAGATTGCTGTAGGAAACTGTAGGGAAGAGCTGGTGAAGGACTGCATGCAACACTTGAGGTGAATCTTGAAAGAAAAGCAGGATTATAACTGCCAGACAAGGGAGGAGGAGGCACTATGGACCAGGGAAGTAAGATGCAGAGAGATCTGGTTCTCTTACTTTGTCTTCTGCAGTGACAGAAAGAGCCAGCGGCAGCAGCTACAGTTCTAAGCAGAACCAGATTAATGGGCCTGTGGAAATGCCACCTGCTGAAACTTCTGTTTTGTGCTTCTTCATTATTCCTATGACCAGAATGGCAGTCCCCTCTCTAGACTGGGAGAATGGGCACAGCTCCTTGGTGGCTGCCCCGTGCCTGCTCTCCAGGAGCCTGGCCTGCCTTTCTGCCTTACTTTACATTTTTATTTTCTTCAGTTCACTTGACAGAGTAAAGCTGCAGAAACTGAATGTTCAGGGTGGGTGGGGGGGCCTCATCTGCAGTGTTGGCCTCATTTTAAAGCTTTATGATGCCTGAAATTAGGATAGGTTAAGGTCATGCAGCAGCAGGCAGTAGGATGGGAATTCAAACTTGAGTCTGTCTGACTTAGGTCTAAGTCAGTTTCCTACTCTAATCTGCTAAATACATGGAAACTTAGAAGGAGCTGATTTAAGGACATTTATAGGCAGGAGCAGCAAACTCATATGATTATAGAAGCCAGGCAAGAAATATAGAAAAGTGAGGCAGGCCAGGTGTAAGACATTAGGGAGTGGTGAAGACTGTGGCATGTTCAGGCAGATTTTAAAAGATAACAAGTTGGGCCAAATGATGTACTCTGCTGCTGAGTCCAGCCCACTGCTGGGTCTTAGAGGCTTCATCCTCATTTTCTTTGCAAACCGGAGATTAGTAGTTGGGGGTACTGGAGCATTTCTGCTCAATGCAGGACCCCTTTAATGGGCAATCTGCTCTGAAGTGCCCCGTGATGTCATCCAAGACTGAGTGCAAGCCACTCACAGTTTGAGGCTCTCTATCCTCTCCTGCTGACTTCCCTCTTTCCCTTCCCAAGGGTCAGATCAGCATCATAGCCCAATCCTGCTTCCTCCTCAATTTATCTTTCACAAGTGCTACCCTGGCCTCCCAGACCCTTGTACTCCCAAAATTAGAGAATTACTAGCCAGGGGATAGGAAAATGGAGATCCTGAGATGGTTTCCATCAAAGGAGCTAGAAAATCATCCTTTCCTTGAGAAGGTAAATCATACAACGAGGTCACCAGCTCACAGCAGGAAGTAGTAATTATGTAAGTGCCCCAAACAGAAAGCGATAGAGATTGTAAATGTGGAAGGAACTCTGAGCAGCAAGTGGTCGCTGGGCACCTGCTCTGTACAACGTCATGGAACCCCGTTAACAAGATGGGCGTTTTTCTCCTTCTGAAATCCTTCTTTGAAAAGCGTCCATGTTTCGCATTTTAGCTTCCTTCTCACAGATCCCATGACTTACTTCCAAGAATTCTTAGTTACTTTTAGGGGGAGGTGATGGAAGGGTTCATACCTCCCCTCTGAAGGCCACAATTTTTTTTTTTTGAGGCATACACTGTGAATCTTTCAGATCCTTTGATGTATGGGCAATGTGAATCCCTGCAGTTCATGAAGGCTTTCCCTGGATGGGGGAACTTTTGAGATCAAGTGAAATATTCTCTTGTACATCTTTGTAAGGTGCCTGAGCCCAGACTCAGAACATCAGGAGGAAATGCGGAATGGAGAAAGCTCTTTGATCGTCTTTACAGGCAATGGTCTCCCCTTCAGTGGACTTGGAAGTACTTTGTATTATGTAACTACACAGATAGGCTTAGGAAGATCAAAGCGGAGAGAAGGGTGCTATCTGTTGGCTTGTGAATGTTTATTTTCCATCGTATTTTAAAGCACATTGTGTTAAAAAAAAAAAAAGGCTGGGGGCGGGGAGGGTAGGGAGAGAAAGAAAGTTTCCAAGAGTGTAAGAAAAATCCCCTCACCACCTCCATTTTTCCCACCCACATTCTCCAAAAAGGGAAGAAGGACAGAGGAAGAAGGACAACATCGAGGAAGAAACAAAGTATCCACATGACACTTACTTCGTGAGAGATGTGGAGGGGTGAGGACATTCTGGGAGGTAAACTCTGGAGGATGAGAGGGGGTGGACGTTTTTAAAAGGAGTCACAGCAAAGACGATCTGAGAAGGAGCCCCACGTCGTAACCCTCATGTAACTCTCATGTAACCATGCAGGCTTCTCACACACCAGTGTGTCTCAGCTAATACTAAGTTCTTATAATTAACCAAAGAGAAGTGCTCGGACACCTGGGCCAGACGGGAGGGCCTCCCACAAGGGGACTGTTCGCACGCAAGACCAGGAATCAGGATGAGCAGCCCCTGGACTCCACAGCTGTGCGTTACATGCGTGTTACACCTGGGAAGGCGCTGAGATAGCCGTCTGCTAATTTCCTTCCACTTGGAGTCGTGTTAGGACGTCTGCGTCTGAGATGGGAACACCAGGCCACCAGGCCACCTCCTCTTTCTCTTCTCTGAGTTATCCTAACCTTTCTTTTCTCTTATGAATTTCAGTATTTTTCCATCGCCACGTTTACATCGAAAAATAAAATTCTACAAGTTCTCGGGAACCGAGAGTCACTTAACATAGAAAAATGGTGCATTTCACCACCAGAATTTGCCCTGAGGTTTGCAACTGTATTAAATTATTTCCTTTTAACGTGTCATGCCTCATGGGGTGAGAGAATTTGTGTGCGGAGCTATTGAACTTGAGACAGCTCGGCTTCAATGAGCTGCATTTCATTCTCAGAAATATTTAGAATTTTTTTCTTAAAATGAGGTGACAGCTACGTAGCTTCTTGCATCACCCCACAACGTAAAGAAGAGTTGTTTCTCTTGGAGGTCTTTTTTTTAAACTTAGCAAAGTAGTTAAATGAGAGATGCTGAGGGAAAACTGCTGTCTTTTCTGTGGTTAATACTGATTTGCCAGATAGGTTAGGAAAATAACCGACTTTCAGTGTCAGCTCCGCTTTTGAGAAAGTTGAAATGTTCTAGATTGAAAGGCTCCAGAATGTGTAGAAAGTGACCTGAAGTCATTTGACTGAGATACTGAAACTCTCTTTTCCCAATTACTTTTATAAAGTCACATTTAAGCTTAAAAAAAAAAAACTTAACTAAGTAGAATATTAGCTTTCTTTCTTTTTTTTTTTTTACATTTTATTTCTTTTTAAAATGTTTTTATTATTTTTAAATTTCATTTCTTGGGGGGAGAATCAGTTTTATTTACTTACTTATTTTTAATGGAGATACTGAGGATTGAACCCAGGACCTTGTGTATGCTAAGCACATACTCTACCACTGAGCTATCCCCTCCCCAAATATTAGCTTTCTAAACAAAATGTAAATTCTCTCTTTTTTGTTTCAAAACCTGGGACATGAAACAACTGTCAGTAATTTCCCCTGGTGGGCTAGTTATTTGGGAAGCATCATTACCTACTTCCTCAACTTAGGGGAAAAAATTGAAATAACAAGTTGTGGATCCCTTTACACAGTTAACTAACTCCGAGTCCTAAGCAATTGAACAGTTTACAGGAAATGATGCCAAAAGAGAGAAACTCAGATACTCACAGTCACCTTCATCTTGCTCCTCTAAAGAAATTATTTTTAAAGGTGATTAGTCCATATCCTGGGAAACACCAGCAGAAATCACTTTGGAAGGGAAATCCTCCTGTAATAGTTGGTGCTGGAATGCCGTGAGGTTTGGGGTCTAAAACCCCTGTGCATGACCAGTGCTCTTTCTGCAGCTGTTCTCGCCTGGAGATCTGGGCTGAAACCAACAGCCAGGACTGGGAAAGGTTGGGGCCGGTTGCATAATACAGTGGTTCCCTCCCACCCATCTGAACGCAAACAGCATTGGTGGCGGGCTTATCTGTAGGCACTGGGGACTGAGAAGTGAATAAACCAAGTGAACTTGGAAATGAGAAGGGATATGAGAGAAAAGGAAAAACTTAAACAAAAGAGGGATTCCTTGTTTTCCCAACACCTCTAAAGGTGACCCTGACGATGGCGTAGTCTGTGAACACAGCACAAACCTTAACTGATTTCTCCATGATGACGTTGAACCCTGATCCCTCCAGCTGTGAATTCTTCCTGATGGCTCAGAGGAAAAGGCCTCTCTTACAGAGACTTTCGTAGCCGCAGAAGGCCCTGCCTACTAGTGAGACTTTGAGGAAGAGGCTGTGGCCAGAGAAAAATTCCAAAGCTACCCAATGGAAGTGAAACATTTGCTTCCCTGATGCCTGAGTACTGTGTTTTTCCAATAGGTTTGGGTCTCAACCAGATCAAGTTGTTTGGATATACTTCCCTGATTCATGGGAATCTTGGCTAAAGTTCACTTTTCCTGCTTCATTGATTTGACAAGCATTTATCAAGTACCTGCAGTATGTCTGACAACGTGGGCTGTGGGATGAGGTGAGCCGGTTCTCTTGGTCTAAGCTCAGGATTGAAATGATGCAACAATAAAGATCTCCCAGATCTTCTAAGTAATTGATTTTTTTTGTTTTTGGAAGTGGCCCAAGATGGGTCCATGTTATACCAAACTGTATTCTGCAGCTTGTAATGCCCTAGAGACCCAGCAGATTTTTTTCATCTGTCCCTCAACCCCTGCTCTCCACCTTCAAGTCCACTCTTTGCTAGTGACAAGTCCCTGAATTCTTAGGATACTTGGTTTGGGGGAAAGAGGAATTGAGAGCAATGTCAGGCCAAGGTAAGTGGTTGAGGACTCAGCCCTGTCTTGGGAGAAACTCACAGAGGGAGGAGGGCCTCAGCATCCACATCCCCAAGTGTCCGGCTCCCTCCAGCTGTGCACTTTTTCTTTTCTTACTCTTCTCTCCTGCTTCCTGAGAGCCAGCAGAGGGATTAAAGAAAATGACAGGTAGGGTCTTTTCCTTTCTCATATCTTTTCCTTCCTTCCTTTTTCCTTGTTTTGAAGGGTAAAGGGGACAAAACACATGGCGATGAAAGGAAGTGTTTCATGTTCTTTGATTGGTCATAAACAATTATACCAACGCCAGTTAGGAGACAGTTTTGTCTAAGACTGTGCTTCTTAAACTTCACATGTCTATTAACTGCATGCCTCCTGTCATATCCGTGTGCTGTCTGTATACGTTTTAACTGAAAGTGAAATATTGAATGAAGCCAATTAAAAAAAACTCTCCCTAAGTAATATTACCTATGAAATTACAAGTTGATGAGCCAGGTTTAGGTTTTTCCGGTGAACATGAAAATATGCACTAATGTGAAAAAGAAGTCCTGTCTGTGTACTGCACCTAAAATCATCTTGTATAAGTGAGGTCAAGGTCCCTGTAGGGCGTGAGTTTTCCATCTGATTGATGAAGAGGAATTCAAAGCTGGTCCAAGCTGTTTTATGGATCACAGAGAAATGAATGAAGGTTCATGCTTGTTCACCAAATTCTCCATTTCCCAGGGTGAATTTTAGGGATGTTAAAAAAAAAAAAACCAAATGAGCTACCCTATTCTTTAAGCCCTTCTCTCATTCTCTTGGTGAGAATTTTTTCCAGTTCACTGGGTGCATTCATTTTGTTGTCAATAATGGCCACAGATTAAACCCATCGCAAGCCTTACACGAGGTACCACAGGGAGGTTACAGAGAACACGGTCCGTAACTGTCCCTGTTGATTCCCAAGGGCTGCTGATCCCCTCACTTTGGAAAACATCCCAGGACAGAAGCAACTTGAAGTTCTTGTTGTTGGTAACTGACTCTTTCAACCTCCTGCCAGTTTAAATTCTGAACCAAGTCGAACATTCCACAAGCGCTTTTTACTTGTTGTTAACCAGATGGCAAACATCTCCAAGGAAGAGGCACCCTACTGTTTTCTTACCCCAGTTCTCCACCCTGTCCCCCCACCCCCAAATGACAGGCTGCCTGTGACAAATGTGTAACAAGCAAAACCTGCTCTTGAGCTAAGGAGAAGCGAGAGTTTAAAGAAAAAGAACAACAGATTCACTCATTTAGAAACTCATGGAGAAATGCTGTCCGGAGTGAGTGGGCTGCCCAGACTTGCCCGTGAATAACATTTCCTAGAGGAGTTTTAAAAGCCAGCAAAGCTCCGCGCAGAGAGCAGGGAGATGCCGCCCCAGGCACAGGAGCACCCTGCATTCCGGGTACTAGCTCTGTTCTCGCTGTGTACACACGCATCCTCCTCCATTCCAATAAACAAACAGATTATGAGCAATACATTTGGAAATGGTTCCTAAAATATTTACTTCCCCTTTTTGCAACTCATGTTGGAGTATTCAAATATCCCTTATAGCGCATATATATATATATTTTTTAAGCCAGCCTCCCACCTTCCTCCTTTGAAGTTATTTCCCCTCCAGGCTCTTGTCATTTCCTGCCTTAGTCATCACAGTTCCAAAACGACCACACCACGTTTCTATAGCTGCTTCCCCATTCCATTATCATGCAGGCCACTTTCCTTTGAATTGTCTTGTAGCGGACTTTTTTAACTTTTGGGGTAAGTCATGGTGTTCTGCTTTGCTGTTTTTTTTTTTTTTTCAAGTGAGCTCTATGGCAAATACTATGTTTAAGAGAATAAAGGTTATCAAACGGGAAAGACTAATACAATGTAGTGGGTCTTTAAAATTTTTTCTTTTTTCTTTTCTTTTATTTTGGTGGAGGATACATGATTAGGTTTGTTTGCTTGTTTGTTTGTTTGTTTTTAATGGAGGTGCCGGGGACTGAACCCAGGACCTCGTGCATGCTAGGCATGTGCTCTACCCCTGAGCTAGCTCCTCCCCCCACCCGTAATGAATTTTTAATGCTAATGACAATTTATTAAATATTGAAAAAGAGGACTAGGCACTTTCATCCTCTGTGACATTTAGGGCACTGCCTGGCTCAATATTCACAGAATGGATGAAAAGTAGATTATCTCAACAGAAAATGGAAATAAAGTTGGTGGAAAATAGTTTTTTTTTTAAGTACATAGCACAGGTGGTTCATTAAAAGCTATTTACACCTTTATTTATTCTTTTTGCTCAGGTCTCCTGACAGTCTCAAATACTAAACGTTTTATTCTTTTCAAGAGGCAGAGCAAGCGATTTTTCTCCCTGTTCACTTAGAGCAGCGCAGTACCATCCAAACGGAAAACGCAGCCGCCTGCTCTGCCCCCGACCCACCTCCCTGCTGCTGCTCTTTCCTACTGACTGTCCCTGTGCTGCACAGCAGCCCAAGTGAGCTCCTAGAAATGTACATCAGACCGCGTCTGATCTCCTGCGACCAATAGGCTGTGGCTTCCTCTGCAGTTAGAATGCGCTTTGACGTGCTTGCAGCCGGCGAGGCACAAAGTGAACCAGACCCTGCTCGCCCCTCAGATCTCCCTTCCAACGACTTTCTCTCCCTGTTAGCTCTGCTTCCGTCCCACTGGGCTTTTCACAGTCTCTGCTCCGCTGAATTCATTCCTGCCTTTGCATCTGCTGTTCCCACCATCCGGTTTCCAGAGAGGCCCTTTCTCTCCATTACCTCTTTCTGGTACCCTGTTCAGTTTTCTCCACGGCAGTTATCAGCCTCTGAAATCATGGAGTCCACTTACTCATGGACTGACTTTCTGACCCCGCTGGAATATCGGCTCTGTGTTAATCCCCCAAGCTCCCAGGGCCCCATAACGATGTGTTGGGTGAAAGGCTAGACGGTGGAGAGGGAGTTGCGTTTCTGAGCAAGGAGCTGTGTCTGCCTGTTTTGCCTTGTGAGGTGGTTGAAGGGATGAACCTGCCTGACAAGGTCAGAGGGAGACCACAGGTCCTCGTGGCCCTGATTTCAATTGCAAAGGCTCAGGTCTAAGGCAACATCTGAGCACAGGAGAAGGAAGGGTGCAATTCTCAAGTGTCTAGGCTGAGTGTTGGGTCAAGCTGGGGCCAGGTACAGGTTAGAAGTGCTGAGAGTCAGATGCGACCTTTGTTCCCAGACATCTGACAACCAGGAAGTACCATTCCTGACCTCAGACTGTGTTGCAAGAGCTCTGTCTGCACTCCGGTAATCTCCCATTCACTCACACACACCAGCGAAGTGCTGATTGAACTCCTACTATGTGCAGACTCTGCTGCAGGCACTAGAGATGCAGCCCTGGATAAGAAACCCCAGGTCCGTCCCTCATGGAGCAGGGAGCTGACTTTCCAGAGAAGGAAACGAAGAAAGACAGTTTCCAGTCCTGATAAGTGAGGATGAGATGGAGGATGAGAATGATGGGGTGGGTGTGGAAAGGGGGGCGATTTAGACAGGGTGGTCCGAGAGGCCGCGGAGTGGGAGAGATGCTGGGGAGGAGGACCCAGTGACCGAGCCACAGGGAGCCAGGAGCACTCCAAGGCCGGGAACTGTCGGGGACAAAGGGGAGGATCTGAGGTAGGGAGCCCATGGGAATGAGATCAGGTGCGGACCATGGTGACTTCTCTGCACATGACACTTTCTTCGACAAAGACTGAGTTTAAAGTGTCTTGCCTGCCACATCAGAACTTCTAAAGGTACAATGAGAGCTTGAAATTGCTCCCCACTCAGAAACAAAGCCTCGCCGAGTGTTCCTGTAGGTGAGTCTCTGTAAGTGACAGACACATCTGATGCTCCTGCAGCCAGTCAGTGTCTAAACCAACCCTGGAAGCGGTGGTGTTTTATTTTGGTTTTTGCTTTTTTTTTTTTTTTAATTCTGTCTTCACCTAGATCCTCTCTTGAGTGAATCTAGAAACATTCCACTCAGAGTTGAGTTGAAAGCAGACCAAACAATATTTGCTTTTTTTTTTCCTCAGGTGGATGTACTGGGGATTGAACCCAGGACCTTATATATGCTAAGCACGCTCTTTACCACTGAGCTACACCCTCCCCACAGAGGATATTTGCTTTTTAATTGAAGCTGAATCTGAAATGTTAAGAACATTTCAGAATGTTCAAATGTTCTTAAAACATAAATATGATCTCGGTTAGTTCTCTGGACCATCTAACCTTCAGTAACATGGTGAAGACACTTGTTTGGAATCTCCCTTCAGAATGCCCAGTGAGCACACAGCCTGCAGCCCTGTTTATAAAAGAGAGAAAGTATAGATCACGCAGAAAATACTATGGCAAATAGGTTTTCAAATTTCAGAAATTCTCGGAGAGTGGTGGAAGGCAAACACCATGCTTCATTTGACCCAGGATTCCTCTTTCGATCCCAGGACATTTACCGCAGGGAGAAAAAACGTCTGTGACAAAGATGCTGTTTTTAGTGTCCTCTCTGATGGTGTGGACCCGTATACACACACACACACACTCAGAAGTAAACACAATTTGCAACCAATGGGACTGAATCACTAAAGCACAGGCTAACTCTTTCTCATAAATAAGGCACTTTTGAAACTGCCAAAAATCCAAAGCAAGGACTTACCTATATTAAAACCACCGTGTATTTTAGATCTAATTTTCTGGCATTTCTTGAATGGAGTTGAATATGGAGTCAGTGAGCTACAGTCCAATGAGCCAGCAAACGAGATGCAACTGCACCGTTTGAGGCCAGCATTTCCTAAAGCTAATATTATCATGTTTATTTTTCAGTTTTTTCTTTGTGTATAAGACAGTTAGGGAAAACCTAATAAAAGTCAGACAATTACGCAAAATCTGCTGTGCACAAAGCTGAAATTCTACTGACAAAGAATCCTTTGGTTGTCGGGCAGCAACACCCAGGAACAGCTTGAGAGGGTGGTGGCTGTGCACCACCCGACGCACACAGGCTGACTTCAGGGCACAAGAGGTGTCTGGGTGCCCCTGAGTGAAAGTCAGCATTGCTTTAAAGGCAAATGCAACATCGCTGAGAACCACCCACGTGGTCTGACCCCTTCAAGCATGGTGTTACCATTTAATAAAAATCACTTACACAACAATGTAGGCATTAACAATAACAGAGTAGATCAATGGTGCTAAAAGAGATAGAACTCGAATATGTACTGTTCATTGTGAAAGACAAGGGTCTCAACAGTTGTTCAATTACAGCTACTGTTCTTGTAAAATCTTTGAAAAAGTGTATTATTCTATATGTGCCTTGGCAACTCTGTAGGGATGCTCAAGAAATCGTGCACGGGGGCTGCCCCTGGCCTGGGCTTGGAAGACCTGGGTTCTTGCTCTGGTACTGCCCTTCCTGGGTGGGGTCATCTGTGTGAGCTGGGATGTCTTCCACACGACCAACCCAAGAGTTAAGAATGATTTTATATTTTTAAAGAGTTGTTAAAAAAAAAAAAAAAAGAATATGCACCAGGGATCATAGGTGGCCCACAAAGCGTAAAATACTATTTGGCTTTTTATGAAAAGAGTGCTGACCTCTGGCCCAAGGATCAGAATACAGTGAAGCGAGCTGGTTAAGAGCTGGGGCTCCGGGCCAGTCGGCCTGGGTCTGACTCCTGGAGTTCCACTTACTAGCGAACGACCTTGGCAAGTCAATGCAGCCTACTTTCCTCATCTGTAAAATGGGGACGAGAGTAACACATCTACCTCGTGGAGATGTTGTGAGGATGACAGGAGGCAAAGCAAGTAGAGCACCCAGCCCCGGGCCTGGCGGATGGACAGTTGGAAAGTGTCAGCCATTACTACCTGTGTAATACTGATAATAGAATTTCATGGGGATGCTGGGAATACCAAATATATGTTATATACATATATACATGTTAATTACACATTGTAAAGTGCTATAGAAATTAGGCAGAATAAGTGGCACATAAATAAAAAGAGTCTAAATTATAAAAAATCTGAATATTCATAGAAAATGTCAGTGTAATGAAATAAATAAAAAGTAGTGGATTGTTCTAGATTCAGGACAACAGAGACCTAACAAACAGAATCTGTGATCCTAGAATCAGTCCTGGGTTGGAAAAAATAAACACACACACACACACACACAAAGAAATAATAACAGCCAAAAAAGCTTTCATATATCTTTGGAGTTTTGGAAAATGTGAATGTAGCCTGTGTCTAAATATATACAAATAGACGCACATAAATGTGACAAAGTGCCAGGAACTGGTGAATCTAGGTAAAGGATAAGCACAGGTTTTACTGAATTACTTTTTTTCCCATTTTCCAATGGCTTAAAAATTTCAAAGAAAATACATGGGTACAAAATTCTAGGGTAGCTAAGATATTTACACAGAATCTACATAATAGAGGCTGTTGTGGGTTATTCAGCCATAAATTCCACTAGTGACAACTATTATTATTTATTATTATTATTATTATTAATAACATATTTAACTCATATGAGCAAGCTCCTCATTTCATAATTGTTTCATTTCTTTTTCCTGTTCTGCTTAAAATTTTAAAAAGGTGTAGCAAGATAACCCTGACCTTCACTTTCCTTGGGTCTGAGTAATTTTTTTTAGCAGCCATTTCCACTTAAATAGCAAATCCTTTTTGATTCATGTCATAGACTTGGAAGTCCACTCGAATATCAATACAGAGCTTAATGTGAAGGCTCACTGTGGACTCAGGGCTGGGCAGAGACTCCTGTCTTGCTCAGAAGTTTGTTAGAAGGTGAACAGACACAATGGGATGGGCTGTGTTATCAACCACGCGGCTGGTTTTCGTTAGAAAGTCATTACAACCATCTCCGAGTCAAACTGGCAAGGAGCTTTATAGCACCTGTATTTTCTGCACTGAAACTCACATGAAACTTTCCCCTCTCAAACTGACATGTTACTAGTATTCATCTTTGACTTCATCAGAAACTCAGCACTGAAATTGGTCACTCTCCTTAACCAAACAGTTAAACAGATGGTTCTGTGTCCCGCCCGTGCAGACAGTCCCTTCACTCACCTTGGGTGCACCATCCGGGACGCTTGCTCCTTTCATGCTGCTGGTGTGAGACGGCTCCTTTGAGCTCCAGGGCTGATATCTCGGCTTCAGAGGCGATTACGCAATGTCACTGCATGCCTCTGGCTGGTTCTCCAGAAACCGAATTCTATGGAGCTGTCTGACAGCACAGGAAATTCTCAAAATGATTCTCCCGGCAGGCAAACTTTCTAGAAAGAACGAGAGTAAAAGAAAAGAGGTGAAGGAGGGGAGACCAGAAATTCAGGCCACACTCACTCCTCAATGCCTGGTGTCTCACTTTGTCTAGAAGTAGAAATAGTCACACTTTGCTATGAGAAACCGCAAAAGAAGAAGGAAAAAAAAACTCTTCTGCTTTACGGGGTGAAGTTCCTACTTTGAAAAGCCAAGTGTATGAATGCACAGCATTCTCATCCCTTAAACGTCTTGGAACAACTCCCACTGGACAGACCAAGCTCATGTCCCTGATTAGAGGCTGTCAGACCAAACTTCCGAAAGCGGTCATCGCTTCTTCCTTCCTGCACCCCGAGACTTGCCCTGCAACAGCCAGAGAGAACAGGTCAAGAGGGCTCCTAAGGGACCTTGCCCCACCACATCTTTCTGCATCTGGTGCACACTTCCCTCTGCTCTAACCCCCATCCCACCCCCTGGTTTTTGCTCAAAGCGCTTAACAATGAACATTTTATCTGTGCTGACTGCACCAGGCCTCTGCTGAGCACTTATCGATACAATTAGATTAACTCTCAAATCTTACCACCCCACTGTCTGTACTTGAAACCACAACACTAGCTCATGCAGTTCAGTGTGACTTGTTAAGTCTTTCCGCTTTCCCTAAATTCCGATTGAACATCCAGGAAGGACCTAGGTTACATTCGCTTTTTTTTTTTAATTGAAGTAGAGTCAGTTTACAATGTTGTGTTAAATTCTGGTGTACAGCACAGTGATTCATTTATACATATATATATATTCCTTTTCATATTCTTTCTCATTATAGCCCATTACAAGGTATTAAATATAGTTCCTTGTGCTATACAGTAGGACCTTGTGATCTCTTTTGTATATAGTAGTTAGTATCTGCAAATCCTGAACTCCCAATTTGTTTCTTCCCATCCCATTTTCCCCGGTAACCGTAAGTTTGTTTTCTATGTGAATCTATCTCTGTTTTGTAAATAAGTTCTTCTTTTTTTAAGGTTCCACATATAAGTCATGTCATATGGTATTTTTCTTTCTCTTTCTGGCTGACTTCACTTAGTATGACAATCTCCAGGAGGTTCGTATTTCTATCTCATGTAAACAAACTGGTACCCATACCTCCCTAGCCAGACTCAAGTTCCATCTCCAAGGAGCTCTCTCTTTCATTGCACCCTTCCTGTAATTACAACACTTACTGCCTTGTCTGCTGGTTGTCCTGCGTGTAGCCCCTGCATCTGAGAACCAGGAAGGATTTACGGATTGGAAATAACTTATTTCTGGCCGAGACCATCCATTTTTAAATTGTCATCATTGTTAGAAGTTAACTTCCCTAGGGCCAAGTCATGGATGTGTTGCAGATGGGAACAGATAATAGGGAGGGAACAGCGACCCCACAGAGTGAACATAAACCAACTTACTGATGAGTTCAAACTGGAGATCCAGAAAGAGGAGGATGGAGATGGGGGAGGGGGAATAATTTAGGGAAAGCTTCAGGAGGAAGGCAAAGTATGAGAAGCAGAGGCAGGCCAGTACAGAGCCTGGACTAGCGGAGGTATTTTATCCTGTTAGCCTTTACAGATGAGACCAATTGTTAAGGTGATATTCCTGCAGTGCGTACAACCAGCGACATCTGCGAGGCAAAGGCCACTGCAAAATAGCAGGTGACTTCCCTGTTGTTAAATGTGGACCTGGACGTTTCTCTTGGGTGCAGCTCTCCTCTCCTGCTTTCTTCTGGCTCCACCAGCTCCTCTGTGCTGGTGGCCAAGAGCCATGGAGCATCTCAGAAGAGGAAGATGCAAGTACTGTGGAGCTAAGGCTGAGGCTTATGTTTCCAGAGTAGGAATCTATTAAACCTAAATTCCATGCATCCATAGATTCCATTATATTGAGGTGTAATGATGTTATGGTTGTGTTTTAAAAAGTCCTTACCTCTGAGAGATAGATACTGAAATACTTACAGATAAAATTTGAGATTCACTTCAAAATAACTCAAGAAAGGGGGTAGCAGATAGAAGTATAGATAGATCAATATTGGGTGTGAGTTGGAAATTGAAGAGTCTGAGTAAAGGGTCCACAGGGATTCATGGTATTGTACTGTTGATATTGGATTTTAAAAAAAAACAGCTTTAAGATATAATTCACATACCACAAAACTCAGCCTTTTAAAGAGTACAATTCAGTGTTTTTTAGTATATTCAGAGCTGTTCAACCATCATCACTAATTCCAGAACGTTTTCATCACCCCAGTGTGCCCATCAGCCATCACTCCTTGCTCCCCTCTCCCCCAGCCCCCAGCAACCATGGTTTCTACTGTATCATGGACTTTTGTGTACACTTAAAAAAAGTAAAAAGAAAGGATGGACAAACTTGCTCAAGATCACACAGTGCTGAACAGAGAGCGAATCTGAACCCAAATCTCTTGGAAAAGAGAACAGAGAAATCTCCCACCAACTCAAGTTTGACATTTCCCATTGCCTTGGCAAACTCCAGACCACTCCGGAAGGGCTGACCTTGAAGGTCCCAATACAGATTAGAACGCTGTAATTTGCATGTTTTTTTTTTTAAAGGAAAACAACCAAAACCAAAACACAAGACACAAAAGTTATAGGATTTGGCCCTAAAATGATATACTCACCCCTACATATTTACTATAGTATTTTGTGAATAAGGGGCTTGACTTCTCATCTATCTAATCCTGCTATGATTTTATCTGAATGAAAGGGTGTAGACATTTTGCTGCAATTCATTTATATTTACTTCTTAAGGCAAGTGAGTCTTTTCCATACGCAAATATCGCAAGTTGATTATTCTAGGAAATTGGGTAGTTTTCGCAATATCCCGCAGGGGAAAAGTTGAAACAGCTAGAATTCAAGAGAACCAAGTTAGGGAGCCTCTACTAACGTAATTTCACACCCTTCTCTTGAAAAATGTGCCACTCAGAACAGTACTTTGGATTAATTTTCCTTTCAGAACCTAGTGGATCTTATCTGATCACTTCCGTATCTGAAGGCAGATTGCTTTTGTATACCAAACCATTTTTGGCGTGCTTTAGTATTACACTGTTTTCATGTGGATTTTCAGCCGTCCAGTTCCTTAAGTGGTGGAATTCAAACCCTGGGTACTCAGTACCTGACTTACTAGAACACAGCGGAACAACAGACTCAGAATGTCCCAGCAGTAAGAGCCTGGCAGGAAACTTCTGACTGCGCTGCTTTAAGATCATCTGACTATCTGGCAGATTTTAACCTCATGAAGATAACTCAAAAATAGCTCCTTTGGTCACAACAGAATTTCATAGATTGCCAACAAATTCATCCAAATACCCCGATGCAGGAATGATACAGGAAGGACAGGGATTCTGCAGCTTCTATGATCATCAGTGACAACTCAGCTTAATAGCCTGGATTTTGATCCCGAGGTTGAGAGGGAAAAAGATTCAGAACAAGACGGGAAAAAAAAAAAAAAAGACACAAACGTGACGGTGGAGAGGGGCCACAAAGCTGGAGGGAACAGCTGAACGTTAACAGGGAGAATAAGAAAAACCGGGCATAAAATGATGCCACCGGCCAGTAGTCGTTGTGGGGTGAGCAGCCAGGAAGGGAAGGGTCAATTGTCCAGGAAATGACTGGGAAAGGGGCTTCATAGATGAAAACACCCACCAAAGTTGTAGGAAGGCAGAGATAAAACCTCCAGAAAAAGGGCAAAAGCAAGAGGTACGGAAAGCTACAGAAATGTGGACTGTTTTCTAAACCTTTGTTGTCGCTCATACCTGCTTTGTTACTTCTGAAGTCTTGATCCTTGGTCCCATTTTAGCTACTGATTTAGCTTTTCAAACATATCCTATATACATATTGTGCATCTGATAATCCCGCTGAGCCTGACTCTTGTTTCTCATCATGGGGGCTGTTCTGTACACTCCCTTGTGAACACGTGGTTCTTAGTGTTTTCCCTAGGAGCTAACAACTGAGGTCTGGTGCTGAGGCGTGTTCTTCCTGTAGAGAATTGGTGCTGGCTCCTGTCTGGCACTTGTGGCCACTACCAACAGGAGTTGCTTTAAATTCTCTGCTTACTTTCCTCCAAACCACAAAGGTAGTGCGAATTGGCTCAGGCTTGCTCGGGGAACCACCAGCTTGTGGGTGGGATTCTTGGAGAAGCCCTCCCCTGCGCCAGCACCTCAGACCTGTCCCCGCAAACCTCAGCCAGAGCTGCCAGGCAGGAGCCAGGGTGGGGTTGTTGTCAGGTTCACCCTTTTGCTGAACGGGGCATCTTTTTGCATTCTGGGTTTTCTCTCTGGGTCTTGATCAAAGGTCCCACCCAGTGAAGACTCAGAGCTCAGAAACCATGAAGCTACAAGGGATTGCAAAGGTCCTTGGAACAACTGGTCCTCTGTCACTGTTCATCCTCCTGACTTGTGCTTTGTGGTTGTCTTTGCCTCAGGAATTCCCTCACGTTCTTGCTAGCTCAGCTATCTAGTGATTAAAAAGATTCTATCTGGGTTTGTACTGAGAGGATTCTCAGAGTATCTGGCCTTTCAGAAGCAGAAATCCCCCCGCCCCCAAAAGTAAATGTCTTACCCCTCTTCCCCAAATCTGTTCATATCACGTTTTTTTTTTTAAAAAAAAAAAGAGCACCACTGATTCAAGTGTATGTTGGGGATGATTTTGACTAAGCCCTTTAATCAGAAAAGGAAGCTGCAGCCCGGAAAAGACGTGTCTTACTACCTACCAAGTCAGTAACAGCTGAGACTAGACTCCTCTGTTACTGCCTTTCCTATGGGAAACCAAAGTTTAAGGCAAAAGGTAGATTTCTCTGAATGATCTGAAGAAACGGAATTTTACTCAAAACTTTAAATTCATAGAGGAGAAGAGCAAAGATACACAGCTAAAGGTGATCAAGATACAAAAATCTGGCTTCAGAACAAAGCACTAAAGAAACAGTATAAAAAGTACCAGCCCGAAGTAGTAATTGCTATTTGAGAGCTTATGTTCAAAAACAGGAACATTCAAGGCAAGATGCAAAAAAAAAAAAAAAAAAAAAAAGGAACTAGCTTTAAATGATCATTATATACAAAAAGTTTATTTGAGAAATCATGTATCTTTAAAAAATAACACAGAAGTTATAAGCTCTTATCCTGACTGCAGACCATTCACCATCTGAACGTCAGGGTGTTATGTAGTATAATCAGTGATGCACAGACATCAAGTCCACGTGATATCCCTGGCATTTACACCAGTTTGAAACATTAATGTGATTTTTAAAAGAAAAAAATTTTTTTAAAGATCTATTTTGGAAACACATAAAAGCATCTTGATCTTGTGAACAGTAGTCCTGAAACTATAGATCCATTGCTGAGACTACTCCAAAACTGGAAAAAGTAGCATTATCATTTTAATTCATGAACAGTTAAAAAGGTCCAACGGAACTTGTGTCAGGAGTGCAGTGCGGTCATTCCAGTGCACATGTCAGAGAGAAGAATGCAGAAAAAGTAACTCTCTGCCTTACAGTTTCACAGGCTGAAAGCAAAAGTCAGAAAAAGTGGGCAGTTTTGGTTGGTAGTTTTGGGGGTAGATTATCCTTGTTCCTACTTAGCAGGTTCCTTTTAGTCTTGGAAAAGTAGCATCTGCAGACAGCCAAGTTCAAATACTGGTGCATCAGAACACAAAGTAAATTTAAACTCACTATGGACCAAAAAATTAGGCTCTTTGGAAATATGAACTAAAACCCTGTGACTTAATATGTTAAGAATGCTTAAAAGGGCTCCATAGACCAAAGAGTTAAAATGATCTTTGAGGGTGATTACCTAATGCAGAACTTTCATGCAATAAACTTTAGAAGACTATAAAAGTCCTATAACATAAAACAATTATTTTAACGTATTTAATATTTTTATCAAATGATCCCAGATTATATTTCTAGGTACTCCTACCCGGATTGAGGTAGTTCTATTTGGGAATAAAGATAAACCAAAGTTTATCTCTGTAAGGGAGGTTCAGGGGCCTCTGACCTAGCCAGAGTCAGATCCAGAGAAACACTGTCGCTGATGAAAAAGTTTCAAGAATAAGAAAACTTGTATCAGTTGGTTAATTGCAAAAATATTCTAAGAATCCAGACGCTGTATGCCTCCATGATGAGAAGTTACAGTTTGTGCTGAAGGGAACTGAAAAATAAGATTTAAAATTATATAAGAACAAAGTCAGTCAATAGTAGTCATTTGTGAAGATGAGCAATACCTCAGAGCAGTAGCTCCATCACCTAATTTTGATGAGACTGGACATATGTTCAATATGCTTCCCATCAAATGGTAATAATCTCGTCAGAAATGCACTTGCTGAAGACAGGCATTTTAGGTCCTGAAAGGAAAACGTGGGAGGTGTGATGAGCCGTATCTCCTAAAAATCTTCAGGAAAACCCAGCCCTTAATTTTACTAAAGTGAAAAACGTATTAACACTAAGGTTGCAGATCTGAGCTTTATTATCAGAATGATGTCATTTGAGGATAGAACTGATAGGTTTTCTAAAATGGTTTTAATATAGCATACAACTCCTGACTCCCAGAGCCATATGCCTACTTATCTGCAAAATGTGTTTTGAAAAGAAATACACAAGCAGGATGCAGAACGGGCACAAAAGCGGACAAAATATCCAAACAAAAATTCCTCGGGACAGATCCACTTGAGATCTAGAAAGCACTTTAATACCCTATCCCTCTTCAAATGATCAAGAGATTCAAGAGAAATAGCAAGTCCTGTATTTACAAAACCGATGAAAATCACACTGTAATAATCAGTGAATGCAGAACAACTGCACAGATCTGCGTTTCCAACTTTTTCCACCATGATTCCCCATCAAGGTAAAAAAAGGTTCTTTTGCACAAATCCGAGAAGGATGCAGAGGTGGCCGCACAACTGCCCGAGATGGTACTATGACTTACTACCGAGGCTGGGGACGGGGCCCGAGGGGAAGGAGGGGCAGGGTCCTCGAGAAAAGAACCCTGTTCACGGCAAGCAGTTCTAGTCCGTGGTTGACCTCCGGTACCAAAACCGTGCTCTGAAGTCGTCGCTGCACGTCATGAACCCGGGGTTGGTGGGCGAGTGCACGATGCAGCGCACGATGTTGTTGTGGCCCAGGGAGAGCAGGTTCCGGCGCTCGGCCGTCCGCGAGTCCCAGCAGCACAGACTGATGGTCCTCTCGTCGGGCAGCAGCACGTAGTCCTCCGTGTGGTTGAAGACAGCCTGCGTCCGGTGCACCTGCCGCCCGCTCAAGCCAGCGCCTGCACGGAGACCGAGAGGGAAGGGCCTGGGCGTCAGGGCCGGCTCTCCAAGTCCGAGTCTGCACCTTAGACTCCCCACACTGCTCTACTTTTGTTATTAGTCTGTTGATGATAAAACTGTACTTTCCAATTGTTGAAGTAATACACTTATTGTGCAATTTTGGAAACTATAGAGTATGAAAAGGAAAATCACTTCTGAGCCCATTACCTAATGCAACTCTGTTAATGTTCTGATGTATTTCTAGGCATAAAAACACCTTTAAAAAAGGTTGCCACACTCTGTCTGCTCTATCATAGTTTAAACCAACTTCATGTTGGGTATATTCTTCCCTGTTTTTATTGGCTGCAAAGTATCCCACTATTTGGAAGCACCACTGGTAATTCTTTCCTGCTACACACTGAGCTGGTATCAAATTGTAACACCGTAATGAACATTCCTTGTACAGTATTTCTTAGGATTAAATTCCTAGAAAGTGTTATACTTTTTTATGACCATGAATACAAAATACATATTTCGTGTTCAAGGTATTATATAAAGTACTAAAAAACCTGCCTGATAATTTTACACCCAGAGTCAACATTTTGATGATTATCTTTTCCAAGTATCTCCATGTGTTGTTGTACGTTCAGTTGCAAATCCTATACATCAGAGCATACATCATATACTTTTCATTCAACAGTATGTTGTGGAAATCTATAAAGAGGGAGTATAGTTTAATGGATAAAGATACAAACTTTGGTGCCAGATTTGGACTTGGTACTAAGTGATGCGACCTTGAACAAATTACTTAACATCCCTAGGTGTTAATTTTCTCCTCTGTTTTGTAAGCATAATTACATCACCTGCCTAGAAGATGGTGTGGGGATGAAAATGTGGTGTAATGCCCATCCAGTTCTGCAGTGTGTGTGTTTGACAAATATTACTATGAATTCATATTTTTAAAGGCTGCATGCTGTGAAAGGACACATAAAAACTTAGTGCTTTTTGGTGGACATTTGTCTCTACTCCAGTTAATGTTGGGATGGATACCTTTTTGTGTGTGTATGTACATGTTTGCCCAAGAATCTTTTGAAGGTTGAATTCCTAAGAGTGGATACAGTAGGTCAAAAATATGTATGTGTAAAATTTTGATCTATGACATGAAACTGCCCTTCAGAAATATTTTAACAACTGACAGTTCTAACAATATGATTTCCTGAAATATTTATTAATACTAGATAATATCAATCTTTTAAATTCTGGAAATCTGATGAGCAAAAAAGATACTCCCATTTTCATTTTAGGTTTATAGTGAAGTTTTCTTGCGTTCACTGACCAATGTCTGACATATGTTTACTGTATACGCTATGAGCATGTTTTCCCTAATCTAGAATTTTAATTTTGTTTATAGTGTTTTAAATTTTTTTTAAATGGAGGTACTAGTGACTGAACCCACTCTACCACTAAACTGTACCCCCCACCTCCCTTAAATTAACTTTTAACATCAAAATTTCTAACATTTATTTGATAGTTTTTCCTTTCCCTTCATGATTTCACTGAATTCTAACTAAAGCTTAAAACTGGAAATGCAGATCTAAATGTGCTGATATGAAGGAGTCACACTGAATTAGAAGAAAAGGGAATTTGCAAATAAATTCAGTATAATCTCATTTAAAAACCAAATCCCAATTCTCCAGCAAAACAAACCAATTAGTCACATTTAACCATAAAATATCCCATTTAAAAAAGCAAAAATGACTCTTCCCAAGACCTGCCAGCTGTGCCATCTACACCAGAAGCCAGAGAGACGGAAGGACGTAAGCTCTGGCTAAAATGAAATAACTCTAGGTAGGTTATGCTGCACCCTAGTGGTTCAGATGCCACTTATTCTGCAATTTTCTTCTTAGCACCCCAGCAGAGCCCTTTACAATATACAAGTGTTATTTTCTTGTGAGTGGGCATGGGCATGGTGATTTTAGTGTATGACACAAACATCTCACAACAGAGGAAACTAGCTGAAGTTTCCTAGAAGTTTCTTACCAAACAGCCTTTGCCACTAAAAGGAAAAGAAGAATGATGATATTTTTTTTTTAGTGGAGGTACTGGAGATTGAACCACGGACTCATGCGTGCTAAGCACGCACTCTGCCACTGAGATATATCACCTCCCCTCAAGAAGATAATTTTAATACTATCAAATTAGACTTGAACACCGACTACTAGTGATACATTTAAATAGATCTCATAAAAAGAGCTCACAGGCACAACTGTTAGAATTAGAGACCAACATGGATTAGAGAATCAGATTAATTTAGTTTTTCTGTCTGAACGGCCCACTTTATATCTAGGTTCAGGACACTCGTGGCCTCTTTTAAGAGCTACTTCTCTCTTAGGAGGGGCCAAGATCTCCCCTCTTAGCCCTTTTTTCCTAATGTGTACACTTACTGAGGCTTTTCTCTGGACTGCTTTCATTTTTTGTGAGACCACCAGATTCTCAAGTGTTACCTGCACGGAATCAGATCTAGTTTCAGCTGTAATGTATTGAGAAGAGCAAAGTTAAGAAATGGTGGTTCTGTTTCCAGCTCTGCCTCTTGTTTGACTTGCATACATTTATTGTGTGGATCTATTTCAAGGATCTAAAAGAGAGCTGCTACAGAAATGTTAAGTAGTATCAATTTCTCACTCACCTGTGTATCTGACCAGCGTTCTCCCTGTTGATATCTCCCAAAGCTTAGCTACAGAGTCTTTTCCACTTGACAGAATGTATTTAGAATTTTTGGAAAAAATGGCAGAACAAACTTCAGCACCGTCATGTGCTTTCTCAAAAGTTGTGATGCATCGATTTGAAACACCATCCCATAATTTGATGCAGCCATCCTTGCTACCAGTCACATACATATTGGCACTAGGATTGTAATTGACGGAACATATGGCATCAGTGTGTTGATCTTGAGGATTGCAAGAGACAAAACACTGAAATGTGTTGATATCATACAGTCGAAGAGTAGGATGCTGAGTCCCAACAAGTATAAAGTCTCCGGAAGGATGGAAAGAGATGGAGCGTAACATTTCAGCCTCCTGTTAGGACAGAGACATTAATGTTAAATGACCAACTGCTGAACAATTAAACCCACAGGAAATGTGGGAGATACTTGGGTGATGCAAAGAATCCATAGAACAATGATCAGATATCATACAGGTAAGAGAAGGAACAAAGGACTTTCTGAAAACATGAAAGTATCATTTGAACAAAGGTTTCCGAAACTATTTACTGGTGAGATTATTCCAAAGGCCACAGAACTGAGCTTCATTATTTGCAAATAAGCAGTGGCTGAACTCAGAAAGGAATATATCATCAACCTATAATACGTTCACATACAATTAATGAATGAAGCTGCTACTAGAACATTAGTCTTTCTGAACTGCATATTCAAATTAGGGCAGCAAATGTCACTTTTCCAGCAAACACCTGATAGTTTCAACTGATTAATTTTTAAAATTTCCGTAAGTTATACTTTAGGGAAATTGGTTGTTTTGTCTTTAAACAGGAATCTGCACCATTAAAGAAGGATATGGGTTCTGAACTGTATCTGTGACCAGCAGTTGTCCTGAGTGGCCAAAGGAAGTGGGTGCATGGCAGCCCCCGGGCTGTGGGCTGTCGGTGGCAGGCGTCCTTGCTGCTGTCCCCTCGTCTTACAGGATGATCACTGACGCTACTTTTAAGAAGAGATACACCATAGCTCATTGTATTTAAGAAAAAAAAAATGCATAAAGCTCCTTTCCAAACATTCCTAACCTGGATGTATTTGAAGGCTCTTTTTGCAGATGGTTTGGAATAATCAAATAATTTAAGAGTATAATCCCTTGAACCAGAGGCCAGGATCTGTTCTGTTGGGTGGAAAGCGAGACATGTGACCTCATCCACGTGGTCATAAAGAGTTCGAATCACTGGGTGGTTTTCCATATTCTGCTGTGCAGTCTCATTCATCATGACCTAGGCCAACAAGAAAAGAAGAGATGCTCAAAGTATGAAATCTGTCTGACTCAAAACACACGATCTACAGCTATGCTAAGTTTAAAGCTAGTTTAAACTGTTCTCTCATTCCTCCAAGAATGAGTAACAAAAGGCAAACAGTAAGTACATGACTGGGGGATTTTTACCTCTATTGGCATGGCGCTTTTGGCCAGCATTCTTTCTGTGTCAAGTATTTTTATGGACGCGTCAGCAGATCCAGTGGCTATTAACTGCCCATCTCTACTATAGGTAGCTACACGGCACGGTCCTTTATGGGATGTGACATAGCATGTTTCATACTCAGAAGCCTCTGGGGACATAGTCTGGACATCTGCATCAAATTCCAGGTCAATTCCTGTGCCAGGGGCAACTGTGTCTGACCGACCAATTGCATACTGAACTGCTGTGTCATCATTTTCCATTCCTGAAAGACATGAACATTAGTGGCATGAAAAAAAAATGCTATTTTAAATGGACAGCGCAAAGTCCTAGATTCAAATTGCGAAAAGTGTTTGTCAATGTCAGCTTACTACTTCTTGGAGCCACATGACACTTATACCATAGAACATTATGTATCCTGACCTGGGTGCACACAGTGACAACACCGTAAGGCGGAATGGGTTGTGGAAGGTTAGGCTCTAATAGTAAAGTCATCTCCCACATATTGGCCTCCAAAATTTTCTACTTTAACCACAACGACAGGAACTCAAAAACGCAGTTCTGTGGTTAAACTGTTTATTTTCCCCCATTCCAGATTTTAGTTTTAGTATTGAGATCTGTTAGTAGCAGCTCCGAAGCTCGTGAAGCCAGATATATTATTATTATTAACACTAGTGAAACATATTTGAAAGAATGCTGAGCTTTAAAGAATCTGAAGTTTATCAAGAATATACATTTTAAATTTAAAAATAACTTGACATATCTTATAAACAATACATTTATTAGTACAGGAAAAATTAGAAATACAGATGAAAAATATAAAAATAGCTTTGCATTTTATCATCCAGAGACAATTACTGTTAAACATGGTGGTAATAAAATAAAAATAAATAAAAATAAAAAAAAATAAAAAAAAATAAAACCACACTATATGGCTTACTTGGTAATTTAATTATGTGGAATGAACATCTGGCCAGCATCATAAAAATTCATCTGTATCATGTTACTGGATCCAATTTTATGGATACAAGGACATTTATAACCAATTCCATATTATTGGGCATTTTAAGGGAATTCATTTTATTTCCTCAAGCAAATTTTTACAATTTACATCACCAAATCGGAGAGTACAAACATGCTTGGGCAGTTCTATATTTTACTTAATGCTTTCTATGACCCAGGCAAGTACTACGATATACTGTTGAACAAGACAAAGTTCAAAACCTTCATTAAACTTGCAGTCTGTTTTGGGGGTGGTATGAATTGTGTGGGAAACAAAACGATAAAGAAAATTTCATATAGCGATTCTGTTATGAAAGAAAAGTGATTGTTGTTTTAGAGCAAGTGAGGAGGTCTGGGGAAGATACTGGGGTTATTTTCAGAAGAGATGAGGAGGACTCTGAGATGACGTTTGAGCTGAGACTTGAAGAAAATCAGTAATACAATGGTAGAAAGTTCCAGATAATGCATATAAAGATCCTGAGGCCAGAACAGCTCGAAACCTTCATAATCTGGATTTTGCTTACTCCTTCAGTAAGTAGCACTGTACTTGACACATATTAGGCAGTAAAGCTAAAGGGCAATAATCTTGAAAAATTCTGATGTGAAAACATCTGAAACCTCGTCATGGGATCCATGAATTCGTGTGGACCAGTTACCTAGTTTGATGAGGTGCAGGAGCTGCTCCGACGGTGCACAGACAGACTGAGGCTTGATTTCGTTGATGAGGCCGTTAGCAATGCTGATGTAGCCGTCATAGAGCAGCTGGCTAATGATCAGCTTGTAGAGCTGCTGGCGGTCCTTCAAGCCCACTTTGGTTCTGTACATCCTGAAGAAGAGGAAGGTAATTTCCCTGCCAGCTGCAAGAAGAGCAAACAGGTAGATGATAAAGGGCAGAGGCACCAGTAGTCACAGAAGCAACACAGGAATCTGGTCAGACTTTCAGGACTTAAATCTCAGCTCTATTAGCTGCAGTATTTGGTCAGCAACCTCATTTCTCTGAGATTAGGTTCCTTGGCTGTTAAATAAGTTAGTAAAGGTTAAACAATGTACTGCCTGTAGAGTATTGAGCATAGAGGTACAGAGAAATGGCTCAAATCACACTAGCCAACAGTAGAACTTCTCTTTATCAGCTGTTCTTCTCTGCCAAACTATCCACCTGCGATTTTTATTCTTTATTGCTATACCAGAATCTTCCATTTCTTCTGTTAATAAAACACTGGCTAATGTTTGCAATAGGTAAGACAGCTGCTATTGCCAGATGTCTAGAGACCACTGTTCCCACCAGCTGAACTGTTACGTTTACTAATGTCAGCTTCGTTCATTCTTAAAACATATCTTAAGGCAACTGAGCTTGTTAAAGTATCTAATTTAATTAGACAGTAAGTCAAAATATGAGGGCAAAAGAGCTACTGTTGCAATGAAAACTAAATAAGTTGAATGCTTTGGAAAGATTCAAAGATGAACTCCTTAATAAAATATTGACAAACAGAATACGGCCAAAATGATAAAAGTCAAGAAAATGGAAAAATCTCAAGGATTATGCAGTTAGATTGATTTACAAGTGTCTAAGTTCTCCCTCGGTCTTATAAAGGAAAGATGACGGTTTCTGGTTTACGCAAAAAAAAAAGAACTCCAATTGGTGGACATGATTAGATAACTTGATTATCAAAAATCAGTATCTGTATGTATGTGTAGGTCTGTATTGATACTGGAAGGCTGCAGGAGCTGGGGAACAGGTATAAAGAATAAAAGGCACAGACAGACAGGTAGTTGTGGCAGAGAAAACGGGAGGGAGAGCACAGGAGAGAGAAGTGAACACAGAACGAAGAGCACTGAGTGACCAGTGAACACCAGTACCTCCTGGTACTGCCCTACTTCACAGGGGTGATTCTGAAGTGGGACACGTTGTAGGAAAGGGGTGTGGAACAATGTTTTCTCACTACACAGTGCCCTCTGGAGAATTACTGAGGCCACTGATCGTAAGGATAGCTAACATTAACTGGTGTTTACCATGTTTCATCTCCCTCTAACCCTCAACAACATCTTATGAAGGAGGTCCAGTCACCTTGTTTACAGATGAGCAGGGGAAATAACTTGCCCAAAGTCTCACTAGTGCCCAGAGGAACCAGGACTAGAACGCTGGCGATCTGACTGTGTTGTTCCTAATCACTACCTTAAAAACTTAACAATAAATTAGCTAAGGATCCATCAGGCATTCAATACAGTATATAATACACATGATGTAAACAACTAATACACATTACCTCATTCAATCCATATCTAATCCTATTTTAAAGATGGGCAACCTGATGCCCGGGGAGGTTAACTCAGCCAGGATCAAACAGTTGGAAATGGCAGAGCCTGGATTCTAACCCAGGCTATTTGACCCCAGAGCCTGCGTTCTTAATGGGCTGTACTGATAGATGTTAATTACAACAGCCAACATTTATTAAGAAGTTGCCAGACATCGTGCTAAGCACTTTATAAGGTATTTAAGTATATGAAGAAGCAAATACATATAAACTCATGCTTGCATGTACAACACTAGGACGCAACATCGATGATGAAACCGACTCAAAGAGTTTAGGAAACACTGCAAGTAAAATGTGGCTGCGTAACTCGTCCAAGGTTAAAGTGGCCACTAGGATTACCCATACCAGAGCCCAGAACTTAACCGCCTCTCCGTCGTGTCTCTCCACTCACGCCAGGAGCGTACCAAGAGGTTAAAAAAAGAAAACAGAGAACGAGCCTTGCTTCTCAGCTCCCATAGAGCATTCGCTCCCTGGGCTGGTACGCGCCTAATTACTACCCACAATTTGCACCCTCAAGGACAGGAAGAACCCGACCCAGGCCTGGTTGTACCCGGAGCTGGAAGGAGGACCAGGGCAAGAACACAGACACCCCTCACTGTACGTACGTTCGGCTATCACCCTGACCTAGAGACCAACTAAGGATGGAGCGTGGGTGGGAGCGAGGCCTTCGAGGAAGAGGAGGGGTAGAGCAGGCCCAGCCTGGCAACTCAGGGCGCATGCTGCCCCGCTCACTATCGGCCCGTCCCGCCTCGCCCCGGTCCCTTCTGTAGTCCCCCTAAGGCCTCAGCCGACCGCATCAGCCACTCTCCACGCATCCCGGTCCCCCCATACCCGCTAGTCCTGCTCTCTCGGTCTCCCGCTCTCTCCTAGAAAAATGGAGGCGCGAATCCTGCCCAATCGATCGCTCCGAGTGCACATTCACTGTGGACACGCAAAGGACGTCGCGCCGAGCGCTGCGCTACGGATCGGCCCCACTCTCTCCTGCCCTTCTCGCCATCTTACTTACGGGCGCGTTGGAGAGGTCCGTTCACCTCCTCCGATTTTATCTCCTACGCGACAACTCTGATGCCAAGGGCCTGCTGTCTCACGGGCAAAGGTCAGATCTGGAGAGCACCGCGGGCGCTAGAACGGCCACGGGTGTGGCGGGCCGTTGGCTCCACCACTTCCGGGGTCTTACGGAGCAAGTGCGCTTCGTCTCTGCGTTGCCTGTGACGCAAGCCGTCGAGTTGGCCTTGAACCAATGAAAAGTCAGCGCCTCTCCAGCTCGGGCCAATCAACTTTCGGATTAGAGGGTTTAACTCCTTTTAAAATGAAAACTGAATCCTAACGGCTGAGCTCTCGGGAGGACTCGGCGGCCTCGGTCACAGGCGAGAGCCCACAGGTGCGTGGATCTGGGGCAGCTCAGTGAGGCGGGCTGACCCTGGGTGGCCTTTGAGCGGGTGGTGGGAGTAGGGCGGGCGGTGGGGCCGCGGGGCCGGCGAGGGAAGCGTCGCGGCGAGAAAGCCCACCCCCGTCCCCTGCCCCCCGTTCCCCTCTGTGCCCCCCCCCCCCGCTTTCCCAGCGCCCTCCTATCTGCCCCTGGGTACCGGGGCGCCCAGTAAGATTCCTCTTGGTGTTTATCAAACACTTGGAGTGAATGGGGTTGTTGAATGGCGTGGGTAGGATGGGGGTGGGGGGCCGTGGGGTGGGGGTGCTTTCTTATGAGATTCAATGAGGTACTCAGTGAGCACAGATTTTTTGCTCTTTAGGGATTTACGTTCTAATGGGAGTGGGAAAACAGACGAACTAGCAAGGTAAGTTCCAGCAGTAATGAGCATTAGGAACCGGCGGCTACTTTGGATGGACTGGGCAGGAAAGGCCCTTGTCCGGGCTGGGTGGGTGAATAACCTGGAAGAGGCCTTCCTGGGCCAGTGCTTCTCAAATCGTAGACCTTGGACTACCTTTATCGGAATTACTTGAGCGTCCTTGTTAAAAATATAGACCCACTTAACGGAGCAGAAACGCTGGGGCGTAGGACTCAGGTGTCTGTATTTTCATCAAGCTCTGCAGGTGATTCTGTTTCGTTGAAGAAACTAGCAGTCTAGCCCAGCGCATGCTAGCCATCTGCGGGTGTTGATGCAGTGCAGGGTCTGATTTGTTAAGTCTGGGGTTGGACCTGAAAGTCTCCATTTCTAACAAAAGCCCTCCTGCTGTAGATGGAGTTACTGCCCTTGGCTTTTACTGTCTCCATATCCTTAACCTTCCCTGTTCTTTGAATTAAAGGCTTTTCAGCAACATACTCACTTCCTCTCCACTCTCCTTCATCTGGGTGGACATTATTAGCAGGTTTGACAAAGGAAGGAAACATCTGAAACCTCGATGCTATGAAATCTCAGTTTTCCTATTTAGACTAGTTTGAACTGCAGGGATCTTGTGCAGGTCTTCTGGATGCGTGACTTCTGAACTTGGCTGTAGGCCAGAATCACCTGAGAGGCGGTCTTCCTGTGACTCTCCAGAATTTCTGGGTCAGAGTCTTCTTCTATATTATGGTTATTATTCTTCCTGAGAAGGAAGTATTACATTTGAGCAAACATCTGTAGCTTCTGTTGAAGACTTTTGAATAAATGTCCATAGGCCTACATGATCTCAGTCTGCTGCTTGTAATTGCTAGGAAAAGTGAAGAAAGCATTAGAGTCTGTGAAATTAATGTTTGTAAATATGGGAATATATTTCTTTTCCCTTTTTGTCTATTATTTCTAAATGATTGTTTGAAATAAGGACTCCAGCCTCTTTAGCCTGGACCCATCTTCAAGGTGGGGTTATCTGCTTGTTTGTAAAATGGATGTGAAAGTGTGGGGCTGAGACTGCTTTCTGGTTGGATTCTAGAACGTAGGGAGCACCTGAGTAAGAGAAATAGAGCTTTCTCCTTTCTTGGAGTTTATGTTCTACTTGATATGTTGTTATGCCAGACTCACAGGAAGTGATTCTAACTCGTGCGAGGAGACTTCTGAGGAGGCAACAGTGAAAAAAGTGGGACTAAGCCCTTCCTCCCCAGGAGCTTGCTTTCTTTAGAGATACCGAGCAGGTAGCTGAGTGTCTGAATCTGGAGAATCAGACAGTAAACAAGTACAAATAACGTTATGTAAGGTGTTAAGTAAGGTCCATGAAGAAAAATAAAAGGAGAGATGACCTGAAAGGGGACAGACATCTCAGCATGAATGAAATGAAGGAGATGAAGGAGCAAGCCACACTTCTGTTATGGGGAAGAGCCTCACAGGGAGAGGGAACAGGAAGTGCAAAGGCCCTGTGGCAGGGGACTTCTCTGCCAGGGAAATGGAGGGGCCCTGTGTGGCTGGTGTGCCTTAGACAAGATGAGGAGGTAAGGTCAGAGGGGTGGTCAGGGTCTACATTCTATGAGACTTTGTAGGCCTGTCTGCAAGTAGGATTTTGAATTTGAGTTGAGGAACCATGAGGGGCCTCTGGACCAAGGACCACTATATCTGACTTGTTAATGGGATCACTGGGCACAGTGTTGCAGATGGACCATAATGGGGCAAGGGTGGAAGCTGAGTGACCCTTGGGGGCCTTTTGCAAATAATTGAGGGGAGAGAGAATTGTGGTTTGACCAGCTGGGAGCAGTGAAGGTTGTGAGCAGTGATTTTGAAGATAGAGCCTATAAGGTATGCTGATGGATGAGATATGGGGTTTGAGGCAGAACCGAGTAAAAGACTTTGCTAAGACCTCGGACTTGAACAACTGGCAGGATGGGTTTTCCATCAGCTGAGAAGAGACAGCCTGAGAGAAGAGGTTTGGGGAGATGGCGGTATGGAGGGAGCAGGACCACAGTTTGGGACTTACTACATGTGAGATGCCCCTCAGATTACCAGTGGTAGGAGTTTAGAGAAGCCCAGGCTAGAGATGGAAATTTGGGGGTCGTCAGCCTGTGCGTGGTACTGAGAGCTGGGAGACTGGATGAGTTCTGTTAGGGGGTGAATGTAGTTGGAAAAGTGATTCTGGGCCTGAGCTCAGTGTCCCCATGGCAGAGGGGAAAAGGAGTGTGGAGGAGAGAGGTTTCATTTGGTGTTGTGTTTGGGCTGCGATGACTGGCAGGCCCTTTTAGGGGATTCTGAACAGGTTGTTAGGTAGCCAGTCTGGTAGTCAGAGGACCAGGTAGGGCAGAAGATGCAAATTCAGGTTATCTTAAGACGTTAAGACCCTGGTGGTGGGTGTGGGGCCTTAGGAAGGTGTAGATGAAGTGGATGTGTGTGGGGGGTCCAAGGACCGATTCCGGCATCACCCCAGGCACTCAGATTGGTGGAAAACTGATCCAGCAAAGGAGGGAGGTTGGGATGGGACAGCTAGTAAGGTGGGAGACAAATCTTCCAGCTCATCGAAGAAAGGATTGGGAGAGAGTGAGTGACCACGGAATGCCGGGAATGCAAGAAGAAGGGGGAGAATTGGACTTCGGATTTGGCAACTTTAGGGGCCAGGCGTGAGCCTGACCTGTTTGTGAGGATAAAAGCCCCGCGGGAGTGAGCTTGAGGCAGGGTGAGGGAGGTAGTAGAGGTGACTGTTCAGAGCTTTGCTGTTGAAAGGGGAGGTGGGAAGTGTGGTTATAGACTGAGTCAGTTGAGGATAAAGAGGCAGCAGGTATGGAAGCAGGCTTGGTACACTGATGGAAGTGATCGTCAGAGAGATGGTAGAGTGGAGGCCGAGGCAGCTCCGGATCGCAGTTTGAGTGGCCGGGAAAGCGGGATATGCAGTGTACCAGGGGAGAAGTTGATGATGTGGGGAGGCCCCACACCTGAACTTGGTATCACAGGAAAACACTGCTCCCTTCTCAGACTCATTTGGGTGGCAAAATGTGTAAAATCCTTTGTGATGTTGAGGTTTTTAAATCAGAATTTCTAACTGTGATCCAGCATGATGCTTTGAAGCAAATGAATTTTTATAAATTAAAGGTGGTTCTTGTTTCTTTCCAGGCATCATGGACAAATGTAAAGAAAACTGCATTTTGGGGCCTAAGGTAAATCGAATAATCTGTAACCTCAAATTATATCCATAAAACCCAAAAGGAGATTGGTTCTATATCTGGAAATTCTTTTCACCTTTACTTTGGGTTGTAACTTTAGATCCCTCTGCCACAGTCCTAGATAGGAATTAGTCATTTTTCTCAGCATTCAGTAACACCTGATTCTCTCAGTGTAACTTTTATTTTGCTCTGCTTTGTTTTATAGTTAGCCGTTTAAGTATCTGTATTACCCCATAACATGCAGGATAATAATATATACAATAGGGGCCTAATACTTGCTTGTACTTCTTGCTTGGCAGAAGTTAATTTCTTTGCCGTAGTTGGTTTGGTCATGATGCAGAGGACTGTGAAGCAGCATTTTAGCGAGCATTTCCTGGGAGTCCACTCTGAGCCGGGTTCTGGGTCAGGTGCAGGAATCCAGTGGTGAAAAGCACATGGCCTTTGACTTTAAAGAACTTGGAGCCTTTTGGGGGAGATGTGTGAGCCAATACCATGCTATCTATACACAGCCTGAGTAATTCCGAGGTGGGTGCTCAGTTCAGGTTTGGATGGCTTCGGACCCAGGAAGACTTCCCCGAGGAAAGACCATCTGGCTCCTAGCATTTGATGAATATTTGTGGAGCAGATGGATAGATGAGTCTCTTATATAAAAAGATCCTTTAATGTAAGTAATCCCTGGGTGTTTTTCCTTGTAGGAAATTGAAAGAATATAAATATTGTTGTTTTTTTTTTTTTGAGGGGAGGGGCTTGTTTTTAGAAATCTTCATCTTGGAATAAATGGATACTTACCGCCCCCCCTTTTTTTTTTACTGGTTAAAAGTATAAAAATGACCAACTAGAAAAAGGCCAACTATTCACTGTATTTGATTCTCAATTTCTATGATAAAGATCATTTTTAAAAATTGCTATGTTTTTAACATGCTTGTCACTGCCTGAATGCCTCCTGTGTTGCAGATGCTGCTAATTTTAGAAGTAATTTTTTTTACTTGAAAGTTGGAAACCCTCTCTTGTAAAGCAGTCCTACCAGTGAGCTGGTGATGGATTCTGAGATTTCTCTTCCAGCATTGTTTCCTCATTTAGGGGAGATTTCCTCCATTGTTGGAAGAAGTCACCCCCTTTGATTAGCTCAGGGTGTTAGAACTAACTTTTTTTTTTTTTGGTAGTGGGTAGGTAATTAGGTTTGTTTATTTATTAAATGGAGGTAGTGAGGATTGAACCCAGGACCTCACGCATGCTAGGCATGTACTCTACCACTGAGCTGTACCCTCTCCCCATGAGTTAACTATTTTTAAAACGTGTGATATCCGATTTACAGGCATAGAAATAATATATTTTGGTAGTCATTTTTTGAAGCACCTACATTTGTTTTCTCTTTTGCCTTGGATCCATTTTGTAAGCACATGAAAATGGATACACTACTAAATCAGTAGTAATTAGTTTTTTTGTGGAAAAACTGGCAAATACAAATATTTAGACTGTCTTCCAAAACTTCACTCAAATATTTTGATGTGTTTCTTTCAGTTTTTTTCTAAACATTACATATTGTCAAAAAAATTTCAATGGAATTGAGATTTTCATATAAAGTTTATGAATTGCAGCTTTTTCTAAATAATTTGCAAGTCATTGAGAATTCTTAGAAAATGTTTAATGCCTCCATTTTTTAGATGAAAGCTTAGTTAATGAACATTGTTTATGGGACCATGGTTTTTAGGGGTGGGGTGTCGGGGATGGGTAGGAGGTGGAGGTACCATTCAGGTGTAGTAGCTGCATCCTCTGGAAGTGCTGATCACAGTCTTTCCCCTTCCATCTTTATTATTACCAGTGAGTGACATTTATTATTTTATTTTGCTGGTGAATAAACTTTTGAAATAAATTCAAAATATTCAGCTTTTGTTCATGAAGACCATAAAGTCCATTTTTCCTTCCCATCTAGACTACAGTTCCACTTGGTGATGGTCCAAAACGTGTTCCGGTGACTCAACAATTTCCTTCTCAGAATCCGGTATCTGCAAACAGTGGCCAGGCTCAGCGGGTCTTATGTCCTTCAAATTCTGCCCAGCGTGTTCCTTCACAAGCGCAGAAGCTTGTGTCCAGCCATAAACCAGGACAGAATCTGAAGCAGAAGCAGTCGCAGGCAGCCAGTGTCCCTCGTCCTGTCTCCAGGCCGCTGGGTAATACCCAAAAGAGTGAGCAGCCCCAGCCACCAGCACCTGGTAAGTCAGCGTTTTGAGACTTGCTGGATAGCCCTTCTTTTTAGTTGCTAAAAAAGCAAATGTAGACATGTTTGTTGTTTGGAACCCTAACTTTTGCATCATTTCTATTGAGGATGGGGAGAAGATTTGATGTCCGGATAAAGTAACGATGTCTCCTGCGGGCCAGGCCTGATTCCCACCCTCAGGGAAGAGTTGGGCGGGCAGGGAGCACACAGCACCCTCCCTGCCTTCTTTGATTGCTTACTGCTGGGTGGCGGGGGTAGGGTGCTTGTAGCAGGTGTACTTGGAACTGAAAAATCCCATGGTTCTGAAGTGTGGACGCAACGGTTGGGGGCTGGGGGAGTAGATGGACTGAGGCAGGCCGGGCACAGTCCTGGTGGACGCTGCTGGCTGTGTTGAGTGGGGCTTCATTCCCTGTGTGTTGAAGCTACGGAAAAGTTTTTGAGCAGAGGAGGGAGTGACTTGCCTTTTACAGAAAGCTTACCTCGGTGTGTGGAATGAACTGGAGAGGAGCCGTGCTGGACCCAGGGGTACCAGATGGGAGGGAGACCATTGTAGTTCAGGTTAAATACGGCAGTGATCTGAACTAGGTGGAGCAGGGTGGATGGTAACAGTTGCTATTTACCAGCTCACACACAGCAGGCTCCCTTCATCCACATTGTCTCATACTGTCCTTGTAACCCCTCTATGAAGGCAGCCATAGTTTTTAACTCAGTTTTGCAGAGGAGGAAGCTAAGACTCAGAAGCATTAACTTGTTCAAAGATGTAGCCAGAATGGAGAGGTGCAGACAAATTTGAGTGCTCACTTAGGATGCTGACTTGACGGAACTGGATGATAAAGTGAACTTAGGGATGGTGGTTATATGATGGCATTGAATGAGATAGTGAACCACGGAGGGGAAGGTGTAGGCCTGAATTCAAATACCTGAGCAGAGCAAACTGCTGCTGCTGTTAGAGTTTGAAGTGCTGGACATAGACAAGTGGAAATGTCCCATATAATTTCTTCTCGGTAACTAATACAGTGGCGGGATGGTGGTGGTTGGCTCATGTAGCAGGTGGACAGCGGGCTGGCCTACCTACTGAGGAGAAGGTGACCGGGTGGGAGCTTGTGATGGATGGGAAGATTGTACGTCTGCCTTAGTAGCTCTTAAGAACCTGAGGCTTCAGGGACAATCTGTGTAGTCTCGAGTCTTTAAATTACCTGAGAGCCTTTAAATTACCTGAGGGCCTAAATGTATGTATCTGCTTGTCTTTACTCTCGAAATTCCATAAAGACTTCACATGGCGGGAGTCAGGTTACCCGTATGATAATCATTTTCTTTTTCTTTTTTTTTTTAATAAACTGAAAATAGCCCAGATCTATCATTCTAGACATACCATTACTATTGTGGTGACCATTCTTTGATTCACCTCTATTCAAAGGCTTTTAACTTATTCTGTATAGTTATTCTAAAAACAGGTTTTTAACTTATTCTGTCTAGGAACTAATCCTGAAAAGGAAGTGGCATCAAAACAGAAAAATGAAGAATCAAAAAAGTAAGCGTTATCTTATTTACAAAGTTCTATACCATCGTCCTATTGGAAGACACCATTTAGTTGTAAATTTAGTTATGAGAACATTAAAAAAAATAGGCTTCTGTATTTTCACTTAGAAAATATACTTGTTTCAAATTACCAATCTTTAAAAAAGAGAGAAAGTTTTATTGATGGATGTTTACTAGGGACTCTAATTTTTCTTGTTGCTTTTCAAATTTAGAAAAGGCTTGTATGAATCTATTACAGAAATGTGTAAAGTGGCAGTTCCTCTCTATCCTTGAAAGTAACTACTCCATATGGTTTATGTATGCTTCTATACGTTCTTCTATTCCAATAAAGTGCAAGTTTTGTTTTAAAAAAAAAACAAAATGCAGTCATTTGCTATAGACACATGCACAACTATGAGCATTTTGGAAGTATTAATAGAATTATTGTACTTGTTCTTCATAGTAAAGCTTGGCTATAGTATTTTCCCCAGAAATGTTCTGGGCGCCTGCTTTCGGTCTCTGAACTGTGTGGACTCTAAGATGCATCCGGTGGAGCCAGGAGGGAACCCACAGCCTTTCCTGCTCTCGCTGCCTGACAGAGGCCGTCTGAGAGTCTGCATCCTACAGTTCTCGCTCCAGTGCCCTATGGGGTCCAGCCCACTTGCTTTACCAGAGTGGTTCTCCACCCCAGAGAGTGTTGGCATCTCTGGAGGAGGCTGTGGTTGGTCTGAAAGAGGCTCACAGAGGGCGCTGAAGCGTTCTTCCCTCTCCAGTTTCTCGGCTAATCCTTGGTGTTGTCCTAAGTGTTGTTCCGAGGTCTGGGCTCCAGAGCGTAATAGTGTCTTAGGACGCTTCCCGGTGAGGGCTTCCGCTCTAAACATCCAGATCGTTCCTTGTTACAGACTCATTCAGCTGACGGCTGTTGGGGACAGAGGGCTTCATGTCCGTGGTGACGCGTTAATTGTGGCTATTGGCTTGGGTCTTGCAGAGGGGATGTACGGAATACAACTTTAAATATAAAATTACAGGACGTTTACTACTTACTAATACAAATATACTAAGTATTAGAAAAGATGTTTTCTTCACTTTTTAAAATGTTCAATTCTTTTCTAGGAGGCAGTGGGCCTTGGAAGATTTTGAAATTGGTCGTCCACTGGGTAAAGGAAAGTTTGGTAATGTTTATTTGGCAAGAGAAAAACAAAGCAAGTTTATCCTGGCTCTGAAAGTATTATTTAAAGCTCAACTAGAGAAAGCAGGCGTTGAGCATCAGCTGAGAAGAGAAGTAGAAATACAGTCCCACCTTAGGTAAGTCTCAGACTGACGTTGAGAAGAGTGGTGTACAGAACTTAGCTACTGAGAATTGGACCATCACAAACGCCTTTGTAGAAGGCTGGCCTCATAGTCCTGCAAAGAGTGATTAAGTTTGTATGCTGTGGTCCTGAAAGATTGCTTTAAGGTTTGCTTTGTAGTGGAGTAATTTACAGGACGTGTTTTTGCTTTCTTTTGGTGGATAGTTAAAGGGAACAGTCCCTCTTAATCTGAGTTCAGGTTACAAACTGCTTGCAGGTTGACTTTGGCCAGTGGGTCTTTTTTTTTCCCTCCCCCACCGTCTCAGGCTGTGCCCAGCTGCCCGGTGCTCAGCAGCACACCCACTGCCGTTGCCGTTGCTTCTGTGTCCGTCTCAGGTGTTTGGGTGTCAAACTACCATGGGAATGCCGTGTCTTTTTTTTTTTTTTTTTTTTCAATTTACAGAGACTTAATATTTAGCTGAACTCTTTCCCCCTAAGAATAAAGATGGCCTAAAGGAAGGAAATAGTCTTAACTAAACCTGAGTTCCATTAATACTTTGAAATGCATGTTAATTGATACGTGATGTATGCCTTTTTCTTACAGTGAATCTATAGTTTCAAATTCTCAGGTGGGTTTTGGGTGTGGGGAGTCTGTGACCAGAACCAGTTTTCACCACTGGGTTCACATGAAGGGTTTGTCTGATACTCAGTACACATTCTTGTATTGGCTGCAAAACCAGATGTCAAGAGTGTTCATCCTTCGTTGCAGGCATCCGAATATTCTCAGACTGTATGGTTATTTCCATGATGCTACCAGAGTTTACCTAATTCTGGAATATGCACCTCTTGGAGCTGTCTATAGAGAACTTCAGAAACTGTCAAAGTTTGATGAGCAGAGAACTGCTACTGTAAGTTTTCACTTACTGTCCAGATGGATTCTGTCTCCTCTATGCTTGTCCTACACAGCAATGCACCTTTCATTATAATAGAGGGAGTTTTGTATTATGGAAGGATAGCTTAATAGGATCAGATATGAAACGGAAACATCAAAATAGCTTAGGTGTACCTTTATAAACAGATAAAATCCGGTACCGAGTGGAATATTGTGGTTGGTTACCACAGCTGTTTCTGTGGAAATATAGAGAGTTGGCCTCTTTTAAAAACAAAATTATTTTGGGTGAGTTTTAGATTTACAGAATAACTGAAGATAGTACAGACTTTCTCCTATTAATACACACCTCATTTCTCCTATTAACATCTTACATTAGCATAGTACAGTTGTCATAACTAATGAACCAATATTGGTACATAACTGTGAACTGAAAGCCATTCTTCATTCAGGTTTCCATAGTTTTTCTCATGATTAAATTAGGGTTGTGGGTTTTTGAGAGGAAGATCAGAGGTCAAGTGCATTCTCACATCAGGGGTTCATACTGTTAACCTGACTCATCAAGGTGGGTGTTGGCCTTGATCACTGACTGAGATGGTGTTGGTCAGTTTTCTCCAATGTGAAGTTATTCTTTTCTTCTCCCTTTTCATACTGTGTCCTTTCAAAGGAACAGCCCAAGGGGGATTATATTCCATCTCCAGTAGGGTGGAGTATCCACATAAATTATTTGGAATTCTGTACCAGAGATTTATCTCTTCTCCATTATTTATTTACTCAATCATTTATTAATGTACTTTGGGTATGATCTAAGGCTGCTTCGCTCTCGTTGGACCAGCTTTGGTCATTGGGAGCTCTTTTCACATGGTTCCTGTGTCCTTTTGGCGTGTCCCCATCATTGTGGGAGTGTGTGTGTGTGTTTAAAAGCACTTTCTGGTTTCCTGGTGCTGTAAGGTGTCCCGGCTTCCTCTTGTACATTTCCCGTCCCAGTCCTAGAATTGGTTGTTTTCTCCAAGGAACATTTGTTCCTTTTATTGGAAAACGTTATTAGAAACTAAGATTTGGTAACTCAATATGCTCATTTCTACTGAAGTAGTATTACTTACAGGCTTTCAGCTGACAAAGAGCAAGCACATACATGTGTATAGTAATCTATGTATGTGCACGTATCGAAAAAATTTCTAGGATTTATGCATCTGTATCTATATTAAGCAAAACATGAGTGCATTATTACATGAATCATTCTGCCCTCCTCCCTTGCTCACCTGTAACCTCCCATGCCACTACTGAGAAACTTGGATTCCACCATCCGCCATCTATTTATTTATTCAATCCAGGGTGCATGTATAGTGATATCAGAATCGTTTGCTGATTGTTAAATTGTTAACTCCTGTGGGAAACAGCTATATGCATTTGAGATTCATCTGTACCTTTTCAGGGCTTGATAGCTCATTTTTAAAATTGGTGAATACTATTCCATTGTTTGGCTGTACCTTGGTTTATCTCTTCATCTATTGAAGTGCATCTTGGTTGCTTACGGTTTTTGGTCATTAGAGTAAAGCTGCTATGAACAATTGCACGCAGGTTTTTGTGGGACCTAAGTTTTCAAATCTGGGGGGAAATACCTAGGGATGTGATTGCTGGCTTGTGTGGTAAGACTGAATTTAGCTTTGTAAGCAGCTGGTAAGCTGTCTTCCAAAGTGGGTGTGCCGTCCTTGCATTCCCACCAATGAATGAACGCTCCTGTTGCTCCTCACTAGCTATTGGTGTTGTCCATCTTTTTGGATTTGTCATTCTGAAAGGTGTATAATGGCGCCTCATTGTTTTAATTTGCAGCTCTCTAATGACATACAATGTTGAGCATCTTTTCAGGTTTTATTTGCCGTCTGTATATCATCCTTGAGGTGTCTGTTGAGATCTTTGGCCCATTAAAACATTTTTGTTGTTGTCTTATTGAGCTTTAAGAGTTCTTGTGTATTTGTGATACATGTCCTTTATTTATTTAAAAAAATTTAAAATTATGAATTTTTATTTTGAGGAGGGAGGTAATTTGATTTATTTATTTTTATTGGAGGCACTGGGGATTGAACAGAGGACCTCGTGCACGCTGAACACGCACTCTACCTCTGAGCTATATCCTCCCCGCCGTGATGCATGTCCTTTATCACACATGTTTTACAAAAAAAAGTGTTCTCCCAGTCTGGCTTGTGTTTTCATTCTTTAACTGTGTCTGTCACAGGGCAGAAGTTTTTAATCTTAGCACAGCATGGCAGGTTTTTGTTTGTGCTTTTGTTTTCTCGTGGATTGTGCCCTCCTCTGTTATGTGAATGAAGTTGCTGAGGAAGTTGAGTCTTAGTTTGGGCTGTTTTTGTGGAACTGGCAAATGATGGGCCTGTTGAATGGTGGTTACTTTGTTCTGTTCCTTGGTGGAGGTCTCTGGGTAGTGTGTACACTAATTTTCTTTTTGGCATTGATTTAAACGGCATTAAATTCTGGTGGTTTTACTTTTATCTTATGAAAACCCAGCACTATTGGTGAATGTGCAATAAGGCATACTATTTTAAACTTCAGTATTTGCCCTCTGGGTAAGTAGAAATCTATTTTGTTTGCTTTTTAAATATTAGCTAACTGTATTTGTTACCTTATTTAATTGGCAATTAATATTTGTAGTACTCAGTTTTCTCCAATCCAGATGGAGTTTACTTTGGTGTAAATAGCTATTTGAAAGAAAATGAAAATAAAATTAGTTCTTTCTAGATTCCTTAGTACTTTGGAGCTATATACACCTGTTTTTCTTTCCTGATTGATTAAAATAAAACTAATTCTAATATGGGAAGTGTGGAGGGAGTGGGTGCCAGAGAGCTCTGGTTTAACCAGTAGCTTCCTGTCTTGGTTTGAGCAGGGGCAGCCCGTTGCCCCCTGGAATTCTAATGTCTGTTTTTGGAGCACTGGCACCTCGACTTTGGTGTAGTAGACGAGCTTTTTCTTTGCCTGCACGTTCAGTTTATTGTGGTCTAAACTTTAGTCTCTGGCTTTTGGCTGAAAAAAATGAAAAATGTCCCTTTCTGATGATAACTTGCTTAGTAAACTTTTTTGGTGTAAAATAATGTTCAGTTCTGTATGTAATTACTTTTAGAAAACAGCTGCTTCTCAAAGTTTAGCCAGAGCTGAATATATTCTTTCAGAGTCCTAAAAAACAATTTTTATTTATATGTTAAAGCAAATCCTGGACTTGCTAGGTAGATCTTTTAGTTGAAATGGAAACAAAACTAACGGAAGGACTGACTTGCGTGCTTTGAAGCTGACTGTGGGTCGCTGTGTGGTGCACCCCCAAAGGTAGCATGCTGTCTCATGTGCCAGGACGCCTGCTTTTAGTTTATTCAGGATTATTTTCTGTTGATGCTCTTAAAGTAAATTTTCAGTTTCAAACAAATCCTTTTGTTGTATATTGGCCTTGGTTTTAAAAATGGGAATGGATTGTACGTAAAAGTTTTTTAAAAAATGTTAAAAATTGTTTACAGAGCTGACTCCCTAATTTGTACCAGTTTTTAAATATTAATTCATTGCTGCTGGGTCATAAATTGCCATGTGGGGATGTAGTGATACCTCAGTGTTTCCTGTCTTCCAGTATCGCATCTGCTGTATTAGCATATAATTTAGCACAGAATAACTTGTACTTTATACTGACCACTAAATTGGTTTTTTTTTTGTAGAGTCACTCATTGTATCTAGTTTTTGCTTTAAAATCTACAGAACATGTTAAAATCTATGTTGGGTTTCTTTTCAGAAAAGATGTGTAAAATTGTGTCATGTAAAATCTAAAACACAGACTTTCAATACTTTTTTTTTTTTAAATAGTATATCACAGAATTGGCAAATGCCCTGTCTTACTGTCATTCAAAGAGAGTTATTCATAGAGACATTAAGCCAGAGAACCTGCTCCTTGGATCAGCTGGAGAGCTTAAGATTGCAGATTTTGGGTGGTCGGTACATGCCCCATCCTCCAGGTATGTAACTTTAGAGGTGGAACTGGTTTGGTTTAGCAAAATCCCTGGGGGCTAAGCGTGAGCTACATAGTAAACTGTAAGTGCAGATGTCGTGCTGAACTGGGGCAGGTAACTGACACACATACTTCGGAGTGATTTAGGCCTGACAGGGAACTAGTGTCTTCAAGAACACTTTTGTCCTTAGAGGCTAATGAAGGGGACAAATAAGTGAAAGATATGATAAGTATATGACAGAGGTGAAGTCTAGCAGGTGTAGAGGGGGAGTGACACCTGACTGAAGGGTGGGGTGGGGACTCCACTGCCTCCTGGGCCACAAGACAAGTCCCTGAGGGTGGCACTTGTGAAGGTCTACAGCTGAGAGCACAGTTCTTCAGGCCACTTAAAGGAACCAAAGTGGTTTGGCTGGAACTTTCAGGGTGGTGGTTAAAGATTCTTTGGTTTGCTGTTGTCAACAGAATGGTCCTTTCCTATCTCCTCTTAAAGCTAAAGCAGAGAGAGCAACCTAAGAAATAATTTAAGTGAACTTTCCAAGCAGAGCTAAAACATTTCCTCTTGTTTTTAAGTTGGGTTTAAATGAGCTTTTGAAACCATGTATGAAGTAGGGCACTTAAAAGCATACATCTATTGGTAAGAATATCAACTTTGGGGTGGGTCTTTAAAACAAAAAATTATAGCCAGATTACTTTAAAAAAAAAAGCCAGTTAAAAAAAATTGTGTAGCGTAAAACAGATCTCACTGAGTGGGGGGACCTTCGTTTTTGTACCAGACCGCTCCTGATTGCTTCCAGCAATGCGGTGGATCTGCTGTTGCCATCCTTCTCTTTTCTTTAAAAAAAAAAGTCTCATCTGTCATGAGTAGGAGCTGTTGGCACCTGGTGAGGCTAACAGCAATGGCTTTATGATATCACAGGGCTAAACTGTACCTTAACCTGTCCAGGGGTGTCATTCTGAGGGGAAAAATCGCTTAGCCTTTTCTGGAGAGGACATTTATGTAAACGTTGGTCACTTCACCCCGCCTCTCAAACATCAACTGTAAGAGCTCCCGGGGTATTGTGCCATCGTCTGAGAACCCCTGATACGGTCTGCCTCCTGAATCTCCGTGGTGAAGTAGAGGCTGGATGTCTGGAGGTAGCTCCTTAACCCTATGTCCCCATGCACAGCTGATGTAAAACAGCAAAACCTGCACAGGCTTGGCTCCTGGTTTGATGTCTGCTACCCGGAGCATACTTCCCACCTGTTACAAAAAACAACACACAGAGAGGCTGAATTGGTAGCTGATCGCTGTCTATCCAGTGCCTGCACTCAAAGAGTTGTTACCATTTTGCTGTATTGGCTGTGTCAACTTTTTTGGTGAACCTTCAAAAATAAGTCACAGGTATCATGCTTCGTCCTTCAGCATGCATGTCCTAAAAACAAGGACACTGTCATCGTACATAATCACAATCATTATCATGCCTAAGGAAATCAACAACCTTGTTAATATCTAATATCTAGTCCATGTTCAAATTTTCCCAGTTGTCCACAAAATTTTACAGTAGTAATACTTTAAATATCTTAGATCATTTAAGGAAGTTCTGGAGTTGGACAGATTTGGGGTACAGCTTGACTGCTAGCTGTGAGACCTTGTGCATCTCCCTGTCTAAAACGGGGATTTATCACAGCGCCTGCTTCACAACACAGTCTAGCCTAGGAGAAGCGGCCAGTCAGTGTTAGTGTGATGCTTGGTGATTTTTTAGCAGCTGAGGTAATAGAAGCAGAAGCACGTCAACCTGAGCCTGCCTCCATTTTTAGGAGAACCACCCTCTGTGGCACCCTGGACTACCTGCCCCCCGAGATGATCGAAGGCCGGATGCATGATGAGAAGGTGGATCTCTGGAGCCTGGGGGTGCTTTGCTATGAGTTTCTAGTTGGGAAGCCTCCTTTTGAGGCAAGCACATACCAAGAGACCTACCGAAGGATATCGAGGGTAAGACATGACTGGAAAGGATCCATCATTCTGGTAGAATTCCTTCCTTGCCAGCCTTACCTTTAGGCCGCAATCCGAATACTCACACTGTTCTCTCTAAGCCACGTTTTGTGCCCCTGTCACTTATCGCACTCCAGGTTGAATTCACGTTCCCTGACTTTGTACCAGAGGGAGCCAGGGACCTCATCTCGAGACTGTTGAAGCATAATCCCAGCCAGAGGCCCACCCTCAGAGAAGTACTTGAACACCCCTGGGTCACAGCGAATTCAAAACCGTCAAGTAGTCAAAAAAAAGAATCAACCAGCAAACAACCATGAGAATCTTTTGGGGCAGAGACCCCTGCGCAGGGCTGCTGTGTGCTCTGTCCAGAGCAGCTGCTGACGCCTGTCTTCTGCTGCCTGCCTGCCTGTCCCCGAGACGCTACAGGGAACGCTGTTACTGAGCAGGCAGTGCCTCGACCTTCCCACCCAGAGTCCCAGCTCGGCAGACGTGACACCCCGGAGCCAGAGGAGCCTCAGGAATTGTGCTTGGCACCGCACTGGCTGTATAATCAGTCTGGAGGCAGTGTGCAAGTGCAGCCGCCCTACAGCGTCTGTGGAGTAAGGCGACCTTGGAAGATGGACCCGGAGCCTGGCTGTGGGGAGGTGGCCACTGGTTCCGACCTGTTGAAAAGCTGTGCAATAACCTCCCCAGTCCCTGTGTGCGTGTAACTTATCGGGTGGCCCGTCTGGTAAAGCTGTTGGAATGAACATGGGATTCTTTTAAATGTTAAAATAAAGACTTTGTGTAGACTTGCATATTTAATTCCATGGCATCCCTTTAGGACCACTCTCAGTGTCTGTCCAGCACCCCTGCCAAGCCTGGTTATCGCGTCCTCCTCCTCCACTGACCTCCGGGCTGAGAGACTGAGACGGCACACATGCTCTGTCTCCACTTGGGGACACGGGTGAGATGTGGGTCTTGGCTGTTTCTACATGTTCGGGGCTTAGGTTTTCCATGGTTTTGATGTTTTGTTAATGTACTTTACAAAAGCTTTATATATAAAGACATATAGAAAACAATTACGCTTTTTAAAAGTTCTCATGTGTGCAACCTTGTAATGACAGTGTGTTTCCCAGGAGTTCACATTCCACCCTTTGGGCGATGCTGGGCCAAGCCTGGGACTAGGTGGGGAGGAAGGCCCCCGGGGTGGTGCTGTTGGGGCTGGCCTGGCCGGTGCACACCATCCATCCACTGCTTCACGTCAGCCATCTGTACAACCTGGTAGGGTGGCCACTGGCTGGGGGGTGGGTGATAAGAGTTCAGCAAGCAGGCAAATTGTGGTGAGTAATCAGGAGGTGGTACCAGCAGCTGAGTTAGGCCTGAAGGATGGGAAGGATTTAAAGGTTGGAGGCCAGTGTGGCAAGAGTTCCTCGCAGCCTGAGGAGGGACAGCAGGAAATGTGGCACAGAAACGGGGAGCTGTGGCTATGTGACTGGAGATGGAGGTGCCCCAGGAGGGGGGGTGAGGGCAATCAGCACCCGCCCTCCATCCTGCAAACTGTCCCACGTGCCCACTGAGCTCTAGTCCCTGTTTTTGGCAGGGGACGTTCAGTGTCATGCACAACCACAGCCCAGCCTGTGGAACGGGTCCTTATCCTGGGGAATGAGCTGATCAACTAGCAATACTGCCCAGAAGTGCGTGCTCCTGGCATGGCGTTGGAGCCGAGTGGGGACTCGGGGTGTCCATGAGGGCTGCAGGTGGTCAGGCCAGACAAAGAGGAGGAGTCGGGCATCCACACTCACACCTGCCCACCCCTGGGCTCTGACCGTGCTCTTGACAGGATGGGAAAGAGCCGCACAGATGCGGGGTACCAGTTCTCTGCAAACTGATTTTCCAAGTGTGGCCTTGGTCTTGATTCTCTGGTGAAGGAATGTTGGCTTAACTGGAACTCCTCCTCCCCAGCCGTACCAGGATCTGGGGCAACTTGTGTTGCCTTGGCTTATAAAGAAGACTACGGCCCCTTCTGTACAGCTGGCAGAGGCCTCCCTTCCTCCCTGTCACCTGGCTCCTGTGGGACACAGTGGAGTTGTGGTATTTGAGTAAACTTTAAACCTGAGTCCACAAGTCCACCTGGCTGGGGTACAGAGGTGATTCTTTTCACCATCTGCTCACTCGGCCTAGATGGGAGCAGGTGCCATGGGGGAGTAGGTCTGTCCCTATGTGCTCCTATTGTGTAAACCTACCTATTTGTTTCTAGCTGTCAACATCTCATCAACCAAAGATGGTGAACCTGACAATGGTGAAGGCAAAGGTATAAGTGTTGACCTTACTGAGAACTCACAGAGGAAGACATGGCCAACTTTCAATACAAGAGGCATATAGATAACAGAAATGTTTAAATATAAGGACGTGGCTATAAACTCCCATGGCAAAGTTGATGAAATAGTCACGGAAATTTCAAGACACAACTGAGTAAAACTGCAGTGTCCAGATGGCTCCCTTTTGGTTCCCACGGCCTTGTGTGTTCACATCCCAAAGTAGTAGTATTTCACATCCTATCCAGCCCAGCTATGGTCAACGCGACGTAGCTAACTTCACCAGTGATACTAGCGAACTGTCATTTCCCCAAACAGAATCCCACACGAGCAGAGAAGGGAGCTCGCTGTGCTGCCACAACATTAATAAACTGGTCACACACTGTCCTGCTTCAGAATCAGCAACAGTGACGGCTTACCAGAAGAGTAAAAAGATGTCTGTTCTGCAGAATTTACGCTGCTCAGTTTGTCAGATAAAAAATTAGATGTGAACAATGGCTTACATTTTTAAAATAGATCAGTTTTATTCCCCTAGTTCCATAAAAACAACATAAATACAAGCAATCTGTACATCTTGCTGGTGAATTCACATAAATGCTCTCTCGTTCCCTGAACCTTTGATTTCCTCATCCTCTCCAGTTTCTCTGTCCTGCTTTGACCACAGGCCACGAGCGGAGTGGAGGTGGGGCCCAGAAAAGAATGCTATGGCTATTTGGTATAATCTGTCTTATTGCTTGCCCTTTCAGTCCACTCACATTACTCTGAACATAGAATCAAAGTGTAAGATTTAAGCCCTAAACTTGTAGGAATCCCTGTCGGCTTCTTTGCATAGGCATTACCTGGGATCTGAACGGTAGGGAGATCGGTGTGCAAAGTGGTTAGGAGCCCAAAGCCAACTGTTTACATAGAGACAACCAACCCGAGAGTGCCGGGCCTGACCACACGAGGAATTACCTAGCTAGCACTGGGGTCAGCATCTTGCTCCGCTGTGTACGCATCCTTGGAATCAGACCCCAGAAAGGCAGTTTCAACTTTAACTCACTGAAACCTTTTGGCAATGTGCTAATTGCTTTAAAAGAGGGAAAAATACGGTTCCACTTGAAAGATCTTGCAAGTGGAGAATTTGTCCACAGGTGCTCATAAAAGCTAACTGAAATAACTGACTGATATGGGCTACTAAGAGCCACCTAGGCAGCTGTCAGCAGACAGATCTCAGCAAGACCAGGCCCATCAGTTTATAGTTCCTGTAGTTTTGTGATTGTCGCAAATGTAATTAATCAAACCAAAAAAAAAAAAAAAAAAAAAGGACTGGGAGCCAGAAAGATGAAACAGCCCCTCATCCCTGGCTGCAGGGCCTAGCTGGTTACGTGGAGAGGATGGCCCAGGACGCACAGCCCGGGGGCACAGCCCGGAGGGCAGCAGTCGGGTGCTGAATGCCCCAGGAAGGCTGCCTGCTCCTGGCTATTTCAAGAAGAAAGTCTTCATTCGGGTCTGTGTGTTTGATTTTCTATTATAGCTAGAGTCCCTGACAGGGAACGAGGGGCCTCAGGTCACACAAGCTTTATCTGGAAGACTGGCTCCATCCCTCCCCGGCTTGTATCACTAGGCATTTGCCTCCCATTTACAGCAAGTGCGCCAGATTTTTACTTTTTAGGGAGTGATACAAATTTTTTTTACATACATAATTTTAACTCAGTTAAAAAAAATATAAGGAGCAACACAATGTAAACATTGTGACAGCAGTTCTGGAATGTCTTAAGTCTGAGATCCAAAGATTGTCTCAGCTTTCCGTATGCAAGGCTCCAGCCAGTGCCGTTACTGTGGGACAGAGTTTCCACATTTTACCTCAACAGAGACATGACTCCGACCTACTTTAATGGGATTTGGGAAAAACCAGCTGAGGTAGGCGCCATCATGTCCAGATTTGAAGGTGTTTTGGGGTCAATGAAACACACCAATGATACTTGTTTTTTGTTTTGGGTGTGATGAATGTCAAAGCGCTGATGCTGACTCAGATCCTGATTATGCACTGTCACATATTAAATTCTGCTTCCTTAATTGAACACTAGCAGCTGTTTTGCAGAATATTGCATATTAAACCGCAGGCAGCCTGACAACAAATATTGGAGGAAGGGGAATTTTAAAAACCTAAAAGCTTAATGAATTGTTGCCCTTTAAGAACTGGAACAAAGATTAGCCCCTGAGGCTTTTGCAGGCAGACCTCCCTCACCAAGATGACCTTCCCATTTCCTGGCTGACAGCTTTGAGATGACACCTCACTGGTGATGTTTTGCTGACATCTCAGATTATGCAGACAAGCCCTATGATGAATAGCATTAGTAAAAGTTAAAACCAGAAAGAATGCAATTAATTGAAACCCTGAATTTTTGCTGGCAAAAGTAAAACCAAAGTTCTCTCTCCATGAGAACGAAGCAATTAGCCCCTGCCCCCACCCACCAAAAAACCTACACCCTAACACCAATCTAAAATGTGTAATTTAAAAGAAATAGGTTTTCAGGCCCACAGTTGAACAGTTCATCAAGGCTTTGCAGCTGGAGGTTTAAAAAATCCCACTTTCCGAAAATATCTGACAATCAAGGGCACAGAAACCAAGGTGATGCTGATTCTCACGGGTGCGAACAGCTTGTGGATGGCGTAGGCCACCACGAAGGTGCTTGTGCCCGCCGCCATCTTCGACTGTACCAGGGACTCTTTGAACCCGAGTTTAAGCAGGATGGCTGACATGTCCACACCACTGGAGTGAGGAGGCAAACAGACAAAGATAAAAAGCGTTTACTACAACAAAGGATTAAGTTAAAGCAATCAGTTTGGCTTTAAGAGTTACAGTATTTTTCAAAATGTGATGAAAGTAGCTAGATAAAGTCTCAGGAAAAAAAGTTCTTATTTACAAACAAAAACCAAGTATCTGTTACTGCCAGCAGTCTTACCTTGAAACCACCATGTAAAACATGCCCAAGGAGATTAACGACAGGCCGATGTGCAGCGACACGCCAACAGCACCATATTCTTGAAAAATCTTTTTCAGCTGCTGTGACTTGCTTAACTTTTCCCCCTCTGTACTGTTGATGTCTCCGCCTGTTGTCACAGTGATTTTTCTGGGGTCCTGCGCACAAACCAAAGAAGGGGAGGCACACTGGGGAAGGAGCGAGGGGGTTAGTGGTCACCAGCGGCTTTCAGACGCACGCGGTGTCCTACTCTCTCCTGTCCTCCTCATCAGCTGGGGCTAATGCCCGCTTAGCCACTAAGGGCAGTGAAAGACTGGGCGTGATAGGCAGATCATGGCCCCAATGATGTCTAGGGCCTAGGCTCCCGAACCCGTGAACATGCTACTTTACGTGGCAAAAGGATTTTGTAGGCGTGATTAAGGATCTTGAGATGGGCAAGTCACCCTGGATTTTCCGAGTGGGGCCAACATAATCACAAGGGTCCTTGTAAGAGGAGAGGGAGACAGGAGGGTCAGAGAAGCAGATGTGAGGACAGAGGCAGAGCCAGGTCTGCAGAAACTTGTACTCTGAGGCAGAGGAAAGGGCCACGGACCAAGGAATGCAGGTGCTTCTAGAAGCCAGAAGGACAGGAAGTGGACTCTCCCCGACAGTCACTGGAAGGAACCTGCCGTGCCAACACATGACTTTAGCCCTGGGGGACCCACTTTGGGCTTCCGGCTTCCAGGACTGTAAGATAACAAATGTGTGTTGTTTTATGCCACCAGGTTTGTGGTAACCTGTTGCAGTAGCCATCGGAACAAAACCCCAGGGCTCCTGCCCTTAGGGGCAACGATGATGCTTGCTGAGCATGTTCTCTGAGCCAGGCGTTGCTCGATGCTTCTCTGCCTTCATCCTCACAACGACCTCTGGGTAGACGCAGCCACTCTTCCCCCTCCACAGAGGAGAGGAGCAGCGCGGGCTCAGAGGGGCCAAGGATTTGGCCCAAAGGCACTAAGACTAGAACCCTGGTGGCCTGGTCCTCAGCCTGAGCACGTGACAGCCCATCGAGACTCAGTAAAACAAGGCAGTGGGTGCAAAATAAAACGGAGCACAAGCTATATTTACTTCTGGAAGCAAGGTTTATCCCTGAGAGCTGAGTGGGTAAAGGGAGGGTGAGTCCCCGAGCCATCAATACCGCGGCCGGGGTGAGTACAGAAATGATTCGTTGCGTGTGGCGTCTGTTAACATTTATGGAGCACCTACAAGGTCAGGAATGCTTGGGAGCAACAAAAACAACAACGTTGGATTAAAAAGACAAAACACAACTCCTAAACATGGAGAGTGCCCTTTTGGGCAGAAGAGTTCTTCAGCTCTAACGACGAGCCCCAGGGCCTCTCGCAGGCGGTATCTGGGTCAGTCGGCTCCGGGGACTGACTCTGCAGTGGGAAGGCTTCTTGTATTTTTAGCACATGCTGCAGTGAGCCACGCTCCAAAGGCCAGAGCAGGGAGCACGTGGCCCGGATTCCCCAGGAGAACGGGGCAGGACTCCCCAGGAATGAAAACGAAGTGATAGAGGCGCCCAGAGCAGCAGACTCCAAACTCAACAAGGGAGGGGGTCCTTCCAGACCCCTGCTTCGGGAGCTCCTGCTGAGTGGGCGGTAGCTGGGACCAGGCTCATCTAGGGGGGAGGCCCCAGATGCTGCCTTTCTCAGGAGCTCCCAGGGGGCCTGGATGCTGCTGGTCCATTTGTCTAGGTCTAGGCACCCAGCCTCTGACCATAGAGATCTGGGGTGAAGCCTGGGCACTGGGATGCGATATCCGTTCCATGGGCGCTTCGAAGTGATCAGCCAGGGTTGCCAGGTAAAGCCCCGCTCGCTTGGTACTCCTGCCTCCCCTGCCCTGCTCCTTCTGCCCTTCGCAGACTCTCCAGGTGGACTTCCCTCCTCCTCAGATGCACATGCCCTGCAACAGACTGAAGGGACTCCTGCCAGCACTTCCTAAGCTGGAAACACAACCTTCACCTCCAAGAGGCCTTCCTGGACCGCCTCACAGCTGCCTGCCCTCCGCTGTCACATCACCCACTTCCCTCTCTGAGGTTTCCAACTTCAGGACCGTCCTGCTTATAATGCAACAAGTATAACAAATACACATAACAGATAATATGAGCGTTCTTTGCTTGTTTGCTGTTGACCAGAGGCCTGGAACGTGTGCTTCCTGAGAGCAGAAACCTGCTCCCTCTCGCCTGGCTCTCAGCACTCGGAGGGTGAAGGGACAGTCTCTGGCAAATGTCTTGAGGGGGAGGCATCCAGAAGTGTCGAGATGGAGTGCACGTACTAGGATGTGATGAACAGTTTTAAGTGCAGCATGTCCCTTTCCTCCCCAGGGCATACTTCCACTGCCTCCCGTCCTGCCTACCCGCGTCTCATCCCCCCATCGCATGCCAGGCTCACACCGTATCCTTCATCCCTTGCGCTCATCTGCATTGTCCCCGGAGCCAGCGGCCCTGGTGGCCCACCCGTGCCCCGCAATCCTCAGGGCTTGGGCGGACACCCTGTCAGAGCCCGCTGCCCCGCCTTCCACGCGGGCGGGCGGCTACTGCTGTCTGCCTCCTGCCTCCTTTACCCCCTAATGTGACTGTTTCTTTTTTTGACAACACTTGGACCAGAACTCCCAAGCGATTCTTGCCCAAGCTGTGGGCGGGAACGTGAGACCCCATCCAAGGGCCTGGGCCGGTCCTTGTCGAGGGGCTGACCCTACAGAGCAGGAGACAGGTCTACCGACCAGAGGGGTGCACCCGAGAGAGGCTGGGCTGAGTGGGTTTGGGGGAAGCTGCTTCAGGACAGAACCAGCGAGTAGGTGGCTGCTGGGTTTCCTCTCTGGTCACCCCATGTGTCCACACAGGGAAGACACTGGGAGCAAGGGGTCTAAACCCTGGCATGACCTCAGCTGGGGCCCTTCTGACGTCCCACTCTGGCTGGTGACTCCCAGACGTGTATCCCCTGGAGATGTACATGGCGAGAAGACGCTGGCTGTGAACCAGGAGGCGGGCCCTCAGCAGACACTGGATCTGCGGGTGTCCCCATCGTGGACTTCCGGCCTCCAGGACTGGAAGAAATGAGTGTTTGTTGTTTAAGCTGCCCAGTCTATGGTATTTTTGTAATAGCGGCCTGCAGACTACAGCAACTTTTTTCATTCATCATCATGGTTTCAAGGTTCATCCACAGTGCAGTAGGTATCAAACGTCATTCCTCTTTATGAAGAATTTGATTCAACTGAAATACAAGGTACAGATTCTAAAATTCACTTTGCAGGGCAAGCTGGGAGCCATGGCACATTTCACCCGACAAAGAATGTCTGCTCTGTCTGGGAGCACGGCTGTTCCTGGTAACCTCCGGGCCAGCGTCTCAGCTGGTTCCATGCAGGACTAGGGCCCGGTTCTGGACTAGCCGTCAGAGTGATGAAGACGCACCGTGGGAGCTGTATGTACGCAGAAGACAAGGCACAAGAGCAGACTATCCGATTGTCCCCAGAGAAGCTGGGGCTCCCTGAGGGGCCACATTCCGGGCATGGCGAGAAGGGGGTGGAACTCAGTCTTGGATTAAAATTTGCCCAGGATCATCCTTGATTTTTAATCATACACAACAGCTACTCATTTGCCCCTCCTCCCCCAAAAGTTGGCACAAAACTCAGATTTATTACTTAAAAAGAGTCTTTTCATTACCTCTGAATTGAAAGAGCATCTCTTTTGTTCCCAAACTGCAGCTGGGACTGAAAAACAAACAAACAAAACCCCAGGACACCTGGAAGCCTTGGTCCTGGAATTAAATCTCAGTTTCATTAAAGGCTGCTCAGTCTCTTGGAATTAAGTGTTAAGGCCCCAGAGCTAGGGACAAACTCTAGTTCCTCGCTGCCTTTAGCTTTGACTTCTGTGGGGTTTTTTTTGAATTATGAAAACAAATGCTTAAAAAGGGGGAGAGGCTACTGAAACCAAGTATTGGGGTACCGGGTCCCTGAGGCTGATTCTGATAGACAGGAAAGATTTTTGGAAAGATTTTAGGAAAACCACCGGCGTCCTTAGGAGAGGCCCCTTCTGTTGACCCGGGCACTGGGCTGAGCGCTTTAAAGATGTCATCTCAGAACCCTCACAGCCCGTGATGTAGGCACCTCTGTCGCTCCCACTTTGACAGACGGGAGACTGAGGCTCCGGGAGGAGCTGTGTGCTGGCAGCGCCCAGACGGGGTTCTGTTCTGACCACCTAGACTGCGAAATCATGATGTCCCCCAGGAGCTGAACGTCCCTAAAGGAAGAGCCTGCCCCAGAACTGCAAGGCTCCCGATGGGGGAAGGGAAGCTAATCAGTCTCCTTTTGCTGGGTCAGCACCCACGCCCTCCCCGCCCACCAGCCAGAGGGCCGCTGGGAGCCGAGGTTCTTTCTGATAAACAGGCCCCGCCCACCTTTTGGCCCCGGAGGCGGCGGTGCAGATGGGAGAACCGCCAGGCGCCGATGCGAGGAGTCTATCCACCAAGTGCCAAACAACGTCCTGGGGCCGATGATGGGTGACCCCACCCTTGACGATGGCCCAGCCAAACTTCATTTCCCCCATCGGTCCCCTCAGAAGGACTGGGTGTAGCTGCCTCTCTCTCGAGAGCCCTTTTCTGTGTGGCCTCTATTTCGGCAAAAGGCCTTTGGCCAAAAAAAGAAAAATAAAAAGGCTGCCAGGCTTCCAGCTACAGAATAACCAGTATCTGATTTCAAAACAATGGGAGGGACAAAATACTCAAACACAATGGACAATTTCCTGTCTGCTGGTGCCGCGGTTGGTTTTTAACTTTCTAGAGTTAGAATCTTATATGGACAATTTCTTCTTTTCATCTTGGTAAAAGGAAATCTCTTTAGGCATTATGAGTCATGCATTTTTCTTCCTAACACTGGAGGAGACTAACAAGGCAAAAATAAAGGAATTTTGAGGGGGGTGACTTACAATGAATGGAAACTTTTAAGACATTCATTTCTTCATGAAATATCGCCTTACATACGTACCTGTGATGTATGCTTAGGCACTTCCCTGAATGCATATCACATCGCACCTGCTCTAGTGTCTCCACTAGATCTATAGAGTACTTTCATATGCTTCTGTGTGCGCGCATGCGTGTGATGCCTATCCCCATATTTATTAAGGTACAGAAGGGGCAGGAAGGTTTGAGGAATGAGCCAAAAATCTTGCTCACAAATTGCTCAGATTGTTTGAAGTGACACCTGTTTTCATTCATTCAATAAATAATAATAAACACTATATTGTGTTTACTTTGCATCAAACACTGTTCTGAGTACTTTGAAAATTTATATTAATATTTATATAATCCTCACAACAACCCTGTGAAGTAGGCAATACTGTTATGTCTACTTAAGTTCAGAGAGGTTAAGTAACTCTCTGAGAATCACACAGGGGTTACTGATCAGAACTGGGATCCAAACCAGTCGAGCGTGGTTCCAAGGCTTTTGTTCATAACAGCTGTGCTGTGTTCCTCACTTATTCATGTCTGCTCTGTGCTGGGCACTGCTCAAAATGTGGGGGACAGAACAGTGAACCAAACAGACAAAACCCACTCTCGGGGAGCCTATGGTCTAGTGGGAGGGGAGGGGCAATAAACAAAAGAGGAAGACATCAGGGCTGCTGATGTGACAACTGCTGTGGGCAAATGCCAAGAATGGGGCAGGAGGCAGAGTGGAGGTGGACTGGGAGAGCTGCTGCCAGTTTAATCAATAAGGTCATCAGGTAAGAGTTCCCTGAAAAGGCAGCGAGTGAGTGAAAACTGGTGGAGATGGGGAGGGCGCTGGGGCTGAGAGAGCAAGCCGTCTGCTATTTCCCTTCTGGAAGTGGTAAGTGTAGGCAGGTTAGGTTGCTTTGCCAGGTGACCTGACACTGAATCAGGTTAAGTGAAAAAGGCACACAGGTTTCTCCTGTGTCTTTACCTCCTCCCTCCTCTCCGTTACAGCAGAAACTCCTTGGTGGGTGTGTCCCTCTGGCACTTAATTAAATGCCTAGTACATTTGGGGACTCCAGCTGGGCACTGTACTTCCTCCCCCTAAAGACCAAAAATGAGGTGCCTGAGGGTAGCCAGAAACAGCCAGCAGCGGAGACAGCGCTCCACCTGCTGCCAGGCCCCATGGGGGAAGTGTTTTCTCAGAGAGATGAGTATCTTTTGTCCTAACTTCCTGTAGGATAGTGATCCCGCAGGGGTCCCACCCGTCTGACAGAGAAGAGGAGAAACAGCACAGCCCTGGGGCCCTAGGACTATGTATTCCCTGTGATGACAATACTGACTGATGCCGGGTATGCACATTATCTCATTTTACGCTCACACCCTGATAGGTGAATTATTAACACCCCATTTTACAGATGAGGAAACTGAGATGCAGAGAAGTGAGGAATTTGATAGAGACACAGAACTAGTGAGTAGAGAGAGGGATGTGGGGAATCTGAGACCACACTCATCACCACTGGATAATACACCTACCACTCGCACACACACACACCTGTCAGTGCCAGGCTGACAGGGCAGACAGGCAAGTCAGGAGAACATTCCAGATGATGAGCACAGAGAAAATCCATACCCCTGGGGCTGAGCGGGCCAATGGAGGCACCCAAGGCAACCCTGGTAGGCAGGGAAAGCTTCTGGAAGGAAGGGACAGCTGGGCTGATCCACGAAGAATCACCAGGAGACAACCAGGTGTGGGCGGAGAGTGCTGCACCCCGACGGTCCCCAAACTGGGCTCGGGAGGTAGAGACAAGATCTACCACCTGTCAGATGGGGTAGCCGAAGGCAGGGAAGAAGTTTCTCCATCGTGGGGGAGGCATGGTAAGAGCATGGGTCAAAAGCCTATGGAACATTCAGGAAGCACTGGCTCCCGCTGGCATTGTGCTAAGGCCCAAATCAGCTCATGGAATTGTCCCCCAAACTACTGTGGGGAAGGTGCTGTTTTTAGCCCTCTTAAAGGTCAGCACACAGGCTCAGAGGCCTTCAGCACTTGGAGTGATGTCACACTGCTGGTGAGTGGATGGTCGCAGGCAAAAGGACGAAAGGGTGCAAAGCTCGAGGCACTGCTTGTCTCAACTTGTTAGTCCTGGATCTCCAGACTTCACTGCTCACTGCTGTTTTCCTTTAAGGAGGCCCACTTAAAAGCAAAACAAAACTGTAACCGATATTTTTAAAAAGGTTAGTCTGCATGACCATTCTGAATGGCAACCCATTTTCACTTATCATACATAGAAGGAAACCGAAGTGAAACACAATGAAATAACACTGCGTTTCTTTTGCGAGTCTTGCCTTAAGTCTGACGGGAAGGCCCGCTCTTCGGGTTACATAAAAGGGAGTGGCAGCGAGTGCTGGGAAGTATTAAAGACAGCAGCACCCACGGAGCCTCTCCTCCGCCCCGCATGACTTCTAAAGGGAACAACTCTAACGGCCAGTTGAGAACGCTGATACCGAGTCCAGGCCCCACCTCCTATTCTCTCGGCTACCACCACAGTACCGGCCGGACCCCTTGGGAACCTAGGGACCTGCCGGAGACTGTGACCTTGGGCAGATCGCCGTACCTCCCTGAGCCTCAGTTTCCCAGGCTGTCAACTGGGAGGATCGCTTCCTTGGTTTGTAGAGATAAGGGACCGTGGAGATGTTCGGTCTCGGGCAGCTGCGCGTGCAAAACTCTCCTTCGGTGGAGGTAGACGGGCGATTGGGGCACCCAGGGATCGGGGCTCCGGGGGAATCGGTGCGCCCGGGGATCGGGGTGGGGGTGGGGAGGCTTACCTGGCGGCCGTCACTGTTCCCGCGGGCCGCGCGCTGCAGCGGGGCGTGTGGCCCTGGCCCGAGCAGCGGCAGGAACACGGGCGACGGGGCGCAGGGGGCGGCGGCGCCCAGGAGCCAGGAGGCGCGAGGCCGGACCCGGGCGCCCACTCTGCCAGCGGGGCCCAGGAGCGCCAGCAACCCGGCCATGGTGCGCAGCCCAGCGCTGCCGCCCGCGCAGCCGACCACAGAGGGAACCAGCGCGCTGGGCGGGGCCCTCGGGAGCCCTAGCCCGGAGCGGCGGGGGCGGGGCCGGAGCCGCAGCCGCGCACCGTTCTCGGCCCCGCCCACCGACCCCGCCCCTCCGGAGCCTGAGCAGCTAGGGCGGGGCCGGAGCTAATGGACGCGCTCCTATTCCGACTTAGCCTGAGAGTTGCTGTGTGGATTCTGACTGACGCATCCTGTTAGTTACAGGAGAGTCAGGCCAGCCCAGATTCTAGAGTGAAGGATGTAGATTCCTCCGACTTGATGGGAAATGACAAGGTCACTTGTGGAAGGGCTTGTGGGATGGGAAACATCTATGAGAAATGCAATCTACTACAGTATTCAACTATTAACTATAATGATGATGATAATCTTTGGTCTCCATGCTGCAGAAGAAGAAACTGAGGTGCAAAGAAATAAAGCCTTCTCTGAGACTTCTTATCCTCATAAACTTCTCATGCCTGACCCTCTGTAGCATTTTGGTTGAAACTAGAGGATCCAAAGTGTTTCTAGATCTTTTGCAATTTTAGGTAGAAAAGAATTTAACACAAGGGATTGTTGCTTGGAAAACCATTGAAAAAGCTGGAGGAGTGGGCGTTAGGCTGGGCTCCCAGGAAAGACTCTCTGGACAGAGCAACACTGGCCTGCCAGAGGAGCTGTCCCCTCAGCCACCGCCCAGATGGTGGGCATCAGGAGTGGGCCAATGAAAGGAATGAATTCTGGAGGAACTGTCGGAGCTGTGACCCCAGGATAAAAAAACTGCGCCATTGCAGCTGCCTTTCAGCTTCCACAAAACAGGTCACTGGACACTGGAAAGCTGGGTCAGGCTGCTGCCTCTGTCGTAACTAACTATCCACACCCGTGGGCTGTTGACAACTGAATTCTGCAGAAAATCCCCCCATCTCTGCAAACTTGTTGACCAGCAGCACACAACCCAAACTGCAGGAGAACGCCTCCACTCCATGTCTTCCTTCAAAACATGGTACAAGTGCATCCAATGGCAGAGATAAATTCATATCCAGAAACCTAGCTGCAAAGGGGAGTTTTAGCCTTTCTGCCAGGAAGTTACCTCAAGACTCCTCACGCTGCTCCCACCTGGAGAAGCCCCATATGTCTCACTGGCTGGAACCAAGTCATGTGACACTCTTAGCTGCAAGGGAGTCTGGAATTTGAGGATCTGGCAGAAGAAACAGACTTGGCTTAGATCAGAGGAGGCACAGCGTCTTCCCGAACACAATCAGGGTTTTGCTGGCAGGGAGGATGGCTGCTGGGGGTGGTGGGTTACTCGCAAGACAGTGTGACAGCACTGTGTGCTCATGCATGGCAGTGAGTGTAACACGGAGAGTGCATGCAACGGGGGAAGCGGCACAGGTCAGCATGTGTATGTGAGGGGGTTGAAACCGAAAGGGGGCTGAGGTCCTGGAGGAAGAATAAAGGATTTTCCTTTCTGGCGGGGGAACTACTTCTTCCCAGTTTCCAAGGGAACACGTGGTTAATCTGCTCAGGAGTCCGGGGCCTCGAGGCTACTCACTGTGGCTTGTTTCTCTAAGAATGTGAGACAGTAGATTCTGGAGCACAGGCAGACTATTAAAATAAAAAGTGGACAGTGCTGGAGTCAAATTGCTATGTTTTCTCCCAGTATATATTCTCTGATTGTACCTGAGTCTTCCTGAGGACAAGAGGGCTTTTATTCCAATTCTCTTTCTCTGTCAGATTCTTCAGTGACTGTTCTAAACGTTTTCTGCCCACCTGGAGTCCTCCCTCCCGCCCTGATGCCTTCCCTCTGAACACATATTCCCCCTTCTGCCCACGCCTCCTACTTCTCAGGGGAAGCCTACGTGGTAACTGATGGTTTGAGCCCCCTCCTTGTTTCCTTCCACCATTCCCCACCTCCTGTCCCTTTTCCCAAAGCAAATCCGACCTCCCACACTCCTGTATCACTTCTTGACTCTGCTCTGTTCATTTACAGTCGGCATTCATTATTCTGAATACCTGCTGTGTTCCAGGTGCTGTGCTGGCAGCGGGTGACACAGTGAAGGTAAGGCTTTGTTGCTTCACGATCTGGGGGTTAGCATCATGGCTTTGGTGTGATACAGGCCTGGTATAGAATCTTGGCTAAGTGACTCCAGCTATCTAAGTCTCTGCTTCCTCACTTGTTAAGAAGTGGGAGTAATAACACCTGTCTCCGAGGGTTCCTGTGCAGGTTAAAGGAGGTAACACGCTTCAGTGCTTGCAGGACTGGGCCTGGTGCAGAGTGCTCAGGAAATGGAAGTGTGGCTGGTGTTTCTTTCTCTTTTGTCTGCCTAGCTCCCTCCTTCTCCTGAAGATGCCCCTTCCTCCCTAGTGTAGTTTATACGAAGCTGTCAAATCTCAGTGCCCCACCTGCCCTCTGGTCAGGAGATGGATGTGAGATCCAGATCTTGCCAAAGTACCCCATGTCCCTGGTGTTGGTAATAATGAGGTCATGTGGTGTATGTGCATTATAACAAGACTTCTTCACCTGCTCTATCACTAATGTCTTTCCTATTGAAACCATAATTGTGGAGCAGTATTTTCTTTCTTTCTTTCTTTAAATGTCATAGGTCTTTTATTTTTATTTATTTATTTATTTTAACTTTTAAATTGAAGTACAGTCAGTTACAGTGTGTCAATTTCTGGTGTATAGCGCAGTGTCCTAGACATGAATATACATACATATATTTGTTTTCATATTCTGTTTCTTTAAAGGTTATTACAAGATATTGAATGTAGTTCCCTGTGCTATACAGAAGAAACTTTTACAGAATCTATTTTATTTTACATTTTTTGTTGAGTTATATTCATTTTACAATGTTGTGTCAAATTCCAGTGAAGAGCACAATTTTTCAGTTATACATGAACATACATATATTCATTGTCACATTTTTTTCACTGTGAGTAAAATCTATTTTTATATATAGTGACTAACATTTGCAAATCTCAAACTCCCAAATTTATCCCTTCCCATCCCCTTTCCCTGGTAACCGTAAGATTGTTTACTATGTCTGGGAGTCTTTCAGTTTTGTAGATGAGTTCATAGTATCCTTTTTTTCTGGAATATTATTTAAAAGCTGCAGAGCATTCTATGGTATAGATACTCCATGATTTATTTAATCCAATGTCCTGGTGAGGGATGTTATAGACTGAATGGTTGTGTCTTCAGAGGCAGACAGGTAAGGGTTGAGCGTGGGGCCCTGAGAAAGGCATGCAATCTCCATGAACCTCAGCTTTCTTTTTCTGTGATGTGGGAGCAACCACGAGTGCCTCCCTGGCTTTCTGAAAGAATGGAGATCAATCCCAGGTGTGCCCCACAAGGGTGGTATCATTTCCCACGTAATGCCCTGGGCACAGAGACCGGCACACACGCTTCCCTCCCGAAGCTATCATAGTGAGCACGGTGGCCATTATTGTTTGTCTTCATTCACTCATTCCGAGAAGAGGGTGAACAGTGTGGGCTGGAGACAAAGGCTTCGGATTTGGGGGAGCAGGGCGTAGGGCCTGAGCTGTCCAGTCTACTGAGGCCACTCAGGGAAAGAGATGCTGAGAAAAGCAGTAGTTTGTTGAGGATGGAGGTGCTGACATGGTTTTCCAAGAGTCTCCTCTCCACTGCCTCCGAGGTGGGAACGGGTCACTTAGTTCTTAGGAAGGCTCTGGATTAGCTGGAACTATGATGTCTCAGGATTTTTTTTTTTTTGTCTGTTTGATGTCTGAAACGGTTGCTAATGAGAATGTCTGAAGTAGTTGCTAATAACGATTCAAAGACTACTGACTCATGTCTCAGAAGCATGGGGATTAACAGGAAATAAAATCAATATCCGTAAAGCAGACCAGTGGCTGCCTGTTCTGTGGGCAACTGTGGAGTTTTTAAAAGCTTAATTGTTTTTTAAAGTTACTGTAATAGGTAACACTTGCTCATTGTAAAAAATAAAATCCAAACGACATAGCCAGTAACTCGGTTTATTCATTCAACAAACACATTTTGAGCATCTACTCAGTGCCAGGCACACAGTCATAAACTAGGAAGGCAAGGTCCCACGGAGTTTATGTTCTATTGAGGAAGAGATGCCAGGGGTAGGGTGGTGGGAAGAATTCAAAACATAATCTCCTGCCGACCCAGAAAAACTTTACACAAAAGGAGAAGAGAAAGGAAACAGTTTTTTAATTTTATAAATTGAAGTATAGTTGATTTACAATATTGTATTAGTTTCAGATGTACAACAAAGTGATTCGTTTATATATAGATGTAGAAAACAGTTTTATTATCGAATAAACATCAAGCTAGAATGTGATGTAGATCACGGGCGATTCAGTAAAGAGATTGCAAAGACAGAAAACTGAGCAGATGCTACATCCAAAGACAAAAAATAACTAGTTCTCATGGTAAAGGACTTGCTGGCACTGTTTGTCACACATTAGATTCATCCTAAATCCACTGGTAACTGGGGAGGCCATTTGTGCTGGTTAATTGTCTTCACCCAAAGGAATAACACACTTCCCGTGTCGCCATGACAAGCATGTAATTATAACACAGAGCTAGCCACCCAAGTTAAACCTCACCTGGCTGGGAGGTAGGGCTACCATCTTCCTTGATGTTTACATTTCAAAGAAACAGGTCTCAGACTCTCGACTAACACATTCCTGGGCTGTAAAAACTGACAAGTGGCTTATTTCACCTTTAAAAATGTTTACATACATCTCAAAGGGGCAGAGAAAGAATTTACAAGATTTCTAAAGGAAATGCCCTGAGAAGAGGAGAGCGGGGGTGGCAGGGTTCTCTTCTTTTTTTGCACCAGAGAAAAATCAACTTTTTACTTTTCCAATTTATTTTCACCCTTAGAGAGAAAGCCATTAAACAAATGAGTGTACCCTATGACACCTGGCAGCAGTCAGTGCCACGTGGAAGCCAAGTAAGGGACTGGGGGGCTGGGGAGTGTGACTTTCTATCAGGCAGTCTGGTAGGTCTCCAGGAAGAGGTCCGTGTGCCCAGAGCCTGCAGCCAAGAGAACAGGGAAGCCCCCCAGCAGGAGCCAGCGTCGGCCGCATTTTGTGTGTCCTTCCAGGCAGGGTTCTGTGTGTGAACAGTCACACCTGGTTGCTGTTCTGCTTACCGTTTTTTTTCTTAAAAATGGGATTATAACATGCGTTCTTCATGTGCTTTTTTTCACCCACTGTCCGATCAAGGACATCTGCCCGTGTCGGTGAATACAGAGCAGCCTAACCTTCCTTTAAATGGCTGTGATGTATTCCCTGCGGAGGTTGTGCCAGATGTGGCTTCCCCCTTCCCCTATGTGATGGACGTGCGGGGCCTCCTTAGTGGGGTGAAACCCAGGTTCAAGCTCGAGGTGCACCGCTTGCTTCCTGTGGACACTGGGCAAATTTCTTAACCTGTGCTTCTGTTTCTGCACATGCAAGACAGGGACACTCATACAGGGTACACGAGGTGAGGACTGCACCTGTTAACACGTGTGAAGTGCGTAGAACAGCCCTGGCTCCGAGCAGGTCTATCCAGGTGTCGGCTATTATCCTTACAAACTGCATTAATAATTACCGGTTGTTCTCCCATAAGGGTGTGTCTGTCCTCTCATTTCCGTCCCCCTTCTCCCTCCCTCCTCCTCCTTCCTTCCTCTTCAAATATTTATTGAACATCTATGATATGCCCTCTACTTTGCCAGGCACTGGGTTATGTGAGTGGACGGCCTGGAATGGTCCCTCCTCATAGGAGCTTAGAGTTGGGTTGGGCTGATGAACACGTAGTGAACAAGTAGCCAGGAGAGGACAGCATCATGAGTCGTGCTGGGCCTGGGGTAATCAGGAAGGCTTCCTGGAGAAGGATCTGAAGGATGCCAAGAAGCAGACGTGGAACTTCGAGGGAGAAGAGGCCACCAAGCAGAGGCACAGCTGGGTGCAGGTCCAAAGGAGGAAGAAAGCTGTGTTGGGGGCGGGGAGTCAGAGGATGCTGGAGCGGCTGGGGTGCAAGGTGTGAGGGGCATGAAGAAGCTAGGAAAAAGTTGCCAGGGGCCAGGTGAGCCGATTTTGTCTTAGCTACAGTGGGTAAGCACTGAAGGGTTTTAATCAGGGGAGCGATGCAGTCTCACGACCACATTACACAGGCCCCTCTGCTTGTGCCAGGTGAAGGAGGCAGGACGCCAAGCAGAGGGCCCCATTGGGAGACGTTTGAAGAACTTGGGGTGAGACAGGACGTGCGTTGGGGGATCGTGGGAGGACCTGGGAGACTCCATGCGATGTATGGAGGTGGGGGAGGAGAGGGAGGACTCGGGGTGGTTGGAGGAGGTCACGGAGAGGATGTGGCTTATTCAGAGGAGATCCAGGCCTAACATGAACAGCTGCTACTTGACGCACACTTTGCTGCCAGGCGTGCTCTGGACTGTCATCTTTGCACCTAACAGCCACCCCACCCCACAGGGACAGAATTATCCTCATTTACATTTGCAAATGAGGGAACTGAAGCTTAAGGGGCAAGCGGTCTGGGGCTCTGAGGGTGACAGAGGCTGCAGAGCTGGGTCTTGGAAGTGGGTGTTAGAGGACCCCACCTCCACTGGTTAGCATCTCGGCGATGCTTGCTGATCACTCTGGTAAGGGTCTGTTCCCGACTTAACCACAATGAACTTGCCCCGACACCGGATAATCCTGTCCTAGGTGCCCTTGTCCAGCAGGTGGCGCTGCAGACTCTCCCAAGGCTCCCACCCAGAAGAGGCAGGAATTGCCCGCGATTCTTGAGGTTTGGGGCAAGTTGCAGTTTGCAAATGCAAAGACCTAGAACAGCTCCCTGGGCCATTAAGGCTCTGGACCTTTCAGCAAATCTCTTTTGCACATGAGTCGCAATTTGCCTTTTGTGGGAAGCCTGGCGTACACTCAGAGCTGAGTGGGGAAATAACCATTCATTTCTCTGATTGCTTTTCTGGGTGATGGTTGTTGCTTTTGTCTTTTTTTTTTTTTTTGCCTAATTTTTAGTTACACCAAGGTGGGGCCACATTTATGCGAATGTATGAACCAACTAACATAATTAATCTTCAAGGAGAAGTATGCAAACATAGCAGGTACAGTTTTATAGATGAGAAACAGGCTTAGACAAAGTGAATGGGGTCATGGAGCCACCAGGAGAACCGAAGACTGTAGGCTTCAAGGCTGCTCTTTTTCTTTTTCTTTTAATTGATGTATAGTCAGTTACAATGTGTCAATTTCTGGGGTACAGCACAATGTCCCAGTCATGCATATATGTACATATATTCATTTTCATACCTTTTTGATTAAAGGTTATTACAAGATATTGAATATAGTTCCCTGTGCTATACAGAAGAAAAAAATTTTAAATCTGTTTTTATATATAGTGGCTAACATTTACAAATCTCAAATTCCCAAATTTATCTCTTCCCACTCCCTTTCCCCTGGTAACCATAAGATTGTTTACTATGTCTGCGAGTCTGTTTCTGTTTTGTAAATGAGTTCATATGTCCTTTTTTCCCTCTTTTTTTAGATTCCACATATGAGTGATATCATATGGTATTTTTCTTTCTCTTTCTGGCTTACTTCACTTAGAATGATGATCTCTAGGTCCATGTTGCTGCAAATGCCATTATTTTATTGTTTTTTTTTATGGCTAGTAGTACTTCATTCTATATATACATACCACAACTTCTTTATCCAGTCATCTGTTGATGGACATTTAGGTTGCTTCCATGTCTTGGCTATTGTAAATAGTGCTGCTGTGAACATTGGGGTGCATGTGTCTTTTCGAATTAGAGTTTCCTCCAGATATATGACCAGGAGTGGGATTGCTGGATCATAGGGTAAGTCTATTTTTAGTTTTTTAAGGAACCTCCATACTGTCCTCCACAGTGACTTTACCAAACTACATTCCCACTAGCAGTGTAGGAAGGTTCCCTTTTCTCCACACCCTCTCCAGCATTTATTGTTTGTGGACTTTTTAATCATGGCCATTCTGACTGGTGTGAGGTGATACCTCATTGTAGTTTTGATTTGCATTCCTCTAATAAATAGTGATATTGAGCATCTTTTCACGTGCCCGTTGGCCTGGACTTTCAGCTTTTGAATTATGGACTTCTTTTTTCAAGATAATCCCTGATTCCACTTAAGAACAGAATCTTTATGCTTCGGTGACATATAAGGTCCTCATCCTGTTACCGTCTGCAGTGAACCTGGGCATCAGCCAAGCTCTGGCTTCTGCATGTCAACCTGCTTTAATAACTGCACTGGTGAATAATCAGTGGGGAGTGACTGGGGCCAGGGAATGAGGATTTTGAATCAGTGTTCCTGAGAGAGGTAAGCGAGGCAGCAGGAAGAAACCAGACTCTTCTTTCACACTCCAGATTTTCAAGTTTCCCAGGTGTTTTGCCTGCATTGTCTGTGAGACTTTACAGAGCCATTAAAACCAATCTTGGTCCCAAACACCTGACATAATGAAACAGATGTAATTCCCTCAGATTTGCAAAATGGGAAAAAAACTAGAAACCCTGTGGGAGGTAGGAGGGGCCATTGACTGTTCCAGGGGAATTTTTCTCTGAGTTACTCCAAGGCGGATTTTTTCTGAGACAGGGAAAGGACTGTGATTGTCCGTATTTTACATGATGGGGCTCAGCTTGTTGCCCTCTGACTTCAGCCTTGGAGAAGACTGGCTCATTGGTGCTGGCAAATGCTCTCCATGTTATTCCCATCTCACAAGCTGTGATCATGTCAGCTAATTGATCAGGGGGCGAGGAGACACCCGTCTTTAGAGCATCTTTTCTCTGAGTATGGATGCGGGGACCACATGGGGGATGGCTTCCTTATAAAGCAGACTTCTGGGTCCAGACTAAAACCACTGATTCCGAATCCCTGGGGATAGGGTCCAGGGATCTATAGTTTAACAAGCTACTTGGGTGATTTTCTGCAGTGCATTAGAGGTGGAGGGGGAGCAGGCTGTGTGGTGCAAGGGAGAGCTCTGGAAGGCCTTCCCCTTTGTTAAGCTGTCTAAGCTGAAAGTACTCGGGGAGATGCTGACCTGTAGCCTAGATTCTATGGAGAATTGGCTTTGATTTTTGCCACCAGGATCAAGAGAGAATTTTGTACATAATTAAAGCTGTGTCTTAGCACAGATTAAAAGGACCACCTCTGGTTGAGAGAGACATATCTTTTAATCTTACTTAGAATAATGCTGTTTGGAACTCGTCACGTACTATGATATATGGCCCTTCAATAGGATGGTTGACTCTACGGTAAACTGTAGCAGTTGTCTATTGCTGCATAACAAATTACCCTAACACTTAGTGGCTTAAAGCAATAGTAAACATTTATTATTGCTTACAATTTCTATGGGTAAGGAATTCATTATTTGGTGGTTCTGGCTCAAAAATTTTCATGAGGTTGCAGTCAACACATGGGCCAGGGCTACCATCATCTGAAGATTAGATTGGGGCTGGATGATCCACTTCCAAAGTAGCTCACTCCCATGGCAAGCCCGTTGGTGTTGACTGCTGGCAGTGCCTCTCCACGTGGGCCTCTCCATAGTGCAGCCTGAGTGTCCTCGCGGTATGGGGGCCGGCTATCTCCAGCCCAGGTCATCCCAAGAGAACAAGGTGGAAGTTATGATGCTCCTTATAGCCTAGCTTTGGAAATTACACACTGTCACTTCTGCAGTGTCCCATTAGTCAAACAGGTCAGCCCTATTCAGTGTAGGAAGTGAGGATCTCTGGGGACCACTTTGGAGGCTAGCTACCAAATGAACAATACTCACTTTGTCATAGAAATAATAATCAACTACTGTTGATGGAGAGCTGATGATGTGCTAGACACCGTACCATGCTCTTTATACACATAGTCTCATAATTATATAAAGGCTATTTATTGGTTCTCAATATTCAGACTTAGCTTATGAGGTCAGAGTTCAGAAGGAAGTGTAAATATGAACTGTTTAGGAACATGAAAGCATAGGGGTTTTGGGCAGAGGTTGTGAAGTGGATTGGAGGGAGGAGAAGTGGAGAGAAGGGGTTGGGAACTAATGAGAATTCCACAAAGCCACGGGGTCAGGAGACCCTGCAGAAAATTGATAGAACAAGAAATAGAGGTTTGAGTGCACCATCTAAAATTCTAAAGCGTCACAGAGGGTCAAAAAAAATAGAGCTAAAAATGTCAAAAATTGAGATGGAGTGGGGAAGTTATGGGCTAAATCCTCTTGGTGGAGAGATAATGTGTGTATCTAAATCTGGAATAATGGTACAAACGTATTATTTAGAGCTCTGGAGGTGAACACTGGAGGTGAATATGCAGGACAGCAGATCATAATGCAGCTCTGGAGAGGAGAGAAAGCAGGAAGAGGGAGGGCGGGTGTCATGGGTGAGACCTGGAGAGCCAGGGAACATGGGGAATGTCACAGGGTGGGGACATTTGATCAGAGATCTGAGCAGACTGTGGGAGTGAGCCATGGGGCTTCCTGTGGGCAAAGCATTCTATGTAGAGGGAACAGTAACTACAAAGGCCTGAGGCCAAAGTGTGTCTGAAATTTGTCGTTGATGGGGAGAAAAGGGGAATAAGAAGAAAAAAATTTGTAGTTTTTCGGACCCATCTGTGCTTCCTCAGTCTCTGGCTTACTGACTCATTTTTTTTTCCTTCTCCACTCCATCCTCTGAAATCTTAAAAAAAAAAAAGATACGTATTGTTTCTATCACGATAACTTGTGTAAGAAAAAGAAAAAAGAAAAAAACATAAAACATAATTGCCTTTTAATCAGGGTGGAATCTTGTTAAATGAAAAGTGGATAGATGGATCCTTGGTTTGGATACCCAAAAACAAGCATGGGACTGGATTGGCATGAAGGACCTCAGGAAAGCAGAAAGAGGGAAATTTGGAGTAGGAAGGGAGCCAACGGGGAGGGAAGGGATAGGAGAAGATACGGGAAAGTGGGGAAGAGGATGAAGGCTCCACAGGATTGAAGATTCTGAAAAATCTCATGCGGTGGGATGGCCGAAGGATTGGATGAATAAAGATTTTAAAATCTGAAGTAATAATTTCTTGTTTTTGCAGTTTATTTTAATTTATCTAATGAACACTTCCTTTGCACTTAGCCAAGCATCATTCTAAATGCTGTTCAGAATTTTTTTGAGATATAATTCATATGCCATAAAATTTACCCTTTTAAAGTGAACAATTCAGTGGTTTTCATCTGTTCAGAAAGTTGGTACAATCATTACTGCTATCGAATTTCAGAACATTTCCATCACCCTGAAAAGAAACCTCATATCTATGAGCAGTCATTCCCCAGGTGTACAAAAGGTTTACTCATTTAATAGTCATTATAGCTCTTTAATGTAAAGACTATAATTCTCCATCTCTTTCTGAGAAGAAACTGGGATCTGCGTTCATAGGAGGTGGAATTTGGGTTTGAACCCAGATCACCTGGCCCCAGACCCCATGACCTTAACCACTCTGTTTCCCCACCATAGATAGAATTAATTTATCAATAAGAAGGGAGAACATTTTCACATACCACAGGGGGAGGAGATTCAATATGGTCCAAAGCAACACTAGTCAGCAAATAAGAAAACAAACAAGCTCAGAATTTTTTTTTTGCACATGCTGTTTGCACTGCCTGGAATGCCCTTCCTCCTTTGTCCACTTGATAAACTCTTTCTTTACTTCAAGATTCCTCCGTGGTTTCCCCTGAACACACTTGACGGCAGAGGCTGTGGTGGTTCACAGCGCACCTCAGCCCGGCTGATTTCAGCACCGTGGTGGCGGACAGTTCACTGGACACGATGTGGCCCATCTCTGCTTTGTTGCTTCAGATCTTTCTCCAAAGGCCCAGGAGGTGGTTTCAGTAAGACCTAAAAGTGCTGGAAATATAGTGCCCCCAGGAGCACAGCCCCACTTCTCTCTCCTTCAGGAGGAAAATTCTGAGGCATATTCTACATTATATGACTTTATTAAAATTAAAAACCTCTGTACTTCAAAGGACACCATCAAGAAAGTGAGAAGACAAGCTACAAAATGGGGGAAAATATTTGCAAGTCATGTATCTCATGAGGAACTTGAGAATATATAAAGTACTCATAACTCAATAATACTTAAAGAACAACCTAATTTTAAACATGGGAAGGGATTTGAAAGAGATGGTTCTCCAGAGAAGATATGCTAATGGCCAATAAACGTGTGGAAAGAATGCTTAACATCTTTAGTCTTTAGGGGAATGCAAATCAAGTCCAAAATTGGTTATCACTTCACACCTGCTAGGATGACTACAGTAAGAAAGATGAGCAGTAACAAGCATTGACAAGGATGTGGGGAAACTGGAACCCTCAGACATTGCTGGTGGGGATGTAAATTGGTGCAGTCACTGTGGAAAGCAGTTTGGAAGTTCCTCAAAATTTAAACATAGCTTCATTGTATGATCCAGCAATTCCACACCTAGACGTATTTCCAGGAGAAGTGGAAAAAGATGTCCACACTACAACTTGTACTTAAATGTTTCTAGCAACTTTATTCATAATAGTAAAAAAGTGAAACAACCCATATGTCCATCAACTGATGAATGGATAAAAAAATGTGCTATATCCATACAATTATTCAGCTTAAAAAAGGAATTAAGTACTGACACATGTTACAACATGGCTGAATATTGAAACTATTATGGCAAGTGAAAGTAGCAAGACACAAAAGGGCAAATGTTGTATGATTCCATTTACGGAAATGTCTAGAATAGGCTACTCTATAGAGACAGAAAGTAGACTAGTGGTTGCCAGGAACTGGGTAAAGGTGAGGATGAGGAGTAACTGCTAATGAGATTTCTTTTTGAGGTGGGAGAATATTCTGGAATTAGTCCTAGTGGTTACACAATTTGGGAATATGCTAAAATCTACAGAATTGTATAAATTTATTTTATTTATTTATTTTTAATTGAAGTATGGTCAGTTTACAATGTTGTGTTAATTTGTGGTATACAGCATAGTGATTCAGTTATACATATATATTCTTTTTTATTATAGGCTATTACAAGGTATTGAATATAGTTTCCTGTGCTATTCAGTAGGACCTTGCTGTTTATCTGTTTTATATATAGCAGTTAGTATCTGCAAATCCTGAACTTCCAATTTATTTCTTCACATCTCATTTCCCCCAAGTAACTATAAGTTTGTTCACAGACATGTGAGTTTGTTTCTGTTTTGTAAAGAAGTTCATTTGTGTCATTTTTAAAGATTTCACATGTAAGTAATATCATATTGTATTTTCCTTTCTCTTTCTGGCTTACTTCATCTAGTATGACAGTCTGTAGGTTCATCCATGTTACTGCAAGTGGCATTATTTTATTATTTTTTATGGCTGAGTAATATTCCATTATCTATCTATCTATCTATCTATCTATCTATCTATCTATCTATCTATCTCACAGCTTTTTTATCCAGTCATCTGTCGATGGACATTTAGGTTGCTTCCGTGTCTTGTCTATTGTAAACAGTGCTGCTATGAACATTGAGGTTCCTGTATCTTTTCTCACTAGAGTTTCCTCCAGATATATGCCCAGGAGTAGAAATAGGGTAAATCTATTTTTGATCATATGGTAAGTATATTTTTAATTTTTAAAATACTGTTTTCCATAATGGCTTCACCAAACCACATTTCCACCAACAGTGTAGGAAGGTTCCCTTTTCTCCACACCATCTCCAGCATTTATTGTTTCTGGACTTTTTAATGATGGCCATTCTGACTGGTGTGATGTGATACTTCTTTGTAGTTTTTATTTGTATTTCTCTGATAATTTGTGATACTGAGCATTTTTTCATGTGCCTAGTGGCCATTTGTACTGAATTGTACACTTTAAAAAGGTGAATTTTATGCTGTGTGAATTATACCCAATTAAAAAAATCAGCTCCCTTTCTTGCCTTGTCTGCTTTGACCCCTGTTTGTCGATGTATTTCATTTTCCTGAATTGCTGAGGTTCCTGTTCACCTGAGTTCCCCAGAGGCGCTGGTGTTGGAGTGGGCCCACTGGCAATAACTTCAACTATGCTGACCTCTTAGCTCCTTTCTGCAGAGAAGAGCTTTGTCCCAGTGGAGGTAAGCTCTAAGTCATGGAGATGTGTTGTGCTTAGACAGAGAGGTGCTGACCATCATCTCAATGAAGGGTGCGTGCCACTCGGTCCCCACAACCCTAAGTGATAACTGTGCTAAGTAACCAGTGGCATTTCTCTCTGTGGACCCAGAGGGTGAGAAGTGAAGCTTGCTCAGAGTCCACAGTAACTGAGAAATTGGGGGCAGGAAAATGACATCAGCCTCAACATGTGGACACTGTCACAGTGAAGCCCCAGATAACTCACGGCTCAAGCGCAGGAGGCTGTGTGCTCTGGTGGAAGGAGCTCAGGCTCCAAAATGTAGCTCTCCTAAGTGACTTCACTTATCTGGAAGCCTCATTATTCCCATTGGAATAATGCTGCTCACCTTGGGGTTTGGGGAGGATTAGAGACAATGAATAGTACATGCCTAGCACGAACCTAGTGTTCAGCTAAGAGTGATCAGGCTTATTGTAAAAAGAAGTCATGGTGACCTTGGAGATCTGATCTGTTAAACCCTGGGGTGGCATTAATTTGGAATTTAGTAGAAAGCACAGCAAGAAATTGATATAAATGAAATCCGTCCCTTACACTTTCTAAAGAACTTTCTGATTAAAGAGAACTTCCTAACCTGTGAAACTGTGAGGCCTGGGGAACTCCATGCCGGGTAAATAGGCTTTTTGCAGAAAAATGTCTGAGCCCTCTTAACATTTAAATGGTACAAAGCAGTGCATTTTGTCTCTCAGGCAACCAACAAACTAGATTCCATTTCCAGGTACAAAAATATGAATGTTCTTCAGGGAAGGATCGAACTTAAGGCACATTCATATCAGGGACCACGTTTCTCAATTCCAAATTCAAACCAGGCTGTCTGAAATGGAAACAGACTCAGAAAATCAGGCTTCCATAGCCAGAGTTCAAAAACAGCCTGAGCTGACTAATCTTGGGAGCCTGTGGGGGAGTAATGTCCTACCTGCTCTTCTCCTGCCCTTGGACCCCCTGCGGGTGCCTCCCACTGGCCACAACGAGGAAACTTGGGCAAGTCAGTCCCTAGAATCAGCTCCCCGGCCACCTACCAGGGTGGAGAAGGCAAGATGAGGCTGGGACACCGGCCAGAGTAATGAGCTCAAGGTGAAAGGACAGTCCATCGAAAATCCATGGAGCAACCCAATGCCAAGGAGACAACCCCATCCCCCAGCGCCGGTCATGGTGAGGTTTTGGGGCAGCTGCCACATGGCTCGTTGGTTGGGGTGGATTTCTAGACCTTCCATTTCTCTGAAAAAGGCACCTCTTATGTCTGCTTTTTACTGAGACCCTCCTTAAGATTTTGTAGGAAGGAAACATCCCATGTACTAGAAGCCTACTGCAAAAACCACCCTCTAGAGCCCTGTAGCCCCCGTCTGCTCCCTGGTCTGTAAGTGATAGGTCACATTTCAGCCAAACGCTCTGTGAACTCCACCCTGAGCTTCCCTTTCACAGCCTGGAGCAGAAAGCCCTCCTGTGATTGGCCTTTCCTCTGATGTTCTGCTAAGGGGCGGTCCCCACGGCGAAGGCCTGACATTTAGGATGAAAACATCTTCATTCCTCTTTACGTTCGAAAGCGTGGAGGAAGGGCGGGTGGGAAAGTGTGTCTGGGACTCAAATTCTGTGCTGCTTCTCACGGTTCTTGAGGAAGGTGGCCTCCGTTCTGCCAGACAAGTGCATGTAAAAATTCAGAGAAAAAACCTTCTCGGGTGAATGAGATTCTAAGTGTAAAGAGCTTTCATGGTGCCACTTAGAAACTTCTTTGATTAATGCATGTTTTCTGTGCTGCATTTTTCTAAAAAGATCACACACCCAAAGTAAGAAAAACCTTGCTCTTATTTTTCTTTAATTTGGCAGCATTTTGGATGGAGGAAGTATCCTTCCCTCATTGCCTTTCTGTGGTTCGTGGTTAGGCTGATCCTGCTGTTCCCAAACCTCTCATTTTAAGTGTGAAATATTCCGATTTAGGCTGAAAAAAAATCTTTTTTAATCCCAAGGTGAAAGAAGGCAGTGAAACCTCGTTTCAGATTAAGTCTAGACAGTACCTAGCCATACACTTGGAAATTTAACATGACAGCCTCCCTAGGAATCAACGTGACTGCAGCTCCAGGCCCCCCCGCCAGCCCCAGCGGCGCCTGGCATCAGAATTGCAGAATCTTCCCGATGCCTTCCCCTTCTTTCTTCTGCAAAAGAACTTATCAATTTTATACAAGAAAGGAAGACAAGCCGAGCGTCCTGATAGCTTATTTCCTTGTTCTGGCAAAAATCTCTGCAGCTCTGAGCCCGTGTTTCCAGAAGGATGAGGTTCAGCTGCCTATAACTCAGTGGTTCTCACCAGCCAGGAAGGTGATTTTGCCCTCTGAGGGGACATTTGGGACTGTCTGCAGACACTGGTGGTTGTTACAACGTGGAGGGGGAGGTGTGCTGGCATCTGAAGTAGAGGCCGGGATGCTGCTACCTTCCTACAGGGCACAGGGCAGCCCCCACCACAGAGAATGATCCAATCCGGCCCCAAATGTCCACAGTGCCAAGGGTGAGAAGCCCCAATGTAACTGAACCGCTGGGCAAGCCTGCCCCATGTGTTGAGATTCTACTCAAGTTGAGCCCCTTGCTGTGTACCTACCTAGGAACTCCTGACATTTTTATATTAACATTTAAATTCTTTCAACAGTATTTATTGGATGCCCACCCCGTACCAGGCACTATTAGCTCTGAAAATGCAGCCGTGAACAAGACCAAGGCGATGTCTGCATGGAGCCCACAGTCTGCAGGGAGCATTTCTCTCTAGTGGGGACTCCTCCTCTGCCTATGGCTTTGTAACCTGCCTCAGATTCCTTTTAGCTAGATTTCTCTGACCCTTCTCTCCTCCACCTGGGTTGGGTATGGATTGGTTGCTGTGAGTACTCAGGATGTTAGGATTTCCCGAGAAGCCTTCCCTGGAAGTCTGGAGACAACAGATGTTAGCGGGAGGAATGTGGATTTTGGAGCCAGGTGGAAGTGGGTCCAAATCTTGGCTCTGCTCTTTCAGATGCTGTGTGGTCTCTCTCTTAATATCTCAGAGTCTCTTTTTCTTCATCTGTAAAATGGGGCCAATAAATAGTTCTACCTTGGTGAGCAATCACCAAGACTAATGTAGCATATGTAGGGTATCAGAAAGCAGAACTGAAGTCTCTGTGCCTTGCTGCTCTTATGACGGGAAGGTGCGTGGGTGGCAGGGAAGCACTTCTGCTCAGGTAGGAAGCAGTCTTCATCCACTTACAATGACCAAGTACCTTCTCGGGTCGGGCACTCTGCTAGATGCTGGGGAGGCAGAGATTAAACAGACTTGATGCCAGCCACCACAGGTGTGGACATCCTGGTGATGAAGACAGATGATGTGTAAATAAACAACCAAATACATACTCAAAGAATGTATAGTAGAGAGAAACAAGGTGCAGGGGTAGAGTATGAGATGGAGGGACTGCCTTCAGATCGAGCATTTAGAGAAGGCTTCTTGAAAAGCCTTCTAATGAAAGAAGGGACATTTCTGTTGGATCTGACTCAGGAGCCACTGAAGGCAAGAGCCAAGGGAAGAGCATTCCAGGCAGAGGGAACACAGATTGCAAAGGCCTCGGGGTGGGAAGAGATTGGTATGTTCCAGGCAGAAAGTTGATGAGACAGGATGTGTTTGTTAAGGGGGAGAGCGGAGAGGAGGGAGGCCAGGGGGGTCAGCGGGGGTAAAACTCAGCTGGGGCTGGTGGGCCTCATACGGAATTTTGCCTTAGAATAAGCTATAGGCAAAGGAAGGGCGGGGGAGGATCTGAATCTCTAGCCCCTGCAGGACATCTGAGCTTCCAGTTTTCCTTGTGTCACCTGCCCATCTGTGTGGCTCCATGGCCACAGTTTTCATCCCGTGTGTGGTGGCTGCCTTCCAGCTCATGTCCATTCTGTGCTGAGCTCAGTAATGGAAGGGAGGCTGAATTTCTCCCAGGCTCATCCTAATCAACAGACGCCCCTCCTCCTCAGCGAAGTGGGAACTCAGGGGTGCATAGAGCCACCAGGAAACCTCTCCTGCTTCTCACAGGCTCGCTTCCCATTGCTGTGTGACATTCCCACCAGCTCAGCGGCACTCAGTAGCCCTAATCATGGGTACATGCAAATCACAGCCACAGTGAGCTATCACCTCACACCAGCTAGAGTGGCTGGTACCAAAAAGACAGAAGATAACAAGTGTTGATGAGGATGTTGGAAAAAAAGAGCCCTAGTGTGCTGTTGGTAGGAAGGTAAATTGATGCCGCTATTATGGAAAACAGTGTGGGGGTTCTCAAAAAATTAAAATCAGAACTACGATATGATCCAGCAATCCCACTTATGGATATTTATCCAAAGGGAATGAAATCACTATCTCGAAGAGATCGCTGCACTCCCGTGTTCATGGCAGCATTGTTCACAACAGCCAGATATGGAAACAACCTAAATGTCCATCAACAGATGAATGGATAAATATGTGGGGTGTATATGTGTATACATACACACATACACACACACAATGTGGACAATTGGACATATGGACTGGTGCCAGTCTCTGGCCTGGAGGAGACTGAAGGCTTGGGCTTCCTAGAGCAGCTCCCGGCTCCGGATAGTGGGTCAAGAAGGGGCTGTAGAAGGTAGCTGAGTGTGTTCCATTGGGATCACATGAGGGGCAAGGGGTCCCAAGGAAGTAACCCTGGGACAAGAGTTGGGAGAGCATCATGAGGTGTCGGCCAGGAAGTCATAAACCCCATTAGGGAATGGTGCAATGTCAGAGGCCCTTAAGGGAGGGTAAAGGGGACATTCTCTTTCTGAATTTTTTACTTTTTCTTCTGAAGCCAGTTTGAGCTTCAGTCCCTTGTACCTCATGGATGTATATCCAAGTTCAAGTTTATTTTTCTTCCCCATATATGTACTTTAATAAAACGTCTTGTTTGTTTTTAAATGTACTTGGTACCACGAGTCCAATTCTGAGAGCATGGGATGTTCCATTAAGAGTGAAGGGAAAAGTGACAGGACTGGGTCTTCTCTCCATTTGCCTTAGTGAGCAATTGCTTTCGCAGTGTTGGCAACTCTGATTCAGTAGTCCTTTGCTGGAACTAATTGAAATGAGAATGGATTTTGGCCTTGACATTTCTTATTTCCCTGGGGATTTTGATCTTTTAGATTTTTCTCTCTGTTCTGGGTTGTTCATATGAGGTTCCTTTGGAATTGAAACAAGCTGATTCTGATAAGACATCAGTTCTGTCTATCCATTAATTATGGAACAGGAAGGTTGTTATCAAGGAAGAGTCCTTCAATCTAAAAAAAATGATACAGATGAACTTATTTACAAAACAGAAATAGACTCACAGACATAGACAACAAATTTATGGTTACCAAAGAGGAAAGGGGGTTGGAAGGATAAATTAGGAGTTTGGAATGAACATATATACACTACTATAGCTAAAATAGATAAACAGCAAGGACTTACTGTATAGCACAGAGAACTGTATTCAATATCTTGTGATAACCTTTAATGGAAAAGAATCTGAAAAATAATATGTGTGTATAGATAGATAGATAGATAGATAGATAGATAGATAGATAGATAGTAATGTATGAATGTAGTTTGGGCAGCCATTGTGGAAAACAGCATGGAGATTCCTTAGCAAACTGAAAATAGACTTACTATATGATCCAACAATTCAACTCCTGGGCATATATATATATGAAGGAATTCTAATTTGAAAAGATATATGCACCCCAATATTCATAGCAGCACTATTTACAGTAGCCAACATATGGAAACAACCTGGAAATGTCCATTGACAGATGACTGGATAAAGAAGCTGTGGTATATATATATAATGGAATACTACTCACCCATAAAAATAATAAAATAATGCCATTTGCAACAACATGGATGGACCTAGAGATTGCCATATTAGGTGAAGTAAGTCAGAAAGAGAAAGAAATACACCATATGATATCACTTATATCTTGAATCTAAAAAGACAGAAATGAACTTATTTACAAAACAGAGACAAACTCACAGACTTAGAAAACAAACTTATGGTTACCGGGGGGAGGGAAGGGATAAATTAGAAGTTTGAAATGTGCAGATATTAACTACTATACATAAAATAGATAAACAACAAGTTTCTACTGTATAGCACAGGGAACTATATTGAATATCTTCTAGTAATGAAAAAGAATATGAAAAGGAATATATGTATGTATATGGATGACTGACATTATGCTGTACATCAGAAACTGGCACAATATTGTAAACCGACTATAATAAAAATATATAATAACCCCCCACCAAAAGGACAAAACAAAACAAAAAGGATATATATATATATAACTAAATCACCTTGCTGTACACTTGAAACTAACATAACACTGTAAATCAATTATATTTCAATAAAAAAAGGAAGAGTCCATCATTAACAGAAAAGCATTCTGAAGACTTATCTGTGTTTTGCCTTTGCTTTTTGGCCTGAGCTAAATGTGAACGTATGAGTTAGATTACTTGTCTTCATTTATGAGAATAATTTGTAAGAATAACTTGGACTAGTCAAGAGAAGCCAGAAAGCATTTCATGCAATAGATTTATTTTTTTAAATTAAAAATATGAATATTTCCAGTCCTGGGGAAAATGTGGCAGTGTTATTAAAACACTTGGTGATTTTGTTGGTGAGAATGTGAATTGGTAAAACCTTGTTGGAGGGCAATTTGGAAAATCTATTAAATGTAAAATGCATATGTCCTTGGACCCTCAGTCCCACTTCTGGGAGCTCCTGCTCAGAGATACTCCCAAACAAGCAAACGGGAATGCTCCAGGTTATCCAGTGCAGTATTTTCTTTATGGCAAAAGATTAAAAAATTCTGAAGTGTTCCTCAATAAGAGTCAACTGTACAAGGGCAGGAGGGTAGGGCAACATTAAAGAGTGTAAGGCATCTCTAGATTCTGTTCAGAAATGACCTCGACGATGGGGTATCAAGTGAGATAAACCAAGAAACAGAATGTGTGGAGTATGCCAACTTCTGTGTGCGCCCCCCCCCCCCACACACCATCTCTGGATGTCTGTAGGAGAATGTGGTAGGTGTGGCTGCATCTGGTCAGGGGAACTGAGATGCTGAAAGATAAGAGTAGGAGAGAGACCATCCCAGGCCCTCTTGTATTCTTTTATTTTAGTACTTCCTCAGGTATATCTCTCACCTATTCAAAATAATTAAAAGTATCTTGGTAATAATTCAGTTATTTTCAACTTTGCTTCTGGGGGAGGGATTTGTAGCCCAGGGTTCCCCAGTAGGTTTACAGATGAGCTTTAAGGGTCTGTGAACCTCCAGAAATTGTCTACACTGCTGTGTGTGCCTGGCTTTTTCCCCAGGGAATGGGATCCATCATTTTCATCAGATTTTCAGAGTGGTCCAGGATTGCTAGAAGGTGAAAAACTTCTGCTTTAGAGATGAAGCTTCATTTAGGTCAAGCAGGGTGAGCCTGTACAAATCGAAAACTCCAATTCTGACTTGCTATGGGGCCCTGGGCAAATCACTTCTATCTTGCTGAGTCTAGAAATTAATGCTGAGTGGAAAGTGTCCTCAGAGCTTGCTGTTGGCTGACTTACTAGCCCGGGCATGGAGTCCAGGCTTAATTGCCAGACAATGAGGGGACGATGGTGTAAAGGACCAAAGTGCACCGGTTTTGGCATTAGGTGAGAGTCAAGATCAAGGCCTGGAAGCTTTCACTACAGACAAATAAAAAGGAACAGGCTGCTGACTCACTGACCTGGGAAAGGGCAACACCATCCTTTTACTTACTCGATACAAAAACCTCAGAATCCTCCCAACTCCTCTTTCTCTCTCATTTCAAATTTAAACAATTTGCTCCAGGTCATTTAGTTAGTAGGTGGGAGGGCTAGGATTAGATGTGGGTACTCTGGCCCCGGGCCCAGAGGGAAGTGCAGAGACTCTTGGTGATTTGCCCAAAGGCACGAAGAGAGTTAGGAAAGTTACACAACTAGCATTTTGTCGCTAGCAGTCGTTCAGGCTGTGTAACTAGAGTCACCCCAGGCTTACACAGATCACTGGTTATACCTGGTACAAAGTTATTGGCCACAAGAAATGCAAGCCCTCCAATATTTCATATTGGATTATATATTATGTATATCGGATTAATATTGGATTGTATATTGATATTGGTAGCCATCTTCTATTTTGCATTTTAGTGTCGCGTTTTGATCAGTATTTTGGTTTTTGAAAACTCCCCCTTTGCTTTGGAGGGGAAAAGATCAAGCAAAACTTTCTAGAGGCACCTGTGTCCTGCAGCACCCACAGCACTGCATTCAAGTTTAACTAGATTTTCATCAGATTTTGACCCAGGCGTGGGGACAAACATTAAACCAAGTATTGAATCACTTTTAATAAATTTGGAGCAGTCGTTTCTTTGAAGAAAAATCATTTCCATTTTGTAAGAGCTGTCCTTTTCCTGAAGGGCAGTAGACATTACATCAAGGCACAGACCTCTTCATGAAAATAAATGAAGATTTTTTTTTCTTTTTGAGTGTGTGGTGAAAACATGCAGCATTTTTCCCTCTTGTTTTATTCTTATTTTTTTTAATTGAAGTGTATTCGATTTACAATGCTAGTTTCAAGTGTACAGCAAAGCGATGCAGCTCTACATATACATACACACATATATACATATTTTTTCCGTTTCTTTTCCATTACAGTTCATTACAAGAAACTGAATATAGTTCCCTGCGCTCTACAGTAGGTCCTTGTTGTTTATCTATTTTATACGTAGTAATGTGTATCTGTTAATCTCAAGCTCCTAATCTATCCCTGCCCCCTCCCCCCTTTCCCCCAGGTAACCACAGTTTGGAAAACATTCAGCTTTGAAATGACTTCTTTGGCAAATTTCTTGCTAGAAATATATAAATAAGCAAGTAAATATATAGGTAAATGAATACAAATCTCCCAGGCCATGATTAGATGGATTTTCAGAAAGAATTCGCATGTGTAGTTATTTGAAAACATCAGTGTGCATACTCAGTATTGCAGAGGTAAATTGATTATATGGGCTAATTAATAATCCTGCTACAGGGAACATTTGTTGAGCATTTATGTTCCAGAATATATGTCTTTTAATGTAATCTTCCGAACAGCTCTGTGACAGAGGTGCTATTGTTATCCTAATTTTACAGGTGGGCTGTGCTAGATTTTCTGTGTGTGCCCTTCATAGCCTCCTCACCCTCCTTGTTGCTTCATCCATCATGCTTCTCTGTCCTCTGGATTCCAGTTGGGTTTGTCCAATGGAACCATCAGGAGATTAAAGGTTAAGTCATAAAGTCATAGGAGGGCAAAGACTGAGCTCCTCATCTAAGGCCACAGCTCGTGGCAAATGGCCCCTCCTCCAGCTGAGGGTCTCACCAGATTCTGGGCCCCCTCACTTTCCCTTGCCCCTTCTGCTCCAGGCTGCTGATGGCTTTCTGCTATTACCAGCTCTGGGGAATTTTCCCATTTCTTGTTAGTCTCTCTTAGTCATGCCTATGTCTTTGTAAGTTGATCCTTTATTAAATTCTCTTCGATGGTCTCTCTTGAGTGTGCCATTTATTTCATCCTGGACCTTGAGTGATACACAAGGGAGCTAAAGCACAGAAAGTTTAGGAAAATTGGTCAAGGTTACCCAGTTTGTAGGAGGCCACATGGGGATTAGAACATAAACAGTTTGATTCAAGAACTAAGCACAGGTTTCACTAAAATCTAAAACAAAAGCAAAAACTGGTATTTTTTTTCTCAAAAAATTGAAACTGATAAAATATCCTTGATTTAAAAGGCCAATGTTTAAAAATAAATTGGTCACATAGTTCTTATCTTAAAATAGTTTTGCAAACCATGAGAAAGAAGAAAAAAATGGAAAAAGAGGAAGTGTAGTTAATGCCACAAATCCTACCTTTGTAAAAGAAAGGCATACGAGCATAATGTTTTCCCTAAAACAGAAAGATAGGGTACCAGATTGCTTGTTTGAGACAGGAGTGGTGTAAACTTTGCTCAAAGGACACACACTGACACACAGGTTGATGGGTAACTTTGGGAGGAAGATGAGATGGGAATGAAATGGGGTGTTAGGAATAGCTGTAATGTTTTGTTACTAAAAAGTGGAAGCTAATATGGCAAGATATGAGATTTTGCCAAATGTGCGTGGTTGGTGCACCATTTGTGATTTTCTGCATGCAGAATGTATTTCATAACAACAAAACGGTGGAACCATTCCCAGCACTCATAGTAAGAGAATGATGTCAGCCACATGCACGAGCCTCTTCCCAGGCATCCCCAGATCACAGCACGCAGCAGTCAGGATAGGCGAGGCTCTGCTGAGGTAACAAGTAACAGCACGTTTCAGTGGCTCAACACCGTAGACGCTGACTTTTCTGTAGCTCCACGTGTCCAACACGGGTTGATATGGAGCCTTTGCTTCTTGTAGTTACTAGTGACTCAGGCTGAGAGGGGCTTCACGGTGTTGTTGCTGCATCATCTGGAAGGTCAGACGCCAGCCTGTATGTGTTTTGGCTCTGGAGTGACTCATGCTACTTGTGCTCCCTGTCTGTTGTCCAGAACAAGTCACATTGCTCCAGTCTACTGCAAGGGGGCTGGGAAATGTGGAAAAGCACACAGCTCTCTGATGGGGAATGAAGGTCTCTTTTACATCGTAGAAATAAAGGAGGCTGGGTTTATGGTTCCCTTTAGGGACTCTTGCTGTCATGTGACCATTTTCCCATTTGAGGAAGCGTGTTTGAATGCAAGTGAGAACAGAAGATTCTCTTATAAGGAAAATCTTGCATCTAATTGTAAATCAAACACGAACTTTGGAGCCATTTCTTATGATCTACCTGACAGCTGGTCAAGGCACATCAGTGTGTCCTGCCCTAAGCACTGACTGTCGAAGTGTTGCACATTGGTACATGCACGAATCTCTCCACTGGTCCTGAGATGTGTTCATCATTTCTTTAATCCATCCATCCATCCTTCCCTCCATCTATCCATCCATTCATCTATCCATCCATCCATCCATCCAAGAAATATCCATTGAATGCCTACCACGCAGCAAGCATTGTGTTAGGCAAAGGAGATATGAAAGTTAAAAAGGCAAACATTGTTCCTGTCCTTGTAGTCTACAGAGGCAAAGGAAGATAATACTAAAAACCCCACAAGTGCTATGTAATAGCACTAACTATGACAATGATTAGAGCAAAGGGCACCAAGAAAAGATACAACAGTGGACCTCCCCCCTTTAGCTGCTTCTGCCCAGTGTCATCTATACCTCAACATTAATTTAATGATTTGATATTAATTGTTACCTGAGAATCCCTTGAAGTGGGAGCTACCTTAATAACAAAGATCCTTCTCTTAGAAACTGGCAAAAGAGTGGCACTTAATATTTATATTTTATTTATTAAACTGAACTATCCACATACTAACGATGTAAACAATCCTCCTCTGCAAATGCCAGTCTGCACAAGATCTTTGACTGTTTTTGTCTGTTCTCAGCCAGCTCTTCTACAGCCTTCTCCTGGGGCATCTGCAGTTCATCACTCACCCCCAACTCCCAGACTTAGTAATAACTGAGAGACCAGTGCCAGGCTCAGTTTATCTCCCAGTCATTAAGTGGAATACACGGATTAAACCTGAGCCAGGTGCCTGTTTAAGTGCTTTGAAAACCTTACCTCATTTACTTCTCTTGAAGTGGCCACTACTATTATTATTTTAAAAAAATTTTTTTGGTGGGGAGAGGCAATTAGGTTATTTATTTATTTATTTATTTATTAATGGAGGTACTGGGGATTGAACCCAGGACCTCGTGCATGCTGCACATGTGCTCTACCACTGAGCTAGACCCTACCTCCCAAGTGAGCACTATTAGTATCCACATTTACAGGAGAGGACATTGAGAAACAGGGAGGCTGAGAAACTTCCAGGGTCACAGAGCTAGTAGGTAGGCCACCAACCTGCACTGCTGTCTTCTTAGTCTCTTTCACGCCATCAACTCACTGAACCCAAGCACTGTGCCTTGGAGATTCTGAGCCCTTTGAGGCGAGGCAGGTTCTGGGTCTTACGCATCCTCACAGTGCACTCAGCACATAGTAGGACCAAAGGAATGTTTATCAAACTCACTCTTGTCCCTGCAGGAATTTTTCGCACAGGTCAGATTGCCTGGCCCAGCTACTTACACGTGATGTTCAAAGTAAAACCTTTCTAGAAAAGTGCCTGCTGCCAAAAGCCCTTGGCATCAGCCCTCCCTTCTCAAGCCCATTTCCCATTATTCTGGTGAGTCTCATCAGGAAGCTGTTTGAATTCTAATTTTTTCCCCCAGAACACATGACGTTTTTGTGATTAGGAGACACAACTGGAACTCTTCAAAGGGGGGCATCGTGAATCTGCGTCCCGGGGGAGTCACCCAGCAGGAAGGAGTGAGAGAAAGCCCCCAAGGGGCTGAACAGGTACAAATGCCCCAAACGATCTGTTCCCTGACCCCTGGAATGTCTGGGCCCAAAAAGCAAATCGCCATCCTTTCCAAAACTGAAATGCTCAATCTGCTCTCCATCAATGTGGGGAAATTGCCTTAAGGTTATAGATTGTTGAAATTAGCTGATTGAAGTAATCCGTGTAACAATTTATGAGTCACATTCTCCTTGAGGAAACAAAAAGGAGCACTGGCTGCATAATTTAATAAAAGCTGCTCTCCACCCAGCTGTAGAATAGCTATGTTATCCAGCAAGGCTCTGGTTTAACTTTTACATTTTGTTTAATGATTTTTGAGGAAATTCAGCCTTGCCAGACCTCCAAATTATGACCACGTCATAGAAACGGAGGGGTGTCGGGGTGGGGTCATAGGGAGCACGAACTTTGGCTGTTTCCAGGGGAAATTAGGGAAGAATTGGCTGAAAAAGTATTAAAAAATTTTTAGTGTAAAAAAATATATATATTATATATTTTTGGTTAGGTTTGTTTCAATTCTGCTGTACAAAATGGTTTCAAGTCCCAGTCCCAAAGGGTGTCATATCTCAGTGCTAGAGTGTGAGGTGGAAGTGGGGCAGGGCGAGCCTGGATGTGTGGGGGCCTCAAGGAGACAGTACGGAAGGGCCCTGGGAGGGGTCTCCGTTCCTCTCCCGAGTGCCGTGACTGTCCCAGGGCTACCCCAGGTCAGCAGAGGTGGTGGGGCGCACAGAGAAGGTCCTGTTCCCTCCCGGAATTCTGGCTTCATGAAGTGCAGTGACCCTGGGGGACTTTCGGCCAAAGAAGGACTCCTTGGAGGCTAGTATTTGCAAAGGAATTGTTTTCTATTTGTTTAACCAAGTGTTTGTTAATTTAAAAAAGAAGAGGGGAAGAGAAGGAAATTATTATTTATCATCTGCCGCATTAGGGCTAGGTGTTTGGGCACATACTTTATTTATCACAGTGAGACTTTACCTGGATGGGGGAAGGGAAAGATTTCTTGAATGAGGAGGGATTGGAGATGGGTTTTGAGAGGGGATTAGGGTGTGGGACCCCGTGCTGGGGGACATGGTCCATTGCGCTGGTAGCGGCTTTCATACAGGAAAGAGAAGGTACACAGAGGTGACCGATGGGGAAGCCTGGAGACAATGTCTGCTGCCACCTCTCTGGCGGCTGTGCCACGGATGCTGGGGTATTGCTCAGAGCAGCGGGGGCAAAGGAGAGACCACCATGCCTATATTTTTACAGCATGCCACCCAGAGCTGACATAATCCAGGTTGCTTGATCAGAGTGGGCACATCAAAAAACTCAGGGGACAAAATGAATCACCCCTCTCCCACCCACACTTACCCACCTTGGCTGCTTTTCCATCAGTATTTTTTGTTGTTGTCCTGAAAATACCAGGAGCTTTTAAGAGACATTTGAGAAGTAAAGGAAAGTGAAAAAAATACCCCAAATGCTACTATTCAAACACAAACATGCTCACATTTTGGCGTATTCTCTTCCAAGCATAGATTGTTTTTACACAGTCAGAATCATAACATCTGAGCTATTTGGTGCCATTTTTCACTTACATTAGATCATAAACATTTCCAACGTCACGCATACTTTAGAACCATTATTTTTAGGGGGAGGATAATATTCTACCCAGTGACTGTGTGACAATGGACTTTATTATTCCTTCTCCTACTCTGGGGAGATCAGTTGTCTCCTACTTTCCCCCCTAAATATAACAACTCTTTCCAATTAAAATCTTTGCTCATTTTCTCGTAAATTGTTTCTTGGGATTTTGATTCCACTTATCAAATGGTGGAGTTGAAAGTCAGAGAAAATAGGCAAATAGGAAGTCAGCTCAGTAGGAAGAAGAGCTTACTGGGCTCAAGATGGCCAGGCACTGAGAACAGTTGATCAGTTTCCCTTCTAAAAATCATGTCTTGCAAAAACACGGCTGTGTAAGGTGTCAGCGTGTGTAATGTTACAGGGTGATAGACCCAAATAAGTAAGAGAAATAGCTGACATTTTCAGCGTGTTATTTTTCTTCTGGATTTCTCAGAGCCTTTAACATGGCAGTGTGCCTTATGAATTCTCTAGAACAGTGCTTCCCAGGAGACCTTTCTGTGATGATGGAAGTGTCCTCTGCCCTGTCCAATACAGATGCCACTAGCCGTGTAGAACTACTGAGCACTTGAAGCGTGGGGAGACCAAGAAACTGAGTTTTAAGTTTTATTTTAATTATCGTAAATCTAAGTTGCCACATGTGGTTGGTGCTTCCCTACTGGGCAGGGGAGGCCTAGGAGAAGGAGTGATGTGATGTGATGCCTGTTTCAAATTTACCCGATCACAGACTCTGCAGTTGTTTTTCCTGCGGTGAAAAAAGGGAAAGAGTGTGTTTCACAGAACACATGTGGGCCAAACTGGAGCAGAGTATTCCTCCGTAAGGGTCTCTGAGAATAGGAGACCTTTAAGAAAAGTAGGAGAAGCAAGTGTGAGCTCTTTATGAGGAACTTGACGTGTTAATCTTTGTCTATTAATTGCTGCATTCTTTTTGTATTTCATAGTTAAATTTCTTGAGAGAGGTCTTTGGTTGGCCCATTTCATTTCCTCATGCCAGACTGTGGTGTGGACTGCTGGCCAGCTGATGAGCTGGCTGCCCTTGTGGGTGCTGCTCGCCAGTGGTCCAGTCAACTGTGGCTGTGGGTGTCTTGTGATACAAAACATGGCTGCTTGTAGGCTGCCTTGATCAAGATTCTTCTGTTTAGGACACGATTGCCTAGATCTGACTGTGGGTGTCACAGCAAGATACTTGACTGATATGCAATGTATAGAAAACCAGTGCCTAGTCTTGACATTTCTGAATCTTAGTTACCTCATCTGTAAAATGATGATGGTGATGAGGAATTAGAAAGCTATTATAAAGATTACATGGTATATTTACATAAACATATGCATTTGTTGTATGTGTTGCTGCTACTTTTCTTTATAAATTCATACATATATGTATTGGATATTTTCTGTCTGACCTTCCAGATCCCTCTCCACTCTCACCACCTTGCTCTCTACCCCTGGAAACACAGTGGGCGCTCTTTCCTTGGCCTCACGTTGGGTTTGTCCAATGGGGCTCCATAGCAGGAGAGTGGAGGGAGAGAGGAGAGTGAGGAAAGTGGTCAGGTGCCTGCTTCCCTGCTTCAGTCCCTGCAGGCCTGACTTGGGATGGTTGCTTTCCTTGGCTAAAGGACATGACTCCAATCATGCATTGGGCAGCCCTCTCCACGTGAAGCTCTCTCCTTCCAGGTCTTGATAAGCATCCTTTCCCCATGTTTCTTTGAGCCTAAAGGCGTTATCTGCGCACCTCTGTAGAGCTGGGATACTTCCCTGTCTCTTGTGATTTCCCAAACCTTTGCATATAGGTATTTTATTAATGCCTCTTCAAATGACCCAGCTTGAGTGTGCCTGGATCCTGATGAAATATGATAGATACCCTTATCTTCAGTTTTGATGAAAATCCCGCCCACCCCTGCAAAAAAAAAAAAAAAGCCTTGTAAATTTATAAATGGGATGACTTTCTTGTGTGACAGTTCAATGTTTTAGTTATTTTCCTGGGCTGCTGCATTTCACTGAAGACCACAAGCAATAGGCTTCAGAGGAACCTACCTCTCCAGCAGCCACTTAATTAGACAATAACCTCATTTCCCGCCCATGGTCAGCCAGCTCTGGTAGAAATAGTTTTCCCTTCCTTTTCATTTGTCTAAAAGGATGAGCAGAACTTGTTGGAGAAGAGAGTGTTGCTCCTTTCCATGACTGGTGGAGGTTACCTGGCTGGGACTTGGTACTCATATCCACCCAATAAAAGTAGCTATCATTTATTGATGTCCTGGTTGCCGGATACCATGCTAACCTGTCACAAGCATTCATCTCAATTGATCCACACAACAACTTGTGGAGTTGGTGACATTATCATCCCCCATTTTACAGCTATTAATGTTATTAGCGATAATTTGGATAATCTTCAGTATGAGCTACCCTATCAAAGAGGACCCCCTTCCCCGCCCCCAATAGGGCAGAGATCTTGAACTTGAATTTGTCTTCTGACTACAATGATAGTCCTATATGTCCTTCCACAAATATGGGGGTCTCTCCGCTGTGGAAGCTGCTCACAGTGTCTCCGTGGGAGACATGATCTGGACCTGCTGGTCTCTGCTCACACTGACCTTAGCTTGGGGCAGAAAATTCAGCTTTTGGACCTTGCAGAGTTCTAGGCTGTATAGATTTCAAATGGCAGGCAGAGCGGGCCTCTACCAGTCAGTCAGGAGACAGAAGTCCTACCAGTTACTTGAACAGAGAGAATTAAAAATAAACCAAAAAACTACCCAGGTATAAAATTACTAACTAGGTACCTGGAAGAGTAAAGGGGATATTGAGGGCCACACAGGTAGCAACTACAGGGGGCGGTTACACCTCCAGGCCTAGTTCATGAAACAGCCCCATGTTGGTGCAGTCATGGCCCATTTTTATTTGTTTATTAGTTATTTTGGTAGTTTTTAACTTTACAAAGGGGTATCATGCCTTATGTAGTCTCTTTGGGCTTCTTCCACTTGGCTATGGCGCCGTGTGCACATTACTTTGTGTCGCTGTAATGAAGAGATTTTTACTTTCATCTCACACCTGACTGTGAACGCGCCACAGTTTACTCGTCCACTCTCTAGTCGGTGGCCAGTTATTTGGGTTGCTCCCAGGTCTTTGCTGTTGAGACTGGGGTTGGATTTTGTATATTAATCTTTTATTTAGTTTCCTTGCTAATCTGTCATCTCACATTTCAAAATCTCTGAAAACATGTGTCTTTTTTGTTTTGGAGGGGGCAGTAATTAGGTTTATCTATTTTTTTAATGGAGGTCCTGGGAATCGAACCTGGGGCCTTGTGCATGCTAGGCACACACTCTACCACTGATCTATACCCACTTCTCCCCAAACCATGAGCCTTGCAGTCTCGAGCTGGTGTTTTATGATTGCTGGCAGCCCGGCAACAGGTGCAATGCAGTTGTCATTGTCCCAACATGTGTGAACTTGGTCTTAACTCTTTATATTGTTGTCACTTGAATGATGGGCATTAAGTCATGGCATTGTTATTACCACAGCTTTAACTGCCATTTAAAATATCTTCAAAACAATCCACAGTCTACAATTTGACATGGAAATGAAAAGTTTCTGAATCCACAGGAAGGCTTGGACACAGAGCAGCAGATAAATCTCTCTTAGTAGTGAGGCAAATTGTCACCATTGGAGTGATGACTGTGACACCATGTCTTCTGGCAAAACACTGAGTAAGTGCATCGCAGGACCAAAGAGGGACAATTTCCTTAACTGACGATGCTGTTGTGGAGCTTTGTATTCAGGTTATGCAGGAAGGGTCTTACTTTGGGGCCTTCACACTGGCTGTCCTTTTCGTCCAAGTCGCTCCTTTCCCGGGTAACCATGCAGCTCCCTCCTTCATTTCCTTCAAGTCTGACCCACAGGTAACTTCTCAGCGAGGTCTTCCCTGACCTCACAAGGTCAGATTGCAACACATATGCTCCTAATCTGTACCCTTCCCGGCTTTACTTTTGTCCTTGTCTCTTTTTGCTATTGGATATACAATACATTTTATTTATCTTGTTTATTATCTGTGCCCTACTAGGATTTTTGTCTCTGGTTCACTGCTGTATCTCTGGTACCGAGAGCAGTGCCTGGCAAGGAGGAGCCAGCGCCCTGCAGTGTGGGAGACCACTGTTCGTTCCAGGCCTTGTACGGCTGTGGCCTGGGGAGGCCCACGGTCCTGGCCTTGGAGGCAGCTGGCTGCAGTGTAACCAGCTCTGATGCTTCGGTCTAACAGGGATTGGCAGCTTCCCAGCTCGTCCTGGGGGCTCCTTACCCCCTTCTCTCCTGTGGTTCCTGTATTGATGAGAACCAAAACTTGAATTACAGTAAAGCCCAGTGCGTGAGTCCTTCTGAACTCTGTGTGCACATGGTGAGGCCCTCTGGGAGGGACCGGCCTGCCCAGCTCTTCACCATCAGGACAGAGAACTGCACTTACACTGAGGAGTGGGAGATGCGGTGTTGAAGCCCGAGCCCTGACTCTCACCTGTGCACGCGGCTGTGGGCCTGAGGACCAGTCCCGGAACCAGAGCAGCTTCACCTCCTCGAAACGTAAGGTGGCGTGTTGTCTTTGTTTTCCGGGTGGATTGGAATGACTGCCTAGATTCTTCCCCGGCCATACTACTGAGTGACTCTGCTGCTCTCATCTGCCTTCCCTGGGCTTCCTGGAATGAGAGGTCTCTTCATCAATAAAACAAGCCCGTTGCACTGCAGAAGCAGCAGGCAGGGCAGCGATTCCGCCCCAGGCAAATCCTTGAGACAAACTGCCCGAAGACAGCTGGGAAACAGTGCCTGCGTGCAGCTCTGGGGAGGGGAGTCACGGGAAGCACGGAGATGCTGCAGAGAGCGTCTGCAATCACATGGAGACTTTTCTTGGCTTCTCTTTTGAAGTGAGGGAGGGTGAGGCAGTGCGTTTGTAGTGTCCTCTCTCCTGGTACCCTCATCCCCGCCTCCCCGTACTCTCTAGGCCAGTGCTGGAGGAAGTGTGGGTTTCTGGAACAGAGGGCTCTACCAAGAGATCTCCGAAGTCCCCAGAGGAAGTTGTCATCAAAAGCTCAATAGTCAATACACCCAGCACTCAGGAACCAATAATCAAACATTGCGGAAGGGAAGTAGCCTCGCAGACTGATTTGTGGTGGCTTAGAGAGCTGTGGGTTTTGTGAAGGAATTTGAGGCCATATTTGTTTGGCTCATTGGGTAAGACAGATGGAAGTTCACTAGTTTGAGGGCGCAGTGAGAGTCAGGGACATCGATTTTTGGGGGGAGAGGTTTTTGCTAGTCTATTTTAGGGGAGTTTTGTGAGCTCAGAACAAGCAGAAAGGTGGCAAGGTAATACTTGAAAGGAGTTAAACTAGGAGGAAAAATGATCCCATTTGAGCCTTGTGAAACTCCTGCAACATGGACCCAGTAGGTATGTGACCTTGACCCTATCTTATAGATGAGAAAGTTAAGACCCAGCGGGGCTTACGAAGTGATTTTGGAACATGTGCAACAGCCCATAACTGTGAGATTTCAACTCACTTCTTCACTTGTGGTTTACAAGAGGGCAGATCAGGAGACACTGGAGTCAGGGCTTGGGTTTATTCTATACTTTGCCAACAGGAACAGGGACACAAAACAGTCAAGTCCAGTTGGGGAGATAAGGCTGCCTTGAGGATTTTCAAACAATACAGCAGCCAAATAGCTATTCAAACCAAAGCTTGTCCCCATGTGGTGGGGAATGGAGACCAAGTAAATGATACAGGCCAGGCAGCCATAATAGTTTCTTGCTTGCATAATACCCAAAAGTATTTTGAAAAACTGTGAATTCCCCTCACACATTTTGAGGTTGACATTTGTGATTTTTCTTTGTAAGTTTAAATCATTGCAAACAATACTACTTCTGACATGTTATATATATTGATGGTCTAAAATAGGAATGTTACACGTTTTAAAAAATTGTATCTAATGGAATCTAAACACCATAACAATTTGATACTCACTACTATTCATTTAAAAATGGATGAAAAAAATTCTTTAAAGTTTTAAATTGTTTCCCTTTTCTCCTTGAATTTAATATATATATATATATATATGTTTTATTTCCACAGAGGATTTAATTCTAATGAAGTATATTTTTATGCTTCAAAAATTTTTTATTGATTGTTGTATCATGCTTCCCTGCAAGCAAATACGTATATATTGAAGCAAAATTGTGGTTTTGTGGCACCTCTAAGGCTTTTAGGGCTTAAATTTTTTTTCTAGATTGAATTTGCAATTTAATTATCTCTAATCTAATTGATCCACATAACACAGGTTCCTTTTAAAATATGAAAAATAATTATTGCACGTAAAAAGTAACATTTTATTGGACTGCATCTCTTAATGAGATGGATGGGGCTTTAAAAAACGGCTGTTCAGGAGGAAATTACTTATTACCATAATGGTACAGGGTTCAGGATTAATGCTGTTCTTATTTTTCATTTTTTATAGATGGAAGTTCTGGGAAACCTTGCTCACACATGAATAAACTAATAGAAATGAAAGTTTTGTGACAGCAATGCCACTTAATTATTTAAACTCTTTCTGAGTTATGTGCCAAGAATCCCATGGTAGTTGGTCAGAAAATTTATTTTTAATGATCTATGAGCTGACAACTCAATTAAATCCTGCTATAATATTGTTGATAGCAGAGAATTAGAAGGATTTTCCCCTGGACTTTTGGGTCATTCGTTTTCTCAACACTTGCTCCCGGATTTAGAATGATCCTCTTGTGTGATGCCCCTGACCTGGGGATGCTGCACCGGAGTGAAATCCAGGGTGCAGAGGGGTGGGGTTTTCATTTGTGGAGCGGGAGAAGGGTGGTTAAGAAAGGGGAGGGAGGAAAGGAGGGTGAGCAGACTGCTCAGAGCACTGCTGGGTGGGCACCAGGACTGTAGTCAGATCGAGTTTAGAAAGAGCACACTTGAGATTTGAGAACTTAGAAGCTGATTTCTTTAAAAACCCTTCAAAACTCTAAGGCATACCCCAGAATTTTTGAGGTGCTTAGATTCTAGTTTGATCACTGTTAGAGACAATGTGGGGTCAGGGCTGCGTGGATCATGGTCAATGGGAGGCGTAGGGCGTTTGTCAAGGCAGCTGGGCTTTGCAGAGATCCATGTAAAATGGGCATCATTTTGACCATGAGGAGAGGGAGGAGATGGAAGGAGTAGGTTAAAAACGTGGGCTTCAGAGTTAGTGCTCACTTCAAATCCTGACCCCAGCCAGTGGATGCGGACTCTTCGGAGTTCTCTGCATCTCTGTTTCTTGCTCATGTGCAAAATAGGGAAAATAATGGTATTTATGACCATAGGCTGTGACAGAGAGTGAGAGACACAATTTCAGGTTAGCATAGTCCTTAGAGCTGGGCAAGGGTGGCCCCTGTCCCCAACAACATCCTTCCACCGCAGGGTAGAGGGCTTTTGGCTGCACTGTGGTAAGAGGTCCGTAAAGCCAAGGGGGCAGGCCCACCCTAGCCCACGCTCTCTCTGCTGCACTGCCCTTGGGTACCCTCACCCTGGCGCTGCTCAGTATGCTGAATTACAGTTACTTTCTTTGGCTGAGTTGTGCTATGCCTGGTGAGGAAAACAGGACTAAATGATTTTCTTAGAACTTGGACTTCTTGACTGTTGCAATGGCCTTTTGAACAACTGCTGACTAGCTGTGTTGCCAGGTGTTAATTAATCTCTCTGTACCTCAGCTTGCCCATCTATACAATGGGCATAATAATGGTTTCTTTCCTTTTAGAGTTGCCCTAGAGATTAATAAGAGAATTTATAAAATGTTTAGAAGAGTTGCTGGCATTGAGCAAGAGCTAGCTAGGTGCCTTATAAATAGGAGACAATTTGTTCCAAAGGCACTCAACGTGAGTCATTTCTTTGTGGGCAGCTGGTCAGTAATAGATCCCCAGGGCCTTGATTCATGGACCCAGGCTCCTTTAGCACAGTGACACAAAGTGGCTTGATTTATTTCTGGACATTTCTCTGTGAGAAAACAAAGAGGCGGCACAGCTCAATCTGTACCAACTCGATGATGCTGGATATGAAATTCGCATTAGGAAGAAGAGCAGCGTGTAATTAGCCAGGCAGGCAATGCTGCTGGGTTCAGCATCGACTGTTACAGGCCTTTTCTTTTCCTGTCTATTTGACAACCTGGTTTAAACTACTACTTTTTTGGGAGTCTGTTGTTTTGGGTGGTGATGAAATACAGATGGATGGGGTTGAAATATCCGGAATAATACAGGGAATGTCTGTGTCGACGTGAGGAATGCCGTGTCTCCTGAAGTCAGGGCCAGCTTCCTGGGCAGCTGCCCGGGTCTGGTGCTCAGAGGGGCTCTGCCCTCAGTTTCGTGCCTTGCTGTCACCATTGGGAAACTGCTAACAGTTCTGACTTTGAGCTTGTGTTTTGTCGGTTGAAGTCTGCTGGGAGAATGGCTCGAGTATGAGAAGTAGAGTAGACACACGTAACGCGTGGATCAGCTGCAGTTCCTGTCTCCCACGTTCCCCATCGCGGACCCGCTGTGCATGGCAGTTCAGCACGACTCAGTACAAGCATCTTACTTCTGAATAAGCAGGGACACTGAGAGGCCAATTTTTCTATTCAAATCAGAACCTGCTTTGAAGGCAGAGGGAAGGCAATGTTGTTCTAAGAGACACAAATGACCAAGGGACCCTGGCTCATCCTTTTTCACTTCCCTGTATGAGCCGACCATTTATAGTGAAAATGATGCCACAGAAGAGAAGGATGAGGGCACCCCAGGGATCCTTTCCTTTCAGTCTTCCTTGCCATCAGTAGCTGAAGGTAGACAGTGTTGGTAGAATGTGCATGTATCAAAAAAGCGAAATTAAAACAGCCAAGCTGGTTTTGTGCCAGGTTTCTGCTGTTCTGGGAAGAATGAATCGCATGTGCATGTATGAAACACAAAATACGAACTGTAATTTCGATGATTCTGCAGAAGCGTTAAATGCCCTTATATCTGCATTTAAACTGGCATTACATAATGCAAAGGTATGAAACACAATGCCCTGCGAGGGTTTCTGCCCTTTCCCCCCCACCCCATTAATTGTTTTGGATCAGTCACTCCTGCCTGCACAAGTTTTAGCCAAGTTGTCTTAGGTAACTTTTTACATAACATTTATAAAACCTTCCTGTAACTGTGACTCATGGTCATGCTTCTGCTCAGAATTTTGTTAAAGCTGAGCATTTCAGGGAGAAAAATGCTGGAGTGATGCTGAAGGCTTTCAGAGAATTCAGCTCAGAGAGGCAGGGCGGCCAAGGCCACGGCTGCTGCAAACGCCCTTCGTCACTGAAACCCCAGCGGAAAGAGACACCAATTGCATTTTTACATTTCCCCTTTATTTTTTGGAATTAAAAAGCAATAACATGTACATGCTTGTCCAAATATTCAAATGTTACCCACATATACAAGGCAAACCCTGCTTTTTTACCTTTTACAATTATGTTTTTCCTAAAGTAATACATAGTCAATATGGAAAATACAGAGAAGCATTTTTAAAAACAGATATATTCTCAACTCTTTGTCCCTGTATAGCTTAAAAAAAAGTGGGATCATAAAACGGCCGTGTGGCTGTGGACTACTTTTATCAGCATTTTCCAGGTACAGGCATTTGGGCTTCGCTTGCCCGGACAAGTGACTGGACTGGAATTTGAACCCAGGTTTGTCTGATTTCAAAGTCCATGTCCCTGATGAGAAGCTGAACTGTCCCCCTTTCCATGTCAACAGACAGATCCAGCCCATGTTTAAAGGCGGCAGTGAATCGTCTGGTATAAGAAATGCCAATCAAAACTACAATGATGCTACCTCTCACCTGTCAGAATGGCTGTCATCAAAAAGACGACAAACAACAAGTGTTGGTGAAGACGTGGAGGGAAGGGAGCCCTTTTGCACTGTTCTGGAAATATGAATTGGTATAGTCATTACGGAAAACAGTATAGTTTCCTCAAAAAATCATAATTAGACCTCCCCTGTTAGCCAGCAGCCCCACTTCTAGATATTGATTCAAAGGAGCTGAAATCAAAATCTCAAAGAGGGACTACCTTCCTGTGTTCACTGCAGCCTTATTCACAGTAGCCAAGACAGGGAAACAACCTAGATGTCCACTGACAGATGACTAGATAAGGAGAATGAAGAAAATGTGATACATATACACATTTAATTATTTATTATATACATAATATACATATTCATGTATTATATGGAATTTTATTAATAAAATATTTTGTATGTAATATATTAATTATATAGAATATTGGAAAGTGGAATATTATTCAGCCTTTAAAAAGAAGGAAGTCCTAACATTTGCAATACCATGGATAGTCCCAGAGGACATTATACTGAGTGAAATAAGCCAGACACAGAAAGACAAATACTGTATGATCTTATTTCTGTGTGGGAGCTATGGTATCGAACTGATAGAAGCAAGAGAGTAGAATGGTGTTTACCAGGGACTGATGGGGGAGGAGGAAGTGGAGAGATAACGGTAAAGGTAGACATTTTCAGTTAGACAGGAGTAAGTTCTGGAGATCTAATGTGCAGCACAGTGCCTCATTTGTTGATAGTTTTTAGGTTAACTGAAAAGTGAATGTTTGAAGAGTCACTATGTTCTGATACCAAGTGTTCGAGACAAGACGTCATCCTGGTGCCCACTAATGACTGGGCTGAGCTATCCTGCAGAGCCTCATGGGCGCAGCGGCAGTGACGACTTGCGTCGTGAGATTCGTGTTGGAGAGTGTGGCTAGTGACCCCCGATCCTGACGTTTGGTTTTCTCTCCACTAGCTCTGTGTTCCTCTCTGTTCCTTCAACCCCGCTGCCCCTAGTTCTTCAGCCTTTCTTTGTCTTGAAAATACTGACTTTTTGAACAAATTGGTGCCTCCTACATCCATAAACTGGTCCCCTTTTTGGGTTTGTTGGTATTTCCTCATGGTTGCATTCAGGTGTTGAATTAGTCGATTAGTCCACCAGTGTCCTTCCCATGGTGTCCCCTCTGCAGGCACAAGATGTTCACCTGCCCTCATTAGAGATGCTATTTTTTGTTTGTTTATTTATTTATTGAAGTATAGTCAATTTACCATGTTGTGTTAGTCTCTGGTGTACAGCATAGTGACTCCGTTTTACATACACACACATACTCTTTTTCAGCTTCTTTTCCATGATAGGTTACTACAAGATACTGAATACAGTTCCCTGTGCTGTATAGTAGGTCTTTGTTGTTTATTTATTTTATATATAGTAGTTTGTATCTGCTAATCTCAAACTCCCGATTTATCCCTTCCCCTCTTTCCCCCCTGGTAACCATAAGTTTGTTTTCTATGTCTGTGAGTCTGTTTTTGTTTTGTAAATAAGTTCATTTATGTCATTTTTTAAGATTCCACAAATAAATGATATGTGGTATTTTTCTTTTCTTTCTGGCTTACTTCACTTAGTATGACTAGATCCTTCCATGTTGCTTTAGATGGCATTATTTCATTCTTTTTATGGCTGAGTAGTATTCCATTATGTGTGTGTGTGTATGTTTTATATATATTTGGTAAAATTTCATTCTTTTTTGAGTGAGTAGTAGTCCATGGTGTATCTATATTTATATACACCACAACTTCTTTATCCAATCATTTGTTGATGGACATTTAGGTTTTTTCCATGTCTTGGCTGTTGTAAATGGTGCTGCTATGAACATTGGGGTGCCGGTGTCTTTTTGAATCCCTCTGGGCATGTGCTCTGCCCTGGAGTAGGTTTTCCAATGCTGCACATCTCTTCCAAAGCCCGTGTTCCATGATGTCATGTTGGTAGCTTGAAATCAGCCACGGTGGGAGTATTTACACAAAAGAAATGGGCAAATGCTCCCTTTCGTGGCATTCCTTCCCTAAGAGAGCTGGTTGTTAAACACTTCCCAGCACACTGCTGCCCTCACTCCACTCACTTTCAGTGATAGCAACTGGTTCATTTCCATCATAACTCTTATCACAATACCCTGTTTATTTGTTTGGTGATATAAGACCCATGAGAACAGGGCCCCTCTCTCTTCTATATGCTCTGCTCCCTGTACCTACTGTAGTAACCGTGGTGGGTAGGAGCTCAAAAAATTGTTTGTTTGATGAAAGAACTAAAGGCTAAAAGCATCCAGGAGACATTGACCCACCAGCGCCTGATGAAGTCTGCAGGCTTCCTGTTGAAGGGGACTTTTCAACCGCAAAGTTAATTTTAATTAAGAAGGAGAAGGGAGCCATTCACAGTCCAAAACCACCTCCAGAACTTCAGGGAAACTTGGGTTCTGGAAATTCAGACTGTTTGAAAAGGCAGTTTGGTTTTCAAGGGAGATTTGATTTTTTACCACCTCTCTCTAGAGAAATTTGGTGTGGTAAACAGTAGGGTTTTCATCTTCCATTAAAGCACAAATGCCAATAATTATAAATAGAAATGCTTTTTAAAATATGGCCTTTTAATGTACCTGCTGTACTGCCATTTTCTTTTGTAGTGCGTGAAAACACTTTGTCCATTTCATTTTAAATGTTAAGGAATGCCGTGGGGGTCACTCATTGAGTCATTTAACTTGCTTCTTGCAGGGTCTGTAGCCATGAATGTGGTGCCTAATAGATGTTTTTATCAGTAGTTATAAAAGAAAACATGTTTATAGCCATTGTGATGTATCAGCAGAGTGGAGGCATTTTTGCCTTTAAACTAGGAAGTTATTCTCAATTGTATTCACCTGATGCTGTCACCCACAGTGTTTACCCCATGCCCTGCCATGTGGGAAAACCACAGGCTTAGGATCCAGATAGATCTGGATTCAAATCCTGCCTCTGCTTTACTGTGGCCGTGGGAAGCTCACCTGAGTTCTCGGCACCTCGATTTTCTCACCTACTGAGGGTGGGAAATAGCAACTGTCGTGCAGAATTGTGGGGATTTGCTGAGACAGACACTGGAAGCTTCCAACCCAGGGGCTCGAAGACCTCCTCTCAGCTTTCCCTCGTCTCTTTCTGGTCATCAGCTCTTGCTGCATTACGAGTCTTTTGCTATGTCTGGTGACCAGGAAATGTGTCACGAAAGCACCTTGCCTCTGTGCTCCTCGAGGGCCCCGAGGAAGACAGCCAGGCAGAGGGGTTCTGAGCTTTCTCCTGCTGGGTAGGAGTCTGCCTTGGTTCCACTGGTCCTTTATTCATTTCAGCAGTTTCTTCTGAGTGCCTGTTCTGGGCCAGGCTCTGCCCCAGGCTCTGGGCTGCAGTTGGGAACAGGGCACCCAGGCCGGTACTCGGGGTGGGTGTGTCAGCCAGGGTTCCTGCTGCTGGGCTGGGTACACTCCATTTCCCCTCTAGATCCATCTTCACCTCTCTCCACCTGCCCTGGAAGGCCGACCACATAACAGGCTCCCTTGCCGTCTGGTGTCTGGTTGGACTGACTGGGCCACTGGTGAGAGGTCAGAGGGAGGGAGATGGGTGAGGCTGGGGGCATGCCTTCTTCTGGCTCCCCACACACCCAACCCCGGCCCCCATGGAAGGCCGCAGCTCTTTCTAAGTCATCCTTCTCTAACTTCCTGCCTCCACTGTTAGCCGTTCGCATCGCCTCTTTGGGTTTAGGGCCTGAGTTCCTGCGCCATCCCTTGTGTTTCCCTTACATCTACACTCTTGACTGAAACCTCTTCAAATACATCCTATCTGAGTCTTCTTAATTCGAATGGTCCGTCTGTCTTCTGCTGGGAGCCTCACACAGTTGCGAATAACAGCCATCCACTCCTGCTCTGAAGAGAATGCCCCACATTCAACATGTCCATCGGGTTTCTTTTCCAGATGGAATCCATGGTGGTGTCTGTTGAGGGATGAACTAACAGCTAAAGCTTTCTCCACATCAGTTACAGCCGCAGGATGTTTTCCCCCATATGAGATCTCTGACGTCCGTCAAGTGTGTATTTTTGAAGGGTTGCCTGCAGTGATTGCTTTCATTAGGCTTCTCCCCTGTACGAATTTTGTGACACCTGGTGAGATGTGACTTCTGGCTCCAGCCCTTCCACTTACATGGTGTTCACAGGGCTTCTCTCTCTGCCTGGATTCCGGTTTTGGGTGAGAGGTAAGCTATCATTGATTTATTTCCCCCCTCAAATGCATTACTTTTGGAGTCGTTGTCTCCATTAGGAATTCTGAAGTGTCTGATGAAGTTTGACTTTTGATCGGAAGCTTCACACAGTGTTACATTCAAGGGGTTTTGCTCCAGCACAGGTGAGCTGGGCACCATCCCTACGGCAGCCAGACGCTGTCATCCGTGAGCCACTTCCCTCCTGAGCCAAGTCTAGATTACGGTTCAGATTTGTTCTAAGTGCATCACCTTGACAAGGGTTTTATTTCTTGGAGAAGGAAGTGTGGGGGTTAAACCGACACATTTTCCAACTCTGGTACCTTGGTCTGGGTCCTCCTCTAAGGGGAAGTCGCTCATGTGAGAAGGTCACCTGTTTTCTGGTTGCCACTCTGATAGGTCATTGTGTTTCCATTGTCTTTGGAAAAAAAGAATGTAATAAGCTGCTCTTTGTGGATCTTTCCAGGAATAAACACATCTCCACAAACGCTTTGCCGTGGGGTTGCCTCTGTAGTTGCAGCCTACTGTTTAGCAGGACAGAAATCTCAAAATCTCTCTCTCTCTCCCTCTCTCTCTCCCTCCCTCTCTCTCTCTCCCTCCCTCTGGCTCTGGGAGGACACCTGCTGGTTGGCTCCTTCGGGGCATTTCTCCCTCCTCTGGCTCTCCTCGTGGTTCCAGCTTATGGGTCACATCTGGTGTGCGGTCCTGACATCCTGTGGAGACTAGGATCCCTAAGTCTCAGGATCGTGTCCCTGTCGTGGGCCACCTGAGAGGCTCCAGCGGCCACAGACAGAGCCCAGAGCCATTCGTGAAAGTGGCTGACGCCTCCTACGTGGTCCTTTCAGGCTTCCTGGGGAAGCACAGAGCAGGTGGGTTATTCTGCAACTTGTTATTTTTTTCACTTATCTCGATAACCAGTCTCACCTTTGTGGACCCTGGAACACCCAGAACTCAGTGTAAAAGCCGATGTCGGAGTTCAGCTTTTTCCCTTTGCAGTCAGGGAAACTGGGACCATGTGAAGGTCCTCCAGCTGCCCAAGGTCATACGGCCTGATCCCGCCCGACCCAGGACAAGAACCCAGTCGCCCCTCCCTAGTTCTTCATCTTAACCCCCTGCATTCCTGAACCCCTCAACTCAGCCCGTTTTGTTTGTGGCTAAATCCCAGGAGAGGAACCCTGGCGTCTGAGAAATGGAAAATTTCAGTAAGCATTTTCAGAGAAAAGCACAAAAATAGGGATTTGCTAAACGAAAGCCCTGGGACCTGCAACAGTGCCTCCCAGACAGACTGTGAGCAGATCCCGAGCGGCATTCACGTTTTCAGTCGAGCATCTCTTTGGGCATCTGACAAGAGGGAGAAGCTGTAGATTCCAAATGACAGAGGGACCGTGTGTCTCAGATTTAGCATCTTTGCTGTCAGAGGACTCGCCTGCTCGGTTGCTTTGTACCTGCCTAGGTCTGTTCCTTGTACCGCATGTACTGGATGTGGGAGAGGAAGGTGGGGGTTCAGAGCAGCTTTTGAAATGGATCAAAACACTGAAGACAGAACTTCTCTGGCGTAATGGCTAATGGCTCATGTGACAGTTTCCCGGGGTAGGACAGCCTGACCTTTTGTTTTTGTAGAGAATGTGTAATTACCTGGATTTTTCCCCCTGGGCAGCAACAATCACGTCTTGTCCCATTTAATTTAACTCATTAATTTTTTGGGTGTGAACATCTAATATTATCTAGTCAGAGAACTGTGAAATCAGACAGACTTGGGTCTTTTTCCTTTCAGAAGTTTAGATTCATCTGTTAAAGAGGTGTGCCCATCTTACCAAAATCACTCGTGGATATTAGGCAAACATTTTAGACTCTGAGGTGATTTTCTTTTTTGAGCAAGTGATAGCTTTTCCTTTTAAAAATGGTTTAAATGTTCGAATTCTTCAGTAGTTTTTTTTTTTAAATTATGAGATGATTGAGACACTTTTGCCCAGCCCCATCTTACGAGTCGCATTCTTGGGCCGTTAGTAGAAACAGTTCAGGTTTCTCGCTACAACCTGGGCGGTCATCCTGGCTTTGCCACTTACTAGCTGTGTGACTGTGGCTGAGTTGCTTACCTCTCTGAGCCTCGCTGTCAGTATTGATGAACTGAGGATGATTTTGATGTTGTTTTGAAGACGAAATAAAATTAAAGGAGAAGGGAACATCCTTGTTTCAGATCTGTGTAGGTGCCTTTAGTGTCGTGGCCCGCAGGTTTAGTCCCCAGTAGGCACTGAGGCTTACTGCATCTGTCTTAGATGATGTCTTGGGTGATGCCCAGTTAGTGCGCAGTAGACTCAAGGTCTAAACGCTTTATAATTTAATTCTATAACACAAGCTCTTTACTAAGGATGAAGTGTGCTTCCTGGACCAGTTTCCAGTCAAGCAGCAATTGTTTCTTAGAACACGTGTCATTAAGTCATGGCCACTCACTGGTTGCCCGTCTATGGTATGGTTGCTTACCCATTTTGTGCCTCAGTTTTCTTATCTGTAAAGGGGGATAATAAACAGTTTCTACTTCCAAGGGTGTGAAGGGAATGAAATAAGCATTAAAATAATTAGTACATTTAAAGCACGTGGAATGGTACCTGGTCCACAGTAAGCTGTCAGTGAATATGAATTCTCTTTCTTGCTGTGATGGTGACTGTGCACTGTGGCCCCTGACTTCACAGCCTGGTACAGTGTAGGTGCTTTGGAAATTGTAGCTATCAGCACTGACAGATACTTTCCCAGGGCAAAGACAAAGCATATGCTAATATTTCTTTTCAGCAAGAGAAGCTGTCAGTGGGTCTCTACATGGGTAAAAGTTAGAAATGCTCTTTTTTCTTTGAAGTTCCTCTGGGTTATACCAAGGCAAGGTAGGGAGGTGTCACTTGCTCTGGAGAAAAGCAGGAAGTGTAGTTTTTTTGGACTTAGCAAGTCTGCCCCCAGCCTTGCAATGCAGAGCTTGGGGGAAGGCGGACCAATTGCGTAAGAAGCCCTGGACACTTCTGTAAGGGAAAAGGTTGATAACACAATTGTTTTTCCTGGGATTTAAGTTAGGGAGACCTGCCATGTGTATGGGCTGGGGCTCCCACTAAGAGCCTGGAGCAGGGAAGAGAAAGAGTCCCTGGAAATAGCTGTGGGGGTAGGGTTGCCAGATTTAGCAAATAATATATCTCACTCATTTCCTATGCAGGGTTGCAAGATAAAATAAATGATGAGGAATTTTTAATGATAAATATATCCCTTTCAATATTTGGGATATATTTATATTGAAAAGCTATAGGTTGTTTCTCTGAAATTGAAATTGAACTTGACATCCTCTGTTTTATCTGGCAACCTATGTAGTGGAGTGAAAGGACCCCGGGGTTGGGGTCTGACATGAAACTGGGAGGAGACTGAAGCAGTGGGGTCGGGAGGCCAAGCTGTGGAAGCCTGTGCCCCCCGGAATTTGCAGCTGAGTAAGGATGAGGGGTTAAGGAGTCTGGGCCAGGAGGTAGTGGAGGTCTGGGCAGCCTTGGGGTGGGCATAGTGTTGGGGGACTGGGGTTCTGCATGGTCCGTGGTCTCAAAGAGCTTGCATCTGAGATATTCCTTTTTTTTTCAATTGAAGTACAGTCAGTTTACAATGTTGAATCAATTTCTGGTGTACAGCACAATGTTTCAATCATACATACACATACATATATTCCTTTTCATATTCTTTTTCATTGTAGGTTACGGCAAGATTTTGAGTATAGTTCCCTCTGCTATAAAGTAGAAACTTGTTTATCCATCCTGCATATAGTAGTTAGCATCTGCAACTCTTGAGCTCTCAGTTCATCCCTTCCCACCTCCGTTCCCCCGCTGGTAGCAGTGCTTGTTTTCTGTGTGGCATATTCTTGGAGATGGGCATATGTGGGACTGACCCATCCCTCCTTGGCACCAGTGAAAGTGTGGGTCCTGGAGTGCCTTCTGGAGTGGTGTGGACTCCTGCTCAGACACGAAGCTGGGCCTGGGAACACGGCATTCGGGACAGCGGGCATAACTTTTTATTTACTTATTTGTTCCTTCGGCAAGTCTGCTTTTAAAAAAACTTGATTGAGATATAAGTGACATACCGTAAAACCCATCCATTAAAAATGTACAGTCAACGACTTTTGGTACTTTTGCTGAGCTGTGCAATGAGCTGTCTGTGTTCTCCCAACATTTTCGATGCCAAATACGTGGCTTTTCTCCCCACACTAGCCAGTTCTCCAACTCTCCAGACAACGACAAGGGTCTTACAATTCAGTTTAGTTCTGACACTAATCCCCTGGAGTTAGTGCAGACCCCCGACGTGTCAGGGCTCAGTCTCACAAGGCTGCCCTCAGATCAGACACCAGTCACAGGTCCCATGCTGTCGCCTGTACTTCTGACTGACCAGGTGTAAACTGGGGCTTCCCAGAACACCCGCCTCAATTTGATAGTTCATTCGAAGGACTCACAAAATGCAGGAAAACACTTTACTTACTATTATTGGTTTGTTGTAAAGGATACAACTCAGGAACAGCCAAATGGAAGAGATGTACGGGGCGAGGTGTGTGGAAAGGGGTGCAGGGCATCCACCCTGACCCCTGCCCCAGCACCTTGATGTGTTCACCAACCCGGCAGCTCCCGGAACCCTGTTGGTTAGGAGTTTTGGGGGAGGTTCCATTACAGAGACATGACTAAGTAAATCACTTGCCACAGGTGATATAACTCAGTCTCCAGTCCCTCTCTTCTCTCCGGGCTGAAAGTTCCAACCCTCTAACCGTGCTGTAGTGTCTTTGGCCACCAGCCCCCTTCCTGAAGCCATCCAGGGCCCCCGCCAGGAGTCAGCCATGAACGTACAAAGACCACTCTTACCACCCTAGAGATTCCAAGGGTTTTTAGGAGCCGTGTGCCAGGAACCAGGGACAAAGACCAAACTTTGATTTTTTTATTATATCACAGACAATGATACCACCATCCAGTTTCAGGGTATTTCTGTCAGCCCACTGAGATCTCTTGTGCCTGTTTACAGTTAATCCTCAGTCCCACCCCCAGATCCAGGCAACCACTAATCTACTTTCTGTCTCTGTGAATTTGCCTTTTCTAGATATTTTGTATAGATGGAACTGTGCAAAATGTGTCTGGCTTCCTTCACTGAGCCTAACGTTTTTGAGGTCATCCGTGTTGTAAATCCTCTTTTATGGCTAGTATTTCATTGTTTGGATGTGCCACATTTTCTTCATCTCTTCATCAGTTAAGGGTCATTTGGGTTTTTCCACTTTTTTGGCTATACTGAGTAATGCTGCTGGAATATTTGGGTGAATGCAACTCATTTATTGTTAATCATAATCTGTGTATGTGAGTTGGGGTGAGGAGGAGAGTGCTGGAGAACTGATTTTTTACTTTATAGTACTGTCTTAGAAGTGAAGACGCTGTTTACTTATATTTCCATCTCCTTTATAACCCACACCCACTTGAGTTCTGAGGAGCACCACGGCCCAGAACATTCAAAGGTGATCATATTGTGAACCAAGGCCAAGCCCAGGGATGAGAGACAAACACTGCAGCAAACCAGCTGAAGTAAAGCCCTTGGATGTCGGAAACAAAGAGCTAGAAAAGCAAACTTCAGGCCAATGCAGTTCCAGACGAGGTCCCTTTTCTATCTGTATATTTGTGTTTTTGCCTTGCCTCTTTCAGGGGTATTTCAGATGTTTAGAATGAGCCGCTATGGAGTTACCTAGAAATCACCAGGTCTATTTTTTTTTTTTTTGATGGAGGTACTGGGGGTCGAACCCAGGACCTTGTGCAGGCTAAACGTGCCCTCTACCACTGATCTGTCTCTCCCCCCACCACCAGATGGACCAGAAGAGAAGGAAAAGAGCCCTTGAAGAGAATGAGTGGGTTTTGCAAATCGAGCCACACAAGCTTTTGGGACAGGGCTGGAGACTGAGAGGGAGGTGGTCAGTGCCTGATTTGGGGAACAGCACCCACTTCTCTTGTGTGGGACCTCCTCCCCACCTCTCACGGTCCATGTGGCTGATGGGCCCCAGCTCCAAGGTGGGAGTTTTATCCGGGCCTGAGTGAACGCACTGGCCGCGGCGATTGGTTTAGAGATGGGCCTGTGATTTAATGTAGTTGATCTGAAGTTTGTTCTCTTTTGTGGGTGGTGGAACATGGGTGGGGAAAGAGAAGCTGGTTTTCTACTGGAGTTGGTGAGCTGTTTGAAGGCTTGTGCAGTTGACTCCACCATGTGAAAAAAAGCTGCCCAAGAAAGAAGCCAAAGGAGAGGAAATTAGTCTCAAGAGACAGAGATTTCTTTTCAAAGAAAATTTGTGTGTGGCTGTTGGGGAGGTCATCAGGTTTATTTATGTATTTGTTTAAATGCAGGCACTGGGGGTTGAGCCCAGCACCTCCTGCGTGCTGAGCACGCGCTGTGCCGCTGGGCCACACCCTCCCTGCTGGACAGAGATCTCTGCTGACGTCATTTCAGCACTTGGATGTAGCAGGGCCTGAGTAAATTACGCCCTCCTTCTTTCTTTCTTTTTTTTTTTTCTCATAAACCAGTTGGAGATGGGTTTTTGTTGTTTGCAATTGAGAGTCTTGACTCTGCTCTTGCTGGGAATAAACGGAGGTCGTCAGAATTTGATTTAAAAACATGAGAGTGCCATGCTGCCTTGTTCCTGAGGGTGGTGGGGCAAATTCTTGCCCGTCTGGGTGCTTCTGGCTGAGCTGTGGAGCACATAAAGCGACTTGTTTGCCTTTTCCCTGGATCGTTGCTTCCTTCTGTCTTACCCTGCGGGGGAAGCGATCTGAGATGGGAGGAAAGTCTTGAGCAATTTAAAATCTACTTGGTGAAGTGTTCCTTACGCCTTCTTGGCCTGCTTACCCACTCAGGGAAGCTGGTAAGAACAAGAGCCACTCGTGTTACACAGACGAGAAAACTGAGGCTCGGAGTGGCTAAGCAATTGGGTCAAGGAGACACAGTGGAGCGATCACCCTGCCTGGAGCGGTCTGTTCCTTTCCCTGCAAACTTTCAGTTTGAAAGGGAATCCAGACCTTGCTTATCCAAGGGCGGGCCCTTCACCTGCCAGTAGGCTTCCTGAGGACTGGACTGTCTTGTTCAACGATCCATCCGCTGCACCTGACACAGTGTCTTGTCTCTGTTAAACACTCAGCAGACACTTGGGATGACAGAAGAGAAGACTCAGGCGTGGAGAAGAAAGACAGGTAAACTCTGAAGAGAGCATACATTTTACGCACTGAAGGGGGATATTTGAAACCTAACATCTTCTGCAAGGAATTAAGCCATCGTGAAGTCGATGACTAGTGAATTGGCTTGGGACTTTAGGTAAGGTATCAGCTAGAGAAGATGAGGTCTTTTCTGACAAGAAAATGCGTGGGAGCGGCTGCCGCCGGCGGAGCAGGGTGTCCGCGCGGTTCACCTGGGGCTCTTGTCCCCAAGCTAGAGCCTGTTCCCGCCGCACAGACGGGAACCTCGGAGGGCTGAGCGTGACCCAGCGCTGACGGCGTTCTCATTCCGACCTGAAACCGGTTCCACAACATCATGCTGAAGCTTTAAAAAAAATATCCCTGCAATGAGCTGCACTTGTACCATTTAAATCAAGTTCTATGAAGAATAGGACCTGATATCAGGTTTTTTTGGCTTTTTTTTTAAGTCTTGCAGCCGCCTCCAAATTTGAGTTCACGGCTCAAAGTGCTTCTGGTTCACCTAGGACCAGCGATGATGCTTCTAGGAGCCTCCAGCGCCCCTACTAAGCTTCTCACTTCCGGGGCTCTGTCTTGGTGGAATCATCACAGTGGTGGTGACTCAGAGCGTGGACTGTCTGCTGGGTGACTCAGGCCCACATCTGCAATACCGATAATTCACCTGCTAGTTTCATTTCATCTCAAACAGTGGCTGCCATGTGGCGGGCCCGCCTGAGACAGCAGGGGGGGAATGGAAAGTGATTCCTGAAGAAGAAAAATGGGAGATGATTTCACTTAATTATGGCCCTTTTTGATTTCCCCAGGCTTTTCCTTTGGGGTCAATGCGATTACTCTGTCAAGAAGCCGCCTCAGCTGAGACTTTCAGCTGTGGAAAATGGACTGGTCCTGAGCTCTGATGTCGTGGCTGTGGGCGGCTTCTGCCCATCAAGTGTGGTTCTTAGACCAGCAGCACAGGCACCAACTCGGCACCTGTTAGGAACGCAGAGTCCCAGCCCTGCCCCCAGCCCTGTGACTCCGAATCTGCATTTTCACAAGGTCTCCAGGAGGTTTTGAGTGCATGTTCCTGTTTGAGAAGCCCCAGGGGGTGTGCCCAGAATATAATAAGGTGACCCACTCATAGTCTGTAATGGTAATATCGGTAGTAGGAATAATGTTGAGGGGCCCCAGCGACCATGCTAACAAGTCTTTGATGAATTACTTCATTGAAATGTCTCAACAACACGTGATGTAGGCGCTAACATTATCCTTCCTTTTTCTGGCAAGGAAACAGAAATAAACTGCCGATGTCGGTGAGAGACAGTGAGAAGCAGGACCCTGGACTGAATTCAGGTCTTGTCTGCCTCTGAAGTTCAGGACCATGGGCTCTATGCTACTGAGTTACCTGCGGGAATGAATTACAGATGTCCCAAGTTGCTCACATGCTTTCATTCGCTTCCTCCTCAGACGTCTTCTGAGTGCCCGCCTTGGACCAGGCACTCGGGTGGACTTGGAGAAGAATAGGGTGGAGCTGCCTCCCCACGGCACTCCCAGCGTGGAGGGGTCGTGGGGAGAGGGGTGAGGCATGGCAGACGTGACCAAATATTCATATCCCTACAGGCACCCCAAGTTTGTGTCCTGGGCCAACCTTGAGGGGGGAACTCAACACTCTGCTGCTCCCCCAAAGGTAAATCCATTGCTCTGAGCAGCGGTGACCACATGCACGTAAGATTTTGTCCCCACTCGACTTCCAGACCCGCCTTGTTTCTTCTGCAGACACTCAGCCTCTGCCTGCCGGTCCACAGGCACAGGAGATCCAGTCGCTTCTGAGTTTCTCAGCATCTGCCTGGCAAAGACACGTCTTCCCCTGAGATCTGGCTGCCAAGAAAACCAGACTGCGTTGCATTAGCGCCATTATATTCCCAGCTACGGTGGCGCCCAAAAGGTGCTGGATGCGGATCCATCTAGAGACCAAAGGGTCACGAAGGAGGCGGTGGGGCTCACCTCGCTGGGAGGGTCGGTAGTGTTGCCCAGGTTTCTCTTTCCTTTTCACCCTTGAACTAGAAACGTTTCTGTGGAGTTCTGCTTGCCTTACGCTCAGGAGAACAGGATGGCAGGTCAGACGTTTCCCAGCATCATCTGCTCTCGTGGCTTGTTTTCACAGGCGACTGCTGCCTCACGCTGCAGCTCAGGTAACAGAGACCCCACTCAACACCAGCCGCCAGGGAGGTGCCTGGCCCGTGGGTCCTCCACGTCTTGGGCGCAGCAGCCAGATCTGTGACCCAAGGCAGCCCAGGGGTCTCAGTTCCTGTGCTTGAGCTACTGAGAGAGGAAAGTCCTCCTTCGCCTGGACTTCTGGGTACCAAGCTTCCTGGGCCTGCAGAAGTGAGGATCCAGTCCATCCAAGGATGCAGCCAGCATCAAAGAGAGTAGGCAGAAGAAAGAGACAGGGGATCCCTGCTGTTATCATCCGCGTGCCTGCCTCCGGCTCTGCCTGAGGCTAGTCCTAAACCCAGACTTTCTGTTACCGAGCTGCTGTCACTTGTAAGCAACAGCATTCTGACAAATACAGAAGCCAGTAGGGGTGGGGCAAGAGTGGAGCAAGAGGGGAAGGCAGGTGGGGGGAGGGGAGAAGAGGGGGGCTGAGACCAAGAAGAGGGAAGGTCTCCAAGCTCAGCGAGATGGGCTCTTCTGTGATCTGCTCTGCATACCGGGTTTACACGAAAGATTAGATTTGCAAAGACAACTAACTAAAAATGAAAATGAAAACACTCGTAGATACAGAGAACAAATTGCTGCCAGAGGGGTAGGGGTGGGGAAGGTAAAATAGACAAAGGGGATTAAGAGGTACAAATTTCCAGTTTTATTATACGTAAGCCACTAGGATATAATACACAGCATAAAGAATGTGCTCAATAATACTGTAGTTACTTTGTATGGGGACTTATGGTGATCATTTCATAATGGATGCAAATGTCAAAAGACTATGTAATACACCTGAAACTAATACATTGTACATCAATTATATTTCAGTTAAAAGAAGAAAAAGTATTTTCATAAATGGGTTGAGTAATCAAATGCTTCCAACACCCCAGAGAGACCCCCTCATGCCAAGAAAAAATAATTTCATTTAATTATAAAATAAAATCCCAGTTTGGCAGCTGTCAGATTGCTACTTAGTTTATGAGAATTTACATTGATCATGCAGTAAGTAGAAGATGCCAGATTCCATAACAGATCTGTTTGACCTCAGAGCCTAGAAAACAAAATCAGCCCGGAAACAAAGACCCCTGTGCCACAGGTCCACACTTACCTTGTTGAATTTCCTGGTGCTCTGTCAGCCTTTCTGTGTTCAGTGTAGCTAGCAGCCTAGTAGAAAAGAGAGAGAAGTTAACAGAAAAATTAAACAGTGTGGGACGTTCTCTGTTGGGAACTCTACGGGGCTGAGAGCTGTGCTGAAGCCCGTTCAAGCCTGGGGAGCATCTCTGGGCCATGTGCCACAGCGCATGGTGGGATAGCACTGCGGGCCCTGTGTGGACCTGGCGCCTGACTGTGGCTTAGCACCAGCGCTGCTCCTCGCAGTCTGAGTAGCCTGGATCAAGGTGATCAACCTTCTCCGTGATCCTAGGCTTCCATTTCTATAGGACGGGACGTTAGTGCTTAACCTCAGAGGGTTTTGGTGAGAATTCAATGGGTTAGCATGTCTAAGTTTTCTGGCACATAACAATACCATGTAATGTCTTTTATGATTATCATTTTTAAAATTGATTTGGCTCCCAAATAAGTGTTCTTATGGGAGAAAGCTTGAGTTCTTCATTTGAAGGGTTTGCTTTTTTTCCCCCCTGTGTTTTGTCATCTGTTTCTTCCTGGTTTCTAGATTTCTCTTGGTTCTTGAGTGGCCCAATATCAGTTGTGGGCACTTGACATCCTGACAGGAAATGGTGATGGGAAAGAAGTTTAAGCTCCTGGGGTGATGGTTTTTGTTAGTCTTAAGAAATCAGTGGTGCTTGCTGGTTTAGGTGATTCTCCAAGTTTGGTGTGCATCGTAATCACTTGCGGTTCTTGAAATTTTCAGATGCCTAACGTTACCTCTGATCTGAGTCACAGGTTTCAGAGAACAGTCTTATTTTCTCAGATTCCCCATTGGTACTGATATTCACCAAATTTGAGGATCACTGGTGTTACATTCTCTTTGGGTAGACTTGGACTCGTATTTAAGTGTATTAATGAAGTCACTTATTCATTCAACATATTTTTTATTGACCAGTTTTAACATGCAAATTACTGCTTTCTAGTGCGAGAGGTTGATGATAATTAAACAAATAAATTAACAAGAAAATATAAAGTAGGTATAAGATCTGTGATAAAACAGTACTTCATGTGAGTGACCAGGGTCTTCTTTAGAAAGAGAGCAGGGAAGGCATCTGTGAGAATTGGGCTGGAGCCTGAATGATAAGAAGTTTATGATCATGAGACTATGTGGAGAAAAAGACTTCCAATAGGGGAAACACCTGGTGCAAAGGCCCTGGGGCAGGAATGAGTACCATGAGTTTGAGTCCAGTGAGGGGTGAGTACAGGTACGAGTGAGGGCAGGGGGCTTACTGGAGGAGATCAGATCATTAGGGCTTTGTAGGGCAGGGTAAGGAAGTGGAATTTTATTTAAAGCCACTGAGGAGTTTTGAGCAGGAGTGTGATGTGATCTGGTTTAGATTTTTTAAATGATTGCACTGGCTGCTGTGTAGAGAACGGACTTTAGTGGAGGTAAGAGTGGATAAATGTTTTCAGCCAAGGAGGTTTGAGTGTGTTATAGCCCCTAGCCCTACAGAAGAACATCACAATTAAGCTCAAAAGTTCAACTTAAATAAGGACAATAGGCAGTGATTTTTTTAGGAGCTCAGGGAGTCAGTCACTGCAGTGATTCTGCCTTGGAAGTAGTGCGTGAAAGTGAACATGAATTAAAATCACAATGTGCTTTTATTTCCCCAAATTAAACATTTTCAAACCTGACTGTCCCACTGCTTCAAATGTACAGTGGGTTCCCACATGAAGAAGATCTGGGAAAGTGGGACGGTGACAGCCTAAGGTCCAGGGTTGTTCACCCCAGAAATGGATGTACTCCCAGGGCTACCCACGGGCTTTGGATAAGTGTAGCAAGTGAAATGATCAATTGTCTTTCAGGTTTTTATGACAGCTCTGTGGAAGCTGTTATGAACATCTGGACTCGTGGTTGTAAAATCTGTATTAAAGTTTCCCTCCGTGGCAGCACGTGCCTCCGATGGCACTGGGTCATGGCTCAACTGTGCGTACTGTTTCCGGGTGTTAGGGTGTCCAGGTTGGACTTGGGGCTGTGGGTTGGGCAGCCCGAGTTTGAATCTCCACTTCTCCACTTGTAGCTGAGTTTTTATAGACAAGCTCCTTGACCTGAGTTTCAGATGCCCCATCTGTAAAATAAGGATGATTCTAGGTGTTGCCTCCAGGGGTTATTATTGCAGTGGCCAAAGAAATGAGCGCCTGTAAGGGACTTAGCACAGTTGCTGGCGTGAGTCAGCACTTTATGCAGACATGTATTTTTGCCTCTGGGTTATGGTCATGTGAAAGTCCTCTATGCCCTTGCTGCTTAAAAGGTGGTTCCCCAGACCAGCTGCCACATCCCCTGGAGCTTGACAGAGTCAGAAATGCGGAATCTTAGGCTCCATTCAAGACCTGCTGAATTAGCTTTTACCCTTGAACAAGATCCTGAGTGATTCCAGCAAGTGTTTCTGTTTGGAAGCATTGCTCTCAGCTAAAATGTATATAGGATGGACCACTGCATCTGTGTTGATTATGGAAACCTGTTGGCAGCATCGTATTGGTGCAAAAAGCAGCAGCAGGGCATAAAATACATAGTGACCCTAACTTAGCCGGGCTCTCCTGGGCGACCAGGTAACCCCTCTGGGACTCACTTTCTTCATCTGTAAAAGGACTCACCTTTTTTAGAGGTTTGTTGAGAGGATAAATGAAAGAACATGAAAGCTGGCATAAAAGAGTGAAAAGTACCTTATTTTAATCTTGTTTACATAGAAAAAGGACACCATGATTCCTGCAGCTGTTAAAACAATTTTCAAAGACTTTGACTCCCCATTTTCCACATTAACTTGCTGAGTAGCAATGGATAAGTCTATTATTTGGAGTCTCGATTAAGATAATGGAGAGTGACAGTGGCCCAGGAATTTCAGCCGGTATTTTTGGAAACTAAATGGGAGAGTTTTGTAGTTTGGCTAAAAAGCATTGCCCTAGAAAAGACTAGCACTGTGGTCAGTGGGGATGTTTATACCATTTACAAAATAGTCATGGAATTGCAGCGTGACATAGGATGGTCGTCAGAAGTCACCAGGATACTTCCAGGTGGTGTATTTTAATGTGACACACGTTTATCAGCCACAGAAGCCTTTTATTATTTCCAAACATCACAATCAAAATAAGAAGCAATTAATGTTATTCACATTAGCATATTATCAACTACAACCCCCCCAAATATTCCAGCACAAGAAAAATACGCAGTTGTACACCAAAGACACAGCATAATATAAGAATTCATGCAAGGGGTACATGAGGACAGCTGGAAAGCACAGCCTGAAGTCATCTGGGGCAGGAAGGGGTCCGATGGATGCATGCAGCCCCCAGCGATGTCAGCAAATCTCCTCCTACGCTCACAGAAATGAGTTGCTTTACTTGAGAAAGTACAGACCTGGATAACAGGGTCATCCAACTTGAACACCATGTTGAGGAAAAGGAGCAACAGAGCAAAAACCATTCTCCTTCACAGATCGCATCACATAGAGAACATGTGATGAGACATAGTTACTATGAGCAAGCTTCCGAGAAAGCCACAGGCAGCTCACAGCCTCCAACCCTCTGACACTATAGGAAAGTAGTGTCTCGAGACACAAGCCCTCCCACCCACAATTTCCTTTCCTGTTTTAAAGACAGAAAAGGAATAATCGGAAAACACAGCTTTTTTAAAAATAAGGAAATGGATACCTTAAAATGTCAAAGTTTCAAAATACTTTGTACACAGATATGTTCTGATTTTTTAAAGCACTTCCTCTCTCTTTCATTAGAGTTTTGAAAGCTGCCCTATGGTGAATGCATAAAACCCCCACAACACCACCACCACCCACCAGTAACAATAACAGCAAAAGTAGAAGTGGGTTACAATCCCGAGCTATTTTCTGAGGGGGAGGCTGGTGTGGGGTAGGGGTCAAGAAGAGGGCAAACAGCATAGCATTACTTTTTCCACAAAGAGATAATTGTTTTGGGGAAATTGTTTTACTGTGAATAGAGTAATAGACTAGAAGCTCAGTCGCTTATGAAATGCGGGAAAAGCCATCCAAGCAGCTTGCAGCCAGAGGTTGGGAGCTGTAACGGGTTTGCTTGGGAGAGATTCAACACCCTCTTGCTGTTAGTGGGAATCTGACCTGAAGCCTGAAGGTGTGGATGGGGAGCAGGTGCGCAGGCAGACATCCCAGACCCTGGATGCATGGAAAGGAGCGCTCGGCACCCAGAGCAGCCTCCACTGATCCCCCCACTGACTATTGGGCAGATCAGAGTGTGTGACTTACCCATATTGCCATCCTTCCAGAGAGCCTGCTAGGTACCATTTTTTCCCTTTCACAAGCTTAAAAACAAAAGACACATATGATCATGACCGTTAGCCCACTTTTACGTCTTTTCAGTGTTTTTCTCCCTTCTTTCTAAACACCTTGGCTGGATAAAGGGTCAGAAGTGAGCAGACCAGTGTCTGGCTTCCATGACCCTGCAGCCTACCCCACGTTCATGCCGCTGCAGCTGCAGAGGATCTCCTTAAACGTGTTGCGCAGTTCCAGGCTCCGGAAGGCGTAGATCAGGGGGTCTATGACAGAGTTGCACATGATGAGGACCAGGTAGGTGTTGAAGTGGGCAGTGTAGCAGACACAGTAGGGGTTGGTGGGGCAGGTGATGATGAGGACGAGGTGGAGAAAGAAGGGAGCCCAGCAGAAGATAAATACCCCCAGCAGGATGGTGATGGTGACCGCCCCCTTCATGCACGAGTGCTGCTGCGGGGCCACCCCGCCGGCGGGCGGCAGCGCGGCGATGCGCTTGACGTGCAGCCGGGCGAAGAGGAACATGTGCACGTAGAGGGTGCCCATGAGGAGCAGCATGGTGAGGAACATGGTGATGAGGCACACGATGACCATCTTGCTCTCGGAGTAGACGATGAACACCACGCCGCAGACGCCGCAGCACACCCAGATGGCCGCGATCAGCGCCAGGGCCTTACGCACCGTCATGATGCTGTGGTAGCGCAGCGCGTAGAAGATGGTGACGTACCTGTCCACCGCGATGGCCAGGAGGTTGCAGATGGAGGCCACCAGGGAGATGCAGATCATGGAGTCGAAGACGTTGTCCATGTGCTGGACGAACTGGTCCTCGAAGGTTAGGTAGTCGCTGTTGACCACGGCGATCATGATGGTCTCCAGGGCGTTGGACACGCTCACTAGCATGTCGGCCACCGCCAGGCTGCAGAGGAAGAAGTACATGGGCGAGTGCAGGTTGCCGTTCCTGACCACAGCCAGGATGACCAGGATGTTCTCCATCAGGCTGACGATGCCCAGGGCCAGGAAGACCTCCGGCTTGATGAAGACCTGCTCGCAGAGCCCGCCGCCGCTCTGGTTGCTGACGGAAGGGGTTGCGGGGTGCCCCGGGCCATTAGGCAGCGTGGGTTGAGCAGAGAGCGGGCAGCCAGAAGCGTTCATTGCACACAGACGGCTGAGCTGAGCTGGGGCCCCAGCAGGGTCCAGAGGCTGCTGCTGCTGCTGTTGCTGCTTACAGAAAAGAAAAAAACCTCCTTCCAGGTACTTTTTGGGGATGCTTGTCCATTTTAGATTTTGATTTTGTTCTTTCCCAGAATCCAAGGATGGAGAGAGAGGGAGAGAGGGAAAGAAAGTCAGCTTGGAGGCATACAGGGAACTCTGCTTCTTCAGGACAAGCAGTTTTACAGACCCTCTTAGCTCTCTTCCTTCTTACCTTCCTCTCTTCTCTCTTCCACGTATCCCCTCTCTCATCCCCACCTGGGAATAGAAAACCAGCTACTGGTTGCTACAGTTACGGCTGCTTTCATAGCAAGACAGGGGATGTGGTACCTGTCGTTAGGAGTGAGGGGTGAACATTCAGTTTTTATACATTGGCTGGAGGCGAACAACTCCTACTTAATCTTCAGCGCAGCGGAATGACCATTGAGCGTCAGGCGCGTCTCTGACTGACAGCAGGACCGACTCCCCGGGCTTGGACCAGGAGATTACAAAGCAGCCTGGCGCCCTCTGCAGGCCAGTCGGCTCATCTGTTCGCTGGCTTGACAACAATTTTTACTTGACATGAAAACCGTCACAGCCATCCTTTGGTCCAATTATCTGTTCATTTGTACCTCCCCCCACTTTTTTTTTTGGTAGCAAACATTTCTGGAGTATCTACCATGTGTCAGGTCTCTGCCAAGCGCAGGAAGTATAATGGTGGGCAAGACAGACACACCATCCCTATTTCCCCCAGACTTGGAGTCTGGGGTGGAAGATGAGAAATCAGGCAGTTATATTACAATATGATGAATGCTTAGAGGAGCATGGTGGGGAGCCCTAACCTGGACGATCAAGGAAGGCTCCTGGAGGAAGGAGCATCCAAGCTTTGACTTCAAGGAAGCAGAGGCTCTAGCCAGTGGTGAGGGGGCTGTGGTTGAAGGAGGTAAAAGAGGATTCCGGGCAAAGGGAATAGCATGCTTACAATCTGGAGGCAAAAGGCAGTGGTTCCCCACCCTGGCCACGGGAATCATCTGTAGGATGTGGGCTCGGGGATCCCAATGGACCTCCTGAGTCAGGATCACCCAGGAGTAGGACCTGGGCAAGTGTGTTTTCAATTTTGACAGGTGTAGGGGCGGCGGGGGTGCTGCCAGGGTTGAGATCTACTGAAAAGCAAGCTTGGTGTTTTTGAAGAACTTTACATAGTTTTCTCTGACAAGAGTGTGGCACTGGGAGACACAATTTGAGAAATGAGCCTGCAGGTTTTTTTTTGTTTTGTTTTGTTTTTTAAGGCGAGAGACGGCTGGATGCTGAAGGATGGTCTCAGCTGTATGTGGCAGTTTGGATTGTATCCTGAAGGCAGTGGGGTGTGTGTGTGGAAGAGATGAGATGGGGTTTGCATTCTAGAAAGATTCCTAGTTGCACAGTGGAGGCTGGATTGGGGGGGGATGAGCCAGGAGCCTGGGAGGCCAGGCTGCAGAGATTCAGGGAGAGATGATGCTGGCCTGAAGCAAGGAGGTGACCAATGGGGCCATGGGAGGAGTGGGCAGAGATATTTAGGATGCAGAGTCATGGAGATTCAAGAGCAATGGGATGCGGGACTGCGGGAGAGGGGAAGACCAGGGAATATCTCCACTTCCTTCTTAATTAACAGGAAGATGGAGATGCCATTTGAGCTGGAAAATATAAAAGGTAGAATTTAGCAGTTAACTTTAATACTTGGTTCATGTTGAATATGATGTTGTACCAGGAGGGGTCATGTAAACTCTGGACACACTGAGTCCCCCGCACCATGTCACCACACAGAAATCCCGGATGGATTAATGATCTATCTAACTGTCTTCTAACTGTATCTGAGTGTGAGCATGACTGTGCCTGTGTGAATGAGATAGAAGAAATATGATATAAAATAGAAGAAAATTTAGAATATTTATACAACTTTGGGGTAGAAAGATCTTCTTAACAAGATGGGCAACCTGAAATTTAGTATGCAAAAAGTCACCATGAGCAAAGTCAGAAGACAAACAGGAAGAAAACACTTGCCTTTGGCAAAAGTTACTGTCAATTCTAAGCAAAGAATACTTTCACATTAATAAGAAAAAGATGATTTACTTCTTAGAAAATTAGGTGAAAGATATGAATAGAAATTCACTGAAGAGAAAATGCAAATGGCTAATAAACATATGAAAAGATTGCAGCCTTCTGAGAAGTCAGAGAAATGCAGATCAAAATGAGACTTCAGATTGACAGGAATTAAAAAGATACCAAATTCAGCAGAAAGAATTGGGAGGAGCGCATGCTCATGTATTCCTAGTGTTCGCGGGTCGTCTCATCATTTGACAATTTCTACTAGAAGGAAAAAATGCATCTGAGTCTGTGAACCGAGAGGCATGAGAAATACTGCTATTTATTTTCAACAGCATGACTTCATTTCTGATGCTAAACCACCCATGCCCCAGGTTGGGGAAAGCACAATCCTCATTCTTTTGGGGGCTTCTCTTCCTCACCCTCAGGGTCACACCCAGAGGTGTGTTTCTGCTGTCCTGTTCTGTGGTTTCAGGGGCACTCGTCTTACCTGCAAAGCTAAGGCTGCTCGCTCTTTTCTCTGCTCTGTGCTTGGCCCCGGGCTGAACACTGACCTTCTTCTCTAGTTCTGTCCTCTGATTATGTGCATCCTTGAGAGAGAGAGAGCAGATGGGCCTGGCACTTCAAACCTGCACCCTCAGAGGAACCCTCACTGCTGGTGAGTGTTGGTTTGGTCTTCTCTCAACTCTGCCCTCCACTTTCCTGGGGGAGCCGCACAGATACAGCCTTACCTTTTAATTGAGTCTTCTATAAAGACTTTATTAACAATTATGAGACACGGAAGTCTCTGTCAGTGTTTCCATATGTTGTTGGCACATGTTGGGTGCCTGTTTTCAATTTGTTATAATAAACTATAACAAGAAGATTCTTATTGTAAGAGATAACCCACCTGGGTGTTCTCTCTGTCCAAGCTCTGCCCGAATTTTGTGCCTGACGTATTTCTCTTACTGAAGACTCATAAGTAAATGTCAACTATTTTTTGCCAGTTTCCTTAAATTTCGTGCATTAGTTTATTCACCCTTAAACCACTCTGTTCCCTTCTCCTTGCCCCACCCGAAACCGTCAGAGTACACCACTCTGTCTCTCTCATGACATGCAGAATGTTACTTTGTTAGAAATCAAATCCCATGCCGCTGACATGGGACAGCGATGGCCAAAGGTCATATCTGAACCAATGATTAGATGTTATCATTGAGCCTAATTGTTTCTGAGAAGGAGATTCCTCTGATACCTGCGTCTCCACTTCACACCTCAGCCCACTTCTCATTTCAGCCGCCTCTTGCTGGACAGTTCCCTGCAAGTTCGGTTTCAGATTGCCCAGCCAGGCCCCGGGCAGAGGGCTCTACCCACCTCCTGCCCCAGGATCTTCCCTCATTTAGGGGTGGGTGGTGGCCCCCCTAGTCTGATTAAGTTCAGCTTGAGAGTGAGGGGGAGTGAACACCACCTGGGGCAACCCTCAACCAACAAGAGATGGAGCCAGTGAGTAACTTCTCCAGCCTCCCACCCTTCAGGTGACGTCTGCAGATGCCTTGTGAGCTGCCCAGATGTCCCCATGACTGTGAGCCTTCATCGCCCACAGCAACGACCTTGACAATGTGTCTTTTTGTTGGCTTTTCCTCCTCCTTAATCTCATTCTCTCTTCTCCCGCACGCCTATTGGGAATCATCTCCCAGATACCTGCTCCCAAGTCCTTGTCACAGGTTCAGCTGGGGGCAAGGGTGGGGTGAGCACCCAAACTAAGGCACAGAGAAGACCTGTGTGCCAGCTGTCTCTGGGACGCTCCTTCCCTTGCTTGATTATCACTCCAGGAAGACAGGGCTGTGGGTGGCCACCCAGCACCTATTCTCTCCGTCTTCCTCACGAACGGACTCCTGATTTATTGGGACAGTGGCATGCTCAGCTGAAACAGTATTTTCTCGGAGTCCCTTGTAGACAGCATGACTCAATTCTGGCCAATGGAGTGTGAAGCAAGGTGACTCAACTAATCTAACTGGCAGACTCAACTAGTGCAAACTCTTTTGCTCTTGGCTCTTTTTCCCTTTTGCTGACTGGAATGATGACATGAATGCTGAAGCTCTAGCTTCCATTTTGTAAGTCCAAGGTCAAGGGCCAGATACTATGAATGGGGGAGCCCAAGCCTGGAGGGGATCTGAATCCCTGATGACTCTATGGAGAGGCAGTCAGGCCCTGAATTACTTGCCTCCAGACTTCTAGTTATGTGAGAGAAAAAGAACCCTTTCTTTCACCTCTCAGGGGTTTTCTGTTTTGTGCAGTTGAACTCAGTCCCTGAAATGACTATATTTAGTCATTTCTTTTTTTTTTTAACATTTTTTACTGAGTTATAGTCATTTTACAATGTTGTGTCAAATTCCAGTATAGAGCACAATTTTTCAGTTCTACATGAACATGTATATATTCATTGTCACTTTTTTTCTCGCTGTGAGCTACCATAAGATCTTGTATATATTTCCCTGTGCTGTACAGTATAATCTTGTTTATCTATTCTACAGTTTGAAATCCCAGTCTGTCCCTTCCCACCCCCCACCCACTTGGCAACCACAAGTTTGTATTCTATGTCTATGAGTCTGTTTCTGTTTTGTATTTATTAATTTATTAATTTATTTAGAGTCCACATATGAGCGATCTCATATGGTATTTTTCTTTCTCTTTCTGGCTTACTTCACTTACAATGACATTCTCCAGGAACATCCATGTTGCTGCAAATGGCATTATGTTGTTGGTTTTTATGGCTGAATATTATTGCATTGTATAAATGTACCACATCTTCTTTATCCAGTCATCTGTTGACGGACATTTAGGCTGTTACCATGTCTTGGCTCTTGTAAATAGTGCTGCTGTGAACATTGGGGTAGTCATTTCTTAACTCTATCAGAATCATATCAGGTGCTCAATAAATGTTTGAAAGCAAAAAGACCATAGCTTTCTCTTTCCATTCCAGACAATCTTAATGGTATAAAACCCTTTTTAGATACTATCAGGAAGTGATTTCATTTGTAATTTTATCTATAATTTTTTCTCCTATTGGACCATATGCTGCTTGTGGGTAGGAACTGTCTTTGTTCCTCTTTATATACCAGCATCAAGCACAATTGACAGCCTCAAATATTATTGAGGTAGAGCCACTCTGGAAACCAGTTATCAAAATTTTAAAAGACTGAACATAAATTTGCCTTATGACTCTCAGTAATTGCTCTCCTAAATATCTACCAGAGAGAAATGAAAACATATGACCACACAGATTCTGGAATGTGAATGTTCATGGCAACATTGTTTATAATAGCCAAACTGTGGAAACAGTGTCATGTCCATCAACTGGTGAAGACAGACAAGGTGTCATACTTCCATACAGTGGAAGGAACACTGTTCATCAACAAAAAGGAATGAAATACTGATACACGCACAACAAGAATGAACCTCAAAAACATTAGGCTAAGTGAAAGAAATCAGACATAAAAGACTACATTTTGTATGTTTCCACTTATATGAAGTGTCCAGAAAAGGCAAGTCTATAAAGACAGACAGTAGATGAGTAATTGCCTAGAACTGGGGTTTAACTCTAAATCGGTGAAATTGGGGTGATGAAGATATTTGAAAACTGGATTACAGTGATGGCTGCACAGCTCAATAAACTTACTAAAAATCATTCATTTGCACTCTTAAAAGGGTTGAATTTTATGATATATAAGTACACGCTAATCAGTTAAAAATATGATTGCAATAGCGTTCCTTGTGCCATGAATGGTGTATAGTCACATAAAGACTCACTAATGATGTGTGATTATTGTAGTGAGTGACATCCTTTCTGAAAGAGGTAACATTTGTGCAGGTACATTATGTGCAGCCCATTTTCAGCTCCCAGGCTCTTCCTTTGTCCCCGAGAAGTTCTAAGAACCACCCGAAGCTAATGGCTCTTGTGTATCTAGGTTGCCAACTTGACACCCGTGACTGAGCTCCTTTTTGGCTTTCTTGGGCATCCTTAATTGCTTCCTTAATCTGGACTGAAGTTTTATTCTTATCAACACCAGCTTTGACCTTATTCCCTCTCCTTGAAGCCTCCCTTAGAACTTTTATTCCATTGCTTGCTCTTACCACCCATCAGAGAAGAGTTTCCATTTTCCTTTTTTTTCTTTTTCTGCTTTGGGAGACAGAGACTTTAATTAAAATATGTTTTAAAATTTTATCCCTTTATCTTTTTGAGGATGATACCATCTTGAAATTACTGGAAGAGGCGAGTGTATCATCGTCTTGGGAGACTTTCTGATAAGCTGTGTCCATCCTAAGTGAACCTTAATCAAGCAAACCATTGGCAAAATTCAAGCCCCTTAATGGATTTCCCCCTGAATCATTGAATGGATTAGTTATGCCCTTAAAACACTGCTCTTTTGAAATGAGACCTTGATCTGCAAATGCTTATGTCTCTGTCGTAAAAAACCCTTGAGCTTTTTTTTTTTTTTGGTTTTATCATTCTTTTTTTAAATTGAAGTATAGTTGATGTATAATGTTGTGTTAGTTTCAGGTATTCAGCAAAGTGATTCAGTTATGAATATACATATATTCTTTTTCAGATTCTTTTCTGTTATAGGTTATTATAAGGTATTGAATCTAGTTCCCTGTGCTATACAGTAGGACCTTGGTGTTTATCTAATTTACATATAGTAGTTTATATCTGTTAATCCCAAACTCCTAATTTATCCCTCCTCCCACTTTCCCCCTTGGTAACTATAAGTTTGTTTTCTATGTCTGTGAGTCTATTTCTGGTTTGTAAATAAGCTCATTTGTATCATTTTTAACATCCCACATGTAAGTGATATCGTATATTTGTCTTTCTCTGTCTGACTTCATTTAGTCTGATAATCTTCAGGTCCATCCATGTTGCTGCAAATTTCATTAGTTTTTATGGCTGAGTAGTATTCCATCATATATATACACCACAGTTTCTTTAGCCAACCATCTGTCGGTGGGCATGTAGGTTGCTTCCATGTCTTGGTGGCTGCATCTAATCTTGCAACCCCCCCCTTAACTCTCCCTCTCCTCACAGATAATGTTCTTGAAAGAATTGTGGATCTCTGCTTCCTCCATTCTTTTCTGTTTTATTCCTCAATCCATTCACTCTTGGCTTCTGCCTAGGTCACTCCATAGAAATAGGTTTTGCCAAGGGCACTAGTGACTTCCTTGTCATTGAAACCCTTGTGTGAGCTGACTTAACTGCATCTGGCCCTGTCGACCCCACCTTCCTTCTAGATTCTTCTCTTGGCTCCAATTGCCCCACGTTCTCCTGGTGTCCTTCCTATTCCTGCAGCCTCTCCCCTTGCTTTTCCAGCTCCTTCTCCTCTACGACACCTCTAAATATTGGGCTGACTCACGGCTGACCTCGAGTCTGCCTTTTCTTCTACATCTTTACTCCCTGTGCTGTCTCACTCCACCCACCAGCTAAACAAACAAACACACATACCCCACAACTATACATTGCCCTGTTTAAAATTCAATATAAAAGCTTTAAGAACATTCAAAACAGCAAAAACAAAAATCTCTTCTCCTTAATCTCTTGGATTTCAAGATCTTATGAATAGCGAGTCAGTTATTTTGCTTTCTGAACACTTCAGTGTAAGGAACGGGTCAAGGAACTTTTTGTGGTTTATTTTTTGTTGTGTTTTTAAAAGAACATTCTTTTTTTGCACTCTTTTAGAACCTCTTTTGGAAACTTAGGGTAAATTTTTGCTTCTCCAAGTCCATTTCCTATGGTGGATTGGCAAATTGTAGCAACAGAGTCAGATTAATGATAGAAGGCAGTTTTCTGAATACAGAAGACAAGTGATCTGTTTGCTCCCCATTCTTCTAGATGCTGCCACGTCTGGTCAAAGGACCAGATGTGATGAATCAAAAAACCCTCCATGGTGTACAAACATCATCTCTCTCTATTGCCTGGTTTTAAAAAAATCCATCTTAGCACTTTAGAGTTGTATTCTTTTCTTCAATCACCAAATTGAGTGCCCTTACTTTTCCTCAACTCCTCTTGTTGATGTTGCTTGTTGGACACTGAATCCTGTGTTCTGAGTGATGTGTCTCTGGGGCATCACCTTGGAGATGCCGTGGGGGCAAGGTCTGCACCACTGGATCGCCTCACCCCGGGGGATGGTCTCACCCTAGAGCTGCTTAACCTTCACTGTGCATCTGCGTCACCCAGGGATCCTGCCAAAAGTCAGATTCTGGTTCTATAGGTCCAAGTGATGCTGATGCCACTGGTCCACAAGGGAAGAGATTTGGCTGTTTTCTGTTGTTGACTGAGGAGCAGTGCGAGGAGGGGCAAGCCCAGTGTGGAATTCACTCCCGTGACGGAAGGAGAGGAGCCCCCGGTGCTCAAAGTTAGCAGCAGAGGTTTCAGCTGTTGCATTCACACGAGAGCCTCCGTGTGTGACCAGCGATGGTGGCCGGTGTTTCCACATGGGGCTGCCCAGAGGGGTAATTCGGGTATCCTTCCTGTGGTATGGCTTCTAAGCTCAATGTTCTCATTTTCCCAGAGAGGCTGTGAGCCACCCAATATCACTGAGTAAATTCCTTTTCTGTTTAAGTTAGCCAGAGTGGGTTTTGTAATTTAAAATCAAGAATCTGACCCACTCTTGCATTCCAATTTGGATCAATAGGCATTGGCTATGTGGAGAGCTGGGTGGTGAAGAATCTCAAGGCTTCATCAACTTGGTGGAGTTCTGGGACATACTAGCAATGCCAGCATGGATACAGGACTAGAGATTGGAAGCCTGCACATTATGCCTCTGACATTCCTGTATCATAGTCTGTGTTAGCTTCCTTTTGCTGCTGTAACAAATACTGCACATTTAGCAGCTTAAAACAGCAGACATTTATTTTCTTACCATTCTGGAGGTGAGAAATCCAAGCTGGGTTGGCAGGGCTGCATTCTTTCCAGAGGCTGCAGGAGAGCATCTGTTTCCTCACATGTCTCAGCTTCACGGCCCCATCCTCCAGTTTCAAAGCCAGCAGCGTAGCATCTTTAAGTCTCTCGCTGACTCTGACCTCTGTTTGTATCATCATGTCTCCTCTTTTAACTCTAACTCTGCTGCCTCCCCATGTAAGCATCTTGGTGATGACATTGGGTCCGTTATGGTGATCTAGGATCATCTCCCATCTCTAGACCCATAGACTTAATGACATCTGCAGAGCCCCTTTGGCCATGTGAAGCAACATACTCACAGGTTCTAGGGGTTAGGACGTGGGCCTCCTTGGGGGCATGATCCCATCTAACACCTCCCATTAGTCAGTACTTCAGACCCTCCAGTGAGCGCTCTCAGCATAACCCACAGATGCTCAGTTCTTTGGTGACTGACTCATTCTAACTGAAGATTAATAATAAAAATATATTCATTTATAATGCTGATTCCTCTTTCTCAGAGACCAGAATGCTTGAGCATTTGTGTGTAGAGGATCCTCTCTGTCTGAAATTCCCAAGAAAACAAATTATTACCCAGGGGTTATATGATGAATTGGGCGTCAGGAAAAAGAAAGTAGGATGGTTGGGAGGGGGGCATCTAGTTCTGTGAAAGCCAACTAACACATCTTTATCCTTAAAGCCAACCTCCCTTCTGGAGCCTAGGGAGCTCATTTCCTTCAGACAGAGCAGGGACTGGCAAACATGCCACACAGTGAACACTAGGCTAGAAGATGCTTGCCAGCCCAGGGACTTGCTAGACCAGCGATTGTTGAACTCCAGCATGTGCCATAATCACCTGGAAGGCTTATTAAAACACAAACCCTGCTCCCCGGTCCTCCTCGGGTCCGACTCAGTGGGTCTGGGATGGGGTCCCAGAATTTGCCTTCCTGTCAAGTCTCCTGATGATGCTGTCTGAGGACCACACTTTGGGGACCACTGCTATTCGATTGTAAGCTCCATGAGGGCAGGGACCCTGTCTAATTGATTCACTGCTACCTGCAGCATCCAGCCCAGCAGTTACAACATGGGAGGCACTTAATGCACATAATAATAACTGAATACGTTGCTGAACTGACCATCTTTTAGAGCTAGATAATCACTCATACACTAAATACACTTTTGTGTGTGTGTAGTAGGCAAAATAACATCCCCTCTCCCAAAGATGTCCATATCCCAGTCCCAGGAACCTGTGAATGTGCTACTTCCCATCGCAGAAGGGCCTTTTTGTGATTCATGTTTTGGACATTGGGATGGGGAGATCATCTTAGATTATCTGGGTGAACCTAATCTAATTACACTAGTCCTTAGAAGCAGACAGGCTTTCCCTGCCGCCGTGAAGAGGATGCATTAGGAGAAAAGGCAGGAGTGAGCAGACGTGAGGAGGACTCCACCTGCAGCTGCTGGTTAGGCGACAAACAGGTTCATGAGCCAAGGAACGTGGACAACCGCTCCCAGTCTTCTCATCAGTCATCCTTGTGAGCTCTGGTCTGGAGGAGCCAAGAAGTGGTGGATGTTGTGGCTGGGGGTGCAGGGAGGCGGACATAAATAAGTGTAATAGAGCGCGGCAAGTGCTGTAAAAATGTCACAGGCGAGACCAGGGAAGAGGAGTTAATTTTGACCACTTGACTTGGATTCTCTGTCACTGTGCTTTATTTTACTCTTTGGGGAGATATTGTACATGGTAGGGACAGCCATGGAAGTTTTCTCGTGTTGGGTGAGAGATAAAAATTGAAACATGGCATATCCTTCAGTCCCACATGGTTGACCATGAAGGTTCTCTCATTTTGCTGAATTCGTCATTCAAAAGAACATTGATTGACAAAAATAGATACCAACGTCATATAGAGCAGGAGGGAGAGAAGGCACTCAAGGCTCCAAGGACAGTGGGGTGACTGTTTAGCCCTCAGAACCTTTCTCCCTTGGGCAGAGGGAGAAAATAGCTTGCCGATGTGATTCGAACCATGGTAACATGAGTGTTTTCTTTGCTAGAAATGGCTTTTTTAAAAAAAAGCCAAGGTTTTTATGGAAAACATTCCTTTCAAAGAAAAAAAAATTAGACTGAGTTCCTGGCTGATGATGAATAGTCTGGGTTTTGTCTCTGATGTGCCCACACTTTTCTGAGAACTGAGATTTGCCGGGTGATGAGTCCTCACGCGGCAGCTCTAATGTGACAGGCTTGACTTAATGTCCAGGGTGCTGCGTTCAGTGCGAACATGTGCTGACTGAGAACAGTGTGTGAGGCTCCAAGTGCCATCCTGCCCTCCAGGTGTTGTGGGGACCAGCATCTGCAGGATGCTTGCTCCCAGCGTTTGCTTCCCTGGTGCTTCTACGCTCACCCGCGCTCTTTGGCGATCAGTGGCATGTTTTGCTGGGTAACACGTCACAAGCTGAGTGTGATGCAATGCCAACTGCTACCTGTTCAGTCACAGTCCCAAAGGAAGGAAGTACATTTCCAGGAGGTTTTGCAGAAGTCAAACTTCAGCACATATTTTGGCTCTATATTAAATTGTAAACTATTGCCTTTGTTTGTACTGAAATATTATCTAACGAACCCCTGCTGCCATTCATTTACTTGGTCCCATCTGTATTCATCCATCCATCCATCCATCCATCCATCCATTCAGTCCTGCACACACTCATTCATTGGACCATTCCACCATTCATTGGGTCATTCGTTTGGTCACTTCTTTATTCATTTGGTCTCTACTATGAACTGAGTTGTGTCTTCCCAAAATTCTTATGTTGAAGCCCTAATTCCCCAATGTAACTGTGTCTGGTGCTAGAGTCTTTAGGAGCCAATTAAGGTTAAATGAGGTCATAAGAGTGGAGCTCTAATCCTACAGGATGTGCCCTTATAAGAAGAAGAAATCTCTCTCTCTTTCCCCACAACAAGAAGGTGGCCATCTGCAAGCCAGAAGAGGTTTCTCACTGGAACCAATTATGCGGGCACCCTGACCTTGGACTCCAGCCTCCAGAACTGTGAGAAAATAAATGTCTGTGGCTTAAGTCACCCAGACTACGGGACTATGATACTTTGTTGTAGCAGCCCAAGCTGACTAATATAATCTCTTATTCACTCAACAAATGTTCACTCAGTGCGTCCAGGCACTATTCGAGATACTGGAGATGAAATGACAGACATGGTCACTGGGACATTCCCTATGGTCTGCCTACCAACAACAATCCCCTCTTGTTTCTGGTAGCATAACCCTAAGTCTGTTGGTGGCAATGTGCTCAATCCCCGGAAGTAAATCATGATTGTTTTGAGCCTGTCATGGCAATCCTACTCTCCCTTCTTCATTCATGGTTAAGGGGTCGTCATGTGACTCAGTTCTAGTCTATGAGACATAAGGGGAAGTTGTCTAGGAGCTGCTGATAATTATTTTTCTTCTTGAAAGGAGAAAAGCACATAAGAAGAAAGACTTTTGCCCCTTTTAACTTGCTTTCTGCTTCAGATGCATTTTGGTAAAGATACAATGTCTGGAGATAGGGCAGCCATGTTGCAACCATGAGACAAGAGAATGACAATGCTGACCCTTGATTGTTAAACCACTGAACCTACAATCTTTTGTTAAGTAGCATAGTTGCCTTTTTCATCTGAGCCACTATTAGTAGGATATTACATTATTTGTAGCTAAAAGCATCCTTCTTGGTACAGTCTCTGTGCTCAAGGAGCTTATAGTATGATGAGGCAAATAGACTCTTAGACCCTGACAATATACCATCATAAGTAATTTAGCAGAGGGATATACAAAGTGATATTAAACACATTGTATCATAAAACCAAAAGGTTCTTTCATCTATTAGCCTCTTCTGAGGGGTGATGTTCAAAGTTATGCCACTTCTTATCTCTAATGTCACCTCCTCAAGGTGACCAAGATTTTCTTTTTAAAGAAAGACAGACCACATCCTACCTGGGCAGCAAAAGAGGAGGTCAGTACTGTGTAATGTTTAAGGAAGACTGGGTTCCAGTCCTGACTGCCCCTTGTACTACCTGTGGGATCTTGACCAAATTACTGAAACCCCAGTTTCATCGTCTGTAAAATGGTGGGATAATGCTAGGGCCTAGCGGAGGCACCTGGAACACAGGAGTCTCTCGATAAATACTGGTGGTGAAAATATTGAACTGCAAGAATACAGTGGTCTCTGAATAAAACCTGAATCCACAGTTACCAGCTTTGAGTCTCTTTCAAAATTCCCAAAGAAGATCAAGACCAGTGGTTCTTACCTGGAGTCTGCTTCTCACCCAGGGGACGTGTGTCATTGTCTAGACACATTTGTGGTTGTCACAACTAGGAGAGTGTGTTACTGGCATCTGGGGGTAGAGTTGGGATGCTGAGAAACTTCCTGCAACGCACAAGGACAGCCCCCACCACCAAGAATCGTCCCGCTCCAAGTGTCAGTAGTGCTGAGGCTGAGAAACCCAGGTCTAGGCACGGAATTACTTCTGGTCCATTAGGGTTTATCAAGTAGTCAGACCGTCTGGTGTTGGGTAAGGTAATCTGAGCCGGAAGTTCCTGGTGGTAACTAGCCATTTCTCAAACTGTAAAGCAGGAAGCTGATGCCTATGCGTCCCCAAAGATGGTGTGTTTCCTCTTCGACTTGCAAATTTTCTAGATGCGCTGTTGGTAATTTACTAGCTCAGCTGCTCTTCGGATCAGATATTTCATAGGCATAGGATTTGCTGTAATTAAAATCCAAGGAGACTGAAGCTGTTCCCTTTGAGAAAAAGCTCATGAGATGAGTGAGTCACACTTTCCAATGAACCATCGACTCCCTGTGATTTTTCTTTTTGCTGTGGCTAACTTTGCTATTCTATTTCCTCTTATTTGCTGCTTCCTTGCCCCTTGATTTCCCAGTCCTGAGCTAAATTGTTGAAGAGCAGCAGGGAAGGCTCTTCACAGCCTAGAGAATCCCTCAGGCTGGGGAACTTCAAGAGGATGTGTCTGTTGAAGGTGCCAGTGAGTGACACTATCAATAAAGCTCCTTGCACCAGGGATTAGGGAGGAAACAGAATGTGAGAAGTCACCTTTAAATTTTAAATGATACCCAGAATGCAGGGAATAAAGTAACCAGCATGTTTTAATTCATCAAATACTTTCTCAACAGTAAGATCAAACAGACACATGGCAGAGACTGCTAGTTTGCCTTCCTCCACCATCCCATAATAATAGCACTCTGACCCATGGCCTCCCACAGCAAATACTCTGTTCTCAAACTCAGCCCTCCTTGCAGCTAGATGTGTCCATATGGCTAAATTCTGGTAAAGAGGATGGGAATGGAAGTTTGTGTGGCAGCTTCCAACACTCTGGAAAGGAGAGCTGCTGAATGCCCTTACCTCTGTTCTTTGTTCTTTCTTCCATCCTGCTCCCTGAAGATAAGTGTGATGGCTGGAGCTTCAGCCAGCATCTTGGGCCATGAGGACAAGGGCTGCAGTTCAGGGATAATAATCTGGAAAGAACTTGGTGCCTGAGAGCTTATTGGCATAGAGCCGCCTTACCTGCTCTGCACTGGCTGCCTCTATACTTTCACTTAAGAGTGAGAACAATTCCATTTTTTCAAAGCCACCATCAGTCACCTGCAGTAAAATGTCACTCTCACTGACACCAGGACCAGGAGAATGCAGCTGTAGCTCTCATCTTGACTTCTGTACTTGGGAATGTGTTTTCTTTCACGAAAAGTCTTCTGACTTTGTGAAGTGGGTTTCAGAGGCTTGGGAACGTGCCTGGGAGATGGCAGAGAATGGGGAGATGGTAAGCGCTAGATGTTGTAGTGATCCAAAAAAGTGTTCATTCAGTGAATGACATGGGGTGATGAAACTAAAAATCTATAAGGTATCTGCCATGAAGCTGGAACTCTGCTAGCCTCAGGCAGGGTGGCAGTGAACAAAAGTACAAATCCAATGGCTTTAAGAACACAGTCAAGTGGGACAGTTAAATGGGACAGACAGAAGAACTTGTAAACACAGAATCACAGTTTGGAATGCCAGGCATAGCAGGACATTTGAGATCTTTTTTCTTCCCAGTTTTATTGAGATATAATTGACTAAGTTTATTTATCCCTTCCCACTCCCTCTCCTCCCTGGTAACCATAGTTTATTTTCTATGTCTGTGAGTCTGTTTCTATTTTGTAAATAAGTTCGTCTTTTTCTTTCTTCTATTTTGGATTCCACATATAAGTGATATCATACGGTATTTTTCTTTCTCTTTCTGACTCACTTCACTTAGAATGACAGTCTCCAGGTCACATTTTCTTTATCCACTCGTCTGTCGATGGACCTTGGGTTGTTCAGGATATTTCAAATCTGAATCAGCTCCTCTGCTGCCCATCTCTCCTGTATTCCAACAAATGTGGTGTCATTGCTTCTGGGGATCTCCAATGTCCATTCTCCCTTCTTACAGGACAGAAAGCTTTGTCGTTGGACCTAGAGCTTCCCAGATGAAGATGTTTTCTGGCCTCCCCGGCAATTCCCAGAGGCCACGTGACTCTATTCTAGCCAGCAGGATGAGAGGGGAAATGCCCGCCTCCCACCCTGGACCTTTGAGAGGAGTGTCTTCCCCTTCCCTTTTTCCTCCTTCCTGGGCACTGGAATGAGGAAGGGGTGGTGGGAGCTCCCGAAACCACCTTGAACATCAAGTTGAAAACTGTGCGTTGAGGTTGGCAAAACGACAAAGTAGAAACCATCTGAGCTCTTCTGGGCTGCGGTGGAGTTACCACACCAACCCCGAAGGCTGTTTATTTATCTTTCATTTAGGTATTTCTGCTATGCCTCTTTCCCCAAAAGGATTGCAGGCTGAGTCACCAGATGCTTGTACTGGTCTTCCTGGGCTGCCAAAACTAAACACTGCAGATGGCGGGGAGAGGCGTGCTTAAAGAACAGAAATTTATTTCTCACAGTTCTGGAGGGCAAAGGTCCAAGATCAAAGTGTCAGCGGGTCCGGTTTCCCCCAGGGCCTCTCTCCTGGGCTTGCGGACGGCCACCTTCTTGCTGCGTCCTCACGTGGCCTTCCCTCTGGGCATGCGTCTCCCGCTGCTTCTCTGTGTGTCCAGACTCTCTTCTTGTCAGGACATCAGTCACGCTGTGTTAAGATCCCACCCCAAGGGCCTCATTCTAACTTCATCACCACTTTAAGGCCTCATCTGCAGATACAGCCACATTCTGAATTTGGAGGGGGAGGGACAAAATTTAGCTCATAACAGCACTTTTGCAACAATATTACATACATGTGATTTTCTGTCCTATCAAGTTCCAGCAGAGTCTCCAAAGATAGGGCCAGACGCCAAGATCACCTTGGACACAGTGAACTGCTTCTCTGCCAGCGGCCCTTTGTCCACCTCCCCTCTTGAAGGAGATGATGAGAATTCCTTGGGAGGTGCAGAGACAGGCAGCAGGAATGTATTTGGAGAGAGTTATTGTGCTTCCATCTTACATGAGGTCAAGGGAAGCATTTTGGGAGACTGACATAAGTCCTCAGGCGTTTGAAGGATACGGGGACTGGTGTCTGAATCCTGTGTTGAAAGTCTAAGAGCCCACGGCTATGGCGGGCTGGGAGGTGGGGTGGAGGGCTGGGCTAGGGCCTGTACGTGGAGGTGTGAAGGATTGTGAGTTTCTTGTTGATGATCTGCACGTCCCGGGGCCTCTCGGTCTCAGCACCATGGCATTTGTGCCTGGATAATTCTTTGTGTTGGAGGTTCTGTCCCATGCACTGTAGGATGTTTAGCATCATCCCTGACCTTGACCTACTCATTGCCAGCATCCCACCTACCCCCACCTTATGACAGCCCAAAACATCTCCAGACATTGCCAAATGTCCAGAAGGGGCAGAACTACCCTGACTTGAGAACCACTGGTGTATATCTGGGAAATGAGCTTGACCAGGTGAACTTGTGATGGACTTTGGCCAAGAAGACCACTTGGAGATGGTGGTGAGGTGACTCTCCAAAGGGGAGGACCATTAGAGTCCATGAAAGTCCAGGAGGAGAGCTATGTGCTCAATGAAAGGATGGGGGAGGCATCACCCGTGTGGAGGGTGGTGCAGGGGAGAGACCCCCATTGATAGATAGGGTAGGAGGAATCTCTGAGGAACCCACTCCATGAGTGAGGGACTCAGCCCCTGGCACCTGCCTCCCCCCACAGGCACCCAGGCCAGAATGCACTATGATAGCCCTGGGGGAGGTCTCTGCCCGTGTGCAGCTCTGAGGCGCGCAGACTGAGCCAACAGTGAGGAGCCGAGTATAGTCATCTCATTTCCCCCTAACCATGGGCTTCCATGCAGCAGGGAGGCCCAGCTGAGAGGGGAGACATTTTTATTGCCTTAAAATATCATTTGGGATTTGGACAACCTGGGCCTTTTATTATTTAAGAGGGAAGCTGCTTTAAGCTTCACTTAGGGGCAGAGAGAACTTAGTCAACAGAAGGAATTTAAGAAGTAAAGGAGGGAGGTGGTGGGTATAGCTCAGTGGTAGAAAGCGTGCTTAGCATGCATAAAAAATACATGAAATCAAGAAATAAGGGAAAATTGACACAACACTGTAAACTGACTATACTTCAAAAAAAAAACAAAAATAAGTGTAGGAAAATACATTTGCTTCACTGTTGAGTTTCATCTCATTCAATAACTGGGTTGGCTGGTGGGAAGAGGGTTTAACTCAGTGGTAGAATGAGTGCTTGGCATGCATGAGGTCCTGGGTTCAATCCCCAGCACCTCCATTAAAATCAATAACTAACTAAATAAACCTAATTACTTCCCCCCAAAACAACAAAAAATAAATAAATAAAATATTGAAAAAATTAAAGTGGGTCAGGAAAAATTGTGAAAGTTTCTGAAGTGGATTAAAACAGAAAAAGGCCAGAAGTCCTCCTGTGTTATCTGTGCCTTTCATTGCCTTTGAGCTATTTTATTTTATTTTATTTTTATTCACAAGATCATATTTTACATTTATTTTTATTTATTGAAGTATAGTTAGTTACAATGTGTCAATCTCTGGTGTACAGCACAATGTCCCAGTCACACATATACATACATATATTCATTTTAATATTCTTTTCTTTAAAGGTTATTATAAGATATTGAATATAGTTCCCTGTGCTGTACAGAAGAAATTTTTTTTATCTATTTTTATATACATCAGTTAATATTATCTCGGACGCCTTTGAGCTATTTTACATAAACACTGTAAGTTGCAGAGAATTGAGAGAAATATAGATGAATTCTGTCCAATGGAACACAATGAATTATCTCCCTTGGGATATTGACCACTTTTACACCTAGCTGTAAATTCATTTCCGCATTCCTGGTGGCATCTGTGTGTGCGTTCTTTATATTTTCCTTTGAAATAGTGGTAATATCTTACTGGTTCCCTCATTAATTTATGAGTTAAAGAAAATCTTTTTCACACATTCATCTTATATTTGTATGAAAGTCACACTCTCACTTTTTTTTTATTGAAGTATAGTTGATTTGCAATGTTGTGTTAGTTTCTGGTGTACACCATAGTGATTCAATTATACATTTATATCTATTCTTTTTCAGATTCTTTTCCATTATAGGTTATTACAAGGTATTTAAATATAGTTCTCTGTGCTCTACAGTAGGACCCTGTTGTTTATCTATTTTATATGTAGTGGTGTGTATGTGTTAATTCCAAGCTCCTAATTTATCCCTCCCCACCTTTCCCCTTTAGTAACTGTAAGTTTGTTTTCAGTGTCTGTGAGTCTATTTTGTAAATAAGTTCATTGTATCATTTTTCTAAGATTCCACATATAAGTGGTATCATGTAGTATTTGTCTTTGTCTGGTACCATCTTAGTTTTGAAACAATGATCATTTAACACCTGGTGACACTTTAGGTTAATGTGGGCCCTAAAATTCCTGTCTCCACATCCATTGCCTTGGGCTGGGATTTGAGATCCTTCAGTGTGTATGCTAAAGTAGCTCTTTGACCTACATAGTTCAAAAAAGCCATGGTCCTTGAGAAGAAGGTGTCTTGGTGAAGGTCTTCTAGGCAACCCCACTTGACTTACTCAACAATGACTTGGCCAGTTGCACAAGGACTTGCTTTGGTCTTTGCCAACTTTTCCTTGAAATAAACATCAGTGCACATTTGCTTGCCTGTTTATTCATTTAAATCAATCTGTTCTCTTCAGCTCTTCCCAGGGTAGACTTCTGACATGAGGATGAGGACGTGGGTCTCAGAAAATTGAGACAGAGCCTCTTGGACACTTTGCCTCTGGACTAAGTGGCAGGAAGTAGGAAAAGTCCATCCAGCGTTCCACTGGTGCCTCACGTTGACCTCAGTGAGACCCCCGCCGTTAGCGAGCTTCGTGAAGGCCCAGGAGCTCAGCACAAGGGCTTATCATCGGCATCAGGGAGTTTTGTTCTAAGTAGCCCCTTATCTCAGGGGTTCACGCTAAGAGTCCTTTGAAACAACAGCCTCAATTTTATTGGAATGGCCTATAATTTGTGCATTATTTTTAAAAGAAGAGACACACACAGGTTGGCAGATTTCTACCTCTTTCAATTACCATGTGACCCTCTTCTTTTTCTTTAAAAGCTCGAAAACCGTACCAGGAAATAGGAGTAAATGAATACATTCCAAGGCACGGAGAAGATGCTGGACATCCCCTCTGAGCAGCTGGGCCAGGCTGTCGGTGAATGAAATCAACCCGCACCCTCTGTCAAAAACGTGGTTTTTCAGTTCTATTCTGAGTCGTCCAATTTTTCATCTTCTTTCTGGTTCATTTTGCATCTCTATGCCTTGTCCACATGAGTATGCTCTATGAAAGGATGTTTAATTTTTTTTTGGTAAATTGAATTATAGTCACTGTGGGAAAACAACAATACAGAAAAGTTCAAAGAAGAGCTAAATAAGTGGTAGTGCTGCCGCCTAGAGCTTCATTATGGTGTTTTCTTCTTAGTCTTGATTTTATGAAAAGCGAGACACGTTTGTGACTAGAACCTACACTCCCTCCTTGAGTTTTTCTCCTGCTTTTCCCTCATTAAAGGAGGTTCCGGCCCCTGATCTTCTGTAACTGGGGGAAGGGGCCAGGCCCGGGGGCAGGGCAGCAGGCTGAAGCTGCGTCCAAGACCCTCCCTTTGCTGAATCTACTTCCACATCAGTGCTCGTTGATGGAAGTAAAGAGGGGCTTCTTCAGACTAGTGAGTGAGTGTTCAGCCCGTGGTAGAGGCTCAGGAACTATTTGTTGATTCACTCAAGGGTGGACATACCTGATGAATGATTTCTCTTAGATTGCTTTCAGTTTTATGAATAACGCTGTGGTGGACATTCTTGGTGGAAACCTTTGTCCACACTCTTGACTGTAGAAGTCAGTGAACTCACTGGGCAGTGAATATGCACAATGAGAATATTCTGGATTTTGCTGAAAATTTGCTGTTTAGAAATATTCTACCCGTTTACACCTTCATCAGCAGTGCCTGAGACTGCCCATCTTATCCTGCTCTTGCTAATGCCTGGTCATCATTCAGGAAAAAAATCTTTCTAGACCTAAATTACATCTTGTTTTTGTTTTAATGAACATTTCTTTGATTACAGGTGAAGCTGAGCAGTGTTTTTTCAGTGTGCGCATTCATTGATCTTTGTGTCTCTTCTTTAGTGAATTGAGCTGATTGGGGATCTTCGTCGGTTTTCCTGTTGGCTACACCAGCAAATTTTAACGGGAGGTGAATTTAGTCCTTTTTGCGCTGCTAAAAGCCGCAGAATACAGGCGTGAACTTAACTTAGTATGATGTAGGTTCTTCTTAAAATTTACTCAAAGGGTTAAACCACTGGAATAGTTGAACTACAGCTCGTAAGTTCCTCTCCGGCTAGCCCCCGCACACTAACAGAAGGAAACTTAAGGGGGACGATGAATAATTTTTGTCTGTAAGGTGACGCCATCTAGTGGTTGTTAAAGACGGTGCAGGAGCAAAAACGGATTGAAACGGACCTCTTTTAATTTTGCCATTTCTAGTCCAGGCTACCCGTATTTCAACCTGATTATTGATACAGCCTCCTAACTTGACTCCCCGACTTCATTCTTTCCCTCCATATAACATCCTTTACTTTTCAGAGTGATTGTTATAAAGTTGTAAAATCGGTGTCAGTTCTAAATCATCCAATACCTCATCATTGTCCTAATGATAAAGCTTAACCTTTTAATCTGGTTTACGAAGTCATCTGATCTAGGTCAGGGTTTGGCAAATATTTTCTGTAGAGGGTCACATAGTAAGTGTTTTGGATTTTCAGGGCACGGTCTGCTGTGACTTCTCAGCTCTGCCTGGGGACTCTGGATTGCCCTATAGGCCACCAGTGTTCCCTCTCAACCTCTATATTCTCTGCTGTCTGATTGCTCTGAAGTTCATGGTGCTTCCTGCCCAGGCATTAAAAGACCTAGTGTCCTTGGTCTCTTACGGGCCAAAGAGGGGGCCAACGAGCTGGTCTGGGGATAAGGGCTAGAAAAAAGGATGCAGTCTTTGGAGGCTTATCTAGATTACAAATAAAATAGATTTCCTCAAATGGCAAGCTTTGCCCACTATTCCTCTGCATGTTTGTGTGCAGACCCACTAACACACTAACGGGGTCTAGGCCAAGAGTTCAAATGGAGATCCAGCTGCTAGATGTCTCAACACTGCAAGGGCAGAAATCAAGCTAATGACTGCTAACTGCAGTGAGCTCTGTCCTGCCACCTGGACACATACACCTTAACAGCAATAATTAAAAACAAATATAAAACTGCCTTTTGATAATTAAAAAAACCCCCACAATTCAGGTTTTATATGACTGACTTGGAAAATTATTAAAGATGATGACATATTATTATGATAATGATTGGATGTTCTCGCCATGAGCTGGCAATGCTTGAGGACTGAGTTATAAAATAAAGATGGATGGGAGGAGGGTATAGCTCAGTGGTAGAGCACATGCATGAGGTGCTAGGTTCAATCCCCAGCATCTCCATGTAAATAAATAAATAAATACCCTAATTATCCCCCAGATAAATTTAAAAAAATAAAGATGGATATAACTCATATATTTACTCCATGAAGTTTACTTTTGCCTTCTTTTTAGCCAAATTATTATGTTGTTGAAATTAAGATTTTCACATAACTTATATTTTGTTGACAGTGATGACATGCAGTGCTATTCAAAGTGTGGTTCCAGGCCCCCAGTGGAAGAGACATATCCTTGGACAGTTTCCAGTGGATGTCGGTGTAAGAGAAATAAGATAAATGCTCACTCTCAATTTCTGTGCCAGTCTGCCATACCCACTAGTAACAAACAGTACAGACTAGCTGAACCCACACTTTGAGAATCATGGAAAGGGATTTTAAAAAGTACTTATAAACCAAAGTGAAGCAGAGTATATTTTCATAAAACTCTAAATTAAAATAAGTAAAACCTAAGAATTTCTTCTCTACTCGAGTTATTTTCTGTCCAAAATATTAACACTATCTACTCAAACTAAAAGCAGCTAAAAATAAAAATTCATGAATATGATCATTTTAAACAAAATTATTTAAATAAAGCTGCCATTTTAAATGTGAGCACTTAATAACATTTAAATGAATGTAAGTTTTAAACAGATATTTTTACATAAGTAAATCTATTGGTACCTCTACGTTAGGTGTCCATACTGTTGCCAGGATTAAGGAGAGGACTAGCCGTTCACCCGTATTTGGTCTAGACACGCACGTGCACACGCGCAAACATGTGTAAGAGCCTATGAGGTGGCCCATGTTGCCAATTCTTCCGCCTCTGTGAGCAACTGTGTGGTCACCATACTCACTGAGAAGTTTACCTGGATTCACAGGTTGGAAGACAGAGAGATGCAAAAAACGGATGCTTGATACTCCCACGAAGCGACACGTTAGTGTTTCCTTTTGCAGAGACATATGGAAGAGAAGGCCTGGACAGGTTGGCTCATTTCCCTTTTGTCTTACCTAAACCTTTCTGTTGCTCAGACCCTCTCTACACACCATCTCCAACGCTGCCCGACCCCCAAAGCTTCACGGTGTTTGGATGCAGTTGCCTTTTGAATTAAGGACCAGGGCAAGAGATGCAGAGAAATGTTTCCCCGGGGCCTGAACAGCGTTAGTCGTGAGAGCATATGTCCAGGGTGGTGGGTGGGCATATGTCAGTATAAGCTCCAGATTCCGAGGGACATGGTTCCCCCACAGGCACATGCGTGGTGATGACCGTTATTGACTTACTACTCGGCTTCGGAAGAAGAGTGATCTAGAGCCTCCCTAAAGAGAGGAGAAAGACAGGGAGGAGGACAATGGAAGAGATGGCTTACGAGCAGTCTCTTGTCTGGCCTTGTCCCTTGGACTAATTTGCAACCCAGATGCAGAAGAGCACGGCCAGGAGCTGAGTGAGCTCTTTCCCTGAGATTTCCCGAGACGTGGGGCTCGACAGAGCCGCTCTGGGCTTCCTTCCGACGACCTGGGGAAGCACTGAGTAGGGAGAGGAATTGCTTCCTTTTTGTACTTGCAGGGCTGCCCCGGTCCACCAAGAATAGGGAGTGTTGACGATCCCACTGTAAGGACGGTGGCCTTTTTTCGGAGGACTCCAGCCTCTGCGAAGAAGCTCTTCACTGAGGGAGAGTCAGTCCTCAAACCCAAACTCGGCACTGGCTTCATCAACAGCATCATCTCAGCCTGCCACATTGGAATCTGATGTCCCAAAGGACAACTTGGTGGCCTGACTCATCAGCCAGCTGCCAGCTGGCCCTCTGCCAATCACCGTGTTCCTGTCTCCTTTGTGCGGTGCGGACCTGGCTGGGAAGCTACCCTCCAGTTTATGGAAAGGTCTTTTGAGAGGCATCAATTTCCTTTACTTGAAAGTGGCTCTATATACTTCACTGAGTTTTCTTTTGAGCTTTGGGATTTCTCTTAAATGTAGAAAAATAATTTAATGTCTGGCTGGAAAACAAACCCACCCCCTTTAGATTTCCTCCGAGTTGATGAAATCTCCTGTCCTTGAGGAGCTGAGCTTTCTCTGTGCCTGGCATCACATTGAGAGAGAATTTAGTGCCACCTTCTGGCCTGGTCACTTCTTCGACTCTCTAAGAATCGTGACGAATCCTGGGAGAGGACAGCTTTTTTATTATTTATGAGGCAGGGGTGCTGGTGCATTTGGGCAATTAGTGGAGACGGTAGGTTGCACACTTGGCTGGACCCTGGCTCCAATGTGTTTAAATTATGCAGGTGTGCTTCTTAATTAAGAAGGGATTTTTTCCAGAAGGGAAACACCAACCTCGTTTCTGGGATGCTCTTTCTGCCTCAAGGGGTCACCTGTAGCCTTTTAGACTAAGGAGGTTGGCCTCTAAAGGCTTCTTACAAAAAAAATGGAAAAAGTTTTTGTTGATCCTTTATCAGTGGAAGAGAGGAAATGAGATGGTTATATCACAGAAGGATGACGGGGAGATAACTTTCATTTTTCACATTCTAATGGCTTCATGGTCAGGCTCCTCATTAAAGTGTGAAAGCCAAGAGCCGTGGCTGGGGAGTTAATTACTGATCAGAGATAGTTTCAGAAAACATTGTGAAGAACTCGCCTAGCTACAGATAATGACAGTAATTGATCGCTGGGAGAAGGTGATTTTGTACAACGAAAATTGTGGCTGTAAACAATCACATCCATCTATTTCCAGACTGGGAAAGGATTCAGGAGACCTGGCATAGATTATTCTGTTGCAGGCAGAGGTGCCTCCAGGAGTCAGTCACAGTGCTGCAAGGTGAAGAGAGGGACTGAGATTCAAGCCCCAAATCCCACTCAAGTCTCCTTTAAGCTCAGTTATTTGACTAACCCTCCCTGGATAACTTAAGCAATTCTTCAATTCATCTTTCTGGTATAAATACAATGTCAAATATAAGTAGAAACATAATTAGAGAGTAATAAAAAATGTTAAAACTGTGAGTGGGATTTTAGGGGCTTATCTTGAAAAGCTCAAAGAAGATGAAAGCAGGGTGCTGTGTCTGGGTGTGCAGGTTGTGTACTGCCCAACTTTGGGAGGTGCCATGTACCTTATGAACATCTCAGCTTTTTATATTTGTTAGGACAATTGTTCTGGCCAATGGCAATAAAATATCTCTGAGAAAAGGATACCTTTATCAAATTTGCATAACTGTAAAGTGTGGGCTAGGTTTGTAACCACACAGACTGCAAACTAACATCCCCAGGGCAAAATGTAGCTCGTGTTTGCTTGTCTGCTTGTCTGTTTGAACTGTAGACGGAGCTGCCTGGCATTAAAAAAATGAAGTTTTGAATTATTTGCTAACGTTTAAACATCAGATACATTTACATAAAAATCTGGATTCCTGGTTTCGGTTGGAAAAGGGACTTTAAGGAACCTGATTTCCTGCATAACAATAAATAGCCAAAGCTCGTGTTAAAGTTTCCCTTTAGATGAAGACAGGGCTCTCCAGTTTGTCATAACCCTATCCCCTGTTACTAGACCCTTGACAGTGACGGCCAATGTCAGTTGCTATTTATAATTACACTTACCCTTTAGTTTTTCCTTAGAATTAAGAGGCAAGTAATATAATTCTCACGTCCATGTCTCTGTCAACTGTTTGAAAACCAAAAATAGAAGAAGACAGCATAGTTTTTCAATAAAACAAATGGCAGAGAGCGTATTTTTTATTGCAGGGAAGAATATTCCCATGTGTTTAATATACAAAATACGACTGTGTTGAATGAATACAATATCTGGCCCCAGGAGGCATTTGAGTTTGTAAACTCTGCAGTGAAAAGACCTATGAAAATGTAGTTTAAGGGACTCTGAATGGAAAAAATCCGAGAAAAGGGAACAAGACTTCAATGAGAAAAAGCGTTCCAGCAGCGTTCTGCAGCCACACTCTGTGTCCTAACCTTTCATTCCAGACTCTGGGGAAGAGTCTAGAGAATGGGGGCCGCTCACTTCCAGGTGCCAGGACTCCCCATACTTCTTTCACCAGAGCATGGATCGTTCTGGTCATGGCTCCGTCGGTGACCGCGTGGGCATCTGCAGTGTCTACCGCTGCACCCACAGCCTGGGATGGGGCTCGGCACCTTGAGGCGTCCGTTAAAAAACACCGAATGTGACACCTGCTTGCGAGAAGCAGGAAGGGGACGGCTGGTGGTGGCTGGAGCCGCAGCACAGGAGCGGAGAGAAGGGAATCATACCATTTGGAATTTTGGGGTGGCAAAAAAAGAGACTCAATCTCGTTTAATTTAGGCATAAAAGGAATGTATTGGAGGGTTGGGGGCATTCCTAGATTAAAAGGAAACTCTGTAGGACCTTTCCTTTGATCAAGATGAGGCCGCAGGCAGCTCTGGGCAACCAGATGGCCAATCCCAGCGCTTTAGGGCACGTGTCCACGTTCTCCCGCTGTGTTTTCTGTGGTCTGGTTACTTGATACAAGAGCGGGAGGAACAGAATCTGATTGGCTTCAGTTTGTGTCACTCTCCAGGGGAGGGCGGAGAAACATGATTGACAGTCTCGGCCAGACCGGAAGCTTTGGGGGCAGGGGTCTCAGGAAGGACCGGATCTGCTGGGCGGCGAAGCTCCAGCCTCAGTGCCGGGCGGGTATGTGCTCCATGTGTGGCGACCTGTCCCCAGCCCTGTCCCCGGGGCTGGCGGACTCTGCTCCTGTCCCCGCCTCACCTCCAGCCGCAGTTACCCCCAGGTAGGTGGTGACCTGACCTGGCCATACATGGAACTTGCTAGGGGTTGGTGTTGCCCACTCCACCTTGGTTAGCGCGCCGGCTTTCCAGCTGGAGAAGAATCATAAACTCTGGAAATTTGGCTTCAGGAATGAAAGTCTAGTCACAATAGCAGTTTCTGCTGCTTCCCACGAGCTGGGTACTGGCTGTGTGATTTACCCGTGTTGCTCCATTTGAGCCCCACGTCTCCGGCAAGACACTCGTTTTACTTACGAGTATGAGATTATGATACTAAAAAATTAGAGGCTACAGGTCATTAGCTGGTAGAGTTCGATTCAAATCTAAATCAGAGTGGTCCAGAGCTCAGGGTTCTACCCGCCACCCAGAACTCTCCCACATCCGAGCTGACATAGAGAAGCCTTTGGACTCTGGATAAACTTTAGGCGTTCTTAGGCTCTGAGTTACAGGACTTCTGGTAAATTCCAGTTCACTGAGGGCTCGGAATTTTGGTTGTCAAATATTATTGGTGGTTAACATTTTTTTTTTGGCAGCGGAGTTTTCCCCTAGTTCAAACAGAGGAGAGAATGTGAAAGTCTGAACTCTGCCCAACAATGCATCACGTTCTAATGCTCCCTGTCCTGAGCAGGGTGGCTTGATAAACACCTCAACCGCCAGAATTTAGTTTTTTTCCTCAAATGCCAAGGTTTTACTGGTTGTTCAGATGATATAGTGACTCTTCATAAATCTAAATTTATTCTGTGTAAGGGACTGTTCCATATTCTGGGATTATATGCATTAATCTGTACTTTTTGGTGATACAGTGTACTTTCTTGTGTGAAAAGATGATGCTAGTAAATAATGTAAAATAATTTTTTTTTATTAAGTATAGTTGACTTACAATGTTGTGTTAGTTTCTGGTATACGGCTTAGTGATTCAGTTATGCAGATATATATATTCTTTTTCATTATAGTTTATTACAAGATATTGAATCTAGTTCCCTGAGCTATACAGTAGGACTTTGTTGTTTATCTATTTTATATATAGTAGTTTGTATCTGTTAATTCCAAACTCCCAATTTATCCCTCCTCCTGCCTTTTCCTTTTCATAACCATAAATTTGTTTTTAATGTCTGTGATTCCACTTCTGTTTTGTAAATAAGTTCATTTGTATCATTTTTTAGGTTCCACATATAAGTGATATCATATGATATTTGTCTTTCTCTGTCTGACTTACTTCACATAGTATGATAATCTCTAGGTCCATCCATGATACTGTAAATGGCATTGTTTCATTCTTTTTTATGGCTGAGTAATATTCTATTGTATATATATATACCACAACTTCTTTATACAATCATCTATTGATGGATAGTTAGGTTGCTTCCATGTCTTGGCTATTGTAAATAGCACTGCTATGAACATTGAGGTGCATGTATCTTTTCAAATTAGTTTTCTCTGGATATGTGCCTAGGAGTGGGATTGCTAGATCATAGAGTATGTCTATTTTTAGTTTTTTAAGGAACCTCTTTACTGTATTTCATAGTGGCTGCACCAAACTACATTCCTACCAACAGTGTAGGAAGGTTCCCCATTCTCCACACCCTCTTCAGCAGCTAGTAAATAATGTTTTGCTTTTTACATAGTACAGTAAAAAATTTATGCCTTTTCTAACAGTCCTTGTGCCATTTTGGGGGCTCTGAAGTTTTGAAATGTTACCAGTTCATGAAATTCAACTTTTGAACCACTAACCTGGATAGCCTCATCTGATAAAGGCATAGTAAATATATGCATCTATAGGGTGCCAAAATCTAAGACTCCAGTGAGGAGTAAAAGAAAATATAAAAAAAACCCGTTAGAAATAAGTATACATAAGAGTAGGAAAATATTTGTCGTTTTTACAGCTTCCTAGTACTTCTTTGTACTAAGTATTCTGTCTTTTTCATCTTAGCCATTCTGGTGGGAGTCCAGTGAAAAGTCTGTTTATTAAGGTCAGTTTTTTATCTTTTCTGGTTTTGAAAGACGTTGAGGTTGCTTCTGCTTTTTTGCCATGATGAGCAGTTTCGTGTTGAACATTCTTGTGCAAATCATCTTTTTTTCCTGTCTATTCTTATTTTTTATTTTAGTAAATTTCAAACCCAGGAAAGCAGAGAGCATGGTGTAAAGATACCTATATTCACATCTCCTAGGCTTAGTAATTGTTAATATTTTGCTGTATTTGTTTAAACTATTTTTTTCCCAAATTTAAGGTGAATTAGACACCAAAACATTTTATCCCTAAATATCTCAGTGTGAATCTCTTAAAAATGAGGATTGTTTTCTTACATGACTGCAATTCTGTATCACCCCTAACGACCTTAACAGTAACTCCTGAGTATCACCTAGTATCTTGTTCACATTCAGGTTTTTCCTAGTAGTGTCCCAGATGTTTCTCACATCAGAATCCAATCAAAGATTCCAAATTATACATTACATTTGGTTGTTATGTTTTGTCCTTAAAGTCTCTTCTGATTTAGGATAGTAACATCCCCCACCCACATTACCTTTTTTTCATTAACACTGTTTTGAAGATGTAAGACCAGCGTCCTGCAGAACATAAGCGTTTAGGATATGAGGTTGCTTCCTTATGATGATGCTTCACTTGTTCATATCTCACCTAAATTTTCTGCAAACTGGAAGTTGTATCTAAAGGCTTGAATAGATTCAAGATAAACGTTTTGGCAAGAATATTTGGTAGAGGTACCAAATGTATACTCCACGTTGCGTCACAACAGAAAACATACTGTCTAGCTGTCCCCCCATTCGAGCTGCTAATGTTGATTATTGGGTTAAGATTAGGGGAGTCACATCTCTGCTTTGCATAGTTAACAGATTTCCCCTTGAAAACAGAAAGTAATCTGTGGAAGTCTACGCTGGCCTCATGCAAATGTCCACTCCCCACCGTTTGCCCTAATTGCTGGTTCTTGTCTCAATCAAGTATTTCATTCTGGCTTGCAAAATTTGATTTGCAAATTCTACCATCTCTTCTACATTGAATAGCTGACATTCTTCTGTAAAGAAGAGATTTCTTTCATCTACTGGGATTATAAGGTTATAGTTCCTGCTAGAAATGTAGGACAAATGCTTAATTCGTTCCCATTAATTACCATTTTTAGAGTAAGGAGATGGTATTAAGTTCTCTCCAGTGATGGCAGGTACGTTTCAGTTTGTTCTGTTGTCACCCTTCTTATGGATCAGTATGGATTCATGGATTTTTATGTATTTGCTGTGTTTCAGTTACAGCCATGACTTTCATTCTCAGCTTGTCTCAACTTTGGCCATTGGGCTCCCCTTCCTTCAGACGTGAACCCATTACTACTCACTTTATGTTTTCTTGCTTTCCTGGCACAACAGTATGTCCTAGATTGTATTATATTCTTGTGCGAAAATGAAAATGATTGTCTAGGCTTACCTCTGAAAATTGGAACTGTTGGGTTATGTGCATTTAATATTTTGAAAAAGAACATCAAATTGCCCTCCAAAATACAGAGATAATTTATTGTTCCACCTGCACTGTGAGAGTCCTTGGGATCCCCATCGTCCTTCGCTTTCGCCAGCTCTTGAGATCATTAAACTTAAGTAAATGTTCCAATCAGATGGCTGAAAATGGTATTTTTTTAGGAGAGGGGAGGTAATTAGGTTTATTTACATATTTATTAATTTACTGATTTATTTAATTGAGGTAGTGGGGATTGAAGCCAGGACCCTGTGCATGCTGGATGTGCACTCTACCACTGAACTATTTCCTCCTCCTGAAAATAGTGTTTTAATGTTCCTGTTTAATTTTAATTTTCCAGTTGCTAGTAACATTTAGCATATTTTAATATGTATTTATTTACTTTTTGAAAATATTATTCTTTCATTTCCTTCCTTATATTCTTTACTCATTTTTAAATGGGTGACTGCCATTTGTTTTTTAAAAGACTTAACCTACTAAGTCATTTAGCGTGAAAGCAGGCCTAGGATTTTTATTAGTAGTGGTTACCAGAGGTAGCGTGTTCTCCATCGCTTCCACTGGGTGTCACTGTTCACCTGTTTAGAGAATAGAGACCAGTCCTGGGGAACAGGGAAGGATGTCTGTGGTTAAAATTTATAGATGGCTACCTGGCCTTCTACTTGCTTGGGCATGAGGTGCTCGGGAGACAGCCTCTTTCTATAGAGAAGTCAGCTATCTAAACATAAATGGACTTTTTTTTTTTGAATTAAGCTTAGTTCAAAGTCAGGTTGAATGGCTGTATGCCCCTCTCTTGGCCCTTTAAGAAAATGTCTTTCATTTAAAATGAGGGCATAGGAATGAACACAAGCCATATTTAAAGGCCTTTGAATAGATCTGCACAGAGATTAAGACGCTTTTGCCTTTTGGAGGATGAAATATTTCCTCCTGCTGAGAAACCCGTTGATGATAAAATACGCACCTAGTGTTTGGCAAGACTGTGGGCGTGGCGTGCAGTCTGACTTCCCTCTTTTCCTCTCTAAGCTGTTTTCACCCTGCAGGGGCTCTGCTTTTGCTCCTTCACTATTAACTGGAGAAGAGGTCACCAAGTGAATTATGTTGATTAAAACCTAATCCTTCGTAGGAGTTGGTATCTATTTTAAAAAACTTTTTGGACTGTAATATGCAAATAACAGTGTCCAAATCATAAGTGTACGGCTTAGATTTTCACATGCTGAACACACCCATGGAAGGAGCTCTGATGTCAGGAAATGGACGGTGACGAGCCACCCCGTAGCTCCCTGCCTGCCTCTCTCTAGTCACCCCTCCTCTGGTTCCCCCCCAAAGTAACCATTGTCCTGACCTGGCTCTCCAGAGATTAATGTGTGATGTTAATGGACTCAAACAGCGTGCACTTTTGTGTGTCTGGATCCTCTCCCTCAATAGTATGTTTGTGAGATTGATTCGTGTTGTAGAGTGTAGTTGTAATATCTTTTCGTTGCATTATAATACTATGTTATGTGAACATGCAGTGATTTATTCTACTCCTGATGAGCACTTGGGAAGTTTTTAGTTTTGCGCTATTGTGACTCGTACTGCAGTGACCATTCAAGTGCACATCTTTTGGGGGACATATGTGGAATTATTGGGACCTAAGGTGGCATGTGCTCAGCTGTGGATACTGCTAAAGACAGCCTTCTGAAGCAGCTTGCATCCACTGACACATCCTTGTTTGAGAGTTTCAGAACTTCCAGTCCCCACTAGTGCCTAGAATTTCTGTCTTGTTCATCTTAGCCACTCCAGTGGGAGTGTAGTGTGAGCCTATTTATTAAGGTCAGTTATTTAGTATGGGGATTTTGAGGGTTAAGTTCTTTGCTCACCTGAGAAATCAAGGAAATAGAATATTTGTAAAAGAAAGCAGAGGTTCAGAAAAGGATTACTAGGGCTTAAAACATTTACTAGCTCACGGATTGCTATTCTGGAAAAACTGTTAAGTGAATTTACTTTGGTGGAAGCTCCCCGCTCCCCGCCGCTGCCCGCCACATACACATTAGCGTAAAAGCAGAAAAGGAATGCGGTGTAGTTTCCTTCCTTCTTAACTTTCAAAATGATAATTGCTGTTCTATCCTGATTATAAGAAAGGTCCACGATCATTATAAAGTTTCAAATAATATCGTACCACAGAAACTTGAGAAAAGGAATCCTGAAATATCATGAATGGTGATATAACCCAGCTGCTGAGTGACTCTGTTCTACTCGACTGTCAGGTGGAGTTGAGCTAAAGAGTGTAACTTTTTTAAGGAAGGAGGGAAATGCGGAGGAGGCAAGGCAAGTCTGCGGAAAGGGCAGGTGACCCCATCTCAAGCTATCCCATGTCGGGAAGCAGGGAGACAGAGGGAGGGACCCAGTGTCACTGGAGTTCTCCTGGCTCTGTTTCCCTGGATCAGGCTGGTGAAGTGGGTGCCAGCTAACAGCGGGATTCCTTACTCCTGGCAGAACAGGCACGCGGTCCAAAGCCCAGACTCCTCCCTAGTCATTTCATCCGGAGCGGGCTCCTGCCACCAGGGGTGCCCTCTGCCAGCCGGCGCTGGATGGCTTTGGAGCCTGGACCTGACTGTGGGACTCCAGGTGGGCTGGCACCAAATCCCCTTGGTCATTCGTTACATTCACTTTGTAATAACTCCAACCCGCATTTTATGTGGTTAGATTTTAGGGTCCTGTTCATCACATTACAGCGAGGTTTTAGTATATTAATCAGCAAGTGCCATCTGAAACTGTAGCCTCTTTAGCCTCACATGATCCCACTGCCACCCTTTAGGTGAGTGTGATCCCAGAAGTCTCTCTGAACATAGAAGGAGCTGGTTTTTTGTGAGCACACCTGACTTGGGAGAGTGTTGGTCTGGAATGGAGAGAACTGGGGATGGTAGGTGGATAGAGAGTTGTCAGCAACCAGGACGGATTGGTGAGCACTTACCAGGGGAGGGGGACGGGTGGACTTCCTAAGGGACACAGACTGTATGATGTAAAGCAGATCCCGGAGCTTGCAGTGTCTCTGGGGACACATGATATACATACAAAATGTAAATAAGTTATGGGTTTATCATTTCAGTGTTGAAAACACCAGTGAACACTCGGTTCTAAGAGTTGGGCCAATCTAGGAAGACTTCTTGGAGGAGGCAGGCCTTAACAGCTGCAAATCCAAAGTCTTAGACCCAGTTTGGAATAGATACCATAGGACCAAGTGGCCACACGGAGCTGGGTTCACACCCCTCTGGGTTTGGCCGAGTCTCCTACCACCTTCTGAGTCACACTGCAACAACAGCTTCCTTCTCTCCCTCTGGGTTCTCTTCTCTCTGAGTTGCTGAAGGGCAGTCAGACTGAGTTCCCAGTGCCCGTCCCTAAGTATAACCCAAATAAATCCCAGGTGTCTCTGGCTCAGTTTAAACATAGGAATGGAATTCTAGAAATGTATTCTAGACCAAATTAAAGAGACTTTAACATGTAAGTTCATTTCTAAGAGAGAATAAAAGGGGCTTTAATTTATAGCTTATGCTTATGAGGAGACTTCTAGCAAGTTCTTCCCTCCATCTGTTGCTTTTCTCATTGCGTGTGATTCCCCCAGGGCCTCCTGTCACTCGCACCCGGAGACGTGCTCTCCTGGACTGGCCAGCCTTGGTCTCTTCCTCCAGGGCTCCTCTTCCTTTTCTCCCAGATGTTACGGGATAAATTCCCATCCAGTCTTTACCTCCTTCCTTGGGGGCTGGATGGGAGAACGAAGGGAGTTTAAACTGCTTTGGGATCTCTGTCATTGGAGAGATGTTGGTAAAGAATGGAGTTTGTATCAACTACACCTTGATGCCAGCCTGTGCTTCTGGAACTTGGTATTGCTCTGAGGCTGAACCTGCGTGCCCTGAGGTGGCTTCTCTCACAGGTTCCCTCCGAAGTTCCCTGTGAGTAACTGTCACTGTCCGCTACACCCCCGCACCATGCTCCCTTGCTTCCCCCAGGGGTCCCTGGCATTGTCTTTTCAGGTCAAGGGAGGAAAAGAAAGATGGAGGAGTAGCCAAGGGAAAGAATCTGATGAGAATACAGTCTGATGAGACCTGTGTTTGATCATCTCACCAACATGTATGCATGTATGAAGGGTGTGCATTGTGGGGTCCTCTGACCCCGTGAGGCCACTGGGCTCCAGAGGGGAGAGGCCTGGGTGTCAGTGTTCAGGCAAGCCTCACGTTGGTGTTACTTTAAGCATTTGCACTGGCCCCTGTCTTTGGGCCCATGGAGCAGTCTGCGAGGACAGGGACAGCCTTTTCCTTCAGTCCCCTTCTTAGCCCAGAGCTCTCTGTAGTCCGTTCTCAGATAACTGATGAGTAACTGATCAGGATGAGGAGCAAGGGAAGCAGAGCCCCCATATGGTTGGAAACCACGTGCTCCAGCAAGTCCCTCCAGTTGGGCCACCAGAGAAGGATTCAGAGGAGGCGGCTGTTGAGTAAACCTGACAAAGGGCAGGAGAGGACGGCCCAGATTGGGGTGAGGGATGACTTTGGGGTGTTTGCATGCGGATGCGTGAGCAGATCACTTCGACTGAAAGGACAGTAGTAAGCATCAAATGGGCACAGGTTGAACGTGACCTTGAGTGCCAAGGGCATGATTTTGAACTTTGACCTGAGCGCAGTGGGGACCACTGTTGCTTTGCAAATAAAGAAGAGGCAGAATCAAAGCAGTTCTCCTGTGAGACAGACTTCTTCCTGAAATACAGTGCAGCAGAGCAAGAGGCAGAGGAGCATGCCAGAGTTGGGATCGTGGACCCAGCGTTCAGAATGTCTGTTTCCTAGTCCCGGCCTCTACTGCTCACTGTGAGCATGGCGTGACTCAGTTTTCTCATCTGCAGAATGGAGACACTCTTAGTACCTACCTCATAGGGTTACAGTGTGGAGTAAGTCGAGTGCTTATAAAATGGTAAACATTATACACTGCTTCCCACAGTGCCTGGCACCTGCTGTATTCCTGGTAACTCCTTGCTGCCATTTTTGTTACATTGAATGGAGGAGCCTGCCTCTCTCCTCTCCGTTCCTCTTTCCTCCTCTGCAGTTCTCCCTGCATTGGGGGACATTTGCTTTGCTCTTTCACTGTCTGTCTGATATTTCTTAGGAGAACTTTGCTTCCTCATCTTTAGGCCCTGGAATGTGTTTCCTAGACCTCAGCTGGCAGCAACCAGTCAGCAGAAATTGTTGACTTACTTCACTTCCATTGCATCATGTCCTTGGATGTTAACCTTTATTTTCCCAAACCTGCTTCTTCCTTAAAATATAGGATAGTAATAGCATCCTTTTCTCCAGGTGGTTTTGAGGACTGAACAAGTGCCTGTACGTGAAGAGCCTAATGCAGTGTCTGCAGCCAAGTGTTCAGTGAAGGGCCGGCTGCTGCCTTTCTGTCCCTCTTCAGAACTACGGCTCAGGCAACTCTGCACCCAGGATGCCACCCTCCTGACTCTCTCACATCCTCACCTATTGAATTACCGCCTGTCTTTTAACCAGAAAATGTCTTCTCCAAGAAGTTTGGTTTCTCCTCTCTCTAAGTAGTTCTTTAGCTTTTATTTTCTCTACCGCTGTACTAGTCTGCTACAGCTCCTATGACAAAACACCGTAGAGTGGATGGACTAAACAACAGAAATGTATTTCCTCGCAGTTTTGGAGGCCAAGAGTCCAAGTTGCAGGCGTCAGCAGCGTTGGTTTCCCCTGAGGCCGCTCCTTGGCTTGCGGATGGCCACCTTCACACCGTGTCCTCTCGTGGCCTTCTCCTGTGCGTGCACATCCCTGATGTCTCTGCCTCTTCCTATGAGGACACCAGTTCTGTTGGGTTCGGGCCCTAGTCTTATCACCTTATTTAACCATAATTACCTTAATTAAAGGCCCTAAGCTGAAACATAGTCACATTGGAGGATGGGGCTTCAACATACGAATTGGGGGCACACAGTTCAGTCCATTAATAAACACACATTTCACACTCATCATATCTTAGCTTGCTTTGCAATAATTTGTGTGCTTGTCACGTGTAAATAGGATGGTTATGCGAGGTCAGATAACATTTGGAAAGTAGAATTTCTTCCCAACCACCTCCGTGGGTGGAGTATATTCCTCTGCCCTTGACTTTGGTTTTGGCTGTGGGACTTTCCTTGACCAGTGGGAAGTTAGCAGATGTGAGCAGAGTCTTGAGATGTGCTTCCAGGGTTAGAGCTGCCGCCTTCAGCTGTTCCATTTCTCCACAAACAGAACACCCCTCAGTAGCTGCCGATCCAAGAAGGATGAGAGACACGCAGAGACACCTGGGCTCAACCTGCCGCCTGAAACCAAGCCCAGGTGAATTACCGCTAACCTGCAGACATGTGTGCAGGAAATAAGTGCCTGTTGTTAGATGCCCCTGAGGTTTGGAAGGATGCCTCTGGTTTGTTATGCAGCATTGTTAGGGTAACAGCTGACCAATACAATGAATAATTTATTAATTTCTTACCATGTCCAAGAACCAGTGCTGAACAGTTTAGATGCATTAGCCCATTTAATTGTCAAAGGACCCCTACAATATAGATATGTATATTTTCTCCATTTAATTGACGGGGGAGCCGAGGGTCAGAGGTTTTTCCTGGGGCTGTGCAGCTCGTCAGTAGCAGCGCTAGGATGTGAGCCCAGGTCAGTCTGATGCCTGTTAGAGGGTCTTGCACTGTGAGACTCAGGACAGAAGCAGTTTCTTCTTTCAAAGCCTGGACTGAAATTTCCAGGTTTCTGGCTTCTGCTCTGTTGTCTTTTCTTCCCCACAGAAAGCTGCTATTTGCAGCATCTTCCCAAACCACCTTGGGGAGGGGAGTGTGGATCTAGTGGCTCTTTTTGAATTGTCTGGATCAAGCGCTGTGGAATTGCTTTCTCTTAGAGATGCTGCAGCAGCAGGCTGCTTCCTGCTAGCATTGTGGATGCTGTGTGCGGCCATGCAGGCTTGTTTGGTCTATGGGATGAAGCTCCCAAATCTCCTAACAGCCGGTTTCCAGTAACTCTCCCATGCTAGTCTTCTGTACCCCGCCTGCCCAGCAGACAACATGGCATGTCTTTATCTTTTTCTTTTTTCCCTCACTGCTGCTTCTTTCTTGGTCTTTTTCTACCTGTTTGCTGATTCTTGGTTTGGGGGCATACGGTTGAATCAATTAATTGAGGATTTGCAGAATCACAAATGCAGTTATTAAAGGATGGTGTAATTAACTTCTTCAGACTAATTGAAAATTTTCATTTAGAAGGAGAAGCAAGTGCCTTCTTGCTTAAATGACTTTCTCACATAAAACAACTCTCATGAAAAGATCCTTTAATGTGTATCCATAAACCGGAGACCTCTCGGCTGCCGCAAAACTTTGAGAAAAGAATTAAGTCATTTCTCTCTCTTCCTCCTCCCCCCTCTCTAAAACTGTCCTCAGGGTTATACAGCTTCCTGCAGTGCATTGTGCTGCTTCTCAAGTCACCCAACAAGGTCAGGACAAATGGGCCAGAGGAAGGAGCTTCAGGCACCATGTACCTTTTGACTGGGAGAGCGGAGAAAAGAGGAGGAAGTGGTGGGTGTCTGCGTCTCTTGTTTGGCATCTCACACTGCGTCTTCCGGTGCTAGTGGCTCCTTGATTTACCCTGGGGGACTGGACCTCGCGCTCTTTCTTGGGTGGGGCTTTCCCATCCTCAGGCTTCAGGGATGCTCACATGAACCCAGGTCTCTCCAATCAAATGATAGCACTTCCTCATCCCAGGAAGTCATTGGTGGAGGAGTTAGCATGTGACCACTGGTATGTACCAATGAAGCACAGTCTGAGATCGCTGCTGGAACTGCAGAGCCAGAGAAGCTTAGTTCCAACTAGGATTCTAAACTGCCGGGATATCTGCCTGCACGTCTTGGTGCCATTTTGCCATTGGGAAGGGAAAGCACACCTGAGAATAGAGCTGGCACCTAGGAAGGGAGGGTCAAGGAGTAGGTGTCACAGGAACCATCTGAGGACTTGGATCCTTCTTGCCTGAATTAGCCTTTGCCCCTGAACTTCCCAGTTGTATGTGCCAACATATTTACAGGATTTTTTTTCTCTTAACCCAGATTGGATTGGGTTCTGATGGTCCCAACTCACAGAAACTGTCTAATACAGCATTAGAGAATAAAGTGCCGACTGTGGGTAACAACAAAGGGCAGATTATGCTCATCATCACAGGTGGTGACAAGCGCGAGGCAGGCCTCTTGAGCTGGGGGCGTAGCTGGTCTTGGAAACCTAGAGGGTGTGGACCACTACTCTGGGGCTTTTGGTCTGGCCTCAGGCATTCTTGGGATGAGTTCCACTCTTTATGAAGGCTAGTGGGGGGCAGCAGCCAAGGACCTATGCAGTCACGGACCTTCACTCCTGCAGACACACTCTGGGCTCCAGCAGACAGGCTGTGATCCTGGGCTCTGTGGCCAGCGGACTTTGGTTTGAAGCCCCATTCTGTTGCCTGCAGGGGGCATGGCTTGGGGACAAGCGTTGGCGGTTTCTGAGCTGCAGTGTCTTCACATGTGAAGTGGGAATAGTATCTGTTTCTACTCCATGGTGACTTGCCGGAGGTTCTATGGGCTCTTGCTTTTGGGGTGCTTAACCCAATGCTTGGCACTGGTGAGGTGCTAAACGTGTCAACTGTTACTGCCGATGGCGGGCTTTGCACCAACTACCATATTTAATGGAGAATTGGGACAGCCAGAAGTAACTTGGCCACAGGTGGTCTCTGCCCATCAGTGGGAAGAGTTTTTAGTAAGAGAAGTTCTGTCAATATGCCTCTATTCCTCACTCACTTATTCAGACTCCTAAGAAGGAAATCAATTGGGATTTCACAATGAAAATAATACCAACTGATGCTCGCTGCGTGCCTGCAGCGTGTGCAGAACTTGAGCCTGCTTCATTCAGGCCAGCCGTTTGGAGCAGATGGTTTTTGGTTCCACCAGAGGGCACAGGATGCAGTGAGATTTCAGTGGGTGGCCACAGGAATTCTTGAGGTTCAGGAACACTTGGGTGATGAAAAAACTGTGTCTGACAGTTAAGAGCAGCAGGGGAGCTGTCCACAGCCTGAGTCCTGCAGGCAGCCTCGGAACTTCAGCTGAATGATAAAGATCTCTGTTTAATCCTTACAGGAACCCCAAGTGGTAGATGTGATTATTTTCTCCATTTATACTAAGAGGGAAGATGTTTGGAGAGAGTGTGTCGCTTTCCTGCAGTGGCACCTGTCACGTGAGAGGAGAGACTGGGAGTTAAACTGAGATCTCTCAAGGGCTTAACCCCTGAACCACACCATCTACATGGTTGAATTGGTTTTAGTAGCCAGAAGAGGAAACGCTGGACCTCCAACTGAGTTCCTGTCTCAGCCTTTGCTTCAGAGTAGCCTGATTTCCCTCTGCCAGGGTGTGTAGAAGCCTGTTTTGCAAGGAAGCAAGAGAAGGTTCTAGGTGGTTTGGTAGCACCCACGTCATCGTAGCTAACGACTGGCAGCTCATAAATACTTGTCTGACAAGTAACTGATTAACTGGAGAGGTACCTTCAATCTGGGAAATGCCCTGTCCCTGCGCCCGGGTCCAGGAGGTAATTTAGCATCATGCCCAAGTTTGTAGGATTTAGAGCCAGGCTGATTGCTTTCAGATCCTGGCCTCTCCATTCACACGCAGTGATTTTGTTCGTTACTTGACCTCTCTCCGCCTCAGTCTCCTCATCTGTAAAGTGGAGATTCTGAAGACGTCTGTGTTTATACTAGGTCATTGTTGGCACTGAATGAAATACTGCAGCGTGTCTGGATATGCTGACCGTTCAGCGAGTGTTCGTTCTTTCCGTGATCTCAGCTGCCTTTCTTTAACCTCCGCGGGGATGGATTCCTCCCACGTGGTGGAGTTTTCCATCATAACTGCCTATCACTTTCTGCCGTTATCCTTGTCCCATTCTCTCAGACATACCGGGAGAGAGCAATTTAATTTTAAAATTAGCACTTATCTTTGCCTCTCTACCTAGGCCCTGTGTCATTATAGCAGCTGTTTGGTGTTTATCTGAAAAAGCTCTTTGGTTAATAATACGCTACTGGATTGCTGTGGAGCGCCGATTGTGAGGCAGTCGGGAAAACAGCACCAAGCAAAGTAAACACAGCCATAACCTTTTCTTTTCTTTGCCTCTTGTGCTCTCTGAAAGGAGCGCACAGCTTCTCTTTCTGTGGCTAACTCATAAATGGAGGGAGCAGGTAATAAATATCATGAAGCTGATGGATTTCCAGGGAGCCTGAGAAAGGGAGAGGGAGGCTGCGGGAAAAGCCAGAGCAGTGTGTGGGTGAACCTCAGAACCGACCCCCTCACCCCTCTGGAGGCACAGGAGTAGGATGAACACCCCGATGGAGGAGAGTGAGGTTCTAAATTCCCATAATGGCTGGGGAGGTTTTCTATCTGGGGAGGCTGGCATGTCCTAGTGGATGGAAAATTTATGAAATCAACTAGTGCTGGGTTCTGGGTTGTATTTCCATCTGTTGGGGCTGATGAAATTTAAAGAGGAATGGAATCTTCAGACAGGTTCGTGCTGCAGTGAAAGCCACACTGGGGCCAGAGCACACAGGCTCTTCCATCCTGCATTTGGCACAGAAGGGAGATTTCCTTTTCAGACTTTGGTTTCTCCTTTCGTAAAAATGAGTAGCTTGTATTAGTTCTCAAAAACAATACATGGCGCTTGTTAAGCGCTTAGTTTGTCCCAGGCATGATTGAAAACCTTTGATATGTATTAACTCATTTAATTCTCACTGCAAACCATTTCCCTTTGCAGACAAAACCAAAACACAGAAGATAAGTGTGGCCTGGTGTCAGTGGGAGAGCTGGGTGTGTAACGGACACTGTGAAGTTCCACCCATATCCCCTAGGATCCCTTCGGCTGCTCTGAGGGCCCTTCCCTGGCTTTGTGGGCTTCTGCCCTCCACCTCGTGCACTGGCACCTCTGCGCTGAAGGACTTCCCTTGGGCTCACAGCCAGAGAGACCCAGGAACATCTGGTTTTTGTCTCCCAGGGAGACCCTTTGCTGAGTACTGATGACAAGGGGGAGTTTGAAACTGGCTCACTGACCTCAGGTTGAGACAACTCTGAGCCATAACTTGTACTCCCGAGGCCTCTGTGGGATCAGGCCGAAGCGGCCTCCTTCATGACCTTGCGGGAGGTTGCCCCTTTGCTTGGCCTCCTCCCCTTCCCTCTCCTGCTTCTGTCTTCCACTGTCTTGCTGGGGGGGGAGTGATACCTCACTTTCACATCAAGACACCCCACCTCAAACTCCCTGTAACTGCTGTTCTGACACTGTGGACTCCTCCTTTGCGGTCCTTATCAGAACTTTAATGTAAACACTTAATTATTTATTGCCAGTCTCCTCCAATAAAATATACCTTCCATGAAGATAAAGATCATTGTCTTCTTGATCATTGAATCACCAGGGCCTAGGACAGGAAGTGCATTATTATTATTTTATTAATAGTTACCTAACTACTAGTCCTAACTCTCTTATTACTAGATAGTAAGTATTTTGAAGTCAGGACCCATGTCTGAGAAACTTTATATTCTCTGCTTCATCTCTCACCAGGCTTTGCTGCTAAGAGACCGGTCAGTGTTATCAAATGAATAACTAACTGATATTGAATGCTAACGTTTATTGAGCACTTTCTCTGTGTCTGGGCTGGTGCCAAGCTCCTCCACTGTGATATCTCATAGGGTCCTTACAGCAGTCTGTGACCTAGGAACAGTGACCGTCCTCATTTTATAGGTTAGAATTGAGGTGCAGAGAGCTTAGGCACACAGCTGGTACATGGCAGAGCGAGATTATCAATTTGAGTTCTGCCTGATGCCAAAACTCCCCTAGCTTTGCTAGTTTCCTTAGCTGGAAGGAATTCTAAGATGTATGTTGCTTTGAGTCATTCATTCTCTTAAACTTTTTGCTGTGACTCAACTCTTGAAGTGAGTGGGGCTTTGGATAAACCAGGTTGGAGAAAGTGACATCATAGCTCAAGTTTCTGGTGACTCTGTTGCCCACTCTAGAATCTTACCTTCACCCCTAGGACATTGCTGTCGGAGGGGATTTGTTCTTTTTGACAGAACTTACTATTCTCAGAACAATGCCTTTGAAGTATTGATTGATTTGTGATGTTAACTCAGTAGGTAAGAGTGTGAAACTAAAGAGAGCAAGATTTTGCAACTGTTGATATGGTTAGTCCTCAGTCCTAAGAAGGACCGGGGAGAAGGTGGTAAGAGGGTCAGCATGGACCATCCTTCTCACTGGACAGCTGGCTTGGTGTTGCTGATAACCAGTTAAGTGCATATTAGTCAGGATTCTTTTGCATGCAAGTGACAGACAGACACAAATTCAAAATGACCCAGGAACATGGGGGAACTTATTGGCTCAAATAAACAAAAAGACCAGGGATTGGTCCTAACATTAGGTTTAGCTGGATTTATGAGTTCAAACTGCTCTGAGGATCCCATTTCTTTCCATCTTTTGGCTCTGCATTTCTCCATATTGGCTTTGCCCTCCATTGTCTTTGCCCTCCGGATTCTACATGGCAGCAGACAAGGGCATTCGCAGCTCTAGGCTTAAGTATCTTCAGTGCCTGGCAATCTCAGTAGGAATGAGAGCCTTTCCTTTCTTTCCTGGAATATGGATGCTGATTGGGTCATGTGTTCTACCATGGGCCAATCACTGTGTTCGAAGTCAGAGGGTTCCTATGGGCCAGCCTGAGTCACATGATCAACCTGTGAGAGGAAGGTGCACCTGTGATTGAGCTGTGTCTGCCAGATGATGGCAGTTTTTCAGAGTGAAAAGGATACTGTCATGGAGGTGATGGGGAGGGAGTAAAGCTTTCTAGGCAGAAAACAGTGCCACCATCTTTCTCTGTAGATTTCTTGTTAAAGACATTAGGTTCATTGATTTATAACTGATGGAAATCCCCTTTTTAGTGTTGATAAATTTGGGCATCATGTAAAGAATTTTAAGATTTTTGGATACCATATCAATTCTCATATGATGACTAATAACCACTGATATGGTTCTTTGTGGACTAGGATGTTGAATGATTCAGTCTCTAGTCTCCCCATTTAATTGTTTTTTCCAGTTTTTTCTCAGTCACCCTTTCAGGAAGTATTGGTTGACAAATGTAGTTAATGTACAGTGTTTTATCTGACACAGATTCTTCTTAAGAACATTATCTTTAAAATTTTTTTTAGATATTAATGGGACTCTGTAGAGTAATTCTGATGAGTTCTATTTAGTCCTTAAAACAAGTTTATCTCTGAACACACTTTGATAATATTTATCTGTGTTATAACAGTTGAAAAGTATTAAGTTATACTCTTTTAAGAATGTTATAAAATTCAATCATTTCTATATTTCAGAACAGTATTTAAGCCTAACTTTTCTAGACTTTTTAGTGTCTTTTTTCATTATTTCATGTTAGGTTACAGGCTTCAGATTATCCTCTTTTTTAAAATTTGAGATATAGTTGACATAAAAGATTATATTAGTTTCAGGTATACAACATAATAATTCAGTATTTGTATACATTGTGAAACGATCATCACAACTCTAGTTAACATCCATAACCAGTCGTAATTACAGGACTTTTTTTCTTGTGATGAGAACTTTTAAGATTTATTCTCTTAGCAACTTTCAAATCTGCAGTACAGCATTATTAACTATAGTCACTATGCTGTGCATTCCATATTCATGACTTATTTATTTTATAACTGGAAGTTTGTACCTTTTGGTTCCCTTCACCCATTTTGCCCTGACTCGCCTTCCTTTGGTAACCACCAGTCTGTTCTCTATATCTAAGAGCTTGGTTTTTTTCTCTGAATTCCACATGTAAGTGAGGTTGTACAATATTTGTCTTTCTCTGTCTGACTTGTTTTACTTAGCATAATGTCCTCAAGGTTCATCCGCAAATGGCAGGATTTTCTTCTCTTTTATAGCTGAATAATATTCCATTGTATAAACTTTCTTTTTCTGTTCATTTGTTGATGGACACTTAGGTTGTTTCCATATCTTAGCAATTGTAAATAATGCTGCAGTGAACATGGGGGTGCAATTTTCTTTTTCTTTTTTCTTTTGTTTTTTTGGATAAATTCCCAGAAGTGGAATTGCTGGATCATTTGGTAGTTCTAGTTTTATTTTTTTGAGGAATCTCCATACTGTTTTCCATGGTGGCTGCACCAATTTACATTCCCACCAACAGTGCACAAGGGTTCCCTTTTCTCCATGTCCTCTCTGAAACTAATTTCTTGTCTTTTTGGTAACAGCCATTCTAACAGGTGTGGGGTGACACTTCATTGTGGTTTTGATTTGCATTTCTCTGGTGGTTAGTGATGTTGAACACCTTTTTGTGGACCTGTTGGCCTTTTGTGTGTTTTCTTTAGAAAAATGTCTATTCAGATTCTCTGCCCATTTTTTAATTTGATTTTTTTTTTTTGCTATTGAGTTGTGTGAAAGTGTGAAGTGGAAATACACACACATTTCTGTACCTGGCATTATGTTCATAATTTTGTATTCTTTTTCTTAAAGAGGGTCTCAAATTGTATACAGTACCACAAAACTTACTCTACTGAGTCACTATTATTATGACAATCAGAAGCTTTAGGGAGGCAAATGATGTCCTAAGTTTTGAAAACATAGATTTCAGGAGTTAATAAGCAGCCAAAGGGGTGCTGAGGCTTCATAAAGCCCTTCCCCCCTTCCCTGCCTCCCTGCTCTCCTACTCTCCTCCCGCTCTGTTCCAGCCTCCGTTCTTTCACAAGCATGCTGTTCCTGATGCTGTTCTAACTGCCAGAAATGTCAAATCCCTGCCTTCATGGATCTTATATTATAGCTGAGGTAACAGATAAGGACACAAAGCATAAGTAATAGATCTTGCATGGCAGTGAGTTCTGGGAAGCAAAACAGAACTGGGAGATGGAGAGAGCAGGTTGCGGGCAGGGGATACTTTAGGTCAAGTGATCTGTAACAGCCTTTTTAAAGTGGTGACATTTCATCTGAGACCTGAGTGGTGAGCAGGAACCAGTTCTGGAGATTAGAGGGTGTTTGTTCCAGGCAGAGCAAAGAACAAGCACAAGGTCCCGAGGTGAGAGGAGGCTTGGCATGTGTGAGAGACAGGTGGCAGCTTGGGCACCCTGAAGTGGGAAGAGGAAGGGGAGGAGGAGGAAGAGAGAGAGGAGAGGAAGGAGAGGGGAGGAGGAAGGGTGTGTGATGAAGTCAGAGCTTTAGGCAGTGGTCATTTAATGAGGGAACAGGGAAGAACTCGTTTGCCATGGTTGGAAGTTTGAATTTGATTCCAGACATTATGGAGCACCATTGCAGGATCTAAATTGTAGGACAGACATTTATATAGAGCATTTATAAGCACATTAAGAAGAAAACAGTTGTTTGCAGGGTTCCCATGGGTTCCCCATGAACAAAGTGTGCCAAGTAACTGTTTCCTTTCTTGTGATATTTATGAAAGTAAAAGATTAAAGAAATTCTATAGACATCATGGGTCATGTTTATGAAAGCATTTAATGAAATAACTGCTGATAGGACAACAAAATATTGGGTAGACAGTAATGCTTTGCAGCAAATTTGCACCTGTTTGGTCAATAGATTGAGGCTGAGTTCAGAGAATCTCTGCTTATCGAAGTTCTAGAGAGCCAGTGCCGGGGAGGAGAGTGAACAAATTTGATGGCAGGATCAGAATGATGAAATAAAAACATGTGCACATATTACCCTTTAAAACAAGTATTAATACAGTGTAACATTTAAAATTTCTCTTTGTGGAACTGTGCATATTTAGTCAGTTTCTACCCTACCTGGCATCTTAAAATAGCTATTGAGATTTTTTTAAGGGAAAGTAGGAACAAAATTGCTTTAAAAATATTCTTACAAAAGAGACCTCAATTGAGACTGAAATGGCACTGATTGAGGCAATTTGTTTTTCAAGCAGCATGTCTGACATTGTGAAAATTAGTGTTGGCTGGTTAGAAGCAAGAGAAACCAGTTTGGTTAACTTACGCAGAATGGGGATTTATTGGGAGGCCGTGAGGCAGTTTACATGATGGAGGGGAGGCTGGAGCCTGGCTGGACAGGTACCAGAAGTTGGCCACTGCAGAGTCTTGCTACCAAGGTCCATGAGGAGTCCTGCTTGGGAAGCCCCTCCTTTTGGAGTTCCCAGGCTGGCTCTGAGAAAGCTGGCTCAGAGTGTGGCCTGCCGTTGGCCAGGAGAGGGCAGAGCACATTCTGGGTTCAGTTCATTAGACTGACCAGCAGGGGCAAGGTGACTCCCATGAAGGAAATTGGGGTACTCTCCCCAACGACAGGCAGAATGGATTCTGGGTGCCCCAAGATAATGTCCTTTATAAGCATCAGTGAACAACTTCAATATAGCAGTGTCATCTCCATCCTCTTTCTCAGTATCTATCTATCTATTAATCAGTCATCTATCCATCTATCCATCCATCCATCCATCCATCTAACTACTACCCACTTTATCTGTCTATATATCTATCTGTCTGGTGTGCATTTTAGTCTGGGAACCCTGAGTACTTTAAGAAGTTCTCATGCGATGAAGGAGAGAAGCACGTGTCTTTGCAGAGCCCTTCACAGTACCTCCATCTGTGTTGAACTGAATGTCCCATTACGATGGGGCCAAGAGGCAGTCTTGATGTCTCCAGGGACCACTGGGCAGCTCCATCTGAGGTTCGCAGAGAACTGGAGGTCTACTCTGTGGCCCGCAGACGTTCTTTGGTTACCAAATCCGGTTTTTGTTACATCTCCAAAGTTACTCTTTACTCATCTTAGCTCATCAAGTTCTGGAAAGCTGTTGCAAGGCCAAGTCCCAGGGAGACAAGCATCTAGTGGTCTGCTTGGGAGCCCGCTTCCCAGCACCACCTCCCACGAGCTGGGTAGCCTCACGTAATTCCGCTCTCCTGAGCTTTGGTTTCCTGGTCTGTGAAATGGGTATGATAGTACTACCTTTCTCTTTATGGGTCCCTTTTCAGGATTAAAAGAACAGTGCCTGGCATATAAGCAGACGTGTCAGCTGTTACTGTCAGCAGCAAAGGTGGGGCCTGAGCACAGACCTCCCAGTAGTTAAGACAGGATTTGGAACCAAACAGAATTTGGTTTTCAAAACTTCTACTGTCCTGTACCAACAGTGTAAGATAGGCATTCTAGCAGACTCTACTCCGTGGTGTTATGGATAGTAAAATGAGGTAACGGGGATGAAGCACTAACTCAGTGCTTGGCCCTTAGGCACTCCTTGGAGGTAGGTCCTGTCCATGGTGCTGACCACATTGTTTTCGTGACTGTTAGATAGTCTAGGAGTGTTTACCAGGATGTTATTATGAAGCCTGAAAAATTAATATGGGCTATTTTACCTCCAGAGAAGATGCTTGGGGAGATTTTTCGGCAGCCTTTTCATTGCTTCCATAAAGGCTAGAAGAAATAGTACAATGGCGAGAATCTGAGAATTCCGAATGCCTCAGATTTGTTTATCCCTTCTTTTCCTGAAGAAATAAAACAGAAGGCAGAAGAAAGAAGAACTTTTTGGAGCAAAGGTCAGCAAATGTTTTCCATGAAGGGTCAGAGAGTAAATATTTTCAGCTTTTTTAGATCAGATGGTCTGTGTTCCAGTGCTCCACTCTGACGTCCCAGAGCGAACACAGCCACAGAGTGTGTTAACATGGGAGCACGGCTGTGTTCCAATAAAACTTTATTTGCAGAACAGGCATCAGTCCAGCTTTGGCCTGCTGTAGAAATTAAAGAAGAACATTTAGACACCTACTTGGACAAGGCTTGGGTGGAATTTCACTCGTTAAAGATCACCTCCCTTGACAGATTATTCATGGGAAAACCTCCTAGGGTTTCAAAGCATCAACATTTCATCAAAACGTCTGGTTCCAGCCAAACGTGATATGCGAGCTTCTGGCTTTTCTAATTTTAGACGTGGTCTTTGTATCAGCTGAATCACTCCAGCCAGTTTGGGGAACTTCAGTTCTAGGCCCTCGCAATGAATTTCTGGCCCACTTCAGGGTCTTCCCAGGTCTCTTTCCATCTCCCTGGCCCTGTGCGCCCTCCCTTCTCAGGTGTCGGCAGATATGATCCACTGCTGCTTTCCTGTGCGGAGCTGTGCTGTGTTGGTTGTCCCCGCGCTTTGGTGTTTTATCCTCTCATTTTGCAGGGAGGATGAGTCCTACCAATCTTGAGATGGTTACCTTTAAAAGGAGAGCACTTTCTGAGCTCTCCCGGGCCAGTGGTGTCCAGACAATAGCTTACTAGTCACAGGCTCTATTGTGTTTGCTTAACATTTGGGTTTCTGCCAGGTAATTTGCTTATAAGCTATGCATAGAAGAAAAAAGAAACCATACATCTAAAGTATTCAGATTCTGGCCTTAATTAAAATGCAGAATAAATATGTAAAGGCTAAAGAGCATGAATTATAGACACTGGGGTTTCTATATTAAAATCGGTTTTCATCTATAGGGGCGCGTGTGTGTTTATGGCTGGGAGGAGGAGTGTGTACAAGTCGGGGGAAGGCAATATCATTACGGCTCTGTGTGCTTAGGAAGATGGGAAACGGATCTATTGTGAGAGAATGAATCCTCGTCTACCTTTCTCATTTCACTGCCTCCGTAGATTTTTTTTTCACCTTGATTCTGTAGAGGGCTAATCCTGACCCTTGTTATTTAAATTGCTTCACCATGGCTAGAAAAGCCTTCTTCAGCCTCTTAAAAACCCTCGCTCACCTGGTTGCAGGAGCAAAGCCCTCTCTATTCAGTGCTCCTGTGTGAAACGTGGCCTGCTCTCTGGGGGGTGGGGATGGGGGAGCTTTCAGAGGCTGAGTGACAAGTCTTGGGTCTTAAACAAGGCCAGGCCATAGCTCATTCACTCTGAAAATTGGAGGCTCTGGGCTTTTCTGTTAAGGTCCCAGGAAGAGGGAGCAAGAAACCCAAAAGAGCTGAAATCAAGCATCCAGGTGTGTGGATATCCTATTAATGGCCAGGAGGGATCAAGAGAAAGAACATTGAAGGATCAAAGGAAAGACCAGGGGGGTTACCTGTATTCCAGTTTCATGATTGGAATTTTTTTTAACATTCAAATTTTACAAATTGGTATTAATTAGAGATTACATTAACACATTGTTTTAAAGCATAGCATTGGGAAGAATCATGCGGAGAATTCATTCACATTACTCAAGAACTTTGGAAAGCAAATGAATTAAATGTGGAACCAACGATTATGTTTTAATCAATACGGGTGGAGGGAAGGTGGCTTTCTGTAACAGACAAAAAGAACCAGCTCTTCTAGAAAGCATCAGAAGTTTGGAGGGATTTCGTTTTTAGAGAAAAGTGATGCTTAGGAAAATTCCCAACCCCTTGGGGGAAAAGAAAGGAATTATCAGCCCGTGAAATGGAGTCCCTGATTCTGCTTGGACGATCCCTGGGGGATGTGGTGGGTGTCAGGCCTGAGAGCTGATGCTGCTTTGGATCCCTCTGGCCAGAGGCAGAGCTGGTGGGTTTCCTGGGGTTGGAAAGGGATGGAGGGGCTGAGAAGCGGGCACATTCCCTTGGTCTCTCACCAGACCTGCCACAGCGGCCATAAAGACAGAGGGCTAGTGTTCTCTCATTTTGTGTCATTCCAGGCAACTCTGCCATGAAATGTACTGGAAAGTATCTGGATTTGTATGAAAGAGGAAGATGGAGTCTCCGATGTAAAAATAATAAGTAAATAAAGCTCTGTTGTTGTTGTAGTTTTTTTTTTCTTCTGTTTGAACCAAAATTTCACAGTTGTCATGTCAAGAGATTTCCCCCAAGCTTCCGAGGCCAGTAGCATCTCTGAAGCTCTCAAGGTGTATGGAGTCTGCCCAACTGCTAGTCCAGGGCTCAGCAAACCCTGGCCCACGGACCACGTCCGGCCTGCTACCTGTCTTTGTGAGACAGTGTTACTGGAGCACGCTCGTTCATTGTAAGTGCTGTGGGTGCTCTAGGGGTATCAGAGCAGAGTCGTGCAGTTGCAGTAGAGACTGAACCACTGCAAAGCCTGAGATCTGGCCTTGTACAGAAAATGTTTGCTGCCCCTGCAGTACACTATGGAAAAAAAAAATCACATCCAACTTATTTTTGGAAAAAAAATCTGGAAATTTCAGCTTCTGTAATCACAGATCCAGGAAACCCTTCCTCTGCCCACCAAGTCCCCCAGTCAACTCTTAGTTCTGGGCTCCAGACTGCGGTCCAGGCTCTAGGTCCTTACAACACAGGTTGTCTTGGTGATGTTTCAGTGGGGAAATAGAAGAATGTGGTTTTACTTCTCCCTGTTTTTCCTTCCTCTTTTGCTTTTTGAAGCCATGTAACTGAAGTGATGGTGTGACAGGCAGATTCTTTACTGTTTATGAAATGATAAAGGTCAAACTGCTCAAATCATCTTTGCAAGTAAAATACCTGGCTAACTGAACTGTGTCAGAAACCTCACCCAGGTGTCTGGCCGACAGATAACGTGGCAGATCTCACAAGTAGGGCTGTTTTTATTTACCTGTTCTGTTTCACAGGTAACACCTTCTCCATTTGTCTCTCCAGCTCTTTGGCTGCTCCGGTGGCTCAGTCCTTAAACTACTGCAGCCCCGAGGATTGAGACACTTGAAAGGCTGTCATCAACTGTCCCTCTCATTGTTTCCTTTTCTTCCCGGGGAAGCACCGAATGTCAGGATTCTCGCAGGGTAATTACCACATCTGCAAACGTACAAGATGTTCGCCCATATGGGGCACCCTATCATTTTGCAGCAACAGAAACAAACAACCACTTCTTGATTACGCCTCATGCGAACTGTGCTTACCTCATCTGAAACTTCAAAAGCGTTGAAAATTGCAGCATCTCATAAGCAAATCTGTTCGGCAGGTTTTTTCCAACTGTCTGTGAACAAACCTGTTAGTTCTTTTGCTGCAAGCTTTCCTGATTACACAGCTTTGTGTTTTCTGTTTGCAATTTAGAATTATATGATCTTTTAAAACTCTCCTTCCTGGTTGATGATTTAAAAAAAAACCTGTAAAATGAAATATACTGAAAAATAATATCCTGTAGAGGTATGTGCAAAATATATTGCATGTTTAGCATCTAGAAGAAACTACAATTTTGATAACTTTAATTGGGTCCCTGAAGCAAAATTATTCTTGGAATAATCAAGGCGTATTTCTTGAAACGTGGCAGAATTTGGCCCTAGGAAATTTATTTTAATTCTAATATATCAAAATTACTGGCTGTTTACGTAAGAACTGTTCTACGGAGGATTAGCTACGTAAGATAAAGCCGTGTACTAAGAATGATTTGCAAATACAGAACAAGCTTAAAATTCAGACATAACACGTAGAGGTCATTCAAGCTCTCTAGAGACTTACTCATTGATTTTATTTTATGTTTATATTTGCTTTCCTTCCTTCCTTCTTCCCTCCTTGTTTGAATGATCTTAAAGCCATTTGTTTGGGTGGGACCAGGCTTGAAATTTTTCGAAGAGCTTCCAAATTCTGAGGCTTATAGTCAGTGTCTTTAGTGGTGTCCAGCTGGAAAAGGAAAATTCCAAGCCCTGGTGGCAGAGCTGGATTTGCCACAAATTGCTGGAATCCCGAACCCGTGGCAGTCACATGGTGCAGATTCAACGTGACCGGAGAACAGTTCTGCTGTCTCGGTTGGTAAAGAGCTAATCTGTGGTGCCACTCCTCCTTGACTAGAAGGATTGCCAAATGCTGTCAGTCAGCCCCTGGAATTCCAGCAAGGGAGCCGGGGTATTTAGACTGGACAGTCCCTCACTGGACCTGCCATTTCTCTTTGCTGGGGCTTTGGAGAGCTTACTTATGGGCAGCTTCAGACGACCCGGAGAGGAGGCAGTGACAGCTGACCTGAAGGGCTCCGGGAGTCCTTCCCCTGCCCAGCTTACCGTGACCGAGAACCTTGGCTGCTTGAAGCTTGAGGTGATGGAGCTAGTCCTTAGTGGAATTTTTGCTTTCCGTTGTTCATTACCTCCATGGCCATTGATTTCATTTTGGAGGAATGATTGTATTGAGCGTTGAGGGCATTTGTAGGCACCTGCTTCTGCTGTGGACACTGAAGGCCTGGACCCTGCCCCCACCCAGGACAGCCAGGCTATGTCTGAAGTGGAGCTAGCTCACTGGTTCTCATATGGGGGCAGTTTTGCTCACAGGAAACATTTAGAAGTGTCTGGAGACATTTTTGGTTGTCATGTAGTGGGTAGAAGCCAAGGATGTTGCTAAACATCCTGCCACACACAGGACAGCCCCTCACAGCAGACTGTTATCCAGCCCCAGATGTCAGTGGTGTTGGGCTAGCTGGACATGTTTTCCTGGGACTTAGAATTCTGAGCAAATCAAGTCAGAAGGGGGCCATCGTGGGAAGCCGTTCATTCCAGCCACGGCCACAGCCATGGCCGTAGGGTAGCATCCAAGCTCTTTGGCTAAGAGATGGTCACTTTACTTCCCCCTGCTTGCTTCTCGGTTCCTGTCTGCACTGAAGCCTGGCCATCTGGGCTCCCAAACTGTCCACAGGTGCCTCTTTCCTTTCCCATGTTGCTTCTCATATACTCAGTGGGAGTCAGTTTCCTCTCCTTGCAACAAGAGCCATAAATGCTACATCATGGCTTCTAACACTGAGACACTTTTTCTTAAAAGTGGTAGAATCATCCCACAGCCCCGGAGGATACGTTTTGGAAGCAGAAAGGTTCAGGGCATAGGGCCCAGCCTTTGGAGGAGACCTCGTTCATGATGGCCGAGGAGCACGGTCAAGCAGAGCAAGTCTTGGCAAGAAGGTCCGAGTCCCAGGAAGGTTATGAACCGAGGGTCACAGCCTCAAATGCCCTCAGTGCCAGGTTGGTACGCAGAGTGAATCAGGCAGAGGTTTGCATGTGAAAGATGTAAGAATATTCTTCATTTGCACACAGAAAGGATTTGCCTCTCTTTGCCTTGAAATTTGTGCCCCTCTTGGTCTGTGTTTGATGTTTCGTTTTATGATAGACGCTAAGTTACAGGAAGTCATTTTCTACTCCAAGCAAAGAAAGAGTGCACGTGTAATGATAAATGGCAGCTTGACTTCAGTGCTGAGGAGCAATAGGGAGTGGTGGGGACTGTGGCAGGCTGAAAGGGGGATGCCCCGTTCAAACGGAACAGCTGCTATTCAGATCAGATACATGTTGCTGGGGGAAATGTGAGTACAGGGTGGCTGGGTCTCCTGAGTTTTAAAAAGAAGCTAGAAATCTGAATTTTCACACGATCTCTTCATATTAAAAAAAATTAAAGCAAAGAAAACATGTCTGTCAGTTTTGTTTGGTTTGTTGAACACCAGCTTGAGGCATCTGATTTTTCTTTTTTAAACCAAAGAAAGAGATGTTATTAAGTAGGTTCAGCGCTGGGCTCGCTGGCTTCCCTGCTCACTCTGTCTCTCTTTCTCCCTCTCTCTTTCTCTCTCTGTCTTAGTCTGTTCAGAAATTTGCTCCCAGATCTATCTCTCTGAGGATACTTCTGCCATTGCCTTCTTTGCTCTGGTTCACAACCTGTCACTGGCCTGTCAGTTGAGATTCACCCGTAGATGCGAGCAGTGGACAGACAGCAGTCGTTAAAGGATGGGAAAAGGATGAGTAGTCTTGAGCAGAGAAGGCATTCCTGGGAATGTGCTGGTGAGAGCACATGTGAGGAGGAGAGAGTATAGATGGCTCGTGTGGTGGTCCAGGGGTCATGGGGGTGACTGGACGTGTGGGTTCACGTGGGGTCACAACAGACCGTTTGGAGCAGTCCAGCTGACAATGGGTGCGCAGGGGTTTGGGATTCACCCTGCAAGCAAAAGGGAGCTGTTGAAGGGGTTTGAGCAGGTTGGTCGGTCGGAAGACAGTATTTTAGGAAAGTCGACTTTGTAGTGACGTACAGGGTGGATCAGAGCAAGGGGAAACCAGAATTTTCTAAGGTGATGGCAGTGGAATGGAAAGGTAGAATTGAGTGAAATGCATCAAAGAAAGGAAAAATCAGCTGGATTTGGAGTTTGCTTGGAATGAGGGATTAAAATAATGAAATAACGAACATTTCTTGATGGCTGAGTGCGGTGGTTAGATGGATTCTGGAGCCGGTGTAGGTCTGAGTCTTGCCCTGTCATCGACTCGCTGGGATCCTGGGCACATCCCTTATTGTCTCTATGTCTCAGTTTCCTTACCTGTGAGACAGAGAGAAATGGAGTATCAGCCTCAGAGGGTTATTTCCACGATTAAACGGGTTCATATTTTTCAACAGCTTAGAAAAACACCTAACATAAAAATCCACTAAATACATGGTAGATAAACAAAATATGAACTTCTTACTCTGCCAACGTCTTCCCATATATTATCACATTTAATCCATACAGAAGATTCCAGAATCAGAGTGGGAGGTTATGATCTTTTACTCTTGTTTTGCAGAGGAAAACACTAAGGCTTAGAGAGGTTAGGTAACTTGCCTGATACCACACAGTAACTGGCAGATCTGAAACTAGTATGGAATCTAAGATCAGAGGACAGCACCATTACTTAACACCTCTAGCTGGAGGGCCAGGACAGTTCTCGAGGAGCCTGTCTTGGGATCAGGAAGTGGATAACTCCCAGGAGTTGTTGGAAATGAGGCTACCTGTCTACAGACTGGGGCTGAATAAATGCTTTAGACCAGAATTGGATCTGGAATTTCCTTTCTGTTGACTCCAGCAACTGCTGAGCAAGAAGGGCGCCATGGGAGCTGGTCTTGAGCCGCAGTGATGTGACAGTGACCTCTTTAAGCTGAGCAGATCTCCTCTCAGTGAGCCGTGGCCTTGGTCTGGAGTAAAACTTTGTGACTGCTGGTGTAGATCCATGTGGGAGGGACTCTGGGCAGGCTTACCTACACCATGTTTCCTTTCCCCCGATGCTGTCTCTGAAACAGTCACAGTTTTGTTTTGAGCAATCCATGATGTCGTTGCAAACCTATTAACAGCTCTGAGCTTTGTTTATGTGTGTCAGAGAGAAGTGTGATGCTGTGTGCTGTCATTAGAACGCGCTGACAAGTGATGATGGTAGCCCACAGAGGGATCTGCTGCTCCGTTTTACATTCAGGAGTGTGTGTGTGTGTTAGAGAGAGGGTGCCCTCCCCACTTTATTGGTATTTTCTCTGTCCTCCCATTGTGACACACGCACACACACCCTCTCCCCATACGCTGACATTCTCTGCTCGTGCTAAGCTGGGTAAGGAACAAAGATTTTCTCCTGGCAACTTCAATTCCAACCAGAGGCACCGTGTATTTTGAAACTGTACAAAAGCCCTGTGTATTTGATATCGTGCAGGCTCTTGGTGGGTTTCACAGGTGGATTCAATTCCCCAGCTAGGTTGTCAGTGGAACATAAAATATGAATGAGATTGTAATTTTGTGATGGGTCTTGGAGATGGAACTCCATTGCACGCAGCCTTCGTTTCCCTGGGCGGCTTGAGGCCTGGCCCCTTCCTAGTGTGTTTTGCTGTCTGTTTCAGATCAGCCAGGGGGAAAGCAAGAGAATTATGAATATGGTGAAAATAAAAATCTGGGAATCAAGAGGCCTTAGATTTGGTGGAAAACTAAAAATGCCGAGAGGTGGGTGGGATGGGATGGAGGCGCCTTACTGTGAAGCTGTGGGTTTGGGATCGGCGCGCAAAAGTGAAAGCCTGAGTTTCCAGAAGGCCTGAGCACCCTTTCCCACTGCGAGTTGAGGAGCTTGGCCGCCACGGTGGGTCTGGTGACTCTCGTGTGACACCTGGGAAGCAGTCCCAGCCTCCCCACACCTGACTTTATTTTCATAAGCAATCCTTCACCTTGTCCTGGGGATTTTACTCCCTAAAAATACCCTGACCTTCTTGCCCCCGTCCACCGCTGTGACTCCAGGCCAGGCTGTTTCCTCTTCTCTGCGCGCTGCTGTGCTCGTGGCCTCCCCGCCCGACTCCCGTGCCCACTCCGACCTGCAGCCAGAGTGCTCTCTTCACAAGGCCAGGCTGATCCTGTTTCAACACCCACCAGCCTCCCTCCCCGCTTGGATTACTTCATTAGCTCCCTGTTACTTTTAGGGTAAAGATCAAACTTAACCGTCACAGTTTTATTTGGAGTAATCCCAGACATCACCCTGCCTCCTCCTCCAGCCTGGTCCCCGCCCGGGCTTCTCACGCTTGCTGGCCCTCTTCCTTCCCCCCTCGCTTGTGACACTGGTTGTGGGTCTCCTTTCCTCTGGTTACTGCCTAGTGGGTCTTCAGAAATCAGCACAATGGATTCCTTCATTCAACAAGTAAATATTTATTGAGCACCTACTATGTGCTGGGCACTGTTTTAGCTGCTGCTAGTAGAACAAAGACAGAATCTCACTAACGCAATTTACGTAATATCTATCATTGCCAACATTAAAGAAAGCAGTACAGCCTGCCCCCACCCTCCGCCCCACCCAAGCCTCTGAAAAACACTCGCTCTTTCATATTCTGACAGAATCCCTTCCTCCACGGAGGTGTGTTCTAGCAAAGGGAGGCAGGTGGGAGTGCCTTGTGATTCCAGGTGGTGACAGGTGAGGTGAGGAAGCTGAGGCAGAGGGAGGGGCAGGGAGTAGGGAGAGGTGGGCTGAGGCGGGGCTACTGTAGACCGTCAGGGACGAGCTTTTGGAGGAGATGACAGTCGAGCAAGATCAGAACGAGCTGAGGGCGTGAGCACTGGGGTGGAGTCCCGAGGGAGGCCTTCGCTGCGGGGTCCGCTCCTGCTGTCACTCCCGCATGCAGTGCTGTGCTTCTTTGTGCTACTCAACATAGTTGGATATTCCACGCACAGTTTTTGCAATCTGTGACCAACATTTGTCTCTTGAGTAGATTTTTAGCTCCATGAGGGCATGAACTGTCATTTCTTTCTCTTTCCTTTACTCCCTTTTATTCTCAGCGCTCTGCCTGGCAGATAGAACACACCCAAGAAATACCTGTTGAGTGAACGACGGGTCCTGTAAGGGGAGTCTCGAGTCCTGGCAGTTCCCTCTCTCACCTGATCCTTGGAGGGCCTGTCCTGTAAGGTTGCAGGGCTCAAGGTAGCAGACCCTCTCCGAGCGTCCCAGCCTCCTGAGGCTGGTGGTTTTGCATTGTGGGATGAAGAGGGGGATGGCTTGAGGCAGGAGGGAAGGCAAGGAGCAAGCATGAGGGGAAGTCTAGTCAGAGCCACGGATGGGGATTTATGACTTTTCCAGGAGGTAGATGTTGGAAAACCAGCAGTGCAATCTCTTATTCCCAAATCGGTTGGTGTTGAAATATACTCATCACCTTCAGACAGGAAGGGGACCCTGCAGCGTATCACTGCCCACTCTCCCAACCCGTCCTTGTCAGAAAACCTAGCAGACAGATGAGATGTGAACAAACGAGTGTTTTTCAGAGGCTTGGGTGGGGCAGAGGGTGGGGGCAGGCTGTACTGCTTTCTTTAACGTTGGCAATGACAAATATTACATAAGTTGCATTAGTGAGCTCAGACCTGACTGGTGAGACCCAGCGTATCTTTCACTTGAAATAAACTGAGAAAACAGTGAGTCATTAACTGTTGGGAGCCTTTGTTTTGTGAAGGGTCCAAGGTGAAGAGAGGGAAGAGAGGCACACCTCACCCTCTCATCACATGCTCCAAGATAACACCTGTATTTTGAGACGCGTTGGTAACATTTCAGAGCAATTACCATAAGTAGAGCATCTACTGGGTTTTGATACATTTACCTGTGACATTACACGGAGTGAATCTGTTGGAAGTGGGAGGATTATGCCTCATTCCAGATGCATTTTGGCACTCGGGACAAAGAGCAGCTGGGCTGCTGGTTTAAAAAATAGAATGGAGGCTATAGACAGCATGAGCCTGGAAGCCTCGAGGCCACCTTCCTGAGACTTCTGTTGAGTGTCCTGTGCCCCTGCCTGCAGTTTTAATCTCGGCACGGACGGATAGCCTGGTAGGATCCATCCTGGAGGCTGAAAGGCATGATCAGAACAGAAACCAGAATCTCAAATTAATGGGGGCATAAAAATGTAGTTTTCTAGTTTATTTAAAAAATAAATGTATCAGAGTTTGGGAAGAGGGGGAGGGTTGAATAGGTGGAGCACAGAGGATTTTTTAAGGCAGTGAAACTATTCTGTGAGGTTCTAAAATGGTAGATACATATAACCAGACATTTGTCTAAACCCATAGAACATATAACACCAAGAATGAACCTTAATGTAACTGTGGACTTTGGGTGATAATGATGTGTCAACATAAGTTCATCGATTGTAACAAATGTGCCACTCTGGTGTGGATGTTGATAATCAAGGAGGCTGTGCTTGTGGGTGGGAAGAGGATAAATGCAAAGTCTCTGTACTTTACACTCAATTTTGCTGTGAATCTAGGACTGCTCTAACAAATAAGGTATATTAAAAAATAAATTTATGGAGCACCCATTATGTGCCAACATAGAACTCCCAGGGGAGGCAGCTGTTAAAAGATTAATTGCAAAATTTAACTGCAGTTGTGTTTAGAGCCATGAAGGAAAAGCACTGGGGGTTGTGAATGGGTATAAGGAAGGTCTAGTCTTGTGGATGGTCAGCACCAGTTTCTCTGAAGAAAGGATATTTGAGTTGAAGTTATTTAACCAGCAAAAAACAAGCAAACAATATAAAAGGAAATTATTGGCTCCTGGAATTGAAAAATTCAGCAGTATTCTAGCTTCAGGTGTGGCTTGATCCAGGTGCTTCATCAGTGCCACTAGCTCTCTCTTCTTCAGTTCTCAGCACTGTTTTCTTCTGTGTGGGTTTCACTCCTAGGCAAGCTCTCTCTCCTATGGTGGCACCCCCTGGACTGGCACCTTCTTGAGGGCAAGAATAGAACCTTATTCACTGGGGAACTCTCAGTGCTAAGAGAGGGCTGGTGTGAGGAAGAAATTAAGTAAATGTTTATTGAACAAATGAGGGCACTTTTCTGTATACATGACCTTCTGTGGGTGACACTGATTGAGCACCTAATCAAGCCATACCTGAAGCTACACCTACTCCTGGAATTTTCAGTTCCATGATCCAATAAATGCTCTTTGTTTTGTTTGTTTGATTGCTTGATGGTTTCCTTAAGCAACTTCAGTGGAAATATCACTTCAGAGGAAGGTCCCTAACCATCCAATGTAAAATCTGTCTTACGTATATAGACATTGATAATCCCCTGTTCTTAAAGAAAACTTCTTCTTCCTTCCTCTCTTCACCTGTTGAAATCTACTCCATTTGTTCAGGGCTGGATTGTGTCCCCCCAACTTCATATATTGAAGTTCTAACTCCAGCACCTTAGAATGTGACTGTATTTGGAGACAGGGTCTTTGAGGAGATAATCAGGTTAAAATGAGGTCATTAGTGGGGGCTCTGATCCAAAATGACTGATGTCCTCCTATAAAAGAAGAGGACTGGGACACAGACACCCACAGAGAAGACCATGTGAAGACACAGGGAGAAGACGGCTGTCTACAAGCAGGGAAGGAGAGAGGCCTCAGAAAGAGCCAACCCTACTGACACCCTCATCTCAGACTTGTAGCCTTGAAAACTGTGAGAAAATACATTTCTATTGCCACCCCGGTCCGTGGTGCTTTGTTCTGGCAGCCCTAGCTGAGTAATGCCCAGGCCTCAGCAGACCCAGTGCAGATCTGTTCTCCTCCGCAAAGGAGCAGAGCAGGGGTTGTCAGACTGTTGGCCCTTGGGCCAAACCTGGCTGCTGACCTGTTTTTGTAATAAAGTTTCACTGGCACGCGGCCTTGCCCGCTTGTTCGCTAACTTGGCTGGTTTTGTGCTGCAAAAACAGATTGAGAGGAGTTCCAGCAGAGACCTCATGGCGCACAAAGCTGAGAGGATCGGCTGCCTGGCATTTTGCAGAAAGTGTGTGCTGCCCTTCGGTCCAGAAGAGTGGTTGGAGGCCTGGGCTGTGGATTCAGACAGGCTTGGGTTCAAGTCCCTACTGTGCTACTGACAAATCTGGTAAACGACTTAACCCCTTTGACCCTCAGGTTCCGCACCTGTGCGGTGGGGATACCAGTAGCTCGTGTTTCATAGGATTACGAGGATAGCAGATGTGACTGTGCGTGTAAGTGACTTTGCACAAGGCTTGGCACCACAGCAAAAAAAGTTTTAGCTGTTACAGTTGTGAGTATTAACAGCAGTTTGTTAGTGGAGGTTACAATGCTGAATCGATCCTGGAGGCCTTGTTGAATTGGTTTCTTGTCTAACTGGCAATTTTTTCTTGAGTAGAAAATAATTGCTTGATGATTCAGGAAACTACGTCAACTCTGACTTCGAATCAGTTGTTGGAACGAGCACTGAAAATATCACCAGCCTCCTCCCTTGTTTTGTGTTTTTTTTTCTTCTCTATTCCTTTTTCTTTCTTCTTGAAACACAAGACAAAAAAGTCTCCTCTCAGCCCTCAGGGTGGGCTGTGTCAGACCCCCACAGTGTTAGCAGAGAGATCCGAAAACCTTACAAAGCGGGGAAAGCGATGGTGGTGGAGGGGGAGGGGGCCAAGGGGGGTGGCGCGGAGGGGCGTGTGTCGTCCTGCTCAGAGGCTTCGTCCGAATGGCTTCACCGTGTGCTTCTTGATCCTGATCAAACAGTCTTACGAAAAGCTCTGTTTTGGCAAATCTGATTTAAAAGCAAAAAGGAAACGCAAAACCTCAAGTAGCACGTTGAGATTAGGCCAGTAGCTGCTCCTAGAGTTCAGCCTGCTTCTCCCAGATGTAAAGCCTGCAGATGGTGGGTGACCTAGAGCCCGGACCAGGGGCAGTCTGGTGAGAGTTCAAATCCTAACTCCATTGCTGTGCTACCTTGAACGGTTTACTTAACCTGTCTGAGTTCCATTTCCGTGACCAAAAAAGAGAGGTGATAATAACAGCTACTCCATATGTTAGGGCGAGGATGAAATGAGATGATATATGTGAAGTACTTGGCTTAGTATCAGTCCATAGGGATTCTGTCAAGAATTTGTGTTGTATTTTATCAAGAGTACAGCACAAATCTTTGACTCGAAAGAAAGAATAAGATTGTCTTTCAACAAATGGTGGTGAAACAGCTGGATATTTATATGCAAAAAGTGAACTTTAATCCTCACCTCATTTCATACACAAAAATTAAAGTGAGGTAGATCATAGACCTAAATGTAAGATCTGATAATATAAAATTTGTAGAAAAATAGGAGAAAATGTTTTTGATTTTGGATTAGGCAAGAAGTTGTTAGGGCACAGAAATGATAACCACCAAAGAAGTAATTGTTAAATTTGATTTTGTCAAAATCAAACCTTTTCCTCCTCAAAAGATACCATTAGAAAAATGAAAAGTTTAGCCACAGAGAGAAAGTATTTGCAAAAGAAATATCTGATTTGTTTGAACTTGTATCCCAAGTATATAAAGAAGTCTTACAACCCAATGAAAGACAATGGATACCATTTCACATCTTCTAGAATGGCTGAAATTAAAGACTGACAGTAGTAAGTACTGACAAGGATGGGAAGGCCAAATGATACAGCTTCTTTAGAAAACACTTGGGCGGTTCTTGTAAATGTGAACATTTGTCGTGTGGCCAACCAGTCTCCTATGTATTTTCCCAAAAGAAGTACAAGTGTATGTTCACCCAAAGACTTGTACTTGGATTTTCATAGTACCTTCATCACACTAGCAGCAAGCTGGACTCAACCCCTGCGTCCAAGGTAAACAAACGGTGGCGTATCCACACAATGGAATACTATTCAGCAACAAAAAGTGCTGACTGGCAAACAAACACTGCAGGCGTGAAGGAACCTCAGAAGCATTATTATAAGTGAAATATGCCAGGGACAAGAGTCCTACTGTGAAATTCTAGAAAAGGCAAGAATTATATTGCCAGAAAGTAGATTGGTGGGTCTGGGGTGGGGGTGGGGGTGGGTATTGACTGCAAAGGGACCTGAGGGATCTTTTGGGGTGATGAAAGTTTCTGTTTCATGATTCTGGTAGTGACTTTGTGACTGTACACATTTGTCAAAATGTATCACATTGCGTTTTTAAAATGAGTAAATTGTATATAAATTATATCTCAGAAAGGAAGATTTAAAAAAAATCATTTTGGGAAGTCAGGTGTTCCATGGTTCCTGCTCTGGTGAAATAATTTACACCAACTGGCAGGTTCAGGATTCCTGCATCATCCAGCAGGCATTTCTTTTAAGCAGCAACATTTTCATAACTGCATCCATAAAAACCCAGACTTACATATTTGCTGTCAGGACTGGTGATTCTCTTTATGTTAACTCATCAAGGGGAAGTGTCTTGCCAGGAGCATCCTGGGCCTTCTGTCTGCATGAGGAGAGTTAGTGGTAAGCTATGCAGTCAGGAGGTCTGACTTGGAATCTTGTCTTTCCTGGTTCATGAAGGATTCCGAGGAGCTGGGAGTGGAGTGGGAATTTTCCCTTGACATTACCCGGCTCGCCCAGTATTTGAAACAGTGTCAGAGTTGTTCTTTCTTTTAATTCTCTCCTTTTATCCTCCCACCTCATCCCCCTCCCGCCTCCACCCCCCAACTTGGCTTTAATTCCATTTTCCTACCATCATCAGCCACCAGTCTCTACGCAGAATATTCCGATGTGTAGGTAACAATTCTGAGATGCTTTGCTCTCTTGAACTGGGACCTTATTTTCCCCCTTCAATTTACCTTTTGCATAGTTTGATACACATCAGTGGCACTAAATAAATAAGCCATAATTAATACACATTTGGCTCTTGTTCTGTCGATTTCCCTCTTCTGAAACTCAGATTAGAAGTGCATCCCACAGCTTGAATGTTTAAATACTAAACCAAAGGGACTTTTACACCCCTTCCTTCTCTTGTCTTATATTAAACTAATTGTTTTAACTAGGGGAATGGCATTGTCCCAGATCCCTTCCATTTGGACTCTTAATAATTAGATGACCAAAAAGAGTATACTTGTAGAAGTGAGTGATGAGTAAACAAACTATGGTTATATGCCGAAGGAAAAAGGGGAAGTACCTGGGGATATTAATTTGCATTTAGAAAAGTAGCCCGGACAGGCAGCAACGTGCTGTAGATCCACACCAGCAATCGTGAAGAGCCACACCCAGAAAAAACACTTACATCAGTGTCCTTCATGAGCTTCACTAACATGCCTCACTGACCATATGCTAAGGGAAGAAGCAGGTCTGGTGTGGAAATACTTCTGCAGTGCTGTCCAGGGAGGCATCATGAAATAACCTTCCAGGCGTCTGGTGTGTGGAAGGGCCTTGTGCAGTCGGTATGGTTTATCAGAACAGAAATAATTGTTTAATGCTTCCCGTGGCCAAGAGCTAAGTACACATTATGCTATCTGATCTTCATGATAATCTTACAACGTAGGAGCTAATATTGTCTCCATTTTACAGACGAGGCAGCTGAGGCCCACAGAGGTTAAATAACTCGCTCAAAGTAAGTGCAGAGTTTGAATCCAGGCCTGCCTGATTGCGAGTCTGGGTTCTTAACCACGGCTGTCCTATTTGCCCACGAGTGATTCTGTAGGAATTTGACGCCATTATCCGACAGTCACATTGGTGCTTCACCGTTGGGGCTGGCAAAGAATTTTATTTCCAGCAGCCAACAATCAGAGTGGCAGTCAGATAATTAACTTGTCTTCCCTGAAGGAGCTTTGTTCATGGGACAGTCTTCAAATGGGGCATGAAAAGGCATTTGGCAAATTGCAAAAGGAAATAACGCTTCAGAATGAAAAATTGATGCACATTTATCAACTGTGGGTAACAAAAGAGCAGGCACCATCCTTCTGGGGCCATCGCTGAAATCAGTTACAAAGAGTTCTAGCGATGATGAAAATGGTTGCATTCCTTGATTCTAATCTACCAAGGCAGAGACGATTTCCTAATCATTGCATTACTCAGGCCCCGCATGGGCTCCCTCTTTGTTTTATTTTATTTATTTATTTTTGGTAGCTGTTTTAATAATGGTGAAATACACCGGGGGGTCCTAGCAGCCATTTGCAACGTGCAGTGACAGGCTTTTAAAATGATTTCGTCCAGATCGATCTGAATGTAAAGCCATTTTGAACAACCGAGAGAGAGATCATCAAGAAGCAGTTTGCATTTTTTTTCCAAATTAAATCTCGTGACGGGGCGTAATGGCATCCTGGGTGCTGTGGGTGCCAGGATCATGAAATGAAGGTGACATCCCTGGGCAGCAAAAGAAAAGTAAGTTTGAGAAGTTGGTGGTGACCGTTGTTTTCCTGTGTGATTTATCTGGATTATCAGCTGAACAAACTGAGTGGTTTATACTTTTCTTTCCTTACCTCCTGCAAACAGGCCTTCCCACCTTGTGTGTTCAGGACCTACGTGTGACGTGAACAGATCCCAGTACATGAAACTCCGTCGCACAGAACAATGGGTTGTTGAGGGTGGTGACACGACACACGTGCCTCTGCCGTCTCTTATTTAAACAGAGTCAGAGAAAAGGGTATTTTGTGCACATTTGAATTAAAGGAAGTAAAATTGGCTTTAACAATGAAAAAATGAAACTGAACCCTTTTCCCTTAGTAATTAAGTTAACCTATCCAACTTTTTTTTTTTTTTTAAACAGCAGCACTTTTTCAGGGACTTGGAAGAATTCAGCTGTGTCCCTTCCTTCGCCCTTAGCTGGGGCTCGTTGACTGCCTACTCGGTGGCCCACTCTGTGCTTTTCTTTGTTTTTGTTTGTCATTCCCGCCTTGACTCTGAGGCTGGTCTGAGTTTCCCGCTTGATTGCAGTAACTTCCTTCTTGAATTTTCAAACGCTGGAGCCTCTGCTGCTCAGTTTCTGGCCCAGCCCTTCCCTTGGTACTGTGTTGAGTGTAAACAGCTTTGCCACCAGCTGCTCTGGTCAGAAGACAATAGCACAGTTTTAAGCCTCCACACAGAAATACATCTTGAAAAGACATACACATGTGTGAATAACTGGGATGAAAGAGATTAATTTATATTTTTTTCCATCTTTCCTGTGCCCTTTTGCCTTCCAGAAACAGTGATTTTTGCTGGGGGCACCAGGCCTCAGCTTCCCTTGATGAAGCAGAATCTGAGTAACGGGATGAGGAGAACAAAAAGGGAAGACGTCAGGCCCAAGGAAGCTGCATGAGGGGACAAACAATCAAATAAACAAACAAAACATGGGGCCAGGAGGACGGGGAGGAAGAGTCATCAGAAGAACCGTGCAGGCTGGGTTTCCAGAAAGGATTTCAGAGGAAGTGAGATTTTGGGGAGCAATTCTTTTTCATGTGGAGGATGATGAGTGCCAGAACTGGGTACAGAGTATTTTTAAAGATGTTTGATGTATATGAACAACATTCCCTTTTAGCATGACTCACGAGAATGGTTCTCTGTTTTGTTACACGGTGGCTTATGGTGACTGACCGGAATACTGAGTTTCAGCCAGAACCACATGGGGCCTGTAGTGATATCCACATACTCGTTCATTCATTCATTCACTCATCGTTTTGGTTTCTTCAGCTGCTTTCTGTGTCTGTTGTGTGTAGTATGTAAACGTCTTGGGTTCTTAGACGTGCAGATTTTTTTAAGTAGGATCATCAATTATGCAACCTCAGGTGATACCCAGACCTTCCACAGGCCCCGTGTGAACTCTCTCCCGTTCTGCAGTGAACTTACATTCTGAATAAAGAGGGAGGGGAGACAGCTGGCAAAGCTTTTCGGTTTAGACTCCCAGTCATGGGCTGGTATCTGAAGACTTGCTGGAACTGGAGCAGGACCGGACCAGAGGATCGTTTCGGGGGGGCTGCTTTTCCCTGGAAGTTTCCCATGGAGTCTTCTTAGAATCCAGTTTCCTGTGTTGTAGTTTGTGGTGTCCATTCAGTGATGGGAGAACCATTGACATTTCTGGGTCTGGGTTAGACTGAATGTTCTCCTTTTTAAGTCTTTTTCAACTTAAAAAATGTCATGACTCTACAATAGAACGATTTTTCATTCGCAGATTTAATGAATTCCTGAGATTAATGGAGAGAGGGTGGGCAAAAAGTGAGTAAACTCCTGTTAGCTCCATCTGCCAGCACAGGGGAGTTGACACATCTGATGTTACTGTGGAGCGCACTTCTGTATTTGTGGATCATCATAATGATTTGTGTTTCCTCTGACATTTTATTCATATAGTCAGGACGGTAGATGTTACGGGACGTTTTGAACTTCCTTCCTTATCACTGTGAAAAGTGAGGACATTTCTCTGTCGTGCAGATGTTCCAGCGTTCTCTTGATTCAGTCTGACACATCACAATAAGAGCAGGAGACAGAACTCGATCACTACGGCAGTTTGAACTGCAGAGCAGAACGTGGTCGACTGGTAAAGTAACCTGAGTGACCTGGAGACCAACTTAAAGCAAAGTCAAATAGGAAATCATCTCTGATTTGGTCATGCTAACTTGGCACGTTAAGCTTGGGTGTTATTATTTTGTGTTCTGTGGCTAATCTGTGACGTGCCACTTTGGTCATTGGTTTGACCTTTCTAAACTTTAGTTTCTTCATTTGTAAAGAACAGAGTAATGCTTTCTCTTTTACAGAAGGATAGTGATGACCAAACCATTGAAAGCATTTATCACCATACCTGGTACAGGATACCTGTTCACCTGTGATGATGGTGATGGTGATGATGGTGGTGGTGATGGTGGTGATGATGGTGTACATCAGCACCCTTTCTTCCAGATACATTCTTAAAAATATCTAGGGTAGTGGCTGGATGGTTTGGCATAGACTTGGGGTTGAATCCTGAATGTGCCACGTAGCAGTGTAGTAGTGTACTCACTGCTTAGTCTCTGCAAGGCTCAGTTTCCTTATGTTTGTCCACATAAGGAAGATGATAACAGAAGCCTCGTCACAGAGTTTTTGTGAGGATTAAGTGGGTTAGTAGAAAAATTCATAGTTGAGTGTCTGGCACAGAGAAAGCACTCAGTAAATGGAAGCAGCAGCTGGCAGCCCTGCCTGAGTGACCTGAGCAGATTCCCCTCGTGCGTTCTCATCTCTTGGCACACCTGAGAGCAGTGCTGAGGGAGGTCTGTCCAGCCAGGAGGGAGCATTTTATTACCAAAAGCGTTTAGAATTTCCAGCATATGGTGACAATAAAAAGCAGACTGAGTTACCTTTAAAACCCTCCCCACCCCAGGCAAAGCCCTCACTTCTTTCAGCACTTGAAGGGGCACCACTCCCGCTGCCCAGCTGGGCCCACCATGGTTCTTACCCAACAGCAACGCAGTCAGTTTACCGCGATCTGTGCAGTCATCTGATTCTTGGCCATCTCTCCCGTCCGCCTGTAGGATCTGCTCACATTTGTGTCTGCCGAGCCCAGCGCACTGCCTCGCCCACCAGACGTGCTCGGCATGTCCTCGTTGACTAAATGAAAAACTGAGTAGTGGGGTTAGATTCTTTTCTGAGAAGTTAGGCCGCATCATTGGCCAAGTAGATCTGGAAACAAAGTTTCTGAATAGCGATGTTCCTCCTGAAGAAGATGGGCTGTATCAGGGCAAATTCCTACTTCCTCCTCCAGAGGTAATTAGAAATTAGGAGGGAAATTTGCACCTTGAATCAATATATGGCAAATTTTCAGCCCAATAACCTTAAAACCCAAGCAATTAGCTTTGTTTGAAAAGGTCAGCGGTGGTTGTGCTCCTCTCCTCTGAGGAGACGAGCTGTCCAGGGAGCTCAGTTTAAATTAGAAGTATCTTTGGCAGCGTTATTCACAGCCTTGTTTATACTGTCACTGCAGGGGAGGTGGAGCTGACGCGACTCCAGGCAGCTCTGAGGGAGCAGCTGGGCTTTTCCCTTGCCCTTCTGAGTCTTGGGAATCTTGCCACCACCTATCAAAGAACCTATCAGTAAAAGCGGCTGTGGTTTTGTTTTGTTTTGTTTTGTTTGGTGTCTACTCTGGGCCAGATGTGGTAAATCCCCTTTTGTAAATTTCTTCCAAACTTTGCATCACCTGTGAGGCTAATATCACTGATGCTCTTATTTCAGACAGGTGAAACTGAGGCTCAGAGAGGTAAAGCCACTGATCCAAAGTCACACAGAAGCGATGGCATCTTTTCCTGATAAAACCTGGAAAGTTTGGTTCCTCTACCCGCAGTCTCTCGAATTCTGGGATGAGGGAAATGGACCTTGGGTTCCAGAGGGAAAGCTGGACCATTTTGTCAGGTCAGAGTTCTGCCAGCCCCTCCCTTGGTCGTGTGGGACCCTCGCTTGGTTGTTGGACAGGAAGTGACTTTTTAACTTCAGAGACCCCAGGGTGTGTGCGGGGAAGGCGTGGGCTGTGCGGGAGAAGAGCAAGATGTGGCTTAAAAACAAGCGCATCCGAGTGGCCAGCGCTTTCCCAGCCTCCTCCTCACCCCGGTCTTCGCACCTTGGTACTTGTCCCCTTAATTTCCTGCACATTTGTGGCTTCAGGAGGAAGTCCCACTGTAGCCAGTCTGGACCAGAAACACTCACAGGTGCTTGAGACAATTGAGGGGGTAGGAATGGAAGACTCTTTAGTGGATGTCACTGTAAAAAAAAGATCTATTAATATTAAAACTGTCTCCGTTAGTAGGCAGGAGAGACAGCAGGTTGTGGGAGGGAAAAACATGGACTTTGGAACCAACTGGGACTTAAGTTCAGATCTCAGCTTTTCCGCTTCTAAGCTGGGCGACCTTGAGCAAGTCACATAACCTCTCTGAGTCTCAGTTGCTCCTTCCATAGAAAGAGGCTGTTCATCTCCCTTGCAGGGTTGCTGTGAAGGTAGAGACACTGTTGAGGAGCCTGTAAAGAGCTGAGTGCGCTTGTACCGTGTGCTGGGCATACAGACTCTGACAGTGCAGATGGTCCCTGCTGTCGGGGACTTATCATTTGTGGGGAGAGAGACCCCAAAGAGACAATTACAGTAAGACATGCTCAGTGCTGTAACGGGGGAGACACTGGAGGCTGTGTGGAAGTGGCGGGTGGGAGAGGCCTGAGGGCAGAACAGGCGTGACCCCAGGCACGGGAGGGCGGATGGCAGCGGGCGCGTCAGAGGCTGGGCGCTTGAGAGGCGGTGTGGATTTATGGTCATGATTGACATCCAGCCGAATGGACGTCTCCACTTGGGTGTCTTTTAGGTGTCTCAGAGTTAACATGCCCGGTACTCAGTTCTTGGTTTTCCTCCAGTCAAGTTGCTCCATCTCAGTAAATGGCAACCCCATTTTCTCGCTGCTCATGCTGGAAACCTTGGTGTCACCCTTGATTCCTGCCCTATAGTCCATTTCCAAATCCTCGGTGCCCTCTTCAGCCTGTGACCATCTCTCACCGCCTCCACTGCTGCTGCCCAGTGCCACAGTGCCATCCTTTCTTTCTGAACCATTTTCTGGCGGACTCCTGCTGGGTCTCCCAGCCTCTGCCCAGCCCCCTGTGGCTCATTCTGTGCCACTGCCGGGGTGGCGTTTCTGCGCCAGCCTACCCAGGGGCTAACCAGCTCCTTCCAAGTCGTTGCCAGCACTCTCACCCTCCGTCTCCTGCCTCCCACTGGCCGCCTCTCCTGCCACCCCTCCCCCCACCTCCAGCCAAACCGGCTTCCTCCCTGCTCCTCAGACACATGCACAGGCCCCAGCTGCAGGCTGCTGCCGTCATTGGTCCTGCTGTTTGTCACAGTTTCCTCCCTGACAGACAGATGAGCTCACTCTCATTTTATCCAGGCCTTTCTTCAGACGTCCTCTCCATCTAAAGGCCCTGCTGGACTCCCGGTATCAATGGCCCCTTCCCACCGCGTTTTACCCTCTGTCTCTTGGTGTTTGTGACCCTGACTTGTCACGCCTTTGCTTGTTACCTGTCTTCCCGCATCACAGTGCACACCCCATAGAAGGAGAGAACGTGCCCATTTTCTTCTCCGTTGCATCTTTAGCACAAAGAATAATACCTGGCATGTGGTAGGGACATGAGGAACATGTGTGAGACGGACCTATGAGTGAATCATGTCACACTGGTCACTCCAGTGGACCATGGATTTGCCACGTTTCGGCCAGGTCAGCTGGCTGGTACCCTGGTGGGTCGGTACTGTGGGCTCTGCCAGAACCATCTGGCCTTTAGCCACAGCCGCAGGAGGTGTGGTGGGGCACCAGCTCGTCTAAGCCACACTCAGGCCTCTGCGAGCAGCACTGGGCAGAGACCGTGCTGGCCTGCTGGTTGCAGGTCCTCTGAGGAGCCTTTGGGTGTGGTTTCCATTTTTCAAGTCTGTCCCCAGGATGAGAGCCCAGATGTTCTCCAGCTTCCTATCTCCAAACTCTTCAGAGGGCGATGTCTCTGACATTGTTCCAACCGTGAAGACCTTTCTAGCAACACAAAGGGTAGAACTGGGATGTGTTTCTGCACGGCAAGGAGGGGATTTCCATGTGCTCTTCGACCAAGGGACCTGAAGGTCAGCATACCGTGGCACTTCCCAAAGGGTGGTGGCATCTGTACCCTGGGGAGTAGACGAGATGGTTTCAGGTGGTACTTGGAAGAGATTAATTGCAATAGTTGTTTCTTTTAATGTGCATCAGCCCCACAAACCATGATGTATGTCTTTATTGCTTAGGGCCAGGCGTCAGCAGGGCAGAGGAGCACACTGAATCCCAGATGGGTAATCATGGGTTATGTAACAAAATGATTGTGAACACATTACTAGGGGATTTTAGCATAAAACAAAATTGAATAACACAGTCAGAAAGTTACTCTCTTTTCTGTTCTCTTTTACTGTTTCTGATTATAGGACAAAAAAAATCTCGCTTGTTGCTGGACCACTTGCCAATCCTCTTTTTGTATCAGGAGACAGCAAGGGCAGACCCGACCTCTCTGCAGGAAGCACTGTCTAGCTGGAGTCTAGTCTTATGCTTGCTTCCTTGCAGTTATTTGACTTGTTGCATTCTATCGATGGCAGGTGATGCTGGCTTCCCCTATGGTTGTGATATAAAATTTCAATTAAGTGAATTTATTTAAGTAAGACATTGAGTTGACTTAAAGTAAGAAAACCAGTAATAATAGAAGGGCCGGATGTGAGCGTGCAAAACTGATGGCAGAGCACAGAGGATGGACTCGGAGAAGCCTTGATGCAGCCTGTCTGATCGCAGGGACCGTGGAGATGGCCAGGCTGAGCTGCGCTCCTGGTTGGGTTGTGCTATCCATCCGGGAACTGTCTGGCTCCTGGCCCTGTTTCCAGCCGACTGTCACTTTCCAATGACTTTGAATCAGGTCCAACAGCCACAACTCTGCCAGTGATTCAGACCTCACAGCCTGTCCCCTGTTCTTGGGAAACTGCGATGACACAATTCCTCACGTCTCAGTGGCCCCCTTGTCAGCATTCAAGGACTCATTAAAACACCGTTGGAACGGCTGTAAATGTGGCATACAGTGCTGCCCTTTCTAAGAACCGTAATCTGAAGTCAAAACGTGTTTCTGGTAATGTCACTGAGGGCAGGTTCCCATCTTCTTTCCCTCCCTCATGCTCTTGCACATTCAGAAACCTGTCTGGGCGACGTGTGACCCCAGGAGGAGAAAATCTTATGTGACAGGACTCCGGGACCAGTTCCCTCCTCTGAATGCCGCTGAGATGCTGCTGAGCAGTGGCCTCACGTGAACGGCCCAGTGGTACCTCTGAACCAAGAAGTCGCACCTGAATTCGGTAAGTGATGCTCGCTGCAGTTGCTATGTGGGGCTGAGGCGCATAGAAAGTGGGTTAGATGCCATCTCTGTGGATGTTTCTGGTACCCTCCCGTGGGTCTGCCTATTGAACTGATGATTCCTGTAACCCTGGGGGCTGTTGTTGGCAGTACAGAATGGCATTTTGGGTCACGTTGGTTTAGCAAAATGAGGTATTTTGCTGATGGAGTCCTAGCAGTGATCATTTCCTGGTCCCTTACTGTGTGCCACGTGTCTTACACACGTGCCCACATTTAATTCTAAGGGCAGTTTTATGTAGTAAAAACTGGGAGGTATGGTTTCCATTTTGCTGGTGGAAACAGACTCAGTGATGTTAAGTCACTTTCCACAGAGTTTGGGCGCTGGACCCCTGTTGGCCTGCAGTTGACGGACATCTCCAGTCTCTGCGCTGACGCTGCCTGGGGTGGGGGGAGGGGAGGTGGTATTGTTAGTCTGGTTTTTTGAAGAATGACTTTAAGGTTCTGAAACTTAATGTCCCAGCTCCACCACTTTCTAGCTGAGGAGTTGTATCTGTCTGCCAGTGTCAGATGGGGACACCCAGAGAGGGTGACTAGACAGAGTCAATGGAAAGGATTGCTTACAAAGGTGTGAGCAGGAGTGAGCCAGGACACCAGCAAGGGTTGGCGAGGGGCCCCGGGGCCAGTAACAGCAACAGACCAGTTACGCCTCTAGGCCTGAAGAAGGGGAGAGGCAGAGAGGGAGAATTCTTGAACCCAGAGAGACCTGAGGCTTTGGGGGAGGACCCCTCACTAGGAGCTGTGGCCCTGGGTAGAGAAGTGCGGTCAGTGTCAGACTCATCCCAGCTGAGCTGAGAAGAGAGATCGGCTGACCTCCCCTGTCTCCACCCTCTGACTTTCATTTGGAGCTGCCCATTGGCCAAACCCAAGAAAAGCCAGTGGGCCTCCCAGCCTCAGTTCTCTGAGGGGTCCCAGACCGAACACTGGTTTTCAGTTTGTTGAGCTTTTTCTTATTAAAAGAGTGGAAGTGACAACTTTCAAACTCTCTACATGGGAGACTGAAACCGGAAGTCATACACATTTAAACAAATAAAGCCACAGTATGATTCTGTTTCTTCTCCACCACCCAGTGGCCCTCATCCTTCCTAGGAGTTCTTCGATGTTCCTAGAAAGGTGGGGAACCTTGATTAGATTGTGAGAAGCTTGTCTTCTCAAGTGTAATCTCACACTCTGAGCCCTGGGCTTAACCAGGCTCTGCCAAAATCTTCAGACTTTGTGCCAGTGTTTGGGAGGTGCAGGGGATGGGGGGGTGTTCTGCACTGAACTTCGCTTCCCTTGGTAACAGGGACCCAGAAAAACTCTCAGCTAGAAATACAGCAGAGTAAGTCGATTTGCATCAAAATTAGACCACCTTAAATTTGCTGCAGGGTGAGTTTGAATTTTGACTCCGAGCTAGCAACTAGTTCATTGCAAAATGGGTCCACTTGGAGGTGTAGAGCAGATCACTTTGGGTGCAGAGAATGAACAGGGTTCTTTGTGAACATCTGGGCGCTGGCAGATGGTTCCTCAGTCGGCTACCCGCTGGCCTTCTCCGCAGTCCCGGGAATTGCTCGTGAAGTTCTTTGAATGGTCTGCTAAAGGCCCCACACCAGCACGTCGCAGGGTCAGGAACTGTCCCCTTAGCCCCTCCCAAATGGACCGGCCTTATCCACGGGCATTGTTTAGCACATCTGGATGTCAGGCTGTGAGCAGCGGGGACCACCCGGGCCTGACTCCTTTCAAATAGCAGATCAGAGGAGGTCTCATCTTGAGGCCTCCTGTGAGTGACCAACTACTTGTCAGTCCCGTGGAAGCCCAAATGGGGTCTTGAGCTGGGATGAACTCCCCCAGCTCAATAAAATGGCTCTGCGGTGCCCTGCTGACCTGGCGTGTTCCATGGTGGAAGCTCTTCAATTATTCGGAGAGTAGCTGTTAAGAGGGTGTGAAATCATCTGCATAAAACGTTGGGTTTAATTTCTCTAAAGGAGATGATTTGCCAAAGAGCCTTTGACTATTTAAAGGCTGTTACCTGAGCAAGACATTTGGGTAATTGGGCGTGTGATGTTGATCTGGTGTCACCTTTTCGCCTTTCGATGATCACATGCATATAGAGACCTTGTTTCGCTTTAATTGGAACCTCTGCGTGGGCGGGGCCCGCGGGACTCTGGCTGCCAGCCGAGTTTCTCTTCCAGGACCACTAGATAAGTAGAGGTATCTCTGGCATTCTTTTTCCTCCTGTGTTTAGTTAAGGTACTTCTGGTTGTCAGGAAGAGAAACAGACTGAAGGTGCATTTGGTGAAAGAAAAAAAAAAAAAGGAGAGGGAGGTAGTAGTATTCTATTTTAAAATGAGGCTGTAGTAATAGCTTAAGGAAGTTAAATGTCGGAAAGCAGTCGGATCTCAGAGGAGCCAGTTTAAGAGGCGGAATATCCTCAGGACTCTGGGAGTGACCCTGACCTGCGCGCCTCACTCTTTCATGTCTGCTGACCAGCTTCCTTGGTTTTCCTGCGTGAACATGGCCTGAGAAGGCTGTGCCTAAAGTTGGCAAGTTTATACCATTTCCTGTTGAGCCCCCCTCAGTGGTGTGACCAGCTATGCCTAGATGCTGACTGCAGACCCCTGAGAGAGAGAATCTGATTGGAAAAAGTGGACACCCTGGTCGGAAAGAGGACCCTGTGGGAGAGAGAATTCTCAGAGAAGAGAGGTGTCCTCTTGAAACACCCCTGCAATATGAGTGCTCCATTTCTGCATTATCCCCATTTTACAGATGAGAAAACTGAGACCCCTCTTTCCTTGCCTGAGTTGCACCTATCTTTTCTTCTAGAATGGAGATGGTTGTGAGGAAATAGTTTTACTTTGGAATAAAAATGGGTGCTCTTCCTATCCCAGCTGTTCGTAAGAAAGGGATTTATCTTTTCACTGGAATGCATTGTTTAACCTTTTTTTTTTTTTTAGTTTGTAATTTTGTCAGAGGAGATGCACTTTTTCAGAATAAAGTGAGAGTGAATGAGAGTAAATGAGAGTGAAAGTTTAGTAGCAAAGAGAATGATTCCTAAAATAGTCCAGGCCAGTTATGTAATCAGGAAGTTCTCTGGTATCTCCATGTTTCATACAAGAAATAAGTGCAAGAAATGAACATGAAAGGAGTAAGAATTCTCTTCAAGAATCAAAGCCACACCATTGGCTAAGAGGCTGAAGTATCCCAAGACTTTTTATAAGAAATAAATTGCTTCGAAACAAACTGAAAATCAGCCAAGCATGGAATTGGACTGTCGAGGAGAAGGTAGAAGGTGAGAGAGAGGCCAGGAATTCCAGAAGCTGTTGTGAGTTCAGAGCAGGCTTTTGAGTACAGCGTCAGGCATTTGCAAAGTGACAAAGGATGGAGGATCAAGTTCATGGCCAGAGAACATGGTGGTGGTGGAAGGAGTAGTCTGTTCCTTCCACCGAGGTCTGCGCTCTGGGGCGGCATTTTGAATCAAACCTGTGTGTCTGTGTATAAAATTTTCCCTAAAGTTCACTCTGGAAATCTAAGGCAAGGAAAAAAAAATAGCTGTCCTCATTTTGTCTCATTCCTCCCAACTTCTGATCTGACTTTTCTTATAATTTTGCAGTTTTCTCCTTCTTAAATTACTCCACCTGCTTTTTGCCCCTAAAGTCCAGCCGTGGAATTTCCCAGACCTCAAGTCTGGGCTAGACCGTATTTTGATTCCTTTAAATTCAAAGGAAGCTACCAATGAGATGGCAGTTTTAATACCACACAAGATAAAAAGGGTTTAAAAGATTTCTCGTGTCTCTTCATTCCTCGCAGATGAGCGTGTGAGCCGCGGCCAGACGTTGCCCTGTCCGCCATCAGCCGTCCATCTGGAAGAGTCTCAGGAGTCCTGTGCTCCCTGGTTGACTGGGTTCTAGTATGGAGAGGTTGCTGGTGGCCTTGTGGCCCATTCTCTGTAGACCCTGCCAGGTTCCCCTTCCAGCAAGTGGGAAAGAGTGACTTAGGTGACGTTCCTTAGGGCAGGTGGGGCCAGGGGAAAATGCATCAAAACAGTGGCTTATTTGCTGGCGGCTCCTGGGCCCCCAGCATCAGGGTGTGCGGGAGCTGGGCAGGTGCTGGCGCTGGGCTGCAGCGCTCCTTCTGGCGGGGCCACTGCTGCCCCCTCGGCTGCCCTCCTGGCCTAGACACCGCCCTCCAGGCTCTGCCCTGAGCTGCGCCCCATAAGGTCTGGCTGGTTGGTGGGAGATCTCTCAAAGTAATCCTGAATGTCCGAGTGCCCGCAGCTCCCTCCGAGTGACGGGCGCGTTTACTCTCCTGCAGCTGGTGTCTGCACAGGTCTGCCAGGCGCCCCGTCCCGGAGCAAATGACGAGGGATGCTGGTTGTGATGGAATCAGATCAGGCCACCTACGTGGGAGCAACAGCACGATGGAGAGACGGACAAAAGGCATCCTTCTGGCCAGAACACCCACTGGGCATGTTGGCAAAAAGGCCAGACCCTACGCATCCTGGGAACTTTGAAGGTTTTCCTTCTTTTAACAAAAATGAAAAGTTAAAGTGAATGTGTCCAATTCAGATGAAAATCTTGTTTCCAAAGTTCAAACAGTTTGGTTCTTTCTCCTCTTTCCCTTCCATGGTTCATGAGGCTCTGAACCTACAGTTCTAAGGCATATGAGAAGAGAAACTTGAATTTGGTTTGCATTTCCTTTTTTAAGTTGTTAGGAACTATCCAGCTTAACTTTTAAGTATTGATGAAAATAATAAAGGAATCCCGGGATACCCCTCATCACAGGAAACTGTGCTTTGGTTATGTCTCACTTCAATCCTTTTCTCTTGGATACATTTTTATTACATAAATTACTGTTTTGTGTGCCTTTTTCAAAAGTTACGATGAAGAATTTTGCTTCCAGTGAGCCACACTGACAGCACATTTTGCTTACCAGCCTGTCTCAATTTGCCATACAAGGCAGACCTTGCTTAAAATAACTCTTTTTTTTGCATGACTATTGGTGCTTTGAAGTCAATTAAAAATACATAACTTATAAATACATAAGAAAGAACAATCTATTAACTTCACAAGAACCCCAGAAAATTTTCATACAAACACTGTAGATTTCAATTCTGAGACCCCTCAAATCTGAAAAATGTTTAAACTGGTAGCACTTTGTATGCGTTTGTTAAATGATGCAGTAAAGCTTATTTTCATCACCATCCCTCCAAAATCCAATGAGACTTTAATTTTACATAAATAGAGATGTTTCTCCTTGGTCAGTATGTGGAGATACATATAAAAAGGTGAAGTGAAAGGGTCCTGGATCCCTCTGCCCTGTGGACATCATATGATACTTCCAGAAAAGAGCAGGTGTGGGTGTGACACACGGGTTCCTAAGTGTCTCAGCTGGGAGGTGAAGTGTGTGACATTCTGCTCACACTCCTGGGGCTAAGACTAGTCACATCGTCACGTTCCGCCCTTCAAATCTTCCAACTTCCCATCTCATGCGGAAGAGTGTCCAAAGTCATTATTAAGGCGCATTAAATCCACAGGACGGGGCTGTGCTGACCATCCGACTACCTCCCCTACCTCTCCTCTGATCACTGCCAGTCCAGCGTCCTGCTTCTCTGTGGGCCAGACAAGTCCACTCCCACCACAGGGCCTGGGTGCCTTCCGTGGGCTCTGCCCTGCTTGCTCTCTGTCCGTCCCGCTGCTCGGCTGACTATCTTCCTTCAGGTCTTTCATGAAATGTCACCTCATCAGAGGAGTCATCTTTGACCACCCTGTAGAACTGGAAACCCCGTCAAACTAGCACTTTATGTCATTCTTACCTTTCTTTAGTTTGGGACAGTCATGAAAACGTTGAGACCATTTTCTGAAGCTAGAGGCTCAAAAAACAAATTATGATTGTCAAAGGCTAAACATGGGTTTCCTCCTTCCCTCCCCCCTCTTCCTTCTTTCCTTCCTTCCATCTTTTTTGGGGCAGTTCATCTGTAAGATGCCTAATCTCCAGGGAAGCAAATGGCTGACTTTAGCAGGATGGGTGTGGGAGGGGCTGAGGTGGGGAAAGGCGGTAGGAGGGACAGCTCATTAACATATTCAAAAAAAATTACCCACTTTGTATCGTGAAAAAAGAAAGAGGAGTCTCACTGCCGCTGGTGAAAATGGCGTCACGAGTTTGCGTCTCTGGGACGCCTGCCGATGCTTTGCTGCGTGTCCTTTCCTCTTTGCTGGGAAACGCCTTTTCATAGCCTTTGTCCGTTTTTTTCAATGGAGTGTTTGCCTTTTTCTCACTGATTTGCAAGTGTTTTATGCATCGCACGGGATTAGTGCTGCACAATATATTCTTTCATCGATAGTTTGCCTTTCAACCTTGTCGATTGTGTTTCCTAGCACTGAATGTTTACAGGTCTCACCTGATCAGGTTTATCAGACCTCCCTTACACTCTGATGCTTGGATATCACATGTAGAAGGCTCTCTCCACTCCAGGTTACAGGAGATACCTTCAGGCAGTGCCTGGCCAGCCTTGGGTTTGCTTTCCAGCGACCACCGTCCATACACACTAGCCCCGTGATCTTGGGTACGTTACTCGAATCTTCCTGAATTTCCACTTTCTATTAGTAGAATGGGATGGAAGTTGTACTTAACCTCAAAGCGTTGCTGTGAAGATTAAATGTGAAAGTGTTAAGCCTTTAACTCAGGATCCAACTCATAGCAAACCCTTAACTCGGTGGTCGGTCACATTGTCATTGTTCTTCTTCTGTCTTTGTTTGCAATTCATTCCATGGTAATTTTGAAACTTACTTCAGTATATGTGGTGAGGTTGGTTTCCTCTTAAAAACAGCATTCATTTCTGTAGCAGGTGGGATGGCCAAATCACGGGTTATTCTCCCAAAGGCTCTGTGAAGACCTGGGAGCAGACCTTAGGAGCTTGTGAAATGTTTTAACTTTAATTTCTTTTAAAATTAGAAGAGAAAAATGATCGTAATAATAATGCATTTATGATGATGAATCTAGCCTAGTTTTTTTGTCTTTATAGTCATGCAGTAAGGAAACATAATTGTTAATATGCTCTAGTGGAGAACAGGGCCCAGACAGTTCTGTTGTGGCCCTGCTCACGACAGCCATCCCACTGTCACTCGGACCACGCTGTGTTCCCTGACTGAGGTGGCAGCTGGAACTACTATCCCTCAGAGTCGTTTTATGCTTCTTGACTCGGGTGGCAGGTGGGGTCACCTGGAAGGCTTGCGGTGTCGTTTGTCTTCTTCTTACCTTGGGTGAGGGTATTTGCATGTGTCTCAGTTAAATGAAGTTACTGGGCTATTTTACTCCACTTCCTGGTGTTTTGTGTACTAGCACTGGGAAGAAGGGCGCTGAACTTTCTCTTGTGGGAAAGGGGCTTGGGGAGGAATGTGATGAAGACGCTGAAAGACTGTTTACACTGTTTTGGGCATAATTATGTTTTCACATGGGTACATGCAAGCAGTGACTAACGCTGCTTTAGAATCTTATAAGAGCAGCACCTTTTGTGGCTTGGTTATAGCGTATAAACGTACTTTCTTCCTAATTTAGACAGGTTTTCTCCTGCAATCCAATTAATACAAGTTATTTCATTAATATTGAAACATAAATGCTCTTTACTGGAAAAACAAAAGTAGGGGTGTGTGTGTGTGTGTATGTGTATGTGTGCACGCGTATGTGTGTGCGCGTGCGTGTGTGTGTGTGGTGGGGACTGAGGGTCAGGATGCTGAGGAGGAAGCGCCTTGTCACAGTGCTTCTCCTTCCTTGTAACATCATGTTATTCCCATAATTCTTGGGCCCCTGGTTTTATTTAGCTTAATTTAAAAAAATTAAAATGTTTTAATAGCTTTTATAATTGCACAGATAATGCAGGTTTATTGTGGTCTCAGGCCTGAGTCCACTTCCTTAGAAGTTCTCACTTAGAGTAGTTTGACACGTGTCCTTGAATCAGTCTTCAGTATACATATAAACACACACGTATTGATTAAATCTCTTTTTAAAATGAGAACTGACCCACGACGTGCTTTTCCTTACCTGTGTAGCACAACCGCCTTTCCATGTGTCTGTCATTCTACCACATTCTTTCACATCTGCATGAAATTCCAGTTTATGTATGAACTCATTCTTCTATTGATGTACATTTAAGATGCTGCCTCTTTAAAGAAAAGAAACAGGGCTGTCATAACGGACTGTGTAACATACATCTTTATATTGAATTTTTTGTGTCTTTCCCGTCCTTCTGTGTAAATGAGAATTTTCACATTCCTAGGATTATCCAGGGCCCCCAGTAGTTCCAGCGGTTGTTCGTGATAGCAATTGATACTCCACGAATTCTGTTCCCCTCGTTTTGCTTGTTAAGCCAGCAAAACGTAGAGTTTATTCCTTAAGTGGAGTGGGCATCGTGTGAAACGTTCCCTTGCTTAATTACCTCCGAATCACTTGTCAGAGTCCTAATAAAAATGTACACCCATCGCTATGAATGCTTAATCACATTAGCCGTGAGGAGAGTATGCTGCTGCAAGAAAAAAATATGAGAAGATGTTAAATGCCGGGTCTTGTTTAGAATTCAAAATGTTTTCCCCATCCTGGAAACGGAGCCCCCCCGCCTGCAAGCTGGGGGTTGAGAGCTACAGAGTGCTTGCTGGTGGTTGCCAGACGCATCCCCTGGCCCTTGTCTGAACATGCAGCGGGTGGGGTTGCAGGCTGGAAGGGAAGGCAGTGTTTTTAATTTTGCAAAAATATTCTGCTGCTTATAAAATCTCAGGCTCCAGCCTCCTTTTAGGTAACCTGGTTGTCTTAAGTTCAGCACATAGTCACTAAAACCCTACGGTGTGCCAGGCCTCTTCTTGGTACTGCGATCAGGCAGTTATCCGAGCAGAAGGAGAATTTGCCTTCATGAAGCTTGCCTGCTAGTGGTAGGAGACAGACTGTCACAAATAGAAATGTGAAGTCAGTGAAGTCAGTGCTGTGCCAAGAAGTAAAGCTGATGGAAGAGAGAGGCTAGGAGGGGAGGAATGGTCAGTGGCCAGAGAAGGTCTTCTCCAGAGGAACTTAAATGAGGGGAGGAGGGGGCTGGCCGGGCATTTTGGGGCGGGTCATCAGTTTCAGACCAAGATGCAACATGTTAGCTTTCCTGGTGGAGGTGCTGCCACCACAGACTTGATCCTTGGAAATGTCTTTCCTTTGCGAGCGTGCAAAATTTTTGTGAGATTCCCCAATCAGTGATTCCCGCTGTTGGTGCTGCAGATTGAATGTTTGTGTTCCCGTCTCCCTCCAGTTCATAGGCTGAAGCCCAATCTCCAGTGTGAGTGGAGGAATACCACTTAGGAAGTGATCATTACACTCCATCCTCATAAATAGGATTCGTGCTCTTACGAAAGAGGTCCCAAAGAGCTCCCTTGCCCCTTCTACCATGTGAGGACACAGGGAGAAGACACCTGTTTGTGAACCAGGAAGCATTTACCAGACAATTGGCTGGTGCCTCAATCTTGGACTATTAGCTTCCAGAACTGTGAGAAGTAATTTCTTTCGTTTCTGACTCACCCAATCCATGGTATTCTCTTATGGCAGCCCGAACAGACTGAGGCAGTTGAATTCTCTATAGCTTGCTATCCAGTGCAGGCACTCAATATCTGTATGTGATGGTGGCTACCATATTGGACAGCAAAGATACAGAACTTACCGGTCATCATGGAAAATCCTGTTTGACAGTGATGTCCTGGAGGATTTTTAGTGGTTAGATGTACTGTTGCCAGTAACAGCACTACGCTGAAGATGATGATGATGGTAACAGTAATGATGTAATTTACCACTTACTGGGCATGCACTATATACAGGGCACTTTACGCATATTATCTCATGCCAACCTTGCATAAACTTCTACCTAAAGCAGGTGTATTCATTCTCATTTGACAAATGAAAGTCCACAGGGGGTCAAATAAGTTCCCCAAGATAGCACTACTAGTAAGTAAATAGTGGAACTGGGATTGGATCACAGTCTTGGCTGATACGAACACCCATGTTCTTAGCCACTAAAATATACTGCTTCTAGATTCATGGAGTATTGCCCAAGCCTGAGAAAAATTCCTAGAAAGAGTAGCCAAGCTGGCTTCCAGTGGGGAGGTGAATCTATATTCCATTATGAAGTTAGTGGAATACTCAGTTGACCTATTTCAACTACTATTAACTTCTCTGTAGCCAAAAGTCTACTTACGGAAAGTAGCAAAAGGTGTCCCTTCTCAGTATCTTTTGCTGCTATCTGTCAGAACTTGTCACAACTTTATAAATGTCCAGTGTTTGTAGGGTGATGGGTGCCCCATGGAATTGTGCAGAAGACTGAAGAACAGTCACAGGTGGTGGCCCAGGTGTATCTGGTCTTTTGTCAAATGTAGGGAGACTCTATTTTAAATCTTAAAAGTGAATGACTGAGGATTGTCTAAGAAAAGTAAAATATTTAACAGGTGTTCATCAGTGATTCCTGCAGAAACCACCCACACACCCCGATGTTTCAGGTTGGGACTCATTCCCACTCTACAGACTTGACGGCATGACTCAGCTGTCATGGGGCTTGATACTTAAGTGTAATCTGTCACTGCAGCCCACAGTCATCAAATATTAGGGCTGAACAGATCCAGAGAAAGGAAAGTGGAGGCAGGGAAGAAGAGGGGGCTGAGGGAATAAGCTGGAACAGGAAGTCTAGTAATAGCAATGACACGCATCGTTTACTGAGTCCCTGTGATTTACCAGTCACTGGAGAAGTTACTTTACTGGTGACGACATCTAATCTTTCCAACGATCCTGCGAAGTAGATTTTGTTACTTCAGTTTGTAGGTGGGTAAATTAACAAGTATGGTTAGTAAATGCAGTGGGCAGCACTGAAACCTAGATGTTCCGGGTCCCAAGGCCATAGTTTTTCTTTGAGCCAATCTAGAGAGAAAAAAGGTGGTAAAAAGTGAGTGCAAAAGCATAGAGCTCAGCTGGTGGGGAAACAGGAATAGCCATCATTAGAAAGCAGAGTTGAGGAGTGAAAGTTAAAACAGAGACCTCAACTTCCAATTAAGATAGAGGATTTAACCTTCTTCCTGAACTAATCAGAGAAGAGGCAGAGTATCTAAAACAATGGGTTTCAAGATGCTGGACTCCAGACATTGAAGGATAGTGATCGCTGAGAGATGGGAAACAAAAAAAAGGTGAACCCCACATTTGCCTCAGTTTATAATCTTGAGAGAGTTTCCAGACTGTGGCACAGAGGGAGGGAACCCAGGTGGGGCCCAGTAGATTCCCTGAGATGGGGAAATAGAGATGTAAGTTCAGGGACTTGAGGGTAGGTAGAGGTTGCAGGTGGAGGTCCAGGAGGGAAAGACACCTGCAGAGATCTGCTGAAGGGCCCTTTGAGTGGTTAGCTGACTGCTGTTTAACAGATGCAAGTTCAGAATGGAAGGAACTTCCTCAGTCTGTTATAGGACATCTACTAACATCATACTTAACGATGAAAGACTTAAAATCAGGAACAAGACAAAGATGTGTGCTCCCACCTCTTCCATTCAACATTGTACTAAAGCTTCTATCCAGTGGAATAAGGCAAGAAAAAGAAACAAGAAGTGTCCAGCTTGGAGAGGAAGACGTCAAACTGCCTTTATTGCAGGTGACATGATCTATGTAGAGTCCTTACAGAATCTTCAAAAAAGCAGCAGAAACTAACAGATACTTTCAGCAAGTTTGCAGGTTTGAGACCAATATACAAAAATCAATTGTATTTTTATATCCGTGCTACATATAATTGGAAGTTGCAATTAAAAAACCAATACAATTTAAATAGTATCACAAATATGAAACCCTTAGGGATAAATCTGATAAAATGTGAAAGTCCTATGAGTTGAAACTGCATGCATGAAAGGCCTGTGCATAACAACTGTAAACATGGCTGATTAAATCAAGCTCTGAGTCGATGGAGAGATTATACCATGTTCATTGTTGACAGATTCGATTTTGTTAAGATACGAATTCTCCCAAAATTCATCTAGGTGCTCAATGTAATTCCAATCAAAATGGCAGTCAGAATTTTTGCAGAAATCAATAAGCTCTTTGTAACATTCACATGGATGTGCAAAGGACCTAGAAGAGCCAAAACAACCTTGAAAAAGAGAAGCAAAGTTGGAATATTAATATTACTTGATTTCAAGGCTTGTTACGGACCAGTAGTAATGAATACAGTGTGAAAAACCCAGAAGGAAGGCAGATAAACATGTCAAAGGAGGAGCACAGAGGGTCTGGAAATCGACCCCTTCAGTAATGACAGCCGATTTTGCACAAAAGTACAAAGCCAGCTCATTGGAGGAAGGATAGTCTTTTCAACAAAAGGTGCCAAAATAATTGGATATCCGTATGTAAATAAATTAACTGTGGTCCATACCTCTGCCCATATATGAAAATTCACTTAAACTGGATCAAAGAGCTAAGTGAAAAACCTAACACTATAAAAATTCTAGGGGAAAAAACCCCAGGAGAAACCCTGTGAGGCCTGGGTTAGGCAGGGATTTCTTAGATACTAGACCAAAAGTATGATCCATTAAAAAAAACAGACTGATACTTTAAACTTCATCAAAATGAGAAATGTGTCCTTTAAAAAAGACACTGGTAAGAGAATGAAAAAACAAGCCCCACACTGGAAGTCAATATTTGCAGTCTTGTGTCTCATAAAGAACTTATGTCCAGGTTACATAAAGAACCCTCAAAACTCACTAATGAGAAATCAAACAACCCAATTTAAAAAATGGGCTAAAGATTTGAAAAGAACCTTCACCAAAGAAGATGTATGTATGGCAAGTAAGCACACGAGAAGATACTTAGCATCATCGGTCTACAGGGATAATGCAAGTCAAAACCATATTTTGATTACCACTGCACACCTATGGCTAAAATTAAACAGACTAACCAAGCAAAGGGTTGGTGAGGATGTGGAGAAACTGAAACCCTCACATACCACTGGAGGGAGTATAAAATGGCACAATCACTTTGGAAAACAATTTGAGGGCTTCTTAAAATTGAAAAATATACACACTCAGTGATTGAGCCATTTCTTGCTATTTACCCAAGAGAAAGGTAAAGTGTGCATTCATAAAAAGACTTGCACAGGAATGTTTATAGCAGCGTTATTTATAACAGCCCCAAGCTAGAAACAGCCCAGAATGTCTATCAACAGGTGAATGAATACATAACCAAAATATTAATCATTGATAAAAAGAAATGAACTGCAGATACACACTACAACAGGAATGAATCTCAAGAAAGTTATGCTGAGTGAAAGAAGCCAGACAAAAAGCGAACGCATGCTGGGTGGTTCCATTTTTATAAAAGTCTATAAAATGCAAAATAATCTATAGTGAGAACATAGATCAGTGGTTGCTTGGGGCTGGGGTGGGGAAGGGAGTGACCTGGGGAGAAATTACAAAGGTAACTTTTTAAAAATTATGGTGATGGGTTTATGTGTATATATATGTCAGAGCTTTCAAATTTTACACTTTACATGCAGTTTATTGTATGTAACTTATAACTCCTAAAACTGTTAAAAAAAGAGTGTTGGGATGGTCAATAGCTTTGGAGACCAAACTGCCACTTCTGATCCTAGGGACACTGTCATTTAAAAAAAAAAGCAGTCATCACCATCACTGTTTAGGGCTTATACTATGCCAGACACTGTTCTTAATGCTTAACAGGCATTTATTTATTTAATCCTCATAGTCACCCTCTAGGTAAGCACTATTTTGGTCCCTGTTTTATCTAGGAGGAAATTGAGTCACCTCAAGCTTAAGTAACTTATCTGAGGTTTCAGAACCAGTAAGTGGCAAAGCCAGGGTTTAACCCTGGCTGTCTTGCATCCATTTCCATACTCTTAACCATTGGTGGTATCACCTGGGGTCAGAACTAGGACAGAGGCCTGAAGATACAGTATATACTTGGATAAAGTTGGAGCAGGAAGGATCAGCTTATCTTGTAGGTATGGTTCTCAGAGTTAGTCTCCACGCCCACCTCCTGGCTTTATTGAGGTAAGGCTGACAAATAAAAATTGTATAAATTTAGGTTGTATGATGTGATTTTTAAAAGAAGTACAGTATGATGATTTTATATATATATACACACACACTGTGAAATGATTGCCACAATCATGGTAATTAACACATGCATCACCTCCCATAGTACCATCTTTGTGTGTGTGTGGTGAGAACACTTAAGATCTGCTTTCTGAGCAAATTTCAAGTGTTCAGTCTTGAGAAAAGGATTGAGCCGTAGAGAAAACCTTCATTCTTAAGGCAGAAGTGGAAATATGTAGAGAGGTGCTGGATATCAATTGGGTTTTTCTTTCTTTTTTTCTTAAAAAAAATTCAATGAGGTTTCATCTCTTACTGAAAATCTTTCCTTATGCCAGCCTGACTTCCCTCCCACTCAGGTCATCCTCTGCACTCTCAAAGCTCCTGTGCTCATCAGTTTCACAGCATTCACCCCATGAGGTTAGAATTATTGTTCTTGCTTCTTTTCGTAGTTTGAGGCCTCTTAGCAAAATAGCAGGAAAGCTCACATTATGGAGAGTTGACTGTGTAGTCAGCCGCTATTCTAAGTATTTTACATATATTAACACTTAGAATGTTTGCCTGACTCTGTGATAGTAGATTGTTATCTTCCATCTTTTGCAAACAAGGAAAGTTACCTGATGTCGCAGAGTAGGAAGGTGGGCAGGACCTTGACCTTCTGGCTCCAGAGTTGGATTCCTAATCATTGCTGGGACTTGTGTCTTCCTCATCTTCATATTGTCAGAGCCTAGCACATAGCAGGCACTCAATGATTGCTTACTGAACTGAACAGAATCCCCAGGGTCACAGGTCACCACTAGTGTGAGACAATCAGTTTTTGTTGTTGGTGTCTGAAATTTGACCCCGGCGCCATTCAGTTAAATAGAACACAGGGATGCAGGGATGGAAAGACAAGAGAAACAGGGAAATTAAGTATTGATGAGCACTCTGAATAGAAGGGTTGGGGTTCGGAGAGAACATGGATAGGGTCTCTGGGCGGGGTTTTTTATTTTCTACTTGTGTGCTCTCCCCTTCCCCTGAATAGGATCTCTTTAGCTGAGAATAATTCATGCCTTATTTAAAACCCACTCTGTGCGTGCTGGCCCCGGCAGTAATTCTCTCATTATATTCTCGGTTTCTTTTTAATCATATTCTGGGTAGATGAGTAAAATTCTTCACTTGGGCCAAAGGTTGGACCTCCTCTAATGATAAGAAGATTTCCAGGGTATATGAATGATCTCTAGCTTGTAAGTAGCAGCTGCGCTTACTTTTTGTTCCTTTGTAATTGAAATCCATCAATTAGATACTATTAAGGAGCCCTATGCAAACTGTAAAAAAATCCTCTATAGGAAATGAGCCTTTCCCTGGGAGGGAAAAAAAAAGTCTACAACTTTAATATTGCTTCTTCGTACTGTAATGATCCAGCTTTAGCTTCAAGATGCCATTTGCTGCATTATTCAGAGGCAGTTTACAAAAGGGTTTTGATCTCTGGCTCACAGTTCTTAAAGCCAAGGAAATCCTAAGGAGCATGAGACTCACTTAGAGATGGGCTGATTTGAATCTGCCCGTCTCTCTGCTTCTGGATTCAGCATTTGCCCTGGGATACAGCTGCTTATTCTTATCACATAGGAATGTTGTCATATTCACTCCCCTTCTGTCACCACCGGGCAGAAGCCTCTGGTGCCCCCAGCCTGCCTTGAAGCTCTACTGATGCAGATTTATCATAAAGGGTCTCAGCCACGGGAAAGAGGAAAGAGACGGAAAACCAACAACAGACAGAGCAGCCACCCAGCCGGAAGCCAAACAGGGACGTCAGCAGAAATAGTTGCTGGGCTGGGTCTGACCCAAGCAGGCTTACTATTTGTTTCCCACAATACAGTTTGACATCCTCGACGACATGATTTTAGACCACCGTCGTGTTGAAATGATCGATTATGCAGGTGTTCGGATGCAATTAGGACTTACTTATTTTTATACTTTACTTTCATTCACTAGAGTTGAGGCTGTCTAAACCCCAAAGACAAAGGATCATTTTAGATATTTATAATTTCTGTAAACATCTCCTTTGAGAATATCGTGAAACCCTAGATGTATAGAACTGTTTAAAACCTGCTTGTTTACTTCAGCTGGGAAATTTTCTTCATGATTAAAGGATTCATTTTATTCAAGGCTTATGACTGAACTTAACTAAGATTTCTGTGTTCGAGCTATTAAAGCAGAAAATGCAACCGTGCAAACGGCTGAAACCCAGCCAGGCATTTGTAGCAGTATTAGAATATCCTGTCGCCATCAGTAATTACTTAAATGAGAAGCTGGGGAAGAAGAAAGCCCATGGATACTGATTATCTTGCCTTTGCAGAGGGAGGTGAAATTTTCCTTCCTCTGCACTGGGAAGCTGAGAGGTCTCCCACAACCCACCATCCTGTCACGCACTTGGCTTTGCCCCGGTACTGACGGAGCAGCTATTAGAGGAAAAGCTCTGCTTTCAGAAGCCAGGAAATGATGTCCTGTTAGAGGCGAAGACGAGCCAGACTCTGAGATTCCCTCTGGGGCTCTTACAGCTGCTCAGCACTGCTTCTTGTTTCTGCTGCTGGTCTCCCTCCTCTTCCTCCATCCTTTCCTCCTCCTCTCTCTTCCTGCACCTCACTCTCTTCTCTTTTTCACCCTTTTTCCATCTTCTTCCTTGCCTCCAGATTCCATTCATTCTGTACACATTCGTTAAGTATCTACTATGTGCTGGGAACTCTTTAAGCTCTGGGGATGCGGTTAGTGAATAAAAAGTCTGCCCTTGTGAAGGTGACAGTGAAGTCAGGGAGACACATAATAAGCAAACAAACAAAGCAGTATATGGTAGAATGTTAGATGCTTGGAAGAGTGAAGAGGTTACAAAAAAAGCATGAGAAAGGGATGAAACGACAGTGTTCTTTTGGTTCTTGGAGGAGGCATCTCTGATGAGGTGAATTTTGGATAAAATGAAGGGAGTGACCTATTTTGATGTCTAAAGAAGAACATTTTAGGTGGATGGAGCAGTGAATACAAAAGCCCTGAGATGGGAGTGGGCGTTGTGTGTTTGGGGAAGAGCCAGGAGCCCAGCAGAGCTGACGGTGAGTGCAGGCATGCGTGGTAGGGAGTAGGTCCAGGAGGTAGCAGTGGTCAGGTCATGGGGCTTCCTTGTAGGTCTTGGGAAGAACTTCGGCTATTCTAAGTGTGATGGAAAGTCGTCAAAGAGTGGAGGAAGAGGAGTGAAATGGTCAGATTGGCAAGCATGGTCTCACGTGCCTTTGGGTCATTCATTCAGGTTTTACTCAGTTTATGATATGCCAAGTCAGACAGCTGGTCAGTGAATAGAATATGATCTGCAGTGAGTAGAATACAGTTTCTTCCTTCAGGAAGCTCAAAGCAGAGAAGACCTCAGGTATTTAAGTGTATTCTTGAGGTCTGCTGTTCACATGGTGATTTCTCTGTTTTCATCCTGTACCAGCTGAGACACTGACTCTGGAACTTCTTTGCATTCCGCCAAACAATCCATTTGCAGCAGAGACCTTTGTAAATAATGAGCATTTACTGACGATTTCACTGGGTAGATTTAAGAGAGGGTTTATATCACACACTGTCAAGATCTGTGAAGGATCTAAGATTTTACCCTGCGTGCAAGCTAACAGGTGGCTTGCCTGAGTTTCATGGACGCTGGCAAAAGGCATGCGACTCTCGGGTCAGACACAAAAGGGTGTATTATTACTCATCACAATGTCAGTAACCAGAGTATCAGCATTTGCCTTGGTTCCCTGAGCCTCAGTTCCTACAGGGTGACACAAAGAGGGCCAGACGACACCTGCATGTGCAGTGGATGGGTTACAGGAGAGCAACCCCAAACTGGGAGACTGGAATATTTTCCAGTGGCAGGAAGCCTGCCTGAGGTTTGCCTCGGAGGGAGGCACTGTCTTCATTATACTGGAAATGAACAGCTGTGCCATTTGCTCTGAAGGGAGACACTATCTCTGTTTACCGAAGCTCCTTGCTGTACAAGTATCCTCGAAAGGATGGTCTAAAACAAAGGTCAGTGCAGAAACACAGAAGACCAGTGGAGAATTTGTCTTCCAACATGGACCTGATAATAAACTCTCCACTCATTTGATTGGGTTCCTTCATTCCTCTCTCCTGCACCCTCCTGGCTTTGTCCTTCCTTTCTCCCCTCCGTCCTTCCTCTATGGAACATTCAGCCTTTCCCCCCGTATTATCTGGACGATTTAGCTGTACCATACGCAAACTTGAATTCTTGTATGCCTCGGAAAGCAAAAGGTTCCCAAGTTAACGGGGTTCGTTATCCTTATGAAGTAGCTTAAGCAGTGTTTTCTGATTAATCTCAAAGGCTCTTGGGGGTTCATTGTTCATCCAAGTGGGTTATGAAAGTGTCTCTTCCAAACCTATAAATTCCCGCATAAGAGGAGAATCTCAGAATGTGAAGAATACTCTGATGACAAGTCTGTCTGGGGCACAGTAGGGCCCAAGCAGGGAGAAGTCAGTTCTCCCAGCCTGAAGAGGGTAGGAACTGGGGTCACTGATCTTCAAGAGGAGAAGGCCTTGTAGTGTTTGTCATGATCGTGTAAATGCTTTGTGGTTCCCCACCTCCTGTTGTGCCCTAATTTGCTTATCTGTTCTTCAGTGGCTGGGCATTCAGATTGATTCTAGTGTCTCCTGGTTGTAGAGAACACTGGGGTGACATTTGCAGTATTACCGGGGACATCACTGAAGACGTGCTGGGAGTCAGGCTGGGCATGATCCTGGAACCGATGAGGTGAATTAGGCATTGTCCTGGTCCTCATGGCGCTTACAGTCTTGTGAGGGGGACACATTTATGTATGTGTGATAAGATCACCATTATTGAGGGGACTTAGCAGTGTTTGTTTTATTAGTGATTGCTCCGTGACTGGGGCCAGATGAGTACTGCTTAGGTTGAGGATAGGGGTGGGCTTCCATGGGAAGGTGGGCTTCAGATACTTGCTGGGTCTGGAGGGTCAGGGAGGGGAAGGGAAGGCATACTAGGCAGGGTGAACGGCGGGAGCCAGGTGAGCATGTCAGGGTGGATTCGAGGAACAGTGAGTGGTTTGGTTGGATAGTGGATGGAAGGATGGTTGGAGAGTGGGGTTTGAGATCAGATAGTGGTAAACTTTGAATAATAAACTTTATTCTTTTGAATGAAGCCAGGAGCCCCTGCGGGTAATTTTTTAGAAAGTGCATATTTTCTTAGCAATGATGCATATTCAGGATTGAGAACCGCTGATGTAACGTGTCAAAATACCGATAGGAAATTGTTGGTGGGGTTGTGATTTAAACAATGTAGGGGAAGTTCAAATTATATGCTTCTAAATCTAGCTGGGAAGCAAAATAATAAGTCAGAAATAACCGCAAAGTCCTTCTTCCGGGGCAAAATCACAAAAAAGTTTCATTTAACTTGGTGCAAGGGGAACCTCTGTGTTCTGTGGAAACACTGGCTGGAGGAGATAATGGGGAAGAGTCAGGGGGGCAGCTCTTTCCTTGCTGGCTTTTATTTTATTTATTTATTTATTTTAACATTTTTTCATTGAGTTATAGTTGTTTTACAATGTTGTGTCAAATTCCAGCGTAAAGCACAACTCGCTGGCTTTATGTGCTCACTGTTGGGTATTTTAATTTTGGTGCGATCTAGAATTAATGAAGATTTGCTCATTAGTCAACAAGTCCCTTTGGGTTTCATAACCATGTTCGAGTCTTACTAAAGTTCTATTTCAAACCAGCAAACCAGTGCATCACCACTTTCATATGCTGGCTTACGAAACCAAGAATGACTTCAGCAGAGGAATGAGTCTCTAATATGATATTCCATGCTGTGACCAAGCTTTAAAAAAATGAAATTTGTATTCACACAGACTGGGTTCCAATTCCAGCCCTTTTATTTACTGGTACTGAAACTGAAGCCAAGTTACATAAAGCTTTGAGCCTCATGATTTCCTTGGTTACAGACTATATCAAACACAACCCAATTCAGGATTGTGAGAATTAACTGGGATGAAGGTTTCAGTACATACTGGTCTCCATCCCTCCCTTTTCTGTAGTCCTTTTCCCTTCTTTTCCTTTTAGAAGTTGTGTTGGGCGACACAGTGATGGAGAATCCTCTGGAACACTGACAGATGGGCGTGAGCCCTGGTACCACCAGATGATGGTTTTCCTTCTTAGAGGAGTGGAAGGTGTGTTCTTTGAGTGGCTCATGACCACTGTTCTTCGTTCTGCTCTGGCCACTGCAGTGTTCGCTACAGGATAGCTGAAGGTCTTCATTGAGGAAAATGTGGACTGCTCACATTCCTCTGGTCAGAGCGACCACCCTCCCATATTTTAAAGAGAAATGTGAAGCTCTTGTATCTCTGTAAATAATAGAGCTGCGTCTTAAGTAATGCAAATGAGGCAGGTTTCAGAATTGACTCTGGGCTTGCAATTCTATGAGTAATAAAGATAAGATCATCACTTTCTTGGCTGGAGGACTGGCCTGGTTAGCTTGAGACCAGGGCTTCTCCACATCGACACTGTTGACGTTGGAGGCTGGATGGGGGTGGAGAGGGCTGCCCTGTGCGTTGTAGAATGTTTAGAAGCAGCGTCCGTGGTCTCCGCTCACTTCTGAAGCCTGTTAACCCCACCCCCACCCCCAAGTTGTGACAACCAGATGTTGTCAAGTGTCCCCTGGAGAGCAGAACCACTCTGGGTGATGACCTCTGCTTTCGAGTCTTGGCTGCAGATTGTGGGACATTCCCTCATCATTACCCACTACCCTGCCTCCGTGAGTGAGCCACATCGGGGTGTCAGAGCATAAAGAATCCCACCTTTGTGAGGAGGGCTAAAAAGCAGGGTGCTGTGAATTTAGGTGTTTGCTTTTGCTAGGGAAAAAAGGGTGAGTGTAACTCCATCACCGGTCTTTGTCTCCCCCTGCCATCGCTATACTGCTGTGCTAAAAACATCCAACATCCAGCGTGGTTTAGAGAGAGGGGGCATCCTTGAATTTGGAGTACCCCAAATTTGGGCCTTCTCAGCGCAACTGAAACCACAGCACGCAGTTGGACATTCCAGCTGCCTGTAAAGGCAGACAGAGGTAGACCAGCACACGTGCAGGCGTCCACGTGTGTAAAATAAACTGCGTTAGTGGCACGGAGTTGCTTCTCTGGTATGCAATTGATTAATTCTTAATTAATCCCATTACCAGCTTATCTTGCAAATGGCAGGGGGTTTTTCGACCCTCCGTCTCTTAGAAGCACAGTCTTTCCCTTTCACAGCAGGATTTACGGCAGAAAATGTTAACTCGCTGCTCACTGCCTGGCCCTGCCTTCCCGTCTCAGCAATAATGGAATGTGATCTCCTGATCCTGGTGGAAGCACTGCATACAGATTCTCTAAGCTGCCTTGAACCTTTAAGAATAATACCAAATTATACCTAGTCTGTAAATAGGAGATGAGGGTTCCCCCGCCCCTTCCCTTCAGTTGCTTTCCACAGACTTTAATATACGAGTGAGTGATTTATAACGCTAGTGACAAAGCGGCAACACAGCTTGAAATTTTTTATAACAGCTGTAATACCACATCTATCATAATGAAAAATGTCTACGAAATCACTTTCTGCCAAAGAACATCTTCCCAGATTCTATTAAGAACTTGCTATCTACATGAACATCACACATTGCTGAAACACATTGCTTTAAAATGGCCCTCGGGGGGCGGAGCCCCACCGTAGCCATTGGAGTGACTAAAATCCCAGTCTCCATCAGTTAAGATATTGGAGGTGAGAATCTCCAGAGGAGAAAATTAGGAGGGTAGTGGAGATGGTGAGAAAATGTATTCTTTTGTGAAAAGCTAATTTCGTTGGAATATTACCGAGTTTGGCAGTTGGACGGATGTGGATCTATTGTGTTTTCAGTTCTTGTCACATTCACCCAGGAGCTATCAACTTCCTGCTGGTGCCAATTTTAAAAAGAATATAATAGTCCCACCTGCCTATTATCACTCTATTCTATTTGTAGTTACCTCTGCTTCCAGGAAAGAAGTTTGACCTTGATTTGCGCCCTTGTTCAACAGGATCTTTTGCATTAGCCAGAGTGTGCTATGTTTCCTCAAATAAGAGAACTTGAAGCTGCTGTTCAGTGTTAGACATGAGTAAGCCCCACACTCTGATCCCTGGAGAAAGTTATTATAGAGGGCTTTTTTTTTTAAACTTAGTTTTTATTTGGGGCAAATAGTATCATGATGTTTTTCACATTTGTACGCATCTTACCTATGAAATTTTGGAAGTTCTGTTTCTAGTAGATTCAGATTTTGGTTTCCTGTCTGGATATTCAGAGGCATGTACATTCCTCTTTGTCTCTCCCCAGTCCTTGCCGGTATGTGCTGAGGGTTGTCACTGAGTGTCATTAATTAGGGAATTTCATGGAACTCGAAGTCAGCATCAAGAGGGAGAGTGAGTGTGCACCAGTGCCTCATACGTGTCAGGGGTGCAACATATTTGGTCTCATTTATACCTAATTCCAACCCTGGGAGGAGTTTTTACCCACCCACATTCAACAATGGATAAAACTTCCAGGTTCAGCGAAATTAAATAGTGCATCATTTGTCACTTCGCTGGAAATTGAACCTAGGTCTATCTGGCTTCATCCTCCTCGTGGTCTTTCTGTTAACTGGTTCCATTAGGGTCAGGTTTGGGGATGGGGGCCCTGAAATCAGTCTATTCACCTCTGTCATGTGATCACAACTCTCTTGACTGCTGTCTGGAGGTGGACACTGTGCTAGCTTGTTTACCCTTTGAGCTCCAAAGTTTCCCTGCTTACTTCCTATTGAAACACTTAAATGCATTTAAATTTAAATTTAAATCAGAGATACAGTCAAGCAGCTGCTAATTGGTTTTTTTTTTTATTTTTAAATTTTTTTATTGAAGTGTAGTTGATTTGCAATGTTAGTTTCAGGTTTATAACGAAGCAATTCAGTTATACATATACATACGTATATATATTTTCTTTTCAAATTCTTTTCCATTCCATGTCATTACAAGAAATTGAATACAGTTCCCTGTGCGATACAGTAGGTTATTGTTGTTTATCTGTTTTATATATGGTAATGTGTATCTGTTAATCCCAAACTCCTAATTTATCCACCCACTCCCCTTTGGTAACCATAGTTTGTTTTCTATGCCAGTGAGTCTGTTTTTGGTTTGTAAATAGAATTTGTATCTTTGTTTTTTAGATTCCATGTACAAGTGATATCACATGATATTTTCTGTCTCTGTGTGACTTATTTCACTTACTATGATGATCTCTAGGGCCATCCATGTTGCTGCAAGTGGTGTTATGTCATTCTTTAAGCAGCTACTGGTTGTTAGTGGCCCAAAAGTCACAGGAATAAAACTACCTCACTTTGGACTTGTGACTTGTAAATTAAAATTCCTTTTACATATGTCGACTCGTTTGATTTTTGCCATACCCTTGAGAGGCAGGCATAGTTCCATGTTCTCTAGACGAGGAGGCTGAGCTGTGGCTCTGTGACTTGCTCCGGTGTCTGTAAATCATCCGTGCTCCTCCCAGTGAAACTACACCGCCTCTCAGCGTCAGGATCGTTCACGTCCTCAAGGCCACAAGTCCCAAAAATATGCCTTCGAGTCCATTCGGAAGTATTTGCATTTTGTCTAGTTTCGGCATACTGTCTATTTTGTTGGGCTGCATATGAGCCCAGTGTAAATGGTACTGAGGGCATGGCTCAGCCTGTAACTATAACAACCAGATCCTCAGGCACACAAGGCGCCCGGGGCCCTGGACAAGCTGGGTAATCAAGTTTACTTTGCATGACCTTGGTTCAGATGACAAATTCCTTTCAAGTGCCAGTGCTGGGAAGTTCTTCAGCGTTTTTCACATTGTTCAGGGAGTGCTGCCCTATTTTAGAACAAAGAAATTGCACAATGCTATGCATGTATTCATACACATATTGTATATATAAACACGGTTAGGAGTATATGAATATGAAGTATTCGCTGCTGCTTTTGTATTTTGTATTGTGTCATGAATATTTCCATGTGTCATTAAATAGTGTATGAAAATGTGATTTTTATTGGCTACATTCATAATATTCCCTTAAAGGGATGTACCATCATTTGTTTATTTCTGCATCATTAGATATTTTGATCATTTCTAACTTTTTATGAAGTTCTTTAACTCTAATATTTTGGGTACATTTAAAAATTAATTCTTTAGGACAGATTCCAGAAAATTTAGAAAAAAGAAGACAGATGAGAAGGAAATACATTAAAAAAAGATCAACAAGATTGCAAACACATAGTTGTGAGGCCCTTACCACAGTCATGACACAGAACATTCCTCTCACTGCTCAAGGTTCCCTTTGCCCCTTTGAAAGTAATCTCCCTCACCCTCAGCCCCAGGGAATCACTGATCTGCTTTCTGTCACTCTAGTTTTGCCTTTTCTAGAATTTTCTGAGAAATGGAATCGTACAGTCTACAGTCTTTTGCAGTCTGGCCGCTTTCAGTCAGTATCATGGTTTTGAAACTCACGCGTGTTGGTGCGAGTCTGAGTCGCTGGTGTTTTGTGTTAGTGAGTAGAGCTCCGTGGAGTGGCTCTCACAATTTGCCCATTTGCCTGTCACTGGACATCTGGGTTGTGTTCAGTTCACACTTACTATGAATGAAGCTGCCATGGCTCTTAGGGGTCCTCTTCTCTTTGTGAATGTGTGTCTTCTTCGTCTTGGGCAAATGCCTAGAGATTACTGGGTGATATGGGTAGTTTCTTTTTGAGAACCCGCCAAGCTGTTTCCTAGAGTGACCATAATATTACATTCCATTAATGCTGTTTGACAGTTCTAGTTGCTTCGTATTCTTATTAACACTTGGTATTGTTAGTCTTTTTAATTTCAGCCTGAAATTTTATTTGGTGTTTAGTGATGGCTCATTTATAATGTTACTGCTTTTAATTTACATATAGGAGTATTAAAATTTTTAACAGTATTAACTTTCTCCGGGGTACAATTGGATGAGTTTTAGCACATTTCCTTAGTTGGTTATGATACTGAACATCTTTGTATGTTCACATTTTTCATTTATATGTTTTCTGTGATGTGGGTAACTATTCAAATCTTGTGCCCATTTTGGATCTTTTTTTGGTTCTCCTATTGTTAAGTTGTAAGAGTTCTTTATATATTCTGGATATAACTCCTTTTTCAGGTATATGTTTTACAAATATTTACTCTTAGTTTGTGGCTTGCTTTTTCATTTTATTAATAATATGTAGAATGAAAGTTTTAAATTTTGATGAAGTTCAGTTTATCAATTTTTTTCTTCATGCTTCCATGTCTCATTTAAGAAATCTTTGCCTAAATCAATGTCAGAAAGATTGTTTCTGTATTTGCTAATAGTAGTTTTATCATTCTCATTCTTAGCTTTAGGACCATGATCCACTTTGAGTTAATTTTTGTGTGCGTTGTGAGGTAATGAGTGAAGTTCTTTTTTTTGAATGTGAATATCTGATTGTTCCGGCAACATTTCTTTTCTCTATTAAATTGAACATTTGCTGATAATCAATTGGTTATACATACGTGAGTCAGTTCCAGGAATACCTTATTCTGCTTCATTGATCTGTATGTCTACTGTGAACTCAACATCATACTGTTTTGATTACTACAAATTTATAATAAATTCTACAAATCCTCTATTACTGTTCTTCTTTTGAAAAATTATTTTGGCTATTCTAGGTTCTTTGCATTTCCATATAAATTTTAGAGTCAGCTTGTTCATTTATATAAAAATTCCTGCAAGGAGTGTGATTGGGAATACACTGAATGTATAGATCAATTGGCTGATAATTGACAGCTTAACAATATTGAGTCTTCAATCAATGAGCATGCTATGTCCTTCTGTTTATTTAGGCATCCTTTAATTTATCTCAGCAATGTTTTACTCTTAATTTGTTTCAAAGTGTTTAATAATTTTGATTCTACTTTAATTAGTACTTTTAAGATTTTCGATTTCTAATTCTTCAGTGTTAGTATCTAGAACGCGGAAGGACTTTTGTACATTGACCTTGAATCTTGAAACCTTTCTAAACTCTATTATTATTATTATTATTATTATTATTATTAGTAGTAGTAGTAGTAGTAGTAGTAGTAGTAGTAATTTTTGGTAGATTTGATAGGATTTTCTACCATGTTGTCTATCAATAAATAGAGTTTCACTTCTCTCTTTACAATCCATATGCATTTTATTTGTTTTTGTTGGGTTAGAATGGCAGGAACCTCTAGCACAATGTTGACTAGGATCAATAAGAGCAGAGATCCTTGCCTTTTTCTTAATATTAAGATTAAAGGTTTAATCTTTCAACATTTCAGTGTGTTGTTGGCCATAGGTTTTCCATAGGTGCATTTTATCAGGCTGAAGAGATTCTCCTCTATTTCACATTTGCTGAGAGTTTTTATCATGAATAGCAGGGGTGGGATTTTGTTAAATGTTTTTCTGCATCTTTTGAGAAGATCATGTTTTTTCATCGTTAGTCTGCTAATATATTGAATTACACTGATTGCTTTTCAAAAGTTAAATCAACCGTACATTATTGGAATGAAGCCCACTTGACTTACATGTTGTTGGATTCAATTTTCTAAGATTTTAAAGGATTTTTGGCATGCACGTACATGAGGTGTGTATGTTCTTGGTAGTTTTCTTTTTAAAATAGTGTCCTTGCTGGTTTTGTTGACAGAATAATGCTGGTTTTTTAAAATGACTTGGAATGTGTTGCCTTCTCTCATTTTTATTTAACTTTTTTTTATTGAATTACAGTTAGTTTACAGTGTTGCATCAATTTCCAGTGTAGAGCACAATTTTTCAGTTCTACATGAACATACATATATTCATTGTCACATTCTTTTTTACTTTGAGCTACCACAAGATCTTGTATATATTTGCCTGTGCTATACAGTATAGTCTTGTTTATCTATTCTACATATGCCTGTCAGTATCTACTAATTTCGAACTCCCAGTCTGTCCCTTCCCACCCTCCTCCCCTTTGGCAACCACAAGTTTGTATTCTATGTCTATGAGTCTGTTTCTGTTTTGTATTTAAGTTCTTTTTCTTTCTTTCTTTCTTTTTTTAAGATTCTACATATGAGCGATTCTCATATGGTATTTTTCTTTCTCTTTCTGGCTTACTTCACTTAGAATGACATTCTCTAGGGACATCCATGTTGCTGCAAATGGCTCTCGTATTTTTTGAAGAGTGTGTAGAATTCACCAGTGAAGGCATTTGGCCTGGAGTTTTCCTTGTGAAAGGGTTTTTAAACTATGAATTCAGCTTCTTTAGTAGACGTAGGGCTATTCAGGGCTATTCACTTTATTTTTGAGTAATATCTGGTATTGTGTCTTTCAGTGAACTTGGCCGTTTTGTCTAAGCTGTCAAATCTAATGATATGATATTACGCATAACATTCCCTTATTATCCACTTAGCTCTTTGGAGCTGTAGGGATGCCACCTGTTTTATGCCTGCTCTCAGTAATTAGTGCTTTAAGTCAAGGCAGAGGTTTTTCAATTTTTAAAAGTCATTCAAAGAACCAGATTTGATTTCACTGATGTTTTCTTTTTCTGTTTCCAGTTTCATTGCTTTCTGTCTTTCCTTCTGCTTTTTTGGAGGGAGGGGGGTTAAAGTTGTTATTTTTCTAGTTTTTTAGAGGAGGAAATTTAGATGACTGTTTTGAGACCTTCGTTCTTTTTCATATCATCAGTTTAATGTTATAAATGTCCCTCTACTCACTGCTTTAGCTGCATTGAACAAGCTTTCACATGTTCTTTTGTCATTTTTATTTTGTTCAAAAGAGTTTCCAATTTTTATTATGACTTCTTAGACATGTGGAGCACTTAGAAGTGTGTGGTTTAATTACCACATATTTGGGGAGATGTTTTAGTTGTTGTTTTCTAATTTATTTGTTGTTCTCAGTCTGCTGTTGTCAGGCAGAGTGTTCCGTGAATATCAATTATGCCAACTTGTTCAACTCTCCTGGATGTTTATTGATTTTCTGTCTAATTATTTCATCAATTACTGAAATATTATTATTGGAATATCCACCTGTAATTGTGTGTGTATCTTTCCTTTAAAATCTAGAAGTTCTTGTCTCATATATTTTGAAAATTTGGGAAATATTTCATCAAAAAAAATTTTTTTGCTGGAACTGCTTAATGTTGTTCTACAGGTCACTGTCCTGTTTTCCTTTTTATCTGTCTTTTTTTCTTACTCTCTTTTCATTTTGATTGTTTCCATTGTTATGTTCTCACGTCTGCACTGTATACATTAATTCCACCCAGTGTGTATTTCATTTCAGATGTAATTTTTATCTCTAGATGTTCCATTTGTAACTTTTATGTATCTTCCATTTCTTTTATTCTCTTATGATCATGCTTTCCTTTACTTTCTTGAACATATGGAGCATATTTATAATAGCTGCTGTAACTCCATTCTTTGCTAGTTCCATCATCGCTTTAAACTTTTTTTTTTGTTTTTCTAATTTTTTTAAATTGAAGTATGGCTAACTTACAATGTTGTGTTAATTTCTGGTGTACAGCATAGTGACTCATTTATACACACACACATATACACATATATATTCATTTTCATATTCTTTTTCATTATAGACCATTCCAAGGTATTGAGTATAGTTCCCTGTGCAATACACTAGGACCTTGTTGTTCATCTGTGTTATATACAGTAGTTAGTATCTGCAAATCCTGAACTCCCAATTTATCCCTCCCCACCCCCTTTCCACTCCTGGTAATCATAAGTTTGTTTTCTATGTCTGTGAGTCTGTCTCTGTTTTATAAACAAGTTCATTTGTGTCCTTTTTGTTTTATTCCACATATAAGTGATACCATATGGAATTTTGCTTTCTCTTTCTGACTTACTTCACTTAGTATGATGATCTGTAGTTCTGTTCATGTTACTGCAATTGGCATTATTCTATTCTTTTTATGGCTGAGTAGTATTCCATTGTATATATGCACCACAACTTCTTTATCCAGTCATCTGTCAATGGACATTTAGGTTGCTTCCATGTCTTGGCTGTTGTAAATAGTGCTGCTATGTAGCTCCATCATCTGTTTCATTTCTGATTTTATTTCTGTTGATTGATACATCTCCTTTTGGGGTCTTATTTTCTTGCTTCTTTTCCTGCTTGTAACTTCTTATTGGATGCTGGATATTTTATGTTGGTGGTTGCCTGGAGTTGATTTTTATATTCCTTTATATAGTGTTGGATTTTTGTTCTGGAATGCTATTTAGTTACTTGGAATCAGTTGAGTCCTTTTGAGACTTGCTTTTAGACATTGTTTAGTTAGGACCAGAGTATTTGTTAGTCTAGGGCTAATTTAGTTTCACCACTGGTATAAAAGCCTTCTGAGGATTCTACCCAGCATCCTCTGTACTCTGAAGTCTTTTCTCTCTGATTGTTGGGAACATGAACTTCCCAGCCTCGTGTGAGCTCTGAAAATATTTCCTTATTTGGCCTTGGCTAGTGTCTTCTCGTGCAGGTGCGTATCAGTATTCAGTTGAAGACCCTTCTGTAAATTCCTGGAGTTGTCTTGCTGTGCAGCTCCCTCCATTCTGACAGTCTGATACCTAAATTCTGGCCACCTTGACCCCTGCAGCTTTGGTTTTTCTTTTCTCATTTCTGTGGGATCACCAGGCTCTGCTTGGGCTCCTTCTCCCAGCACTGCGGCCTGAAGTTGCTTCCAGGGGCTCAGCTGGTGCAGTTGAAGGGCTTCCTTTTCTTTGTCTTGTGCTGCCGTTATCTGCAAACCTTTTTTTTTTTTTTTTTCGTGTATTTTGCTTGGCTTTCTAGGTTTTTAGTGTTGGAGGGTACATCTGGTCCTTTTTACTCTCTCTTAGCTAGAGATTAAAGTCCTTATTATTGTTTTTTTTCTTAATTAAAAGGAAGAAATGCATGCTCTTTTGGCTTGCAGGCTTATGAGTGATCATTGCCTTTTGTTGCTGGCACATAAGCAGAGAAGACCACTCTTGGAGCCCAGGACTGGGAACTAAAATCTCTCAGAGGTTTTGCACTGGTGGCCAAACCCTGCCATGTTTGAGGGTGGGCCTTGCTTAGAAATTAGGAAATTTTGCTTTCTGGGCTTTTTCATGGTTTGCTTTGCCAAAGCCCCGACTCTTCCCTAAAGTGCTTCCCAGCCTACTCTCCTTTTGTAAATTACCCCCCTGTGCCCTGTAGATGTTTGACTGTTCTTTACAGCCTGGCACATCACACAGCATGCAGTACCCTCACTGCCTGGCTGCCCTGCCACTGGAGCCCCAGTTCTGCCCATGTCTGACCTCAAATTTGTTTTGTCTTTTTACATTAATCTTCTTAAAGATTTTTCCTTATGTATGTACTGTCATAGCACCTACATGAACACCTGCTGTTAAGTCAGATGTAAATACCTAAGATACAAATGAATAATATAAAAATTAAAAAGAATATACCAAATGAGATAAATGCAGTGACTGAGAAATGCTTAGGGCACTTTGAGATGACACAGAAGGGATGTCTGTGCCTCTTCCACTCTGAGTTAAGGAAATCAGGGAGGGCTCCGTAGAGGAAGGACACCTGGACTTTCTTGGAGGATGAATAGGAGTTTGACAGATGATGAAAGGAGAACTCCTCATGTGTGATTCATCACAGATTGTCAGTAAATGCTTGTTGAATTGTGTCTGACTCTGGTGTAATTTTTGTTGCTTGGACTTCCTGCCTCAAGGCAACCCTCAAAGCTCTTGGGACTATTTTTCAGAGTCCTGAGGTTGAAAAATATATTAGCAGAAGGGACCCAAGGTTTATTTTGGTGAGTTCAAGAATTCAGCCCGGTGATTGTCAGAAAAATTGCTGAAGACTAGAGCCGCACCTACAGGAGCTTGCTAGGGTGAAATACCATTCCAAACACTTTAATAACTGGAAAATCCTTCTTTCATCCAACATTCAGCTTTCCTCAGATCTTTGAGCATTATTGGAACACATGCCCAAGCTCACTGTCTATTAATATTACTGCTTAATTATGAGCTTACTGCTGGGGGTTTTGGTCGTGGAATAAACCTATCTCAAGTCAAGATTGTGCATTTATTACAGGATCTAATTTAGAATAAGTGTGAAGGAGACCTTTCTTAGTTGTCAAAAAGATGTGATGAATGAAGAAATTCTATGGTGACATTCTAGTAAATGTTGTATTTAAAAAATAATTCAGATCAATCTTAAGAAAATCTATAAAGTCTTTGAACTTAAAAATTTCTGACATTGTTTCAGTATGTTAGAGTCACATTAAAAATGTGAATAGCATTGGAGGATTTTAATGTAGATGAAGAATTCCAGATCTCATTTTTATTTAATATATGGGGAATGAAAGGGTTTCAATTAGCACTTGGATCCTTGTTAGAAAGTATTATTTAGAACAAATGGAGTTCAGAGACCTTTTAAAAGAAGAAAGACCAAATCTTTTCCACTGATTCAGAAGCATAAAAATGGTTAGCTCTGAGAACCTGTATCTTTCTATGATGCAATTGAATTGACTGAGAATTTGATGAGGTTAGGATGACCCCAGGTGACCTCTGTCGGAACGAAACCAGAAGATTAAAGGGGTCCGCAATCAGAGAAACTTAATAATGTTTGACTAAAAATATTCATGAGATAAAGTCAGGAGTACAAAGGTCTTCTGATGTCTCTAAATGATTAAAGAAACAGATTTTGAGTCTAACACAAAATGAAAAGTAATGGCAACAATAACAGCTATTTTGTGAAGGGTTTTCACCAGTGCCAGGCATTGTGCTGTATGCTTTCCATACGTTAGCCCCTTCCATTCCCCACAAGCTCTCTGTTGCTTTGTAGATAAAGGCATTTCGAAGTGTTAAGATGCTTACCCCACATTACTCAGCTCATCAGTGGCGGAGCTGAGATTCAAACTCAGATTTGCTCATGACCACATGCTCTTCTCTGCCTCCAGCTCATGTTTCACTATGCCAGGCACTATCCTAGTGCTTTGTGTGTATTAACACACTTAATTCTCACCATGACCGTGAGGTAGTGGCTCTTATTTCCCTACATTTTAGATAAGAAAACCAAGCACAGAGAGGTTAAGTAACTTGCTTAAGTCGCACAGCTGATGAGCAGTGGAATTGGGGTCAGAACCCAGGCAGTCTGGTTCCAGAGTTAGTCCATGTGCTTTCTTCTACCCTGCATGGCCTCTGAGGCTAGAAGAGAATCACGTGACCTGAGTTCTCTTACGTGTAAAGGAAAATGACGACATGGTGCGGCTGTTGAAAGAGCTGGCTGGGAGTTCCACTCAGTGGCTGGTAACAGCCTGGAAATCACAGTGGCGTAAACAAAACAGGTGGTCGTTGTTGGGAGGTGGTTCTGTGTGGGTCTTTCTCTTTTCTGCACATCTTGTGAGCCGAGGTGCCGGCAGCTTCTTTGTTCTGGAGAGTCTTCTGCAAGCTATTTGTTGCAAACAGCTTTGGAAGCTAGAGATAGTCTCTCCTGCTGGGGCAGAGGGAAGATCTGTTTATTGTGTGCAGGTTGATAAAGGTAACATCTCTTTACAGGGTATGGCTTGGATAGGTTTGTTCCCAGCCAGTTATAAAAAAATGGGGTATCCTAAGTTCGGGGTTCCTCAGCTGTGAGGCAGAGCTACTGTGTGCACAGAATCCACATGGGCTGGCCCTCCCATTACCTCCGGGGCAGAGGGCAAAGGAAACTGACCAGGAAGCTCGTGCCACCTGCTGTGCTGGGAGTAATCAGGTCCTTTGTCTCTGACCCGAAAGTCTCATTTCTTCCACCAAAATCCGAGAAACTGTGGGAGGCTAACTTGTTGTCTTGTGAGTGGGGTGAAATGTTGGACCCTTGGCAGTTCTGGACAGTTCTTTTCTCTCACATATAAAAGAGGTCTGGATGTAGGCAGGTGAGGAAAGTCAGCAGGCACCCCAGCTCCTTTTGCTTTTGGCTCCACCATCTTTAACATTCCCTAAGGCCGTGAGCTGCCTTCTGGTGCCCAGGTAGGGAGCTGGAAAAGGTGGCACCAGAGCTTTCCCAGATGTCCCACGAGGTGACTTCTGCTTCCATCTCAGTAGCTACCGCAGCTACAAGGAGGGCTGCGAAATGTGGCCGTTGGGCTGAGTACAGTTTCGCTCAGCGTATAATTGGTGTTCTGTTACAAAGAAGAAAAGAGAATGGATTTGGGCCAAGCAGTAAGCCATCTCCACTGTGGCGACGCAGATGTTGTACTGGGTATAAGCAGAACAGGGTTGTTTTGTGTGAAGATTTCCCACATAAATAAATATTTGATTCCAATACCAAGTCCCTCTCTCCTTGCTTTGAAAAATGCAAAGTGGGGCGTAGGAAGGCAGCCCTTGTTATTGTCTGCACATCCCAACTGCTAATGGAGACCCTTGTGTGCACGAAGCATTTGGCCGTTGAAACTGTGGGCTAACAACCAGCTGAGAGGAGTCGGTGGCCCCTTGAAGAGCCTTTGCACCGGTAATGACCCTTGTGAGCCATTAATCTGCAAGTGATGCCCCATCTCTGCTTGATAAACAGAATATCAATAAAGTCTGCCAGGGGCATGTTAATTATTTCTAGGGAGGGAGCCATTGCAGTTGGTCTGTGCGAGAAACTGATGAGAAAATGCATTGGTTCAGTGAGTCTGTGAGAAGCAAACTCCCTTAAACGGGAAGAGCTGAACCACCCAGGGGCTCCTGACGAGTGGTCAGCACAGTGTCCCCTGGGGGTACTGGGTGGCTCCTTTCCCAGGGTCTGGCTGGACAGTTTTATCTTTGTTTTCTCTGCGATATGTTAGTGGCTCAGACGGTTTGTTCTTCTGATAATAAAATGATGCTATTGGTAGTATTAAAAGCAGTTACCATTATTGGGTGTCTAATAGGTATCACCCTCAGTGCTTTGCATATATTATCTTATGTAATTGTCACGATATTCCCAAGAGGTTGGTGCTGTTGTTGGCTCTACTTTATATCTGTGTCTTAGGTTCAAGAGAAATTACGTAATTTGTCCGACGTGTTCAGGTAGGCAGATGTTGGGAGTGGGGCTGAGATTCAAATACAAGTTCCTATGATCCAAGATCTCAGTTCCAAAATTTACGTTATGGTGGCTTTCTGTGTCACAAAAGAGGAGCCTTGAGTCCATCCTTCCTCCCTCCCTTTCTGATCCCTCCCTCTTTCCCCTCCTTCCTTCCTTCCTTCTACTCTCTTTGCTTCCTGCCTACCTTTCTTCTTCACTCCCTGCTTTTTAACTGCAGAAGCAATGAAAAAAAAAAAACCTCTTAATGCTTGAATTGTTTTGCATCTGACTTTCCAAATCTGGGTCCTTTGTTTTCGTAGCCCATTCCATCCACATTCTCCTAGTGCTCAGTCCGTACACAGGGCTGGCTAGGCGGTGTGAATGACACCAGTGCAATCCCAGTTATCATGCAATAGGCGTGACATTTTGTATTCTGTTTCTCTTGCATAACATTAGACAAAAAACCATTTCCACGTCACCATGCTGTTTTCATAATTATCATTTTTAGTGTCCTCATAGTATTCTATCACATTGGTGTACCGTAATTACTTTCAATATTACATAACTGTTGAGCAGTTAGGTTGTCTCCAGTTATTTGCTGTTATAGATAATAAACATCTCTAATCCTTTTCTAAAAAAAACACACATATGCTGGTGATCCTGAAAGGAATATCTTTGTGTCTATAGTTTTATTCTTTTGTTAATTGTTCTTAGGAAACATTCCCTTGAGTTCAATTACTGGGTAAGAGGGGAAGTCCATTTCTGTGACTTTGCAGAAATGTTAATAATTAAGTGTGACCATGTGCAGACCCCCAGCAGTTACTTTACACATGTTATCTCCTGTAATCTTCACAACAAATTTGAAAGGCAGGTAAGATCACCCTTACTTTACAGATGAGGAAACTGAATCATGGAGAGGGTAAGTAATTATCCTACAGTCATGATGGTACATGAAGGAGGACTCTAAGCCAGAGATCATGAGACTAAAGTTCACGTGACTAGCATGGTATCCAGCCAGCTTCTGCTTCTGAGAGCCACTCACTGGCCTTTCTTCACGAGTCAAAGGTAGAGTTTCTTTAAAACTCTGAAGTTGAGAAGCAACGAAGAACGTCTGCCTCATAGTTTTTTCCAACTATACACTAACCAGCTCATGTGTTCCGTGGTTGAACTAGTGCAAGGCTTACAGGAGTTAATCCATGAATGGACATTGTAAACATTCAATAAGTGTTTCATTTGTCACCACCACCGTCATCACCAGCACCAGCACTGCCACCATCATCGTCGTCAACATGCTGGAAGACTTAGGCTCATGTCCCTCTACTGAGATGTCCATTTGTCACTTAGATCTTTTCACGGAACATCATGAACCAGATTATTTGGGAACAGGTTTGATGGAATTGCCAAGGGGTAGCCCATTTGCTAAGACTGATTTTTCTCCCTGCTTGCCTGCCTGCCTGCCTTCCATTCTTCCTTCCTTCCTTCCTTCATTACTGAATGCTTCCTTTGGTCAAACAGTGTTCTAAGTACTTTTACATGTACTAGAACCCTTTATTCCCCACGACAGCCCTATAAGGTAGGTATAGTTGTAGTCCCCACTTTATAGATGAGAAAACCAAGGTGCAGAGAAGTTAGTTCTCGGCAGGGGCAGATTTACCCTGAAACTAATGAAGCTTACATATCAAGGCTCCTCTCTTGCACAGGCCTCTTGATTCTGGGAGTTGCTGTGAGTTTGTAGAATGTTCTAGGGAGAAAGGGAAGCTGGGATGCAATCAGGTGTTTCTGATCCTGCTAAAGAGATCTTAGAGGAAAGGGTCATGAATCTCTTAAGTATCCAGTAAACTATTTCTCTTCTCAATCAAGGTGAATACTTTTGTCTCCAGTTTTGTATTTGCAATTTTGTCTTCTTTTTCATAAAAAGTCCCCAACTGAATAAATTTCAAGCTCCCACAAAATTTCCTCTCCTGGAGTCTGGTTATGCCAGTTGGCATCACCAGTCCTATTTGCCTTTCCTCTAAAATGGGGATAAAAATAAGACCTACCTCAGGTTGCTGTGAACACTGAGTACATGGAAAGCATCCAGAAGATACTAGACATTTGAGAACTGGTCACTTTCATCATTGCTCATGTGCTCCTCCAAGCAAGCTTGGCCAGATTGCTAGGGAGATCTTCCAAGGGCTGTGGACATTTTTCATTTATAGCTAAAAAAAAAGAAAAGAAAGAGCTTAATTAATTACTATGTTCAATCATTGATTCACTACATATTACTGAGCATCTTATATTCCAGACCCTCTTCTGTGTTCTGGGGCGAAACAGTGAGGAACATATCCTCACACAAACATCAGATGCTCTGTCTTGGAGAAGTGTTATGAACAACTTCCCTGTCTGGGTCATTTGGCTAAATGCATATTGATGTGTTGCTGCAGGTTGGGTCTGGTGACTCCAGACAGCGTTAGGCAGTTAATATCAGGGACCAGTTGGGGCCAGGGAACGCCTTGAGTTTCTCTGGTGCTGAATGTTGAGAATATCTCTGATTGACACATGTTTTCTTTTGACCAAATTAATGAAAGCTCCTTCCCCACCAAATAAGCATGAGTCTGACATGATCACAGCACAAAGCGCTCTTCGTATTAACTCTCCGATGGTGAAAGCTGCCAGAATGCTAGGGTGAAAGAGCCATACTTGTGCTTCTGTCACCCACTGAAAGAAACGTTCTTGGAAACGCAGCCCTGTTAAAATGTATGGCTCCAGCCAGAAAGTGCGAAGTCTAGTGGTCGTGCTGACTTCAGGCAGATTTATCCCAGCCCCTCAAATTTCTCAATGAGGATTTCCAAAGAGGTCATTTGATTGTACTATTTATGATAATAGCATAAGGGTTTCAAAGTCTGAGCAGAATTTCCCCTGCATTTCAAAAAAATTTATAAGCTTGAAAATACCTGCCAGGGTAAAACAGTAAAGTGATTTTGTTTTTGGTCATTCTCAGGAACAATCTGGGGGGCAGCCTGACCGAGGTTCCCAAGGGCTGTTAGGCTGGATTTCAGCTTTCATCTGCGAGCTCAGGGAAGCCCCGGCAGGCATAGCCATTAACTTGGCAATGCGGTTGTCCAGTCTCGTTCCTGGTGCCTGGCAATTTAACTGTAGCTTACCATCCGCTGGGATTTTTGTAGAATCTGGTTTTATTTAAGTGAATTTTTGAAATGGTGCTAGATGACCATCCAGTGCTGATGTTCTCATCTACCTTGAATCAGAGAAGTGACCCCATAGAGGTCAAAGGTCACCCCTTGGGAAGTACTTTGAGGCATCTGCATAACATTGGATGTAAAGAAAAATAACTATATTTGAGACTTTACTAAGATAAGATGTGAGAAGTGATTAAAAGTTCAGACTCCAGAATCCCATGGGCCAAGGACCATGTGCTGGATCTGACATTAGCAGCCACGTGGCCTTATATATGTCCTGAGTCTTTGTTTTTTCCTTGATATGGAGTTGCTGGAATCATTAGGTTAGAGGGAAAGAGTGTAAGACTGTGGGAGCACAGAGAAGGACTTCGAAAATTTATTTTTTTGAGTGAATGAATGAAAAGAATGAAAGAAATAGGAATGAATGAAAGAATGAATGAATAAATAAAAACAGTCCCTGGATACCTTTCACCAAATTGCGTTGAGGAGACTAGAACTGAATTATACTCAGTGACTCTTACATTCAGTATTGGCTACATAACTGGGGGGCCTAGCACCGAGTGAAAATGTGGAGCCCTGTGTTCAAAAAGTATTAAGGATTTCAGGATGGTGACAGCTAAGCATTAAGCCAAGGTCAGGGCTCTTATGTGTGTGGGGCCTTTGTGTGTAGAGCGCGGGGTCTTGGGTGACTGCGTGGGTCACATGCTAGTGAAGCCAGCCCTGTGTATATTTTAAGCAGTGTCTTCATTGGTTCAGCCACTTCACAAATATTTCCTAAACGCCATTGTAATCAGTGTAAAGACCTCCAGACAACAGGTGTAGTTAAAGTCTTTGAAATGCCTGGTTTTCTGCTTTCATTTTAGGAGATTGCTTCCAAAAAATAACAGTTGGTTTTTTTTAATCTACACTGATGACATGGATGGAGGAAGAAAAAAGTTCACAGGGTTATGAATTCCTGTGCTTTCTGTTCATTTCCCCGTATTACATAGTTTGGAAATGATTTCCAGTTTTCTTACTAAACAGTGCGTTACTGGCCTTGTAAAGGAGATAACGGTGGCTTGTGCTTATTCAAGGTGTGGCGTGCGTGGGTTTCGTTAATCCACAGCCCCTGAGGCAGGGGAGCTGAGGGTGTCTAATGACGAGAGGTTAAGCTGGGACAGACACAGACTCTTCGTTCTTCTAATGATCATTTTCCCAGTGTGAGTTGCCACCATTTCAAAAGAACAAGGATGTTATTTTTCTCTGCTTTTCCAGCAGCCTGATCTGTAGCAAGATATCTCAGCTGGTTAAGGCTGGTGCTAATGACGCCAAGGTCATGAGCTTGATCCCTATCTAGGGCAATTAGTTAATCTCAAAAGAAACCCAGACTACACCTTCCACCCCAGGCAGCGAGTTCACAGTTCCTGACCCAGGGGACATGTGAGGGCGTGTGGCTGAAATGACAAATTGGTCAGCTTGCAGGAATAGTGGATGTGTGGCTTATGTGCTGTGACCCTTCTTTCCCAAGCCTTTGGCAGACCTCACTAATTGTCTGGACAGTCTTTTCTACTGACCTCAGAATCCTTCTCAACATGGGGATCTAGATCAGGGGTCAGCAAATTATGGCTTGTGGGGGCTAAATCTGGCCCACTGCATGTTTTTGTAAATAAAGTTTTATTGGAACTCAGCCCCGTTCATTAGCTGACATATTGTCCGTGGCTGCTTTTGCACCACAGAGGCAGAGCTGAGTAGTTGTGCCAGAGACTGGCTCACGAAGCTGATAGTATTTATTATCTAGCCTTTGCTCTAGGTGGTCACTGGATCAAGAATAGTTAGCACGTATTTGTTCTTTGTCCCTGGATTTGGGAGAGGTTATTCACATTACCAAATGATTCTTTGTTAGAGAAAGACTGTACCCCACAGATGGGAACTTCTTTAATACACTTTTTTTTCTTTTTTCCTTAATACACTTTCTATTCATTTAGAGATCATCACCTGTATATTCTTTGTTTAATTAATGTTTAGCAGCAAAAGTGCTGTGAGAAGTTGGGAAACTTCAGGCCAGTATTTAAAGGACCATGATTTCTAAAAGAAATGAAAGGTCTTTAAAGTTTTATGGTGAGTTTCACCAATGGTAAACTTATCCATTAATATTTAATTAAGGAAAAGGAATGTCTGCAAAATATGGAAGCATATGTCCTACTGAAGAAGAATGAACTCCGTTTTATGTGTAAAAAGGACAGCAACTCATTTCTTTGGATTTTATATAGCCTTTTCATGTTCCTTTACTATTATTCCCCATAAATCTAAAGTTCTGTGTGGCTGGAGGTTCTCCATTACTTTCTTCACGGTGCCTTCCAAAAGTCTTATTATTTGGTATAACACTGAGTACTGCATAATTTCTAGTTAATTGATACGGTCTCAAAGGTGTTGGTTTAGTTGCGTAGGGCAGAGAGGAAAAATCATTTACAAAATTCAGAATCTTTTTTTTTTTTTTTTTTTTTGTGGAAGAAAAGGAGTCCATCTAATGGTGGGCCCTGGATGGTGGTGTCTGTGGTTTGATTTTTAAATGGGCTAGAAGTGCATGGGATTGCCAGCAGAAAAAAGGCACGGAAGGAGGAGGGTCAGGAAAACTAAGAAAGATGCTTTCTTTGTCCACCTGTGAACAACCGTTTGCTTCTGGCCTTGATGGAAGCTGAATTGCCCTTTTTAATAGCTGTTTTCTGTGTCTGTGAAGGAGGCATTTACTATTCCCCTCGTAATGGTCCTACATTTCCTCTGAGGAAGCAGCCCCTCCTCCACTAGAGGGAGCTCTGTTCTCTACTGCATGGGTGGATCCAGTGAGCCAGATCTGGCCAATCAGGGACTCCCCCTCCTCTGGCCATAGTGAGTGGTCCAGGAGAGACACATGATCCATGTTGTCCTATTGAGAAAGCATGGTAGGACTGGTGATGGAAGTACAAGCAAGAGGGCCTATTCCCTGTCATTTTTAACCTGGGATGATACAAGTCTGGAGCCACTGGGAACCACCGTATGAACCTGAGGATGAAACCAATGCAGTGGGAGGCAGAGCTGAAAGGCAGAGAGAAACCATTGGAGTCCTTGACATAGCCATGCCTGCAGTCTCTCCTGGATTCTTCAGTTACATCATAAACTGTCTTTTCTACTTAAACCAGTTTGAACTGGGGTTTCTGTCACTTACAATTAATAGCAATGCTGAATTCTCTAAGCAAAGAAGGACAGCTTTATAAAGGTCATGATCCTGGAATTATCTTCCAGGATCATTTCACCTTTGATTTGCACTCTCTGCTGAGTTTCCAGAGTATTTTTGTTAAGTGCATCAGTCCTTTGGTGTCCTTTGTCAAGAGATCACACTGAAAAAGATGTGGAAATCCAATACAGTAATCAACACTATAGAGTTTTTTAACTTGCTGGCAATTTTCTGTGGATCATTAAATTCCCCAAATATGAAACTTCTTCATTGATATGTGGATCATGTAAAATAGCCTTGCATACAATTGCTATTTCCATGGTATCCAGATCCCTGAGGCCTCGAACAGAATTTGTGTTGTTCATAATAATTTTTTCTGTTTCTACCTTTGGCTTAACTCTTTAGCACTGGGTGGTCTACTGCATTTAACTAAACTGTTTCTGTAAAACTGTGTGTGTGTGCGCATGCAAATATGCAAATTTTTGTTGTCCTTTTTTTGTGACTTGGTGGCAATCAAAGTGTTCTGCTTCAGTTGTCAGCTCCGGAGTCTGCAGTGATATACCACTAGGTTGCTCAGGAGGGTACCTCATTTATGGAAGCCATTGCTGCTTGGGGTCCTGGAAAAACCTAGAAGATAGATGATAAAGATGAATTGCTTTTGTACTAGCTTGAGAAATTTTATCATGTTCTAGACTGAGAGAGCCACAGGGAAGGTGGGCAGGACTGCACCATAAGTCTGCTTCAAAAGCTGTACCATTTTAGACCAGGAGTTACAGTGCTCATAAGGAACTCTGCGTCCCACCACCAGCCTGTATTCCTCCTCCAGTTTATGTCTCCCGTGTGCACATCACAGTGACGTCCGTGTTATGTGGTTGGAAATGGTCATCAGGAGAGATGGGATAAATCCTTTTACAATGCATCTCTAACTTCTAACTCCGCAGCTTCCTCGAAACCTCTTGTCATTTCTTGGTATCTCGTGAGACCCTGTCCATCAGCGCTGTGGCAACTTCCTCCTGTTCTCATCTGCCCGGGGGTTCTTTTCTCTAGTTTTGGCAACAGCATCTTAGAGACCACTCTTCTAACACCCCATCCACATGGGCACTGGATGACTCTGTCCCACCCCTGGGGTGGTAACATGATCAGGTCCTGGTGCATCAGCATATTTTATTTCCTGGGCCACACTGGTTGGTTTTTTTCCTCCTCCCTTAATTGAGGTGAGGTTGATTTCAATGTTGTGTTAGTTTCATGTGTACAGCAAGGGAATTCGATTATTCATATGCCATGATGATTGTTTCAAGGATTGACCAGTGTTCCAGGTCAGTCCATTGGAGGTAAATCCAGGACTTCTCCTGAAACCATTGGGAAAATGATGTACATTTTGATAGGAATGTAAATGTAGAGCTCCTGTGGGCCATCTTGCCACCATCAGAAGACATCCGAGAATTAAGCCAGTGCAGAGGAAAGCAGAACTGAGAGATGAGAGAGACTAGGTCCTGATGACATTGTTTGAACCCCTGGGTCTAGCTGTTCCTGAAGTCAGATCATCACCATAGATTTCTCAGGTGGGTGAGTCAATAAATACCCCTCTCCCTCAAACTAGTGTGAATTGGATTTCTGTCACTTGTGGCAAAAAGAGCCCAGAGTTATACAAACAATCAGAGAACCGAGCTTTATTTGCTAGAGTCTCTCACCTGTGTCCACCATCAGTAAGTCAGCAAATGAAATACTCAGGATTACATAGCAGGAACCAGAGGAAATGTGAAAAGCAGTTTAACACAACAGGATTGGAATAATTCCACAAAGGTGTCTCCCTTCAATAGGTAAGGAAATTCAGGCAGAGTGCTTTGAATTGCTTGCTTTTTTCTACAGCAACTGGGGTTTTACAGAATAACTGTAGACCTCAGCGTATACATAGATTCTTCTCAAGGACACACTAACACTCAGCTTTTGACTGCAAATCTGTGTAAGTGGATGCCTCTTTGATGGGGTTTTCTAGTTCTTTCAGAGTAATTGGGGTGATTCTGTCTGTTGGTGGTACACCTCAGATTGTCCTCAGATAGCCTCCCACAGGGGGCTGGGGGCTTCTCTGAGGTAGGGACCACACCTCACTCTACTTCACCCGCCATATGCTCAAGACCTCTTATTAATGACTAAGAGCAAGAGCTTGAGAACTCTGAGAGCTGAGTTCAGGTCCCTCCTTTGTCACCTGTGGGCCATGAAATCTTGGAGAAGTTAATGAATCTGAGCCTCAGTTTCCTTCTTTGTGAGATGCAGGTGGTGTTAGTGCTTCCTTCAGGGGTGATGGTAATAATTAAATGAGATGATTTCCTTTTTCAGTCATAGAAGTGATGCACGTTAAGTTCTCAAGCCATGACTTGCACAGAAAGATGCTCAATAAAGGAACAGAAGAACCTCATTTGACAGCTTTTGGGATCCCGCCCACATCTTTGACTTCACCTCTAGCATCTTTTCCATTTTGTCTCAGTCTTTTTAGATAATAAAAATTACAAATATTAACACAATAATATGCATTTTTATTGGGATGAATTCCTGCTCTTTTCCAGACACTGCCGGGCCATCTTATGGCTTCTGTCTTACCAGGCAAATTTGACAAACGAGGAATTGGAGGCTCAGAGAAGATAAAGATTTGCTCAAGGTCATATAGTGAAGCAATGGCAGAGATGGGGTATAATTCCAAGTCTATCTGATTTTAAAGCCTGTGATTTTTAAAGCACAATGTAAGCTTCATATTCAAAGTGTGACCCATCACCTGGGAGGTTGTTAGGAATGTAAAATTTTAGGCTCCAAAACAGACTTACTGAATTAGAGCTTGCATTTTAACAAACTTCCTCCCTCTTGCCCCGCAGGTGATACGTGTGCACACTGATTTTGTGATGCACTTTGCTCCCTGACCTTTCAACTGTGTCAAAATACCAACAATATGTAGAGCATTTCAGTATTGCTTCTCACCGGGATGTGGGAGTTTGCTGACGGTTCCCGGTTTTTCAAGTGGCAATGGAACTGTGCTTGAAAGAGCGTTTGAAGGCGTGGGCTTGATGGTTTATCCCCGTGACCAACATCTCTTGGTCCCCAAAGCCTTTCTCCTAATTGTTTTCACAAATGAGTTGAGTTACTCTGGAGGGTGCTTGTCAATTACTGTCCAGTTGATGAAGTGGATTGAAAAATGAGATTTTTGGCCAGTCCGTGGCTGATCCAGTTCCAACATATAGACGTGGTTTGTGGGTTGGAATTCTTGACAGGTTCAGAATTACTTTAATAATGTGAAATTTGAGGCTATTGATTGACTCTAAATCCCCCACAAATATAAAAGCTGGTTGTTTGGAAAACTCCATGCCAATTGGAAATGCTCAGACGAAGGGGGAAAAAAACCCTTGATTTATGGGAACTGTTTCTCTTCCCTACTCCCCTATTATTTTTTACTGTTGTAAGTTTTAAAGAGTATTCATGGCTTAAAGGCTTCTTGCACTGCACAGTCTGTCCCTTGAGCTTTTTAGATGAAAAAAAGAAAAAAAGATAAATAAAAAGTCACCATGAAGTATGGCATCCTAACAAGCAGCTCCAGTCTGTTAAGGATGAAGCAGTGGGCAAGGGGGTGAATTCTTTATCCAGCTGCTTGGGGATGACTCCTCGTTCTCCTTCTTGCCAGCCTGGCAAACTTGGAGAGATGATTTCTCCTTTTTCTTTTTCTTTCTTTCTTTCTTTCTTTTTTTTTTTTGCCTCTGTTGCCCTAAAGATGAAATGAGCCTAATAATACCACCTGCCTCGTAGAGCGAATGGGGGAGACCAAAGGCTTTATGAAATGCATGAGCACATAGAGAGGCACCAAGTAAGTAGTCAGTCTCAAGATGCGTCTCACATTGACTCACTGGGCATCAGGCGTCTAGGTCTGTCTCCTCAGCTCTGTCTGCATCTGTGACTTCCTGGAAGATGACCGCACTGAATCTGAGGGACAAACGACTGGTAGCAGCTTCCAGATGTGCCAGTGACATTACAGAGTAGCAGTTTAGCTCAGACTGCCTGGGTTCAAATCCTTTCTCCACCACTTATTTATCAACAAGTTTTTCCAAGTTTTCCACCTCCTGCGCTTGGCCTGCTCACCTGTGAGAATAGTATCGCTTACGTGATAGGACGGCTCTAAGGATTATCCGAAAACACCTATAAAGCACATACAATGCTGCCTTGCCGTAGTGTGTGCTCATTAAATGCCAGCTATCATCCTTATCACGATTTTCGTTATTAATTCCATCCCTTTGTGAAATTTTGATCACAGCCAGACTCATGCTCCTACACTCCATCAATTCTCATTGAATGCAGAGTTAAAACAAATGCCAAGAAAATTTACTGGGAAGGACATAAAGATGATAAATGAAAAACAAGGCTTAGGGAACATACCACATTTTAATATTTTTGTGGATTAATTTTTAGTTAACTTTGGGGTGGAAAATGGTGCTGATAGCAATAAAAGAAGAAACAGAAAATAATAAATGTCCACCAATCAAAAAGAATACTGTAAGATATCCCACAAGGATGGGGATACTGCTCAGATGCCTTCAAACAGGCATCTTCTGTTATCTGCCTAAACCAAATCATTGGTAAATGGGAAAATGTCACATGCAAACACAAAACAAATGGGGGGGAACCCAATAGCTACAAAATTAGGTCATCTGAAGCCAGTCAGCAGGTATCTTGAATTCTAAGATTTTAGGAAATAGTTGAACTCAAGATGTATTGCATAATGTAACATACTGACAGGTAGCGGTAAGTACTATGACAGGACATAAAGCAACACAGAGGAACAGAAAGTGGCCGGGGAAGAAGGCATTTTGAATTGAGTGGTCAGGACTAGCTTCTTCAAAGAAATGATATTGAGAGGTGAATGACAAGAAGAAGTGAGTATATAGATAACTGGGGAAAACAATCTTCCTTCTAGACACAAGGAAGATTGGATGCAAAGGCCCTGTGGTAGGCCAATCATTCCAGTGTCTGACAGACATTCCTGATGCCAGGTTAACAGCAACAGAATGAGCAATGGAGTGAACATGGGAGAGTGGAAAGAGCTTGAGCTCAGCAGTCGGCACGTTTTCTTGGATGCTGGGCAAGTTACTGAATTCCTCAAAGCCACTGCTTTTTCATTTGCAAAATGGAGACAGTATCACCAGCATGATTCTCATGAGTGATCATAGAGGCAGTTTGTGCAGAAACAGACTCACAGACACAGAAAACAAACTTATGGTTACTGGGGAGAAAGAGGGTGGGGAGGGATAAATTGGGAGTTCAGGATGTGCAGATACTACTGCATGTAATGACGAACAACAAGGTCCAACTGTAGAGCACAGGGAACTATATTCAATACTTTGTAATAGCCTATAATGAAAAAAATATGAAAAGGAATATTTATATAAAATAAATGAATCACTGTGCTGTACACCAGAAATTAACACAACATTGTAAATTGACTATACTTCAATAACAACAAAAAAGGAACGGTTTGCGGAGCATGCCTGGTAAAGTCCCTGCAGGGTAGTAGGCACCCCCAAAATTAAAGCTGAAAAATAAAACAAAACTGAAAAGCCACAGATTCAGCAAGGCCAAGTAGCCAAGCCAGCCTCACCATTCAGGTCTTTTGTGTTCCTTTCATAAGTACTACGTGCAAAGTGTGCGGTCACAAAGGTTGGTTCATGGACGCCTTTGTCCTCACGAAGCTCTTTGTCTAGTGGAGGTGACGAATGGAGGGGGCTTGCCTAGGATAATAAGGTTTGGGGTCCACATGAGGACTGCAGACTTTTTGAGTCTACTCTTTGTTTCACAGTATCCCTTTAATTTCTGGACCAGCCAGTCTTGCCGAAGCTGCTGTTGTCATAGGAAACTGAATTTAGGTCTTAATAGAATTGGTATTGATGGTTTGATGATTTGATAAGTAACCTTTTCATTTTCCTACCAGCAAAGTCGGGGAGGAACATCTACCAATACTTCCCAGGCTTATCGTGGAGTTATGTAGAAAAGTCAGAGGCATCGTAATAAGACTCAGTGAATAAACAAAAAGGAGGTTTGAGTGACACCAGAGGAAGGAGCCAGCAAAAGGCATTCTGCAGAGCAATAGTTAGTATTCATGACTTTCTCTGGTGATCGGCTGATGCTCTTAAAGAAAAAAACACACTTTTTCTTATAGCACATGTTATTGAGGCTGGGAAATACATTCAGTTCTTTAAAACAGCATTGCCTGGGAACATGCAAAGGATGAAAATGTGCTCTGAAAATAAACATTCTCGGGAGGTTTAAGTGTAGAATCCATGTTGTCTCCACTGTTCTCGAATGGATCACCACTGTGGGAATAAGATGAGCCTATGAAGCAGCATGGCTGGTTTTAAACAAACATCCCCAAATTCATAAATGAGAAAAAATGTTGTGCCTACCAGGATAATCTTTGGGAAAACGGAACACCTACTCTTCGCCTCTCCTGTAATGTGATGACTGCATTTGGAGACGATATGGGCTCTTGGCTCAGGGTGAATTAATCTGTTACTTGTAAGTGCATTTTTTCTGAGAGGAGAAGTCTAAGTTTTCTGAATTCTCAAGGATAATTTAAAAATATCAAGAACCACTAATTTAGAAGCTGAATATTGTCAGCGGTAGCATTTTTTTTTTCCTTTGAAAGTGGATTTGATGTTTGGAAAGGTCCGGAAGCCATTTAGGATCTTGTCTGATGACCTGAATGCCTGGCAAGCATCCCAAACTCCCATATCCAAATGGTACTCAGACCCTGCCCGCCTCACCTGTTCCTCATCTTGTAAAGGGGGAGCCCCATCCACCTGGTGGTTAAAGCTCGAAACTGGAAGCAGGTAGATAGAGGTTTGAGGGGTCTGAGTGATATGTAATCTGAGGACACTCCATTTAAAGAAGTATACACACATATCTTACTTTTGAGAATATTAACAACAAAATGATCACGTGAACTTAGTTCTAAGACACCCACTAAAGCCTTGGGGTTCTGTCTAAGGAGGAAACAGGCTTAATCTCCACGGCTTCGCGGCAAGTCCACCTCTGCCTGCCAGTGGCCTGGATGCTTGCTTCCCCACTCCCTGCCCTCAGCATCCAATTCTGTCGTTTCTGTTTCAGAAATATCCCTCAAGGGCGTACACTTCTCTCTATGGCTACTAGTAGGGTGCTTCTCCTCCTTGCTATGATCATCTCTTTCTGGATATCCATCACGGTCTCCTTACTGGTTTTCTCACACGTTTGTTTGTGCTTTGTTTATTTTGCAACTGAGCTGTCTGAGTGCCTATTTGAAAATGTAAATCCAGGTTTGTCACTCCCTAGCTTAAAACTGTAGTCCTCTCTCTGTGCACTTAATAGATCATCCTTCACTGCAGTCTAAGTAGGAGCATGCCCAGCAATGACTCTCAACACTACTGTGTCAAATTCGTTTTCTTCAAAGCTTTTGTCACAATGTATAATTATATATTTATCTATTTTTTTGCTTGATTACTTGTTTATTGTTTGTCTCTCTACTGTATTTTAAGTCAGGGATCATACCTATTTTATTTGAATACATACTCAGTTGAACATAGCTCTTCACACATAGTAAGTGTTCAATTAAATGTTAGTTGAATGAAGAAGGGATTTAACAAGTTGAGTGTGGCTATGTTGGTAAAAAAAAAAACAAAACAAGGGGTGCCTATAAAAACAAGAAATTTTCCTAGGTGAATGGTTGAACTGAACTGAACTGGGTGAAGTTTCAAGAACGATTTGACAAATGGTCCCACCCTTTGGAGGAAGTGTGTAACCTTCACATGTAACTGCATGAAAGAAAAAATAACCCAACACACTTGCTAGTGGGTAGGCAAGTGTGGTGTGTGTTAAAAGTCAGTTTCACGTCTCTGCAGTCACACCATTTTTTTGTTTGAAAGGTTTTGAAAAGATGTAAAACAGGAGACCTGATACAGGGCCTAGGGGAGGGTTTGTGGGACATGATGAAGTGCGGTTGCGTTGAGAAGAATACGCCTGTTTCTGAACGCTAGCTGTGTGGTGGGCCCTGTGCTAGTGCTGTATCCCATCCTCCCACCGGCCCTAGGAGGCGAGTAGTATGATCTTCTCCATTTTGTAGATGAGGATGCTGGGGCTTAGATCACTTGAAGATCTTGTCTAAAGTCACGGAGCTTGGAAGAGATGGAGCCTGAATTTGACCTGCAACTCCCCATAAATACTTCACTTTCTATTAAGTTTATATCAGCTAGGTTTAAAAAAAATGAAGAAATAATAAGCATGGTTTATCTTTGCTCCTTTCAATTTTTTGAAGAGTTCAGACAAATCTTTCTCCCCAGGGAGTTCAGGAACATGTGGCCGATGAACCTAATTTCTAAAGTCTGCAATTTCCGAGTTATCTTCTTGGCAGCTTATTGAGAGCATAAAAATATCATGCTCACCAAAATACTGCTGCTCTCTTATTTCCAATGCTGTTAACAAGAAAAATTGCTGCTATTTTAAGAATTCTCTTATAATATTGTCAAGAATTGCTGCCTTCCCCTTCAACATTCAATTTTCTCATTATAAACATCCTTTGATTCTTCTCTTTCAAGTTTTCTTTTTTCTGCTCTTGGAATGACACATCACTGATGCTGGTGGTAATGGTGACATAAACAGATTGTGTCATTGCTTCAAAGAAGCACAAAAGAAGGCGAAGGCTAGAGCAGGCATATCCAGTCATACGTTGTCCTCAAAAACTCTGTCAGAGAATGGGGGTCATCTTGATTTAAGGCTCTCCAAGAGACCACGTTTCTGTTCATGCCACTAGTCCAAGGAATCTGTGGGCTCTGAAGCATCTGAATTTCTTTTAAGATCCTTTTATAGGAGCGATAGCGTTGTGGGTTGGGTACGGCTTGATTTCTCATTTGGCTATCTGAATTCAAAGACTCAAGTGGCAACAAGAAGAAAGACAACAAAGCAAAAGATCCTTTTTTATTCTGGAACTTCCATTGCTAGAGTTCACTTATCAAAAGAGAGAATGAAGTTATTAGTTTTGAATTGCAGCAGGTCCCATAGTCAGGGAAGCCTCAACCCAATAGTCTGGCTTATAGGAAATGAATGTCAGTTCAGTTAGCACCTCCGGAGGTTCTCTCAAGGCTCTTGTCTCTGTGTTTGTTTTATTGAGAGTAATGGCTATTTTTGAAATTGGGAGACTGTGTTTAAGGCCACAGTTTGTGTCTAAGTATATCCCGTAACTTCTGTAGTAAGGCTGACCATCCAACCTACCTGTGATTGGTACCTTCTTCGTTATTTTAAGAATTGCCCTTTTCCTTCATCAAACGTTGGCTGATTATATTTATTTGAGTCTGTTTCTGGGTACTCCATTCTGTTTCATTGATCTATATGTCTGTTCTTTCACCAGTGAGACACTATCTTGATTACTGTAGCTTTGAAGTAAGTCTTGAAACTGGGTAGAATGATTCTTCCAAATTTGTTTTTCGTCTTCAGGATTGTGTTGGTTAAACTTTTGTTTTTCTTTATAAACTTTAGAATCAGCTTTTTATTATCCATAGAATTGCTGGAATTTTGATTGGAATTACATTGAATCTATAGATAAAGTTGTAGAGAATTAACCTTTTAATAATATTTGACTTTCCAGTCCATGAGCATGGAATATGTCTCCATTTGTCAAGTTTTTCTTTGATTTCCTTTATCAGAATACTGTAGTGTTTTACATACAGATCCTGTTTATATTTGGCTATATTCCCCTAAGTATTTCATTTATTTTGAGTGCCATTGTAAATGGTATTATTTTTATAACTTTAAATTTCAGTTGTTTATTGTGGATGTATGGAAAAGAAATTGACCTCTGTGTATTCACCTTGTAACATGAAACCTTCTATTTCTATACTTGCTTATTACTTCCAGGCGACATGCTTTTGTGTGTGTCAGTCCTTTCAGATTTTCTACATAGATAACCATGTCGTTTATGAATAAAGATGATTTTATTTATTTATTTTCAATCTGTATACCTTTTGTTTCCTTTTCTTGTCTTGCACTAACTAGGACTTGTAGTATGATACTGAATAAAAGTGGCAAGAGAGGCCAATTTTGCTTTGTTCTCAGTGTTAGGGGAACAAGTCCACTTTTACATCATTAAGTATGATTTTAGCAGTAGATATTTTGTAGATTTTTAAAATTTAAATTGAGAAATTGAAACGTTTCTTCTCTACCCCTAGTTTGCTGAGAGTGTTTATCGTGAATGGCTGTTGGACTTTCCCAAGTGCTTTGTTTGTGTCAGTTGATATGATTATATGAGATTTCTTTAGCCTGCTGATGTGGTGGATTACACTGATTGATTTTCAGATGTTAAGCCAGCCTTACAGATCTGGAATAAATCTCATTTAGTTGTGGGATTCTTTTTATACATTGGTGAATATGATTTGCTAACTTTTCTTGAGGATTTTTCATTTATGTACATGAGAGATGTTGGTCTATGGTTTTCCTTCTTTATGATTTATTTATCTAGTTTTTGTATTAGGGTAGTTCTATTCTCATAGGATGAGGTAGAAGTGTTCCTTCTGCTTCTGTTTTCTTGGGCAGATTGTGGACATTTGGTGTCATTTCTTCCTTCAGAGGTTGGTAGAATTCACCAGTGAAACCTTCTGGGCCTGGTGCTTTCTTTCTTAGAATATTATTATTTTTGATTCAATTAATAGATGTAGGCTTATCCAGTTTATTATTTCCAATTTTGCGAATTGTGATAGTTTGTACCTTTCAAGGATTTGGTCCATTTCATCTCAGTTATCAAGTTTGTGGGCAAAACTAGTTGTTCACAATAGGAAATCATATTTTTACTACATTTAATTTTAGGTTGATGTTCAAATGTATTCTCTAGTCTACATGCATACCTTTAGTTTAAATTTTTTTTTCTTTACTTCAACTAGTCGTCTTGAAAAGGAATATAGCTGGAATAAATGCAGATACAGTAGTAGGGGATGAAGAAACTATTCAGCAAAGATATTCAAAATCCAAAGTGGTGAGTTTGATAAAGGAAATCTCTCTTAATATAAAACCCTATATTTGGAAATTAGTCAGCTTTTGCCCATAATCTTCTCTGATTTTGTTGTTCTCAATTAAAGTAGAGGAATTTCCCTTCATTTAGAATATTTTTGAAAGAAAAGGCCATAGAAAAAGTGCCCTTTTAATAACCTAGTTGTTCTACAAGCTGTAAATTTAGATTAGATTAACTGCTGTTTGGTACTAATACAGAATACCAATGAAAAATGCAAATAAAGCCAGATGCAAAAGCAGTGCATTTATTTTCAAATCTATCCAGTTCTTGTTTTTGACATCTTTGTAGTTGCACTTTGAACTCTGTCTTTCCCTTTTTGGGTACCCATTTATGAAATTCTTATTTTGGCATAAAATAACTTATGAAAGTGTCTACTCATCAAGAAATGGCTTAGGCCCAAGAGAATTGGGCTTGAGGAAATAGAATGAAAGGGCATTTATTCCTCACTTCTGAGTACACGGTCATGTTGTGTTCATCAGTGCCCACCTGCAGTCGTGGATCCATGAAGTCTTACCATGTGCATGAGGGAGTTTGTAAGTAATATCAATAAGAAATAACAGCTAGTATGTGCTGAGTATATTTTGGGCATTGTGATATACATTTTATATGTTGCCTCATTTAATACTTGCAACAGTGTTGTAAGTTTTGTATTATTATTATCTATTTCATAAATTGAGAAAATTGGGGACCAGATTAAGTAATTACATTATTATGGTCAAATAGCCAGCCAGTGTTTGAATAGAATGGTTATTAGTCTTCATCATTGTGATAGATTACAAAAATGACTCCACACATTCCTTTCTGTATGCATGACACTTGCCTTGTGACTTTGAAGCTCCTACGATCACGGAGAGGAGTCTGTTTCCCCACTGTGAATCAGGGTTTGCTCTGTGACTTGCCTTAGCTAATAGAATGATGGATGTGACTACATGCCAGTTTAAGCTTAGGATGCAAGAGGCATTAAACACTTCCAACTCAGTCTCCTGGACCCCTGTCTCTGCCGTGAGAACCAGGTCCAGGCTAACCTACTGGAAGATAAATATCCATATGGAGGAGAGTCCAGTTAAGTCATCCTAGACTAGGTATGCATGACAGAGCCCAGCCAAGCAGTGCCACCCCCCTAAAGTTCAGCTGATCTCAGAGTGTGAGTAAGCACAGCAGAGATCAGACAAACTTCTCAGCTGACCCTTAGGTTTGTGAGTGATAGTAAATGCTTATGTTAAGGTACTGAGATTTGGAGCAATTTGTTAGGCAGCAGTAGCTAACAGATACAACAGGTCTCTTAAGATAATGTTATTAATTAATGGGGAATAAAGGTGAAACAGATCATATTTCTCAAGGTAATTTCACAAATCATCACAGATAGATGGTCCTAAAGTGACCATATCTCTGTGCTTTAAAAACTTTTTTTTTTACTATCCCCAAATCTTATGTTACATGGTCTCTAGGAAGTAAATTGTGTGAATGCTATTAGAATCATGCTTTTGATAAAATAAAGCCCTTAAATTGCTTGACTTAATTTTAAGCATTGTCTTAATATTTAATCAGACCCTGAGGTTTCGTATACCTTTTTCAGTTTCTACTTCTTGCTAAACTGAAGTAAAACTAAAAGGACTCTTTAAGTGAATAGTGCATGTGCTATGCTAATCTTTGAACTGTATACCCAAACCATGCAAGTTTGAATTCCTACTATTTCTTAGAAATTACTTACAGCTAATAGGTAGAAAATCCTACAGGCACTCAGAGAATGTTTAGTTGCAAGGAACAGAGACCCAATCAGGTAAGTTTATTGAAAGTGAATTATTTTAAAGACACCGAGGATACTTGCAGGGAAGAACTGGGAAAGCAGACAGTATGTCTGTGTCTCTGTGTCTGTTTCTTTCTCTCACTTGAGCTACGTGGGCTCTAGCTTCTGTGATGCTCTGCTTTCTTCTGTCTCAGCAAACTGCCCTCAGGCCTTTGCAGCAGATTCTGTTGTGGCTGTGCTGGTGTGTCACCCAGACCCCCCTTTCAGGACTGAGGCGTTCTTTCTCCAGCAGCTGGGAGTGCTGGTGGTTGATGGCTCTCAGAGGAGTTGCCCTCTGTGTTTCCTTTAGCTAAAGAGAGCCTGTTGGCCCTGGCAGTAGCCTTATCCAATGCCTGTTGTCAAGGAGGTGTAAAGACTTGGCTCCCTCTTCTCAAGGAGGTAAACTGAATGGCTGTCATAACTACAGAACTTCCAGCAGCGAGTAGGGCCGAGAGCAGAAGAAGGCCCTGCACAGGCCCAGGCTGTGTGCAGTTGTCCAACAGCTTGGGGCACTTGACCTGACGGCCCATATGGCTTTGGAAGTATCTGCAGTGGGAAGAGCTGTAAAATGGAGTTTATAGCAAACTCCAGTAGGAAAATAATAATGCAAAGTCATGCTATCTGCAGCACAGATTTATGCACAGTGAGAACAGAGCAGCTCCTGGCATGCTGCTGACCCCGCTAGAGCTGGAGACCCTGACAATGGCACCTCAAGTAACCATGTGGCCAAGGCTACTCATCCTGATCTAGGATGTCAGGCCCAGCACAGTGCTTTGTAAAATGCACGTGGCATATCTGGGATGGGGAAGGAGCAGGGCCAAAGGGTGCAAGTGAACTCTGTGAGCAGGTGGCCCAGTCCCCCATGCCATTCACCACGGTTGTGCCATTGCTTCTCCATCAGTTCATACTGTGGCCACAGGAAGGTTCTCCTGTGACTAGGTGACAAGGATGAAGGGACCGAACTTGTTGCATGGATGGGTTGGCTCAGTATGTGTGAGTAAGTTGTACACTCAGTGACGTCCCAGGAACAGCAGTGAAGAGAGGTCCTCCCAATGGCAGAGCTTTGGACTGCATACCCAGGTACCCACTGTTTAGAAAGAGATGGGCCCTCAGAATGGGATCAAGGATGGCATGTGGGTGAACTGTGGGAATGGGTGCAAAGCTTGAAAATCCTTGTATTGCATGTCAGTGTCCACCAGACAGCAACCACCAAGGAAGAACCACTCGATAATCAAGGAGACAGAATGACTTAGTAACTGCCATCAGCCACCCAGTGCTGCCATGAGTGTGTGATGAAGAAGCTATGGTGGCAGGGATGGAAAACATACATGGGTCCAATGGGAAGGACTCTTTAATCACCGGGGTTGCTCTAGCTGTCACTGCTGCTGGGCATCTAATCTGCCAGCAGTGGAGTGTACGCTGAGTAAGCCCCTGTTAAGATACCATTCCGGGAGGAGTCCAGCTAGCCACTTGTGATAAATTGGTCCCATAAGGGAGAGAGGATGGGGGGCCCTTAGCGTGGCAAATATCAAAAGAAGGATAGATTTTAAATTAGGTCCAGAGGATGATTATGACGTATCTACATTCTGAATCCTGACAGTAGACAGTTAGCTAGTATTGTGTACAAGACCTTTGCCAAGTTAAAGTTCATTATAAACTTTCAATCTCAGAGTAAACCCTCCGTCATTGGATTTTTTATATAATTTATTTTACAACTTGGACAAATGAACCCTTCTGCACTTTTGGTGTGGTTGACTTTGTTCTGAAGGAAGAGTGTGTGATAGAAAGCCACAAAAGTTATTACCAAAAGTAATAAGAAGTAAAAGATAATTATAAATTGATATTAAATCTCCCTGATCCATATTTTATTAGTTGCGAGGTTGCATAAATCAGAGGTGGAATGATTACCGAGAGTGTCTCTCATATTTCAAGGCCCTGGATTTTAACTTTCAGTCTGAAACGCTTTCCAGTCCTGGCAGAGACAAGTGGTCACCCCAGTGAATTGTTTCAGTAGTCAAATATGGAGTGCACAGATTTTGTGTGCCTTAATGAAGTGGCAGAAATGTGCCCTGAAAAAATTTCACAGCGTATTTGGTCTTTGAGCTATAAATTGCTGTCATTTTCTACAATGCTTCTAGAGACAAAATGGTCTCAAGTAATATCTAGAACTTTACACCAAGTGCTACATTTCTGTAATTTCCTATTTAGAGGTGATCTACAAAGTTCTTAAGTTTAAAGGAACCTATAGATTTTTAGATGAAATCGAAGCTTAGAAATGTGCAGTGAGTTTCTGCAGTCATATAGTCACAGAATCACATTCATTGATTGACTCGTTCATTCATAAATATCATTGTCTGCTCTATGCTAGGCCCTTGTACTAGGTCTTAGGGATCAACATGGAACAAAACAGACCTGACCTTTGATGTCATGGAAATCACTGACAAGTGGGGAAAATTGAAGATAAACAAATAATACACTAATACCATGTGGAATTTCTGTGGGAAACTTTATGATTAAAAGGTACAGGTTAACATACATATCTGCCTGAAGCTGGAGGGTGGTGAAAGTTATTTTCACTTGAATTTCCTCCTGCTGAATTCTGGAGCTGGGCTGTCCAATGTGGTAGCCACTAGCCACATGTGACTGTTTAAACTTCAGTTAATTAAAGTGAAATTCCATAAAAAAAAATTCAGTTCCTTCATTGCATTGATCACGTTTCAAGTGCTCAACAGCTACTGCTGCCATATTGGACAGTGCAGATCCAGACATTCCCACTGGAGGAAGTTCTGTGGAATAGTGGTCCTTGGAAAAATGAACGTGATTTAACCAAGCGGTGTGGGAGCTGGTTGTTCTTGGATTAGGGACTATTTCATGTGAAGCTGCTGTGATGAGAAGGAGTGTGGTCCACTCGGGAACCTGAGAGAAGCCTGTGGTATCACAGCACAAGGATGGGGAGGGGGTGGGTGTTAGAACCTGCAAAGCCTTTCAGTAATGGGGTCTTTCTTCTGCAAGCAATGCAGGAACCACTGTGTGGCTCTAAACATGAATACTTGTTTTTTTTTTAAAATCATTTTGTTATCCTGTAACTTATGTAATATTTGTACATAACTATATCATGATAAAAAATCACTTTGTTTGGAGTGAGGAGAATGGATTGGAGGATACAAGAGTGCAGAAAATACCTGTTAATTGTAGATAAATGTAGGATAATTATTGTCTAAATGCCATTTAATGAATAGATGCTCTATTACAAATCATATGGGCTCTAAACTATTTCTACCACTATTTTATTCAGCTTTATCAATCATTTTCCATTGTATCAGTATTAATTATGATAATTAAATGATTATGATCAATATAATCAGCATCACCAGTTGGATTTAATTACCGAGTCCCAGATCTCAGCCTTTTCATTCACCACGTTGTCAAGCAACATTATGAGCAACCAACCATCACTATTTCCCTTAGTTTTCCTAACGTTTTAGGAAAGTGTAACACACAGAATCTCTGAGCTCCCTCTTATGAGTGGTTGGTCAGGACAATCCAATGCAGGTGTTTTGCATATGTCTATTAGTTCACACCATGGACAATCAGTGCTCTTCTTACTAGTGGAAATAGAGTCCTTAAATTTAATCATATTAGAGAGCCAATTCAGAAACTTCGGAACCAAATCAGAAAACTCATCATTAAAATTCTTTTCCTCTGGAGCCACTCCTGGTACCAAAATCTCTTGGTCACCAGAGTTCTCCTGAGAATCAGAAAAAGAAGTGTATATATGTATTTATTGTAGGAACTAGGTCATGTGATTACGGAGGCTGAGAAGTCCCCTGATCTGCCCTCTGCCAGTCGGAGACCCAGGAAAGCGGACTGTGTAATTCAGTCTGAGTCCAGAGGCCTGAGAACCAATGGTCCTGATGGTGTAAGTCCTTGTCTGATTCCAAAGGCCCAGCAATCAGGGCATCAGTGTCAAAGGCAGGAGAGGATCTACATTCCAGCTCAAGCAGAGAGAGAAATTCACCTTTCCTCACCTTTTTGCTCTCTGCAGGCTCCCAGAGGACTGGACGATGTACTGGCATTGGTAAGGGAGACGCCCTTTACCAGATCCACTGATTCACATGCTAATCTCTGCCAGAAACATCCTCACAGACACACCCAGAATGTTTTACAAGCTGTCTGAGCATCCCTTAGCTCAGTCAAGATGATACATAAAATTAACCATCACAGTACCCTAACATGAATTATGTGGGCCTAAACCACTCACATCGCTGTTCTCATCAGCATTATAATGTGATCATCATTCAAGCATTGATGTTGGTTATGTGCCCACCAGAATGAGAATACCTCCAGAACATTAATATCATATATAATAAAGTACCTGCTGGAGGTGAGATTTTACTTTTTTATGAAGTTGGAGAACCAATTATTAAAAAGGGAGGTGGACTCTTTTTCTAGAGGTAGAGGCCTCAGTTAACCTGGGGTCACCCTTTGTTTTTTGAAAAACAGTCGAATTCTTTCATTATACAAATGAAAAACAAGCACCGAGCCGTTGTCCTGAGATGAAGGTTTTGTGAAACATGTGGAGCTTAACTAAACTGGTATTACACTGAGGAGATTGGTGGGGAGGTGTTAGAAGCAATGTGAAGAAGACCACAGGGCATCTTAAGAGGGGTTGATAAAGAATTTGACCCCTTTCCTTGTGGTTCAAAATTACTGAAACATTTCCCATAAAATTGTGTGGCCTTGAGCACGGGTGTCAGGTGAGGATGGAGAGCCTCAGAAGCTCATCACTAGGGAGGAGGGAGTTTGAAATGGTGACCTTGACCAAACCAAAGCCTAAGCTGTTGGAGAGGAGGCTGTTTTTGGAGACAGTATGTGGATGATGCTAAAACTCTTTTTGTGCATGTGTCTTGGAGGAAATAGCTCTATGTATCCAAACAGAACAGATGAATAAGAGTTAAGTTTGGGGGTCTAAGCCATTTTTGGCAAAGATTATCCATGGTCATACAGAGAACTATAAGAAAGGAACCCCTTCCTCACACCTGAAAGCCACCATGGGGATCAACCACAGTGGCGCCAGCAGCACAGGATGGGGCAGTGGTTCCAGTTAACAGATGCCACAGCCTTGGGCTTTTGAGTCTCCAGACTGTCCAGTCCTGGAAGCTTGTGAGAGCCATTAGGATGGACCCTTGAACTGGACAAGTCCTCCTGGGATCCTTGAATGTTCCATAGCAGAGCCTCCGAGAAAGACTGGACTTCTTTCTCATCTCAACATGCGGGAATTTGAATGTTAAATAATATGCAGCCTTGGGACATAGAAGTAATACATATATTTGTACAGCGTTTATAATTTATGAAGTTATTTGTGCATGATTTATCTTTTACAACCCTTAGTTCTGGGAACTAAGTGAATATTGTGCCCCAGTTTGAATGCCCCTCTCCTGGATTTAGTTCTGAACTGCGTGTCGCGAAGCCCTTCTCCACTTGCTGAGGGGCTCAGTGTGCTGCTCGTTCTCCCACATCATGCTTGATCTTATATTGGGGTTGTGCCTTGTGATCCTTTTGCCTTGACCTTAACTGTCTTTGCCAAGGTCAAGTCTGCTTCAAGCCGTCTTGCCCAACATCTGTGCTGATGTGGCCTCTGGAATCTTTTACTCTTGGTTCTTAAGTCCACCTCCAAAGACAACATTTCCTCCTTGTTTATTCCCTGTGCCCGCTCTCTCTTGTCCCCTTCTTGAGGGCAGAGGTCTGGATAATATTAACTCGGGGCCTAATGGACACTTACATTTTGGATAAGTGGATATCTGGTTCTGGACATTTTTTTTGTGATGCAGATTTATGCTTGTACACCATACTGTACAACAGGACAGGCTGAAACACCAGGAGTTACCCCTAAAGGGATTTACAGCTGGAGAGTCAATTTCCAAATCTATTCATTAATTCACTCGTTTGTTCAGTAAAAAAAATTATTAAATTCCTACTGCGTGCTAGGCATTGTGCAGGGTATTCTGAACAAGACAGATATGATCGTAGGTCTCATGGAATTTATAAACTATCAGAAAGTAAAATACACTGAGCAGTGTAATTGTGACAGTTAACAAGGAAACCAAATAGGTGTCTGGGAGGTGAGGGCATTCAGGACTGGATGGGGGAGGGCACCACAGGAGGTGGCATGTAAGCGGTCCTCAGTAGAAGTGAACCCAGTGGCGGGTAGAGGTGGGCATGGGGAGAAATCGTTTTGGGCAGAGGGACCTGTGTGCACAGAGGCCTGAGATGAAAGGGTCACAGAGGGATGTGAAGAGTAACACTCAGCTTCTGTTGTGGACATGGGGCCTGAGGGCAAAGAGGGGGGCATCGTGCTGAGGCTGGGGGCTGGTGAGTAGACATCGTCGGACAGGTGGGGACTTGGGGTTCTCTCTTACAGGTAGCGGGAAGTGAACGAAACATTGTCAGGAGGGGATGATAGGGTCAAACCTCAGTTTTTGAAATCCCTCTGGCATCAGTGAGGAGACAGGAAGAGGGAGGCCACCCTGGACTCAGGGTGAACAGGAAGCCTTTCACTACCCAGTTGGGAGATGCTGGCAGCTCAGCCAGAGTGATGGTCATGAAGACGGAGCCGAAGTGGAGGGCCATCTCCTAGAAGAAATTCTAGGGGACCGTTAGAGATGAAGTGTCCACTCCCCCTTCCAGACAAGGCCAATGCTCTGTCTCTGCCCACTTTACATCATAGAGTCAGATACTCTGATGTGGAACTCGAATACTGATGCCTTATTTGTTCCCAAGAAAGTCACATTTTCAGAACTTTCTGACTAAAGGAGAAATGAAGGAGAGGGGACTTCAAGCACTTGAGCCGGCGGGGGTGTTCAGGGCAGTGAACTGAAAAGCCAGGAAGTGAACTGGGAGGGGTTCCTCCCTAAAAGAGTAGAGGAAGCTTTATGGAACTTTTCTCTTTCATATTTCATCGATCAAACAGGAACCCCTACCCCCAGACCAAAGCAAAATCACTTCTGTAGATCCCCTTTATGAAGATATTTCCAGCCATTTCCCTTTGGAAAAGGCTATTTAATGTAGATCTGTGGCTCAGAGGATGAGCGTTTGCAGGCTGCTTCCGGGACGTACATGGGATGTGAGTATGTGTGTGCGTGCGTGTGCACACGTGCTTACACACCTACAGATTCAACAGTTCGTACAGAACTTGAGAATGACTCCTGTGGGCTTTTTTTTTTTTTAACATGAGAGTGTTTCCATAGCAATGTGAGCAATGAGCTTGGGTTTTGGGGAGGCTGTCTGGTGGGGTTTGGCCAGCTAGGTCACGTCACCAAGTGCACATGCGTCCGGCTTCTCTGGCCCCCGCTTGTTGTGAAGGAAGCTCTCGGGATCTTGGTGTCCCCACGTGCATCTGGAAACAGTGGTCCTCCTCCCCTTCAGTGTCTGTGGCTCGCCGTCCGCTCTGCACTGCCCACACCAGCCACAGAGCAACTGGAGGTCCAGGCAGCAAGGATTCGCTTCTTTGGTCAAAGACTTGGGAAATAAAGGTTCTTCCAGGGCTTCTTCTCGATTACATCTCATCACTTCCGTTGCCTTTTATTAAGACTTTTCTCTTTCCTGCTCATTTGGGCTGAAGTCTTCGCTGGGTTGTCCTCAAAGGTCTTGGACCCACACAGCCCTTTCTTGTCACTGCAGCGAGTCAGACTGGTTTCTCTGTTGACACTTTCTTGTAGACGTAATCGAAGCATCTTCTCGGATAGAGCTGAGAATAGTGAAAAGTTAGTAGGCAAATGTTCATTTCATGTTGATTACCAGAGTGCAGAAAATTCCTTTGCCCCTGTGTGGGCTTTTACTGTTTTCTGTTGAAAGCAAAAGACCACCCTGTTACTTCAGAGGTTTTGGTTGGCAGAAGCAGAACTTCAACGTGGTCTCCTTTAAATATAAGAAAGATATTTGGGCTCTGTTAACCAAGTGGCATCTGCCTGCTGCATCTTGGTATCACAGTTGCCAAGGAAAACGCAGTGCAGTCAAGCATGAGATGGAGCAACGCTGGATGGAGTCATTGGCCTGTATGTACCCCTGTGGTGCCGCAGCAGAAGGACCCTGTCCCCTCACTGCAGGGGACAGAGATAGCAGTGGGGCTGGCCAGGTGCCACATGCCACATGCTTGAACAGAAGAAAGAGTACACGTCAAGGCTGAAACAGGAAACGATATTCCCACCCGAGACGATAAACCCAGCACCAGCCGCGAGGACTCCTCTGTCTCTTGGGAACAAAGTGTTCCGGGTCTACCCTTATGTGGCCAAGAGCGGGCTGAAAGGCTAAGCACATGGGAGTGCCTTTCCCAAGGGGCTCCATTTGGCTCAAGTGCTGATACGGTGGACGGGGCCTCACTTACGAGGGGACGACACTATAAGAAAATGTTCATCTCCATCTTTGCTTCTTGTCTACGCTTCCATATCCTGGCATGGTTCTCTAACACTGCTGTCAAAGAAAACAGCCGTCAGCTGGCCCCCTGCCCGTCCAGGTTGCTGACTCAGAAGGCAAAGGCAGGGTCCTTTCTCTTCTGCTTCCAAATTTAAAATCTTCCTGGAACAATTCTGATTGGTGCTGCCTGGGTGACAGGCTCATCTCTGGGTCAACCACTGTGGCTAAGAGCATGGGACGTGCTATGAGTGGTTGGGCCAGGGTCACAGGCCTGTTCCTGGGACCGGGAGGAGGGGATTGTGATCAGCATTGCCCTCATCAGTCAGGACACTGAAGTGGAGGGGTAGCAGCTTTCCAACAGAAAGGCACATGCTTGCATGAAAGAACGAGATGCCCACCACACTCAGCAACCTCAGTTGAATCCAAGGGAACCTCCCCTGTCTTCAAAACCAAGATATTCACACCAGGCTGAACCTGGTGAACCACCAAGGAAGCATTAAAACACAGAGTCCCCGGACCCCATCCTTAGCGTATTTAATTCAGTGGGTCTGGGCTTGCCCTCTGAATCTGTAACATTTTTCATTTTTTCTTGGTGATCCTCATAAAGATGTTGCTTTGGCAAACACTGGTGAGCCCAGTTGTAGTAGACAGAGTGTAGACTCTTCAAAGAAAGATTAAATTGAGCCAAGGGTACTTTGAGAATGTGATATTTAATTGCACTTAAATTCTTTGGAAATCGCAGTCTGTATTGGTAGATAACATCTGTTCCTTCCTCTGCTGTCAGAGAGGCAGGAGGGGAATCAGGCTTGAGGATGGAAAGCAGAACCCTGTCTGAAGGAGGACACTGTGAAGACCCCAGGGGTGCAAGGCCAGGGGGAGTAGGGAGGATGGGCAGTACATTGTGGCCACCAGCATCTGAACCCCTTTCAGTGCTTGGGGAACTACACATCTTAAGAGCCTTGTTGAGACGAAGGATTACCTTCTGCTTTAGAAGCTCCAAATGCCAGGAACGTATTGTCCAGCCTCCCTTGCAGCTTAGGTGCAGATCCCACCAATGGGATGCATCGTCCTGAGACTTTGTGGTTAAGATGAGCACAAGGCATCCTAGTTGGCGCAGGGACGTTAGCAGGTGATTTGGATGCTTCTCTGAGACAGAGAGGCGATGTCTGGGGCTGGAGATGTTGTAAGATTCAGACATTTTGATGGGCTGGGTGGGTTTGATCAGGATGAGCAGTTGTGATAGTTTGGAAATAGCATATATTATTTACCATTCAGGTCACCTGACTCCCCAACAATTTTCTATCTATATCTATGGGTTAGCGGAGTTCCTGTAAATTGTAGAGTTCAAATGAGGAATAAGAAAGTTACTACAAAGAAGTGTCTCTATCACAGGTGTCCTGAAATGCTTCTTAAAAGTAAAAAAAAAAAGAGGGGGGGAGAGTATAGCTCAAGTGGTAGAGTGCATGCTTAGCGTACTGGGCTCAATCCCCAGCACCTCCTCCAAAAATAAATAGTAAACCTAATTACACCCCCCCAAAAAACTTTAAAAACGTAAAAATAATTAAAATAAAACCAAAACAAAACAAAAACCCAAACACCAAAAATCCCTGCAAAAGTAAAAAAGAGGAAAAAAAGTGAAACACACAGAGGCTGCAGACTGGCCGTTCTGGAGCCGTGCGCAGCCCACTCATGCTTTGGGTACCCCCCGAACAGTTTTGAGCTAGTTGCTGGCATCTAAAACTGGAAGTTTCACAAAAAAATCTGAATTTATCTTTCTACTGAAAAATCAAATAGGTGGTGTTGTACAAGGTTAACGAGCAGCTGCCTGCCAGAGACAGGGCATAGATGAGCCACCTTTTCACAGCTATCTCCTGCTGATGTCACGCATTTATGGTCCCTGATTCGCCCTGGCATCCATCTGGACTCACATTTGCAAGCAACCAAAGCTGACTGTGACTCATTTCAGGAGAAAGGGAATTTATTGAAGTATATTGGGTGGTTCACAGAATATCTTAGAGGACTGGAGAGCTGGGTCAGAGGCGATGCAGCCAGGAGTGAAACCCTGGCTAACAGCTCGTGCTGCAGCCCTGGGGCCACCGAGACAGGACAGCCTGTGGCTGCTGAGCACAGACCCGCAGCCTGCTGCCCACGCGTCACCTGCTCTGGGTGGTTTCTGCCCCAGAACCCTTGCAGCTGCTGCCGCTTTCCCTAGAAGAGGTTCTGCAAGGTCCCTGCTCCCTCTCACTGACTTCTCATTCAGCGTCGGGGGTGGGTGTGTTGGATTTGCAGAGTTTGGCTCACATGCTTGCACCCTAGCTGCACGGAAAGCTGGACATGAATATTTGGTGCTTTCATCTTCTGTGGTGGGAGACAGGCTCTGCTTCATAAGAAGGAAGGGGCCCCAGATATAGGGAGAGGTTTCTAATACTGAGTAACCGAAAAGAACTGCAAGTGTCCACCACAGTTTGCTGCCCTCCCCTAGTACACGCTAAGCCCTAATTATATGTTGGTTGAATGGAGTGTAAAGCTAGGAACTGGAGAAAAACATTACAGCACGAGGGTTAGGAAAGAAGAAAAGCAGAGAAAACGTGGAAAGGCGAAAGGGAGAGAGAATGCAGTGCAGCCACAAAAGGGGAAATTCGAAGTGACTCATCCTTACAAAGCTTTGCTCTAAGGTACAGTCCATCTATTTCCTCATTCACTTTGCTTTTCTTATCTGTGTTCCTTTATAAAGACTCTACAAAGCTCATTCAAAGCCCTGTGAAATTCTTTTTTTTTTTTTTTTTTTTGTGGTCAGGAAATACTGGACCCAGCCCAGAAGTTGTTCAGCTCAGTCAATCGCCAGAACACCAGCTGCCTAAGTGATGAGTCGGTCTATCCAAGAGGTAGTTATTTAGCCAACAGACAGATGGCCAAGAAAGTCAAGTTAGTTGGTGTATTGTTTGTCATTCGGGATGCTCACAGCCAGCCGAAACAGCCAGAAGCCAATAGGTTCAGAGGCCAGAACCCATCTCCTTGGATTTGTTCCTAGACTCCTGAAGGTACCCAATTAGCAGGCAAAGGACAGAGCAGGGCAGATTTTGCTCCATTGAGCCCACAACTTAGCAAAGAAGAGGCATTCTCATAACCCTCGTGGCAGATAAGAACGGGGCTGAGCTGGTAGCAGGGCCAAAAGCAAGATACAGCCCGGCATGAGGAATAGAAAACAAAGAACAGCTGTGAAAACGGGTGTCCAGGGAAGGGAAGGGCTGCTTAACAGCACGTTTCCAGAAACATACCTAATTTCCAGGTACAGAAAGATGGTTTATTATGCTTCACGAATAATGTGTGAGAATTAGAGAAAACAGACGTGAATTTTTGAAGCAGTCTAGTGTTATCATTGGAAATACACTCAGAGAAGGCAGCCAAAGTTAGACTCTATGCCACACCACTTCATTAACTTCAAAAAAATCTGCTAACGTGCCTGTACTACGTTGCCAGGAACTGTTGTGGGGAATCAGTTATGATGAGCAAAAGGCAGCCCACCTCCGCCCTCGTGGAACCTGCAGCAGGGGAGGGGAGACGGTCTGAGTCCAGTAACAAGACGGTGAATTTAAAATTGCAACTCGGTGAGCGCCGTAAATGAAAAGCACATAAAGCTATGAGAAGATTGTAAGGTGCTCTAACCACTTATCTGATTATATATATGACATTTTTTATTTCATAATAAACTTAATATATATTTGAACGTATATACGTATGTGTATATATGTACACATACATATATTTACCCACCCTGAGTTTACAGTCAATAGCCTTTATTAGAAATTCTGTGGTTTGAAACCTTTCTTCGTCTTCTGCCATTAGTTTCATTTCTGCTTGCCCTCTACTGATATCAATAATTCTAGGAATACAGTTAGTTTCTCTGCTGAATTGGTTCATCAGCTGACAAAAATACAGTTCTGAACATACTTGAAGCCCCTTGTATTTTTGTTTCAAACTTTCTCGTGTGGTCTGGGGAAAGACCTTTGTACATGAAGACAGGTGTCCTGCAATCACGTGCAACCCTCTGGCAGCAGTCTCTCAGACCCCTCATTCCTCATCTGTGAAATGGGAGTAATAAGATCTCTCTCTCAGAGTGGTGGCAGTTAAGTGGGAGAAATTATCAGCAATTGAGGTTTCCCAAAACAAAAGAAAAAAAAAACAATGGAGTTGCATTGTATTTGAGGGTTAGGTTCTAAAATTAGTGCACAAGGGAAACACTGCTCAGCATCGGACTTGCCCTTGAAAATCCTCTTGGCATTGTCACCGTGGCGGCTGACACACCTGCTCTCAGGGAGCCCACCGCAGTTAGCTCTCGTTCAGAGTCAAAACAGATTGCTGTTTCTTCAGCCTGAGAGCCAGATAAAGTGGTTGGCTTGCTTTTAGTGGCCATGGTGTAGGAAAGTACTTCTCTTTCAACACTATAGAGTCACACTCAACCACGCCAGATGCTCATGTCAGAGAGACAGTGGAAGCTGAGACCGTTAGCTGCCTCAGCAGGTTCCCGTCCCATCTCACTCTCATTCTGGGCAGGTGCCGTGGAGGATGGTGGAGAGGAGGGTTGCCTTGTGGACTGAAGCTGTTTCTCTCTCTCTTCCCAAAATACGCACTGTTGAACTCAGGAAAACTGAAAGTGCCTAGGACCCTCCAGCTGCCGAATAAATAGTTGGACTCACAGCTCCTTGGGATCCCTCTGTCTGGTCCTACGTATTCTTGGGCATTTTTCTCCCATCCCCACGTGGCTTTCTGATTCCTCTGTTGCTGCAATGACTGTTTCTGGCCACCTGTTCTCGACTTTCTGTATAATTTTCACTTGGGAGAGTCTATTTCTGTTAAATGTGTCTTTTCAGATATTCTGAGTGATGAGACCCAATGATCAAGAGAGTGGGGAAGAATGAAACAAAGAGAAAACAAAACTCTTTGTCCATTCTTTGCAGGAAACTCACACACCTGCCTGGAGCTTTACTTAGCTGCATGTCAAGAGCCTTAGCCAGGCAGAGTGACTGCAGATTTACTTGCTTTAGCCTCATCACTTGAGAACCCAGGCACTCATCCGATGGGAGTGGCTTGCCTCAAACTTGTTTTTGGTTATTGTCTCCTCCCTGGGCACCTGGACCTTGAGTGTCTCTTACACTTGGGCACACTGCGTTCTGCCCCGTTATAATGTCTGTGAGGTTAAGTTGTGGCCAGTGCTCGCCCAGAGTGGATGGGTCTTGGCCCAGGGTACCGTGGTGCACCCTTGCCTTTGGTCATGGATAGATTCCATACATCGATGATGATGATAATATTCACTGCCTTCCGTAAGCACCTCCTGGGTGCCTACTACTGTGCTAAGCTCCTTGCTGATGTTTCCTTGCTCAATCCCCACAGTGAGCTGTGGGCTGGTGCTACCTTTGTGATTGCAATTTTCCTGGCTGAAGGATGGTCTGTAACGTCTCCCATGGTCATGAAACCAGTAGGAGATGAAGCTGAGTCTAAATGCCCTGTTTTCAACCAAAGATCATGAAACCAGTAGGAGATGAAGCTGACTCTAAATGCCCTGTTTTCAACCTGACTGCGGATGGACCCTTGGTGGCTGCACCCCATCAGTGGCATCTACAGAGTCAAAGCAGCTTCTGCTTCAGACTCACCTAGGTGCTAGTTAATAAACAGATTCCCAGTTCACGGGCAGAACCATCATCTCAGACTAGGGCCCGAGGCTCTGCCTTGATAAAAGCCTCCCAGCAGATTCTTAAAGTGGAAGCCATGAGTTTAGACACTACATCCAGAGCCTCCTTGTGTGTGCAACAGGAAGTGTCGTGGCCGGGCACATGTCCCAGGCCAGGCAGGCACTGAGCTAGGGTTTTCCCACGTGCCACCACGTTATATACAGAGCTGAGTGGAATCTAAACTGTAATCAGGTATTTTGATACTACTCATGAGCTTTACCAGTTTCAGTGTGATTTTTTCCTTAAATACAGACTGAGAGGCTTTATATGTCTGAACATCTTAAATTTTGAGTGAATGATTTTTTTAGAGCTGGATCAATATAACAAAAGAAAGGAAATTGCTGTTCAACCAGTGCCGCTTATGAGAAAGAATGTTAGTTCCTTTTCTCTCCAAACTTTAATTAAGTTCAAGTTATGAAAGATAAAAGTCAATGTAGTAGGTTCCTATTGGATGGTCTTTCCAGCACCCGTTTTCCTTTAAAAAAACTATTAAATGTGAATCACAATGTAAAGATTGCTGGGGCCATTCAAATAATAAACAGCTGAAGTAAAATTAATAGTGTTTCGTTTCCTTTTATTCCATTCCTCTGATGTTGATAATTTTCTGTCTAGCTTTTCATATTTTCCCCCTGCTTATTCAAATATATCATATCTGTATACACTTATAGTCTGTTAACATGGAAACGCATATTACGAAGTGTACATGGAATCGCACATTACAAATTAATCTGTATCTTGCCCCTTTCCCTTCACCACATATTACTTGCAGCAGTTTTTAAGGAACTGTCCTCTCCTCTCAACCCTGTTTCAATTTTCCACATACCTAGTTGTTGAAATTATTATGCATGTGTTGCAAGGTGTGGATGTGTGATCCCAGAGGGGGCGGCGAGTCTCTCTCTTCCCTGGAATTTTGGGGTATCTTCTGGGTGGATGATTCTGTTATGTGTAAAACTTGGTAGTGGCACTTGCTGTTGTCCGTCATGTAGGATTCAGAGAAAGCTAGACTGCAGTGAGCAGAAGATAATGCAGATGTGCCAGAGAGAGAGAGAAAGAGATGGAAGTAGACAAACAGACAGATGATAGGTGATTGATAGATATATTGTTAGACAGATAGGTAGAAAAGGCAACATTTTAGGTGATCCACAAGGCTTCATTACATTCCCAAGGTTCAGCTCTGCCCCTGGACTCAGTGAGATAGGGTCCTTCCAATAAATCCTGTTTGCCTCATTGGCCTCCCATTGTTAGTACCTAAGCATGGACTCAACATTTCAAGCCCCCTATCAAAAAAACAAACAACTCAATTTTAAAAAATGGGCAGAAGACCTAAATAGACATTTCTCCAAAGAAGACATCCAGATGGCCAACAGGCACATGAAAAGATGCTCAATATCACTAATAATTAGAGAAATGCAAATCAAAACTACAATGAGGTATCACTTTGCACTGTTCAGAATGTCCATCATCAAAAAGTCTACAAATAACGTGCTGGAGAGGATGTGGAGAGAAGGGAACCCTCCTACACAGCTGGTGGGAATGTAATGTGGTGCAGCCACTGTGGAAGACAGTATGGAGATTCCTCAAAAACCTAAAAATAGATTTACCATAATGATTCAGCAGTCCCACTCCTGGCCATATATCCAGAAAAGATGAAAACCCTAATTTGAAAAGATAACATGAAGCTCAGTGTCCATAGCAGCACTATTTACAATAGCCAAGACATGGAAGCAACCTAAATATCCATTGACAGGTAACTGGATAAAGAAGATGTGGCGTATATTCACAGTGGAATACTATTTAACCATAAAAAAGAATGAAATAATGTCATTTGCAGCAACATAGGTGAAACTAGAGATGATCATACTAAGTGAAGTAAATTCGAAAGAGAAAGACAAATATCATATGATATTATTTATATATGGAACCTAAAAAAATTATTGTTGGCTAGTGTAGCATTTGGGGAACCATCCCAAACAGTTTTTAAATTATGAAATCAGTTAAAAATGATGTTTAAATCATCCTTATGTTTCCCCCCACAAATACAGTCTTCATACAAAACAAGTCAGTAATTTGGCTGTCTCCAAGGGGAGTCCTGAGGATTTACTCAATACTGCGCTGACGCATTCAAGACTCACATATTGGTTGCTAACAAAGACTTTTCCTCCTAAAGCTACTTATTCTCCCTTGAAGAATAGAGTTTGCTTGGGTTGATAACTGTCACTGCAGAGAGCAAAGGGTAATTAAGTGACCTAGTGGGGCTTTGTCTGGCTATGATGTGAGTCTCACTGCTCCCCCAAACTTCTCTTTCTCGCTTTCCCACCTTCTGCATGACTGACCAGAGGCTCTGTCTGCTGCCTGATGCATGGAGCCTTCTTTCATTCAAACATGGGGCTGTTTTTCAGGCAAGGTCCTTAGTGTCCGTCTTTGCCTTCTTCAAGATATTTTCTTTAGAAACAGAAAATTGCTCATGGATCCTTATGATCTAGGGCTAGCTTGGAACTTGGTTTCTCTAAGGGATGGTCAGACAGGCAGACATGGAATTCACTGACCACAGAAGTACTGCTTTCCTATGCACGACTGGTTCATATTTTAATTTAATTTTACTAATTTGTTTTAAGTTGAGCCCAAGTGCAGAAAAATGAAATCGCTAAAGATCCAGCAACAGATTTCCTGGGCATCAAATACAATCTGGGAATCTCAGAAAAAGGGAAACACTTGGATCACAACTAGATTTTCTAATAGTACATCTGCAACTTGAAAAAAAAGAGAGAAGAGAAAAGAAAAAAGAAAAGGAAAGAAAAATGAGAAGTGAATCTGTGCTGTGGTTGAAAGAAACTTGTACTTGATCACGTTTCTTTCCTCCTGGGGGTGCTGGAGCTGGAGTAGGGGTGGGGAGCAGGTGATGCTTCCTTTCCCCAAATGTTAGGAAAACATTTCCTACAGGCAGGGGATTGGATTTGTTAATTTCTTTTGGCAGGAGAGACATGGGCTTATGTGGTATGATTTCTGGGAGGTGGTTCTAATGAGGATTATGGCAAGGAACAGTAGTAGATTACTAAAACTAGCTCAAGTGAAATGAGTTTTATTATAAGGATGCAGGAGGCTTCAAAGAAACTCAAGTTTAGAAGAAGTTGCTGGACCTCTTGTGAACAGGACTTAATAAACTGGAGATTCACTGTCTATTCCATCACTCCCTCCATCTCAGAAATGCAGTCTCCAGAATCTGCTTTTGTCTATAAGTGTGGTCAGTCCTCCTGTTTCTTCTATTTCAACTTGCACTTCTTCCTTAAATGGCCAGTTTGGGAGACTGTAGACCTCTCCTCTGCAGCACCCAGTGCTTACTGGAACATCTCAGCATCTCGTTCAGATCCTAGGGAGAGGAAATCTAGCAGCCTTTCTTTAGTAAGGAACCGAGACTTTCATCTTCAATCACCTAGGAGGCCTTGAATTTAAATTTTACTGAGAGAGACATTTAAATCAGTTTATACGATAAGGTGAATGTGTGATAATGGCATTCTATCTGGAGCATCCAGGCATTTTACAGTCAATTATGGAGTCCCTAATATGGTTGCTCTGCTGGATTTGGGGGCTTCAAAATGAATACTTTTGGAGAGGGAAAGAGGAGAGAGGGAAGGAGTTTCTTTAAATCTGAGTTCTTATAGGAAGAAAGATGCCTAAAGAGGAGAAGGATACAGACAGATTATATTGGCCTTGGTAAACAAGATACCTATTGACTATTTAGCAGTTCTGCCATCAACAGAGCTTTTTTCTCAAACTTCTCCCAGCCTGAAATTGAACAGCCCAGTTATTTAGTTACTAAACAGCTTTTTGAACAAGGAAGTTGGAGTACTTACCCTTACAGGAGAAAAAGGGGAACCAAATTAGATCCAGCCTCTGTCTTCAAAAGACAGCATCAAATGAGAAGAAAGTGCAGCTGCTATCCAGGCAGACTGTGGCAGGATCTGGGAGAGAGTTACAAAGTGCGGCAAGGGTTCAGGTAAAAAGCTATGCTAGGCTTGGGGTGGGGGAAATGAGGTACCAGTTCACCCTATTAGATTGTAGGTTAGATTCATTCAACACTATTACAAATACCAGGGTAGGAGCACCTGCCAGTCAGTACTGATACTGCCCCCCAACCCCGAGCAGAATCTGGGGCCCCCTGTGGCTCCAGGCACCAACTCTTTAGTTGCAAAATTATAGGTGGGGGCCTGGAAAATACCAACCAATAGGAGTATTTCCAGTGTTAACAGTTGGAGCTTCAGGTAGTGCTTATGGCTCAACACCCAGCCCTCCCGAAGGACCTTTTGAGGGGACAGGACTGGAGATACAGGCCTGGCTTCTACTGTGGAAGGGCTTGAATCCATGCTAAGGAGGGGGTTCTTTCAGGAGGAAATAGGGAGCTATCCATCTGGGGAACATTGCTTGACAAACATCCCTTCAGTTAACAATGCGTCAGTACATTTTTAGGAGCTCCGAAAGGCTGATGGGGGTGCCGTTTTGATTAAAGATGTGGTGCCTGCCCTCTGGCAGCTGGAAATCTAGAAGGAATTTGGGGAAGGAGTGACAGGACCCCAGAGCGTCACAGAACTGGAGGGCTGACGGAACCTTAGGGGAGTCCCGCCGGCTCAGAAAGGGTAAGTGACTGGGCCAAGTTCACGCAGCCAGTCACAGACAGAAACAAGCCTTTCCGTCCCAGAGGTGGCTGCGGAGGAGGACGAGAAACCTTGCGGATCAGAGGCCAAGATGGCAATGGGGCGGCACAGAGGGGAGTGCGGCACATCAAGAGGGAGAAAGGTGCTGTATTCTTGGGGTGGGTAGCTTTCTTTAGGGGTAACATTTAGGAGGACTTATTCTTGCTGAGTTAAATCCCTTTCTCTCACTCTTTCCCTGGCCTTGCCTGGGGTGGATTCGCGGTGTGGATGGGAAGGCGCGCCCTGAGGTTTCGGAGGCTCGTCTTCCCGGAGAAGGCCTCAGGCACCTCCTCCCAGCGGCCCCCACCGGCTTTGGTCCGCCCCAAGGCTTCCCGGAGCTCTCCAGGCCCCAGAGCTCGGAGAGGCAGGCTCTGGGCCAGGCGCGGTCGGGACGCCCGCGGGTCCCCAGGTCTCCAGCAGCGTGCCGCGGGAGGCTGCTGCCGCCCATCCAGCTCCGCATCCGGGGCTGGCAGCGCCGCTCTCCGCCCGGAGGGCCCTCGGCGGCAGAGTCCCGTGCTCGGGAGGGGCGAGGGGAGCCGCAGCCCCCTCCGCCAGCCCCGACCGAGGAGGGGGCGAGGAGACGCCGAGCTGGGGCAGACGCAGGGCGGTGGGCGCCTATCTCTGGGCTCTCTCTCCGCACCCCGCGCTCGCCGGGTCTGGGTGGCCTCGGACCTTGGCAGCCAGCATCGCTGGGCGCCCGGCTCATTCCAGGGTGCGTTAAACGCCAGGTAGGAGATGCTCAGCTGGGGTCACCAGACTCCTTCCCCTTTCCCGAGAGCCGGCGGGTTGAGCTAGAAGCCAACCCCAGCCGGACGTGCGCTCCTATAAATAGCGCGCGTGTGCCCGCCTCGCGCTCTCCTGGCTGCGCGAGGACAGAGAAAGTTGTGCGCAGGGACTCGGGGCGTGCGATAGAGGCAGGAGAGGACCTCGCCGGCCGAGCCGTCCTGCACCCTGGAACTGATCCTGAGAATTTTTGCTTTCCACTTTGGGGACCCGGCTAACCGCTGCCCACCTGCCGACGTCTGGGAGACACTAAGCTTTGAGGAATTTTTGACCAAGCGAAAGTGGGAGTCGCTAGAGTCCTGGCCATGAACACAGCCTCGCGTTCTTCCCAGTCCGGGAAACACCTTCTGCCTCTGTAATTCGTCCCTGCAGCAAGCCAGACGCGTACAGGACCGACACGGCACCGCTCGCCATCCACCACCCGCGTGGCTTCCCTGAGTCCTCTTCGTTTTTTCCTGCTCCGTGGTTCACCTGGGGGTGCTTGGGTTTAGGGTGAGAATTTATTATCATTTTCCCCTCTGAGGTGTGAAAGTGAGGGTTTGGTGACTTTAAATGTCTAGGAACAAGAGTGGGTGCAAGGGCCCCAGGCAGGGCTGATTCTTGAGCGGAGGAGGGTGGGGTTGGGGGTTCTGCATGAGCTCCTTAAAGGACAAAGGTAGCAGAACCAGCGAGAGAGCGCGAGGGGAGACTTTGCCTTCAAACCGTAGAATTGGTGGAAGTGTGCGCGCCGCCGCCGCCGCTGTTCCTGCAGCGCTTTCGATCTAGCCACCGGCATCTTCCCGAGCTCCGGGGTCCCGGGGTAGGAGGCTTCGCGGGCGAGCAGAAGCGCCAGTCGGCTGCGGCTGCCCCCTCGGCTCATCATGAGCTCCGGGCGCCGGGCGCTGTCCGTGGTGCCGGCCGTGCTGCTGGCTCTCACCCTGCCTGGGCTGCCCGTCTGGGCGCAGAACGACACGGAGCCCATCGTGCTGGAGGGCAAGTGCCTGGTGGTGTGCGACTCGAACCCGGCCACGGACTCCAAGGGCTCCTCTTCCTCCCCTCTGGGCATCTCGGTCCGGGCGGCCAACTCCAAGGTCGCCTTCTCGGCGGTGCGGAGCACCAACCACGAGCCGTCCGAGATGAGCAACAAGACGCGCATCATTTACTTCGATCAGGTCAGACCTCCAGGGATGCGGAGTACCGACGGGGGTCGGGGGTGGGGGAGCCGACCTCTAGGCAGCGCCGATCCAGGCTGGCTGTTCAGGCTGAGCGGGTCTTAGTGGGATGTGGGGGGTCGTTTCGGCACTCCCTTCCCCAGATATGTCCGTCTGAAACTTCTAATGTCTCTCCCACCCCCGTCCCCGCCCCCAGTCCCTCTTGGCCTCCGGAACAGCTGCTGGGGGCGGTGGGAAAGAGATTGGGAGCACAGAGCTGCCGGCGAGAGCTCAAGACAAGTTTAACAGCAACAGGTCCGTAGCAGCCGGCGGGATTCTGGTCCCTGGACCTCGCAATCTCTTGGCCAGAGCTTGGCCCCCGGCTCAGACTCTCCTGCAGGTGCTGCGGAGGCATTCTCACGCGCTGTACCCTTGCGGAAGCTGGATAAATGATTTGTTTCTCCCAGATAGAGAAGCGTCTCCCCAAAGAGAGCTGGGGAGGTGGGATTCCCACACTCTGCAGAGATCTCGCAGATGGCCGAAGAGGGTGGGGAGCGTTGGCCCTGGTCAGATCTTGTTCACCCTTCCGCTGCCAGGATCCCCATACACGTCTCAGGCACCGCGGCAGCGGAAAACCCTTCTCTGGTACTTGGGGAAAAGTTGCGGAGGAGGAGAGGACAAGGAATCGGGCAGCTGCGCTGAGCTCCCGAAGGGAAGCGCTGGGGAGCCATCCTCCCTTTGCCTGCTCCTGTCCTTTAGGAGAAATGCAAATTAGTGGGGAAAGACAGACTTTGGGGTTGAGGTTAGGGGATAGGGGAGGAACTGATGAAAGCTGTGGCTTCGTTTTAGTGACCAGGAGCTCTGGGGTTTGGCTGATGAGAAACCCCAGGATATCAGTTTAGCAAGGAATCTGAAAACAGACTCCAGGGTTATCATTTCAACCCTAACAGCATCCAGAGTCTTTTAAATGCCGAAGTCGTATGCTGGGATCACAGTTGTATGCCACACGTGCAGGAGCACAGGTTAAGTGGTGCTGCAGGATGTGCCAGGGAAGGGACGAGGTGACATTTCTATTCCTTACTTAATTCCTAAGTAATGCACTCTCCAGCTGGCCAAAGACAGGGAATGCCTCTCTGGGGCTAACTATTGAATAGCTATCATTTTAAAAGAATTAAGCAGCCCCTTTGGGGTTTTGGTGCAGTATTTTCCATCTTGATGGAAATAAAATCTAGCACGACCCCTGGCTTGTATTTCAATGCATTAATTAAATGCTGTGGACATTGCACTATGCTGTGTACAGTGCATTCTTTTCAGCGACCTTTCGGTCAATTAGAAGAGGAGAAGGGTTTGTTCTTCTGTTCTGGGAGGGTCATGCATCTTACAGGCAACAAGATATACTTAGTTATAAATCTCTTTGTGCCTGGATGCTCTAACTACCGTGTAGAGTCAACATCCAGCCTTATGTGTAGTCAACACTAATCAGCTGTTTCCATTATTGTTAATGAATTATGCTACTTTTATCTGATTCAGGAAGTCCTTGCTAAGTACCTCAAATTCTGTTAAATGTGTTTAAACGAATCTTTGTAAAACCTCTGTTGGGATTATTGCATAGCTGGTGACTTGTTGAAAGATCGTTGATCATAGGGCCAGAGAAAGAAATCTGATGCTTACTTGGAAAAAGGTATAATCTCAGAATAAAATGATACACGTCGTACATCTGCCTGACCATCGCTATATTCTGGTGCATCACTCAGAGGTAATAGTATGTCTTTAGGAAACTATATGAAAGGCTTAATATTGTCATGAATGTGGTGTATAAAAGAGATAGTAGCAGATTGTCACTGATATAGGGTAAATGTCTTTATAAGGATATCCGATATTTTGGAATGCCACTTACAGATTTATTTCTTGGAGAGAAATGGAAGACACCCAGTTATATTGCCCACCCCCTTACACACACATCTCTTGATCTTTTTCATAGGAAAGGATGTACCTATGTGACATTTAGTTTAGGAGTCCACTTACTGAAATTCAGAGATAATTTCATCACCAGTAGAACCAGATCGAACCTCTTGGAATACAGAATGCATTGTTATTTTCTTGGGAACTGATGCTTTATTTCATCATTTTGGCCCCTTGAACTTTAGATAAAGAGCAGGTGATTGATAAGGGGGATAACTGATAAAATTGAGAGGAACACAAGAACGCCACCTATTTCACAGTCTCTACTCTTTGGCAGCCTGCAAAGGCTGAGTCATTGCCAAAATATTATAAGTAAGGCCTAGATGATAGCAATGAAACCAATGGCCGTGGATATTAGCAGAGGCTCAGAGGAGGGCCAGGCATTCAGATCACTTTGTGTACCGACTCTTCAGTGTCATGGATTATGTCACATGGTGGAGGGGGTGCCCAGGCCTCTGCATGATGTGTCCAGGAATGACTGCAGAGAGCCCCTGGGTGCCGATTGGCTGGCTTGGAAACGTCACCTCTGGACACTGGGAAGGCTTGTAGAGGCTGGGCGTGTAAATACATGGCAGATGCCTTTTATCTGACTCTCAAGGTAAAGCTAATATTTCTGAGCCTTCACATGTTCCTAGATGTTTCCAGAGCCATTAGGCCTTGCTGGAAATTGAGGCATGAGTACAAAGCAGTTGACCTTATTTTTTTTCCATAACATTTAAAAAAGAGAGAAAACTTCCAATATACAAATCCATTTTCTAAGTCACTAAAGACAAAAGGAAGAGAACTTAATGTTTTATTTTCTATTTTTTAAAGCTAGTTTTCTTTCTTAAGAAAAAAAGGAAGAAAAGAAAATGGAAGGAAGAAAACTTATTTTACTTACAGAAGAGAATATTGTAGTAATTTACTGTTATTCTTTTTATTTGTAGATCCTAGTAAATGTGGGTAATTTTTTCACGCTGGAGTCTGTCTTTGTAGCACCAAGAAAAGGAATTTACAGTTTCAGTTTTCACGTAATTAAAGTCTACCAGAGCCAAACAATCCAGGTATGTCTTTAGACCTGTTCCCTCTCTACCCCCAAACAACAGGGTTTATTGGTAGTAGGTTATGTATTTAAATATTTTTCCATCTTTATAGTAGTTTATTTTTAAAACGCTTAATTTCCAGTAACATCCATTAAGACCTGTGACAGAAAGCACAAGGAAATATAAACAATGGAACTTATTACCTTAATAACAACCAATCACTTAAAAAACATAGTAAAAATCCAGGGACACAAATCTCCTTATCAGATCTTGACTGCTTTCAGTGCATGTGCAAAAATTACTTAAACTTGTAAGGAAAAAAATAACTAGTGAGACTGTCAGAGCTTTACAAGTATCTACTGAATAAATAAACTTGCTGTCATCCTGAGATATAGTCAACCGCTGAGAATAAATCTGTGAAGGAACAATTATTCAATACACCCTTCAAAAAAATTTTAACATCATTCTCAAGAGTATTCATTTAATCCTCACAACAGTCGTTTCCAATATACTTTTCAAGAAAGGGTGTTCTATGCTTTTGCTTTCAGTGGTTTATCCTCAGTTCCTCTGATGTTGGTGACTTCTCACCAGCTGCAGTTCCTCAGTTAATATATCTTGTGTTTTCCTTTCTAAGGAGTGGGCTTGAACTTACACTGAAGGACAGTGATGAGGCCAGTCAAATATGCTAACACTCCGTAACACCAGTCCCTGTCTGTGGAGTTCTAGGATAACTTGTTATCCCATGTTTAGTGTTTGTATTGTGTATTATGCCAGTGGCAATGACAGGTGACACATTCACCGACCGCTTTTACGTATCCCCGTGAATGCATAAATTAATCAGCCTCAGATTTAATTTATTCAATATTACTTTTAACATAAAAAATGATGACTGTCTGGCAAATAAATTTACTTCCATGGAAAAGCTTTTCCCGAGCCCCAATATTTAGGAATTGATGTAATGTTTAACATAGTATAATCGAAATTGTAGTATAGAGATAAGTGAATAAATTTGAGTTGATTCTTTGCTAATTATCCATCATGAAAATCCTCAATAGTCATGGTGATTATTATTTTAAATACACATTTCTTAGGGAAAACAGAGGAAGGAATCACAATACATGCACATATTCCATAATTTCAGCTGATTTTCAGCACTCTATGTCTCAGCTGTACCTTACACCTGCAAGGATGCGGGTAGAATCTTGCTGTATCTGGGTTTATCAGGGCAAAGGGCACTGGGGCTCTTTTGACTAATGTGCTGGAAAGCCTCAGGCTAGCTTCATTACCAAAAAACAAGTTTTGAACAGAGAGGTAAATAAAATAGTAAGCTTAATTTACGTGCTGAAGGGAAGCCAGTTTTCACATGGCTAGATTACTCTCCAAAGATGGTATTCTTCTGTGAGCATTTAATTTCCATGGGAGAAATTAAAAAAAATTTTTTTTTAATTAAAAAAGATCAGCTCGAAGGGATAGACTGGGATTTCAAAATTGTAGAATAGATAAACAAGATTACACTGTATAGCACAGGGAAATATACACAAAATGTTATGATAAATCACAGAGAAAAAAATGTGACAATGAGTGTGTATATGTACATGAATGACTGAAAAATTGTGCTGAACACTGGAATTTGACACAACATTGTAAAATGATTATAAATCAATAAAAAATGTTAAAAAATATATATATATATATTGGAAAGAGAGAAAAAAAAAAAAGATCAGCTCAGTAAGATCACACTAAGTCTAGCCGCTGCCCTTGACTAATTTGAAAGGAAGGGGATGTGTTTACTGAACATCAGCTATATTACCAGGTTGGTTATCTGAAACATTGTTGCCCCTACTCCTCCCCTTGTAGATGTTTTGACTTTATAGCTGATTAACAATATTATATTGGTTTCAGGTGCACAACATAGTGATTCAATATTTTTATAGCTTATATTCCATTTACAGTTTTTAGAAAATAATGGCTGTATTACCCTGTGCTGAACAATAGATCCTTGTAGCTTATATATTTGACACAGACTCGTTTGTATCTCTTAGTCCCCTCCCGCCAGCTTCCCCCTCCCCGCTGGTCACCCTAGTTTGTTCTAACTGTGAGTTTCTGGTTTGTTTTATTCATTTGTGTGTTTGGACTTTAGCGAGCACTTCTCAGTGTTTTTTTTTTTTTTTTTCCCCTGTAGGTTAACCTGATGTTAAACGGAAAACCGGTAATATCTGCCTTCGCTGGGGATAAAGACGTTACTCGTGAAGCTGCCACCAATGGGGTCCTGCTGTACCTCGATAGAGAGGATAAGGTTTACCTGAAACTGGAGAAAGGTAACTTGGTCGGAGGCTGGCAGTATTCCACGTTTTCCGGCTTTCTGGTGTTCCCCCTATAGAATTTGATTTCTCCGTGATGTTCATCCAGGTGAGGGGCGGCCCACCCCTGAGTTCCTGGAAGATCACTTCCTCATCGTCGGATTGATGTCTTTTATTGGTTTCTCATGGGTGAATATGGATTCTCTTTAAGAATTCTAGGCCTTGTCTGAACCAGTACCAAGCTGCGCAGATGATTTTTGTGTGTGTGTGCATTTCAGTATATTTGGATCCGGACTCACAACAGTCGAAAACTATCTATGCTTAAGTGTAACAATTAAAAGCTGTCTGCAAGGTTCACTCGTTCACTCTGAATTTAATTCCCTGGAATTACTGAATTCATTGCAGATGTGCCACTTTATTTATTTAGTTTTTAAAGACTGGCAACCAGGTCTAAGAATTAGAGAACTCCCAAGTTCCGACTTCAGCAACGATTAGTGTGATACTGCCAAAGAGTCGTGTGTTGTGTTGATATGCTGGTTACACTTGCTTTTTTTTCCCCTTTGGAATTAGTCTGTTTCGTTCTCTTGAGGTAACCACTGGCTTTTGTGTCTTCTCTACAAATAGGGTAATGGCTTGCCCGCAAACTTACTCTCTGAGATCACCAACATGACTTCCCTTGAAAAACAACAACAAAAGAATGCTTCATAGTTGTATTTTAATTATATATGTGAAAGAGTCATATTTTCCAAATTATATTTTCTAAAAGGAAGAATAGATCATAAATCTAACAAGGAGAAAGTTGCTTTCCCGAATTCTAAGTGCTCAGTCCTCAAACCTCTGCCAAACAGCTCTGCTCCACGGGAAACCTTATACTTTATTGCTCACTTTAATTAACATGATTGATAATAACCACTTTATTAAAAACCTAAGGGATTTTTTTTCCTTAGACATGACCACTTCATTAACTGGAGATGGGATACCCTTGTTTTTAATTATACCTATTTTTCAAACCTTCTATTGTGTTTGAAGTATCATCTGGTTTTGCCTTAACTCCTTAAATTGTATATATTTATCTGTTAAGCTAATATTAAATCCAGATATCCCATATTGAAACTTAGTGCAATATCTTATTTTGTCTTTTGTACAGGTCATATGAATTCATAAAATTATTTATGTCTCTGTTATGGAATAAAGGTTACTATATGTTAGTTGAATTGTTTTGTCCTTTTGGTTTTGGAAATATGTATTTTACATGACTTATCTCCTCTCTCTCACCAACCCTCCCTCCTTCCCTCCCCCCTGTCCTGCCTGCCTGCCTTCCTCTCACTGCTTTGTCTTGTGGTATAAGAAAAGCTTTCTGAACTTTCAGGGAATGTCCTCCTCTGAATTGGCATAGGAAATCTTTACGGTGTTTAATTTGTCCAGATTCAGGAGTTTTGAGCTCGCCAAAAGAGAATCAATGAACTTAGTCAACTTTTCTTTCAGAGGGACTTACTGTCAGGAAGTTAAGTTTAAAAAGATCCCCTAAAATATCATGAGGGGCTCAGTGAATGAAGGAGTGGCTTTATTTTCAAACTACAAACTTTGGGGGAAAGGTCTGCCTTTTTCTCAACACTAAAGGACAAAGAGAAGAAGGCAGGTTTCTTTTTAGGAGGAGCTGTTATTATGGATGTCGTATCTGGAGATTTGGTTCACTTTCCTGGTCTGTTGTCAGTGAAAACAATTTGGGTGGGGGCCCTTTTGTAGCTCGTGGCATCGAGGCAGCCATTACAAGATTCTGTGGGAGGAAACATGCAGGCAGGTCTTCCAGTATAATTGTGATTTATCATCAAGTCAAAATATTCATTCATCACAGGAAGACTCTCTCCTTTTCCCAAGAAGAATTATCTGGAAATACTGGCAGTGGATTCTTAATGTTTGGCTTGGCAAGTTATCCCCTAGTTGGCATTCAGTCAAAAAACTTTCCTCTTTTGTGACTGCGTAATGTAAAAAAGCACTATTGCACAAGGGGCTTCTATCTAAATGGCATCCTCTGCAAAGGTACCTGCTCTTCTTACCCAGCGTTCTCTGTGTTAAGAGTTTGCGTCTTTACATTGCAACAGAGTGAATCATCCCTGAATAAATATACTATTAGTTATTGCTTTGGCAAAATGGCTCAAGAGTATTGGAATTTCCAATAGACACCTATGACAGGACAGAGAAAGTCTGGTGCTTAACAAAGTTGACCAGTGTAGAGTATCTTTTATAAAAGATGCTTGTGGCCATCCTTTGGGACTTGCTTTTGTGTTTCTGAACATAAAAGAACATTGGCAAAGGGCTTGACTTTAATTCCTAAGCTCCAGTGTTTATATTTTGGAATGCAAATCCATTCAAAACCTTCAAGAGAAAATCTATATGAAAAAGCACTGAAGCCTTGGCTGTCAGATGTGTGTGTTGGACAGAGGGGAGTGGGTACAACAGGGGAGGACCCCAGTGAAGAGATAAGACTTCTGACTAATGAGGTCAGAATGAAAGCTGCAGGTACTGATTCCTAACTGGTTCTGAAAAGTAAGGGCTACGCAGAACTTTGTGGCTGGAAAGACAGTATCAAAGTCAGGGAGTAAAAGCTGCAAAGGACAGAGGAGCATGGACTTTGGACAGATGTAGGATGGAATTCTACAAACTTCACTTACCAGCTCTGTGACCTTGGGCAGGTTTCCTCACCTCTCTGGGCTTCAGATATTTTGTTTGTAAACAAGAAATGGTTGTGAGGATTAAATAAGACACATGAAGTGCCTGGCACACAGTAGGAACTCAACTAAGAGCCCACTGTTGTTCATCAAATGTAAAGCCCTAACTCAGGCCAATATTAAGGGTATTAAGATCGGAATGATGAAAGGAAGAAAACTGAGTTTGAGTGGACCAGGTCGAGGAGCAGGAGGAAGTATTTCCACAGATGGAGCCAGATGCTCCTGGCATGTTCTATGACTTGAAAATAGTTTTCAGAAATTGCTCGATCCACAAAAATGCTGACTGAACACAGTGTTTGCATTGGCTCTGTTCACATTCATTAATGCCAGAGCCTGCCCGTCCCTAGGTGTTCCCTGTCTCCTTTGACTGTTCCTTGATCTATTGATCAACAATTGCAGGCAGTTGTCTGTAGCAAGCGTTTCCCCTGATGGAAGCCCAGGGGCTTCTGGGCTGGAAATAAGGGGCTTGTCCATAGGACCTCACTGATTCCAAATGCTCTTGGGGGCTCCCCATGATTGCAGGTTCTGTTAGAGCCTGATTGAGTACTTAGAATTTTGTTCCCCTACCTCCCTCCTTCTCTTCCTTCCATCCTTCCTTTCTCTCTTTCCCTCTCCCTGTCTCTTGGCTGTTTTCCCCTTCCTTTGTGGTTTCTAGAAACCTGGATAGCTGATTGCCTTCTTTTGGCTTTCATTCTTGCACTCTTGCACTCTTACTGCTTTGACTCTTGGAATAAACATCTTCAGCCAACATTGCTTACATCATCCTGATCATGTGTTTGCTAGGTACTGAGTGTACGGAAGTGGTGACGTTGCCCCATGGAGTGTCCCACGTGGAACACAGCTCGAATCTTCCCAGGGAGCAGAGGGGTCTAACATTGTGGGTCTGTTCTGCCTTCTGACTGGGGGTGCTGGGCTTTACCGGTTCACCTTTACGATTTAAACCACCTGTCTCCAGAAGGGCAGTAAAATCCATTGGTCCTCAAATTGGTTGACCTAATCACCATAGAGAAGTAATGAGAACAGGGAGAGGTTAGAGCATGTGATATCCCTTCACATTCAGGGCTGCAGAGCTCAAGTTGAACTCTGTGGCTTCCTGTGGTGGGGAGGGAGGTGGGGTGTAAGAAGTTGGTTTCCAAGTATGTTACTCTGTCCCTGCTAATACAAGCCTTCCCTTAATCTGGGTTTCAAATGGTATAAAATAAAAAATATGTGGGTTTTTTAATTTGGTTTATATATTTTTTTGCCTTCTCCGACCTTTATACAGAAAACAACTTCATTGTGAATTTGATCCTAAAGTTCTCCAGTGCCATCTTCTCAAATTAACATGTGCGAATCACCTGAGAATCTTGATGAAATGCAGATTCCAGTGCAGCAGGTCTGGGATGGGACCTGGAAGCCTGCATCTCTAGTAGGCTCGCAGAGGATGTCAGTGATGCCGGCCTGGGCATCCCGCGTTGAACAGCGAGACTTCCCACCGCACAGTGTGGTCTGTGGACCAGGAGCGTCCACATCATGGGGCTTGTTAGAAGCCCAGGTGGGGTTTAGACTCACCCTCGACCTACTGAGTCCGAATCTGCATTTCAGCAAGCGCTTCTGACCCCCTCCCCCCCATCATGGTCCTTAGATGCAAGAAAATTTCTACAACTCTGCCTTCAGAATCACCTGCGCCGGGCTTCAGACGAGCGCGGCTTAGCAGGGTCCGCAGGTGACTCCAGTAACCGCAGGCCGCCCAGGTGCGGGGCGCTTGCTCCGCCCCACCCAGAAGCCCCAGCGCTGCTGTTGCCCCTCCCGCCTTACACTCGGGAGCCGAAGGCGGCGCGCTCGAGGCGCTCGCGCGAGGAAGCGCGAGACTCTCGTGCTGCGAGGAGAGCGGGCTGCAGGGGGACGCGGTGCGTGCGGAGGAAGCTCCCCGGAGGGAGACGGAGGTAAGTCCCCCGCAGCCAGGGCCCGCCCTGTGGAGACAGGGAACCCTCGGTGACAGTCCTCGTTTTGTCGGCACTTGTTCTGCGATAAGGACGTCGTTCCGTCTTGCTTTTCTTTGTGACTGAAGTGATCCTTCTCCAGGGCCTCCGTCTAAGGGTATTTGGCGTTTGGCCTCAGGAGAAATTGTTCAACTTAATAATGTGTGTGTGTGAGAGAGAGAGGGAGGGAGGGAGAGAGAATGGGAGAACATTTTCAAAAAGACCCACGGAGCCAGCGGTTTCCGGTGAGCTTTGTCAGTATGTTTAAAATTCATCCAAGGGCAGAGGCCTTTCTCAACAACTCTTAGGTCCAATGGGTGGTATTTAGAAAGAGAAAATATATTGTCACTGGCCCTGAGCTAAGGAAGTCTTTCCTTCCCGTGGGGTTACCTTGAGAGCATAAATCTTGACCTTCAGACTTTCCAGGAACTGGAGTCTTTGAGGAAACCTTAGCGTCCATCCGTCACCTAGTTCCCAGGGAGGAGGAGGGACTCTGGTAAGTCCCCGCTGTTTTGGCTCAGAGTTTAGGGTGGAAAAACGGGCTCTGTCTCCATCTCCTGTTGGGTAGTTTTGGTTTGTTTTGGTTGGTTGTTTTGTCGTGTTTCAGCTTTGATGTCAAGGTACAATCAATATGAGGAAGAAAATGCAGGGAAGTGAATGCAGGCTGAGTGGATGTTTTCACGTTACTTTTTTTTTCCTTCAGGATAAGAGGAAAACATGGCTTAACATGACTTGTCCTTTCAGTGGCTTCTTTCAGGGCCTTCCAGAGAGAAGGGAATTGGAAAAACAAGAGCAGGCCTGGGGCCTGTTTGGGGTGGGGGTGGGGTAACCTTGCGTTGAGTGCAGCTGAAGGTCATTAAGTTGTAAACAGGTTCCAGTGGGTGTGGGAATAAGGCTTTATCACCCCAGCTTAGGTGTCCTCACGTAGGAAAGAGGGCTGTCACCATCAGCCAGAGAATTTAAGGAACGCGTCTACACTGGATACTCAGGTCAGAAAGTACCTCTATGCCCAAAAAGCGACAACAAAACCTCTTTATTCGCTACTCTGTAGCCACTGTTTTGACCAGTTATCTTGTTAAACCAACAACAATGTTCAGTCTGTGTGATTCAGGTCTCAAGATGGGGTTGGGGGCATTGATCATTTTCTGTGTTCACAGAATGGACCCAGCTTCCTTTATAAGTTACGTACAACTGTTTTCTTCTAAGTTCCTTAGCTGCTTAGAAACTTGCAGTCATGAGTGTTCATTTAACCTGGCTTTTACTTTGAATGTGAGCATTTTGAAAACACCACAGTGAAAAAGTGGCATGCTTTTTGCCCCCAGTGTGAAAAAACAGGGCAGCTCCAGGCATTAGAAGCATTCAATCCAAGAAGTAACGTACAAAGATTAAAAACAAATTCAAGAGAAAGCAAAGAAAAAGCCAACGATAAAATTTCATTGCCATTTGAGGTGACAGTCAAGTGAAGGGAGTAAAGGAGAACGTGGTTTCTGTTCCAGGCTGGTGTCTTTCCGCCTTCAGAGAGGGACTCTGCATGTGAATCCTCCTTCACTGCAGGTGAAGGGGTGCTGTTCTATAAGCAGAGGTTTCAGCTCTTCTTCGTTAGCATGACTTTCTGAACCGAGGGGCAGAGGCAGAAAGTGCTCGATTCTGCCCTTCCACTTCCAGGCTAGTCTGACGGGAAGGAGCGAGGCTGCTGAAATGGTCCAGTAACTTCTCCCTGGGGAGGAACACCCCACATTTCCGTAATACAAGGAGGCTGTTTTCGGGCTGGGAAGGGAGCTGCATCCAGCTCTCTCTGCCCAAGGATGGGAGGCCTCGGGAGGCTTCAAGATTCAGGAACAACTTCAGAAGCTCCTGGGACTGGTCTCTAGGAAGCTGGGACTTGGCCCTTTTCCCTCTTCGTGAGAAGACAGTATTTCTTAAGTATCCATAAAGGGAACTCTGGAGTCCATAAGAGCCATTAAAAAAGTCCTGTTTTGCAAGATTTCCTTTTTTTTTTTTGATCGAATTGGTTGTTAAATACTAAAGAAAAAAAATACCAAGTTCTCCTTTCTTACTAGAAATTGGTACAGTGCCATGAGCTGAAGTTTGCAAGAATTAGTCATCCATGATTTTCTGGGAGTTAGAGGCCAAGTTTGTTAGAAAATAAGGCAAGAGCCTTCTCTTGGGGTTTGGGCACATCCATTTTTTACTGAATAAACAATCACACGCTTACTCTGCTCCTACTGTGTGCCCCGTGTGCTGTAAACTTTGAATCCGCTGCTTCGTCACTCCTGCAAGTTGCAAACCTTTTCGCAAATACTGCTTCACTTTATGGATGGAAATCCTGCAGTCTGGAAAACAGAGAATTTATTATTATTGTTGGTGTTTATTGAGTCTGACAATCTGGGAGTTTTGAAACAGAAACCTGCTGGAAGTGACCCCCTCTTGTTGCTTTCACCATAATATTCTTGCAAGGTCAAGCCTTGTAGAAAATGATAAAGAATGAAATAGGGCTGCCACGTACAATTGTGAGGGTTGTACACTGCTTTATCCCAGGGCTGTGCCACTTCAGTCAGAGACATGGTAGAATCATTTGTATATTTCTGTAACTTTCTAGTGGAAGGCAGTGAAGTGGCATACTCTTAACAAATAAGGAGACTACAACAGTCTTCTGACAGGCGGGAGTATTTTTAATAAAGAATTCCTTTTCCTACTATGCAAGAAAGTGCCTCAAAGGTTAGAGGTAGCCTGAAGAGAAGACAGAGGCTTGCTTTCCTAAATCCTGTCTATCATGTCTTATTTCTAAAGAATGCCCTCAGTGATGGGAAGTTAGGTGATTAAGCCCCTTCAGAGCTCACCTGAGTCAGTTTGGAGCTCAGGTGTCTGGTCTGATCCAGTTCCTGATTATTGACCCTGGAGTTGGAAGGTTAAGGGAAACTCTCCGTGAGAGTCAACCTACTTCTTGTGAATCAATAAACACAGCTTCTTGAAAAGCTTATTAGCAGCTTAAATGTGAATCTATCCATTTAGGTTTTCCAGGAAAACAATTCTTCAAAAATGTTTTATAACCCAACTTTATTTCCGCCTCTCAGACCCCACCTCCACCCCCACATGTGGGCTGGCATGTAGAAAATTTCACCTCCGTTTTTCTGGCTCCCGACCCCTCCTACCACGGACCCAGACAGAGGGTCTGAGGGCTTGTGACTTGTGGGTGGGGAGCGCGCCCTTGGTTATGGGTTCAAGTCGGTTGTGGCTGAGGCGCTGGAAGTGTCACAGGCTGTCTGGTTTCTGTCACGCGTTTCTCCTGAGGAAATGAGAAAGTGAGCTGCCTGCTTGAAAGGTGGTGAGGCGGAGGGGGGGGGTTGGGGGGCAGGACTAGGTCTCTTTGTCCAGATACTCTCCCATCTCACTGGGACCAACCCACGGAGCTGCGTGCCGGGTGTAGGTGGTCCCAGCCGGCTTCCCCGCCACCACGCACCGTGTCCCCAACTTCCCGACCCCATTTCTGGGCTTTGAGGCTTGCTGCCTGCCTCCCACCGTGTGCACGTCCGTCCCGTCTTACTGCTGAGTCCGGGCTCACAGAGCCGCCCTGAGGGGTGCTTAAGGCCCCTTGGAGAACCCGCCTTTCAGAAAGCGGTTCCCCCGGTGCATCTGGGGGGACTTCCCTCGTAACCCAAGGGGAACATAACTTCTGGAAGAACCTGGCTCACGCTGCAAGAGGGAGAGTTAGCTTCCGTATCCTCCTCCTCAGGTGTCGGGTCTGCGTCACTTGGATGAAGCTGCCAGGAGGGCTTGGGAGACTCTCCGGGACCTGCGTCCAGCATGTTCACAAGGAACGCACTGCTCTGTAGCTTTGCGGGTCTTGGAAAGTGGGATGGAGTGAAGGATCCCCTACTTCCCCCCAAAGTGACCTTGGGGAAGTGAGCTGTCTGCCTCGCCTGCTAAGAGCGTTGCTCTTCATTTGTTCTTGGACTTTGTGTGCCTTAGAGCCCCCCGGGATTTGTGTTTAAAATGTTACAGTATCTTCCCCGTCCCCAGGAGTTCTGCTTCCCTAAGGCTGGGGTGGGGCCCGGGAGATCTGCATGTTTGACCGGCACAACAGGGGGTTCTGATGCTGGCTGTTTCTGCACTTCCTGTTGAGTATCATTATTTAAATAAAACACACTGGGGCTTTACAAACTGTCAAGTGATGTACCAACGGGAAGAAGAGTGTTCCTGATACTAGAATTAGGAATGACTGACCTGCATTTTTGATGCAGCCACTAAGTTTGAGCCAAATAAGTTGAGCTTCAAGAATGTGAGATTGCTCTTTAAACTTCCCACCTAAAAAGTCAAATCTGTTGGAATAATTCTCAGGGTGGTTTATTTTTTCCTCCTTAGGTTTTCTGAGTTACCAAATTAATGCCCATTTGCTTAAAAACATGACAAGTGATGCTGCCATGTGTAGGGTAAAACCAGAAAGACCATTCTCATTCTCCCTGCCAGTTCCACTGGCATCTCTGACTTATTGGGGTCCATATGGTGGGCACTGAAGCCCACAAATCTGTCCTGTTTTTCAGTTTCTCTAGGTGACTCCAATAATCCGCTGAATATTAGAGACACTCTGGAGTGACTTTTTGATATTGCCATCAGTCAGTCCCAAACAAGAATTTGACTTTATCTGTTTATTTAAAATTCATGAAAATATCTGCTCCCGGTTCCAGATAGGCTTCATTAAACGCTTGTCACAGTGCTGTCAGCAAAAGCCCCTTGGTGCCAACAGAGGCCCTGATGTGCGTGGACCAAGCAGTGCTGCTGCTTATTCGGGCTGCTTGGGGAGCAGCCCGTCCCCCCAGCCCCTCTCTGGGCGAGAGCGATAGGAAAGAGGGGAGGCTTGTTAACAGTCCCCAGCCTTCCGCCCTGGAGAATACACTCAGTGGAGGTCCTGAGAGAGCATCCAGCCCCTTGGCTTCCTACGCACTGGAAATTCTTGTTGAGTGTGTACAGGCCCTAAATTGCTCTGAGGCTGGCTGGGAAAGCTGCGCCGGGATGCCAGTGATTAATGCTGGCAATATGCAGCCGCCTGCTAATGGTGAGGGTGAAGCGTCCCGAGGTCTTCTCCTGGTGTGATTGTAGAGATACCTTCTGTGCAGCAGACAAAAGTAGGCAAACCGCTAGATGTGCGGAGTCACACTCTGTCCTGTAGGTTACTGTGTCCTAATTTGCTGCCTGTGGGAAGCCTTGTGCTCTGCAAAGCTGTTGCTGAAGAATGAAGATGCTGGGAGAACCCAAAAAAGCACTGAGAACAGCCAAGCCGGTCAACCCTTTTTGTGACACTCTCATCACAAAAGGAGTAACCTGCTCGTGGTAGTGAACTTTAGATGACTCAGAGGAGCAACAACGACAAATTCTGGACCCAGATCCAGCCACCCAGAGATGATCACCATTGATGCTGCAGGCGTGTGTGTGCACGTTTCTTTTTAAAAAACAAAACTGGCCATTGTCATCTTTGGGAAAATGTTCATCTCCTCTGCCCATTTTTTAATTGGGTTGTTTGTTTTTATTTTTGTTTTGGGTTTTATAGATTCTCTCTGTATTTTGGATATTAACCACTTATTGGATATATGATTTGCAAATATCTTCTAAAATACCATGTTTTCACTCATGTGGAATGTGAAAAACAAAGCAAATAAATGAGTATAACAAACCAGACAGATACAGACATGTAGATACAGAGAACAGAGTAGAGGTTACCAAAGAGGAAGGGGGTGTTGCGTAACATAGGTAAGGGGGTGGTCAACTGTGTGGTGATGGAAACTAAACCTTTGGTGACAGGCATGCTGTAGGGCCTACGGAAGAAGAGATACAATGTACATGTGAAACTTATGCAATGTTGGAAACCCGTGTTACCACAATAAAAATTTTTTAAAAATTGGGGTTATACCATTCCATTTTGTAACTTTCTTATTCTCTTAACAGCAGTATCTTTTCATTCTTTTTAGTGTAACTTTGCATTTGTTTTTGTTATTTTGAAGCAATAAAACCTTATAAAATTTGCACACACAGTACTGAATTCTTTTTTCCTGAACCATTTGTGGGTAAGTGTGTCCCCTCACCCTCCACGTACTTTAACAGGTATTTCTCAACGTAGCTATTATATACCACAAAAGTCAGGAAAGCTGATGCGTCACTACCAGCTAATAGTCCTCAGATTCTGTTCAGATTTCACTGGTTGTCCCAACTCTGCCCTTTATAGGGAAAGGTTCCAGGGCAGAGTCGTCTGTTGTGTCCTGTTGTCATGCCCCTTCAGGCTCCGTTAGTCCAGGGCATTGCCTCTGTCTATGGCTGACTCTTGGGACCTCCACACTTTTGAGGATGACCGGCCAGTGTTTTATGTTGTAGTACATCCCTCACTTTGGGTTCGTCTGATATCTCATAACTGGATTCAGATCAGGCATCGTCATCACCAGGGATATCCCAGACGTGATGCTGCCCGGCGTCCTGGCAGGTGGCATGCAGTCATGTCCCGTCACTGATGATGTTCCCTGATTTTCCTGCCTTGTGGTGGTGCCTGTCCGGCTTGTCCACTGTAGTTACTCTGTTCCCCTTTGGAATTAAGAGGTACTTTAAAGGGAGGAGTTTTGAGACTGTAAATACCCCATTTATCACCAGACTGTGTGCCCGTCTGTCTGTACCTGTGTGGACTCCTGGTTTCCTACTTTATTCGTTGGGTTATAATCCATTACTGTTGTCATTTACTTAAATGCTGAAACCGTCCTCAGTTTGTTCTGAGGGAGCCATTTCAGTTTGGTTTCAGGTTTTTTTCAGCATGTTGCTATCACTCTTTGAGCACATTTGCACACAGAGATGTTCCAGGGTCTTGTACTTTTTCTTCCCCAGCACAGGAAGCAGCTTTCTCCAAAGCTCTGGTTTCTCTTAGTGGGCTCTGGTGCTGAGAAGCCAAGATCTGGGAGCTAGGTCTGCTCATTGCTGGTGTTTCTGCTTCTCAAATTCTCAGTGCACGAACTAGGGAACACATATATGTCCTGCACACACACCAATCTGTTTGTCTATCCATTCATCCTTTATCTACCAAGAACTGGGTTTACCCTAGTAACCTCTAATTCCAGTCTAGCAACACAAGTTCCTTTTCATTTTCTCCCTTTCCACATGTGTACCTCCCTTCTCTGAAACTGAAACACCAGGCTCCCATGGTTCTCAACGACCCATCAGTCTCTCTGTACGTAACTGACCTCTGGTTTCCACCATCGCCTCTCCCCCTGCGCGGCTGCCCCCCTTACCTCATTTGGGAGCTGACGTCTCATGCTGAGCTGCCCTCCCCACCTGCCCGCACCAGTGTGGAAGCCTCCCTCACCCTGCCTGGGCGCCACACCTGGCGTGGGGTCACTTCCCCGTTTGAACTCCATCTTCCCCGACTTGGGCTCTGACATCTCAAGGCAGGTTGCTGCATCCACGTGGATTCCTTCCTCACCCTACTTGGGCATCAGTAATTCGCTGGTCTGTCACAGACACACACACCCTTACACACCTGTCTTGTGTATAAGCTTCATAATATTTTCATTATGTGGTTTAGCTACTGACTTGTATATTTTTTTGGCCTTTCTCTTTTGAAAGTAACGACCATCAGTGAATGACATTCTCTGGTCACCGCAAGTCTTGACATAGTAGGGACTCTATCCACGATTGGCGTATGTGAAAGCGTTTGCCCACTTTCCTAGAGCCATGTTCCTGTCCGGTGGCTATTGGGAGTGAGGTGGACTACTTAGCGCTGGCAGATGTCTTTATTGTGGCCGTGATTCTCACCGCCCACGAAATGTTTCTAGTCTCCTCCCTTCCAGGCATGTGGTTGGGCTTACGTGGTAAGTATGTGACTAAATGACCTGCCAATAAAATGAGCAGAAGTGATGTGAGTCACCTCCATGAAGACACTCAAAGCTCATGTGCAGTTTGCTTTCCTCCCATGTCTGGTGACCGTGGAAGAACACACTGAAATAGCTCCATCCGTCTGGGATCTGAATCACGGTAAACATCCTCTCCCTGCTGACCTGTGCTGGGCGTGTCCTGTGGGCACAAAATAAACACCTGATCTGTTGAGCTTTGAGATTTATATCTTTTTGTCACTGTTGCATGTGCTAGACTATCCCGAGGAAACATTGTTTAGATAAAACAAAGATTATGATCTTACTTCGTACTACCACTCTGCTTCTGCTTGCAAGAAACAGTGTGCAGGTGGGAAGAGCAGGAGCTGGGTGATGACCTTTGTAGGAGGGAAGAGCAGAGGAGCGAGTGTGAACTGACTCCCAATTTTCTCTAGTCACGAAAGTCACTTCCACGAGGCTGTGTCATCAGACCCTACGAAATATACACCGGAAACCTGTTCAGTACAGGCAGGTGATGGACTGCATGACTGGCCAAGCCTCTCATTTCCTCCTCTAATTTCTGTGATTATCAGAATGATGAAGTACGGCCAGTTCATTAAAATCTCTCTTTGAAGGCAGACCTGAGGCTCCTCACACGTCTGTCCCCAGGCTGTGTCTAAGTGATAAACGCCGAAATCATCCTTCACACGACTTGGCTCAGGGGCCAGATGGCCACACCTCGTGCTGGTGGCTTATTTGACCAGCTCTCTGGCTTTGAATCTCATCTTCTCTGAGTTCTTTAATTTATTTACTTATTTATATGCCAGACATTTAAAGGACCTTTGGGGGACAGCTGATGGCAGGGATGCTGTGTGTAGGGGGGGGCAGGAAAGTTGTGGTGGAATGAGAAGCTGCTCCGGGATGACTCCCTTGGCAGCTGGGCAGAGCTGCCATTTTCCCTCTTTGAGTACCATCTTTTCTCCAGAGCGAAAGGTTCCCATTTTCTAATCAAATAGGCTCCGATCTCTTCCTCAAGCTTTCCCCTTCCACACCTAAGGCGAACTCACTCAGCAGGGCCGGGTCTTCTCCCTTCCCCTAGGTAGGCTCAGCCACGTCCGGGTGGTCGTAGGTAGGCACCAAACAGGAGAACCCTGTTTGTCAACTTCCGTGCTCCTGTTAACATTTCAGATTCTTACCCAGTGGGTCTAGGGTGGGGCCTGAGATTCTGTACCATTAATAAGGTAATAACTGTTGTTGCTGATCTCAGACCACATTTTGAGTATATAAAAAAAAGAATCACAGGATACGGTCCCTGCTCTGACTGTCCTGAGGAGGAGACAGTCGAGCCAGAAGGCTGGAGATAGAACCGCGTCCGTACATAGAAACAGAAATGGAAGTAAAGGCCGTGCTGGGCGTCTTTATATGTCATCCTAGGAATCACATTTTCAGTAGGGCCTCCCCAACAGCGCTGTCACAGCCTGGGTGCGCAGGAAGTGGATGCTGAGACAGTTTGGGGTATAAAATATTTATGAGGCCAACATATGGAAAGGAAGGGAGAGGAAGCAGGGATGGGCAGAAGGAAAAAACCTGAGATCAGGCCATGGAAGCTCAGGTTCCCCGGAAAGCGGGGAGCTCGGGGGCTAGCAGCAGCCATCAGGGTATCCTGCCTTGGGCCCAATGGCCAGGCCCTCTGCACACCCATGCCACCGTGCCCAGCTGCGGCGATGGGTGTGGCCTCCAGCAAGGCCATTCTCTGCAGTGAGGCAGACCCCGAAGGCATCAGCAGCTGCAGTCTGACAGCAAAGCCTTCCCTGGAGGAGGGGTCTGGCTGGTGCATTTCTGTATCTCCCCCCCCCCAACGGTGGCGTTTGAAGAGCTTAGGCAGAGCTCCTCCCATGAGTAGAAACTGAAATACCGAATGGGTAGCTTTGTGTGGCTGCCGAGAGCTGATCGATATAGTGATTGATAAGTGAATTTCCAAAGTGGGGTTTTCCCACCCAATGTGGCTCCTCACAACCTCCATCGTGCAGACGTGTGGGGGAGGAAGGCTTCCGTTCATCGGTAGTAAGCAGAGGGGGACCCAGGCAGGCAGCCATGGAGAAGGGGGCTTCCGCCTGCGGGGGGTTGATCTGCAGAAGAGGCGGTGGCCGCCACGAGGGCTGAAGCACCTTAGCTAGGACGGACTAGCGGCTTAAATAAAATCCGGGAAAATAAGGGTGTCCATGAGGTCTTCACAGAAAGAGAATTCCAAGGCAATGGATCTTGGTTGTTTGGAGTTTCTCAGAACTTCAGTAAGATAGCAGAGGCCCAGCGAGTGGTTACCAGTGCTTCATTTTGTGGGATTCAACTGCCACGTGTCTGCTGTTCAGAATCTCTCAGTGAGATGAAGGGAAATGGGTTTCCTTTGGACTTAATGCTGATTAATAAAACTATCAGCAGACAGAGGTCAAGTGCCTCACATCAGGCTACTGATCCACCAGACGTCAGAAGGATCTTAATTTCCAAGTGTATTCGTCACCCCAGGCCACACAGCAAATGACCCCCAAACTTAGTGGCTTAAAACAACACTTTTTTTTTTTTTTAACTCTGACAGTTTCTGTAGGTCAGGAATCTGAGCACAGCTTAGCTGGGTGTCTCTGGCTCAGAGTCTCTCACAAGGGGCCACTCAAGGTGCCAGCTGAGCCTGAGATGTCATCTGAAGGCTTCACTGGGGAAGAACCCAGTTCTGAGCTTGCTCACATGGTTGTGGGAAGGATTCATTTCCTGGAGGGCTGGTGGACTAGAAGCCTCGGCTCTTTGCTGGAGGTTGGCTGAAGGCTGCCTTTTGTTCTCAGTCACGTGGGCCTTGCCAACAAGGCAGCTGGTGTCATTAAAGTGCAGACTGAGATGGCAGTGGGGAGACAGGCCGGCAGGATGAGAGTCACCGTGTTTCACAGTCTCTTTTGCCATATCCTCATTAAAAGCAAGATCCGTAGATCCAGCCTGCCCTCAATGGATGGGATCACACAGGTGGGTGGGAGTTACCGGGGGACATTAATAAAGAAAAAAATAATTGGTTCATGAAGAAAATAAATTAATATAGAAAAGCAGACATTTTAGGAAACTGTCTACTTTCAAGGTAAACCATCAAAAGAGAATTCTGATGAATTCAAGGGTAGTGGCAACTGGATAATAAAAGGGGTCCTCAGGGTTAACCAGTTTTGAGAATGCAGGTCACTTAGGCATCCTTACCCTCTGGGGAGGCTGAGTTTGAACGATAAAACGTAAGGTTTCCAATTGATAGTGTTTCATTTAATTTACCAGACCCTCACTCAGATGTTTGGAAGAAGTATTTTGATAAGCCATTGGCATGAGGGGTTAAACTCAGGGTGGTCAGTGGCTCATGAACTGCCTTTGGGTCCTTGCTTCTCAGGTTATTTTGTTTTGATGCCGGCTAGGATGCAAGTTTGGGTGCAGAGTGGAATTGTTCTGGGTAACACCGGTGAAGAGAAGTGGTGCATTTGCTTGTTGGCAGGGAAAACCGTCCAAAGAGGGGCTGTGCTGTGGAGAAGTGGGGCTGGGGAGAAGATCCACTAGCAGTGTCTCTCTGCTTTATAAAGCCTTGAGGAAAATTCTCAAGTATTCACTAATGCTTTGTGGAAAAGGAATCCTATGGGGGATGTCAAGAGGAGGCTGAGAGGGAAGCTTCTGAGCAATGCTGTGTGTTTCTAAGACAGAAGATAGTGGAAATTGAGTGTTTTGCCTCCTGTTTATTCATCTATCCATCCCCTTCAACAAGTATAATATTATTCACCAACCTGTTGCGTGCTGGGGATACAGAGACAGGCCAATATAGCTGCTGCCCAGAGTGAACGAAAGTGTAAATAGACTAAAGGAGACAAGGAAAACGTCTCCAGAATCTCTGATAAGTCATGTATCCCTGGAGAAGGTACCATTAAGCCATGTGAGTGCATTTGTGTGTATACATGTGTGCACATAAGTAACTGGAAGGGTTATTTGTGCTGCAGACTTGTTTACCAAACACCGGAAGTGGCAGATCGGGGGCCCAAGATGAAACCATCGGAGTGGCTCGGGGCTGGGGAAGGTGATTTTGGATCTGCCCCGTGCTCCGTGCAGAATTAGTGTGTGCTGTTTCTAGACCTCAGTTGGCAAGTGAGGTAATGAGATGCCTCAGTTCACCTCTGCTGCCTCAAGTGTCTGTACAATCCCGCGGTGACTTTTCGCCCCTCCTCTCCAGAAGATGGAAGTCATACATTTTTAATTGGGGTTTCTCAGCCAAAGAGCAGACTGGCTTGCTGCCCAACTTACGGGTGAAGATGTCGAGAGAGAAACCCTCACCTTCTGTCCTGCTGGCAGCAAATGAAAACAAGCCTCTTTTCTCCCGCTCCCAGCTGCTTCCTCTCCTCTGCAGGCTGACTCTGTTTAAAGCACCGACTCCTTCCCAGGTTTGAGGCCAAGGGGTGGAGATCTCCTGGCTTCAGCTTTGTCTTTCTGGCGATTTTGGCCGGGACTGCTCGTGGAACTTACTCTCCTCTCCTCTACTTCCCAGCTCCTTTCCCCGGCCAGTTCAGCTGAAGTTTGCCGTTCTTACAGCGTGTGCCTGTGTGTGTGTGTGTGTTGGTGAGGGGGTGTTAAGGCTCCCCTAAAACAATAAGTCAGCATCATTTGAAACCATAGTTGATAACATTTATTTCTAATTCTTTAAAGTCTTTCAAAGAAAGTAAAGCCTGCAACCTACACAGCACCCCCATAGGGACCACCTTTATTTGGCTCCGTTTGGTAATTCAGTTGTGATGGGTGAAGTGCAGTCGTAGCAAAAGAGAGAGGAGGAAAAAAAGCAGGAAGGAGAGAGGAACAGCCTGCCCGCAGCTGTCACCTGTCTTGTGGAAAGTGTCCAGATAGTAAATCCTCCCTGCTTTATTAAATAAATGTTGTATTTCACTCAGGGAAGGAGACCTTTGGAATATCTGGAAAATCTTGCAGGCTTTGAAATGGAATAAAGATTGATTTATGTGGAGGTTCACTTGTACGTGTGTTTCTCTTCCCCCGACACAAAGAATGGTAACTGAGATGCAGGCTTCATTTTAAAAGACCAAGAGAAGGAGTTGGGTGTTGGGAATTTGGATATTTTATTTCTGTTTCTTGAAATAGAAGGATCATAAGGTTTATTGGAGAGCTAGAAGTTTTCTATTGTATGGGCACTGCAGTGTATATCAAAGGTCTGGCCTGGAGGCTGTTACATAGGACGTGTTCAAAATGGTAACTATTTTGTATAATTAAGGATTTGCATCCATGGTTTTGACTTTGTTTTGCACCCAGCCTTGAACTAAAGGTAATTTAAGTCTGCCCTGTTAGTCAGGATCATTTCAGTTGCAAGTGATAGAGACCCCAAATCAAATTGGTTAAATTAAAATAAAAAAAGTTAGCTCAAGAAACTGACAAGTTCACAGGGTAACGACCTCAGGTATGGCTGGATCCAGGTTCTTCAATAGTGGTAATGGGATTCTTTCTTCATCCCTTGTCTCTAATTGCATATTATTTGCTTGAAGCTAGTAGGCGCCTCTCTGATGGTGGCCCCAGACGATTTCAGGCTTCATCCTCCAACTTTACACCTTCAGTGGTCCATCCCCAGCAGAGAGAGACTTTCTCCTTTAAGGAGCACCCACAAAGTTTAGGGGTTGACTTTAATTGGATCAGCTAAACTCATGAACACAGCTTGAACAAGTCGTTATGGCTAGTGGGATGGGATTGTGCTAACTGGCGCAGTTCCCCCTTCTCCCAGCTGTGGAGTCAGCCCTGCCAAGCTTCGTGGGCTGACGGTTGGGGAGGGGGATTCCCCAGGGAAAGTGAGGGAGTGATCACCCCAAAAAGGGGAACAAAAGCAATAGAGATCAACTTCAGTGGCTGAAACAAATTCTGGGAACTTAACTTCATCTGTCCCCTTCTCTTGCCACTTTCCACCTTTTCCTTTCTCTTCATTTATTTAATAACCATTTGAAAGCTTTCCATTTGTCAGTTCCCATGTTTGGACCAGAAATATAACAGACTGTTTCAGAAACTGACATCTTATTTCCTCAATGATTTCATAACAGTACACATTTATAGTGAATACTTGCCTTACCCACACTTTCAGTGTTCACCCCTTTGGTACCCAAAAGGGCCGTGTGAAGTCCTGACACTCATTTGACACATGCTGTGGCTGGAAAGCAGCTGCAGAGAGTGCGTTCAGTAGCCAGGGCACGGTGTCTCCTGATTGTAGACTGGACAGGCAAGTGGTACCCACTGGTGGTGTGGCGGTGAGAGCTGCCTCCCGTGGGATGGTTGGCTGGCTGGCTCCCATAGCTTCTCCCCATCTGTGTCTCTTGCATTTCCTGGGGGGCAGTTCCGCCCTTGGACCTGGCACTCTGGCTTCCTCGGCATCTCCTCGCAGCCTCTTTGTGCTTACATCCCCCTCCATTATCCCTCCACATCAAAGAGCCCCTCTTCACTCTCAGGACTGGACACAAGGCACCAGGTGCCGAGGGCGCGTGCGTGAGGAGGCTCTCGTTGCGGGCCCTGCCCTTGGCTTGCACGGCCCTGAGAGGGAGCGCCTCCTTCAGTTCGCACCTTAGGTGCCTAGCTCGCCTCGCCTCACCCAGACCCTGTGTCTGTCTTTCTCCTCATAATTGTACTACAGAGCCGATCACAGAGGGCTTCGACGGCCCATTAAACCTGGACTTCTAACCATTAACAACAAATAGCTTTTCCTTGAGGGCAGGCAAAGTTCAGTCTGGAGAAAACACTGTGGCCTGACCTCTCTCTTCCTTTTCATTTTCATTCTGTCCTAGAGAAGCAAAGCGCCATGGAGGCTTCACTGTGGTCGAGAACAGGAACACGTTTTCTTTACATCAAAACATGCTGCGCCTTTGTGTCCTCCTATCCTTGCGTTGTGAGTCACTGTTGAAATGGTTGAAAACTTAGGATTGGGGGTCACACGCTTGATTTGAATCCTGGCCCAGCCAGTTTTTGGTAACATGACTTTGAGAAATTAATTGAGCCCCCCAACTGTCAGTTTCTCATTCTGACTGGTTGTATCCACTTTACAGAGTTGTTGAGGGGGTCAAATGGAATTTGGTGATGTTCACAGAGCATGTCAAATAATGCAGTCCGTTGAACACAAAGTACCAATAAACCGTCGTTCCCTGCAACACACTTGCCGTGAATCCGCGCATGGCGGGCTTCGCTCTGCGCTCTAGAGTCACAGCTGACGCAAGGGTGCATCCAGTCCCCACCCTGGGACAGCCTGCAGGCTGGTCGGGGAAGGAGGAGGGTTAAACTGGCAAGAATAGAGCTGGGTAAGTGTCCTCTAAGGGGAAATGCTGATGACCAGGTGGTATGAGGTGGGGTCTCCCATCAAGCCTGGGGAGCTGGAGGCAGCTTCCTGTTTAATCTGATTCCTGGGGTCTCAGCCGGGAGTAGGGGGCTCAGGAGGAGAAAGATGAGCAGTGGGGCCGATCCAGGCAGAGAGGGGAGAGTGTGATGAGTCCAGGGAGCTGTCCTCATTGGTTTTTGCCACTTGAACCTGTAGAGATGTTTCCTTTTAGTTTCTCTTTAAGTAAAGCTGCTAGTCACAGGTGATTTCCGGTGTATCTTCTGTTAGGCCCTTTCAGCGGCACTATTTGACGTGAGGCTTTAGAGAAACAGAGTGACATTAGCATATCTAAGAGGAATTCCTTTGGGAGAAGGTCTGGAAAAGTCATTAATATAACAGGAGGAAGTAAAAGGCATTTCTGAGCAATTTCCAATTTCAGATCCCCATTTCTGCTAGCGGTATTTTGACCTTTCTGTTCTATTTATTTAAAAAATTAAATTTTCGGCTGAATTCAGTCCTTCACAAAGGGGAACTCTATTATTGCTGACCTGAGTCAAAGCAGTATTCAGGCTTTGGTTCCTCATTCTCTGCGAAGTTTATGTGATAAAAATGTGGAGCCTGCTTCTGTAGATGCTCTAAAAGTACACCCCAGCAGCTCTGAGACACCCCAGATCCAGACTGGAATACTCAGTCTGTGGCCGGTGGTCCTCCCCACTTTGAAGTAACAATAATGGTATTAACAAAAACGAGCGGTAACCTACTCTCTTGTTTCCAACGTCTTCCAGCCCATTCACTCAGTACCCAGGGTGACCCTTACAGCATCCCACTTTTGCTCACATGATCACCCTGCTTAAAACTCCTCAGTGACTTCCTGTTGCTCCTGGGACCAAGAATCAGTTCTTTAATACGGCACAAAAGCTTCCTGAAGACAACTTTCCTGCCTCATCTTACACTGATTTCTGTGTACCAGCCCTCTTTTTGTTCCTAAAATGGCACATAGCTCCCTTCTGCCTCAGGGCCTTGCACATACAATTCCCTTGACCTAGGGTGACCAGCTGTCTCAGTTTGCTGGGCCTGCAGGGCTTCCCATGCTGTGGGATGTTCAGTACTAAAACGAGGAAACCTGGACAGAGCAGCACAGATTGACCATCCCACCTGCAAGGAGAACTCTTTCCCCTGCTTTCCCATCGCCCTTTACTCAGTTACCTAGTGCTCTTCATTTAGCTCCCAGCTCAAGTGACACCTCCTCCAGGAAGCCTTCCCTGACTATTTGAGCTAGGTTGGAACAGGCAGTCTACCAGAACACCATCACTTTTCTCCAGAGCATTTATTTGAGTTTTAAATCTCATGGTCACACAAATACTTGTAAAATTAAGGTTTGTCTTCTCTGACGAAGGGAAGCTCCAGGAGGATTGGGCCAGTCTGCACGTGCCCTAACAGTGAGCAAATGAAACAGCACAGTGCTTAGTATATGCTGGGTGCTCAGTAAATATGTGTGCAGTGAGTGGGCCCCAGTTGTGAGCTGGATGCAATGCTATGTATCTTACGTAAATTATTCTATTTTAATCCCGTTTCATTGCTTTGGGGTAGATACTGTTACTGCCCCATTTTGTAGGTGTGGAAAGTGAGGCTTAGCGATGGTAATGTTTTTATGGCCACCCGACTGGAAAGTGGCAGACTTTGGATTTGAACCATGTGCTGCTAACTCCAGAGCTCAAAAGACACTTAACAAGAAGCCACGTGGTTAATGTTGTAGTTAAAGTTTTCTGAGAGCACAGATCACTATGGAGAAAGGCATTACTTATATTTTTTATGATGCTGCTGTCCACTTGCATGAATGTGCATGCACATGGTTGGTTGTCAGGGGCTAGGGGGAGGAGGAAAGGGGTGGGAGGTTTAATGGGTACAGGATAATGGATGAAAATGTTTTGGACCTGAATAGACGTGATGGTTGCACAGCATTGTGATGTTACTACATACCACTGAACTGTACACTTTAAAATGGTTAATTTTACGTTATGTGACTGTTACTTCGTTAAAAAAACAACTCAGTAAATCATTGTCATCAAGTGTAGATTTTTAAGTACTATGAAGGAAGTAAATAAGATGATAATCATAGTAAGAGGGATGGGGAGGGTGGCCAGCCAAGGCATCCAGGGTACCTTGTCATGTGAGAAAAACAAAGGGAAGAAATAGGTCTTGTATGCTTCCATTTACAAATGGAAACATTCATTTCTATACAAGTGAAAAATTTCTACACAAATAGACCAGAAACAACAGTGGTTGTTTTGGAGGGAGATAAGGATCGGACCTGGGGTCAGAGGAGGAAAATTTGCTTTTTATTTCAGTGGGACTCTATTTTATTTTCAGAGAATTGTTTATCATGGACAAATACAAACACATACAAAAAGAACAGAGTTCGGTGAATCCTGATGTAGCAGCTGCTCAGCTTAGGTGACATTCGTTCATTGGCAATCTTGTTTCATCTGTGTCCCCGCTCAATCACTTTGAAGCAAATCCTATTTTGTTTTAAACATGTTCTAGTCTCTCTAAGAGGCAAGGATTTGTTTTTAAAATGTAACATTTCAGGTTGGATGATAGTGTGGTTAACAGCAGTGGTTTTACCTTTTATTGTGTGTATGTGCAGTTTTACTGTTTGATTACATTTTTAAATTTAATTGTTTTGAAGGAGACGTAGGATCCTTTTCGGTTCTTTGGCTCTTCTTTTCCACATGTGATCTGCTAAGGCGACATACCTCACCGCACACCTCACCACTGTGATGAAGAACAGAGGATCTGGCATCAGATAACGCCAGGTTCAGATCTCCCCCTTCCTGCTTGTTCTCTATCTGATCTTGGACAAAATCTTTAACCTCTTTGAGTTGTGCTTTCCTCACGTGAAGTGAGTAAAATGAGCCTCTGGCTCATTGTGAGAATTAAATGAAATTTTGCGAGAAAGGAGGACAGCCTTTAGCATGGTGGTGAGACGTACACACTCTCTAAAGACTTACTTTGTTTTACAATGATTGTCCTGTAATATTTTGATTGCAAGGATGCATTCTGGAGCCCATATCCCTATCTGCTAGCTGGGTGACTTTTATTTTAAGGGATTAAAAGGTGCATTTGATGTGTTCAACTCAAAAGAGGATAGCTAGAATGATTACTTTATACTTAACACGTCACAATTTTGTATCACAAAAGTAGCTGCACCCTAGTTCAGGATGGAAGGGCATAAAGTTCCCCCAAAATGCTGAGGTTCAGTTCCCACAAATAGCACTGTCAGATTGAAAAATAAGGACACACATTCCCTCTTGACTGGAATCTATGCTTGAACTTGTAGTGCAACAAGAGAAGAAGGGGTCAGCCCGACTCCTACAGCATCCTAACCAGCTCCCTTTTCCCTTGGGGCTAACAGTCGGCTCAGGCAGTAAATGGAAGGACCTTTTTCTGCGGCTTTGATGCGCAAAGGGTGGAGAAATGTTATAAGGGCTAAAACTTCTGGAATTCTGTTCAAGAGTAAACTTCAGAGAAAAGTTTATCTTTTTCCTTTCTTCAAGTGTCATCCCATTTTTGTCCACGAACGGGGGTTGCTTGTCAGTTTGGAGGAATCATAACACGACTGCCCATCAGAGGCGTGGCTTAAGTGAAAAGACACGTGAACGCACTTAGCCCTTTTCTTCTCATGCAGAAGAGGGAGTTGTTATAACTGTCACTGGGATCGTGTTGTGTTCGTAGGTGACCATGACACGAGCAGAGAGTAAGCACTTCACGAGATGAGAATGGGGTGGGCATTTAGAGAAGGAAGGGTTTGCTTCCGACTTCCATGTGGACAACAGGGGCCTTGAGGAAAGGAGATTAACAGTGATTCTAAGAGGAGGGGGAATTTCAAATGACCCTTGAATGATGGGAAGTGTTTGGACATGTGACGATGGGGGAAGGTGGACGGAACCAGTGTGAGCAGAGACATCACAGGTGTGTGTAACAAGTTTGGCTTCCATGAAGAGGGGGTTATAAGAATTAAGGTGGGGATTACAGATCATGACTGAGTCATGGAGGGCCTTGAATGCAAGGCTGAGAGATAGAATTTAATCTCTGGGTCAGTGGTTCATAAACTTCTTCTGTCTTGACACACCTGATGGATGGTATTCATCTATGTGACTCGCTTCAGGCGCCTGCCTTTTCTATAAGATGAACATAGTAATAATAGCACTACTTCACTGACTGGTTGTGAGGGTTTAGTGAGATGACGCGTGTGAAGTGCCTGTCATAGCTCCGAGTGAGTCTGTTAGCTGTCTCTCACTGTGTAACAAATGACCACCAGCTCTGCCACTTAACTCACAGTTGTTACCTCATGGTTTCTATAGGTACCACCACCTAGCTCGGTCCTCCACATGGTTGCAATCAAGGTGTTGGCAAGGACTGGGGCTCAATGGAGAAAGATACACTTCCACATTTACATGGTTGCTGGCAGAATTCCGTTTCTTGCTGATCGTCAGTTGGAGCCCACCTTCAGCTCCGAGCTAACTGTTGACCAGCCACCCTCAGGGCCTTGGTTCACGGACCTCCCTTGAAGTGACCATATGCCTCACCAAAGTTATGAAGAGAGAGAGTCTTCCAAGGTGGGCATTGAATTCTTACCTGATGTGATCGCGTACATGTGGTCACATCATTTTGTCACCTTTGCCATATTCTATGGGTTAAAAGCAGTTCCCAGATCTTGCCTGCACACTAAGATAAAGATCGCACAAGATTGTGAACCTCAAATGGTTAGGAGTATGGCAGCCACCTAAGAGTCTTGCCACCACTGACATAATGAATATCTAATACCGTCTTACTTTAAGAAATGAGTTTGGCAAGCAGAAAGCAGCAGGAAGACAGGAATTTATCTTTGTTATCCCAAAGCATATGCTAGGTTTTCATTAAATACCATTTGGATAAAAGACAAAAATGTTAATTTCCTGGAGTGCCTTCCCTGCTCCAGAAGTAGGCTAGTGTGGTCCAGGTGGGGCCGCGTTAGTATCCGCTTGGTGTGATGTGGTAACGGGGCAGCCTCCAGACCTCGATGGTTTGTTTCTTTGTTCTTCGTATCCACTGAGGGTGGCTGGGGGGCTTACTTGTTGTCTGCACTCGGGGACCCCCTTCTGGTGGAGTAGCCATTATCTGGAATAGTGATGGCAGAGGAAAAGGGAGTTTTGAAAGGTCTTGACCCTGTAAATGAATAATTTGTCCCAAAGTGCCTCACGTTACTTCCATCCAAGCTCACTGGCTGGAAATAATCCCACAGGCCCACTCACCCCAGGGGTCAAGGCAGTGCAGTCATTCCATGCACTCTAGAGGCAGAGTCAGGAGTATTTAGTGACCATCACTGTTGACCACACCAGGTGGATAATGAACAGAGGAATCAGAACAGTGGCTCCAGCTGCTTAGAGCTTCGCATCCGTGGCCTGGACACCGTGTGTCCGACATTCTACATCAGTTCTCCACTCTTCTCCACTGGCTCTGTGCCCTGGGATGATGGCCTTCACAGACGGCATCCCCTGCACTCCCTCTTACCTCTGGTTCCTGGTTAGGTTCAGCCAAAGTGGGCACCTGTAGGAGTTTGGAGGATGAAGAAAAGATACTTAGGTTCTTTCTTTTCCTGGTTTCTTTTTCCCCTCCATCTCTACCCACAGCACAAGTCAGGCAGCCCCCCTCCCACAACTAGAGCTTTTGGCGGGTTCTGCTCACAGCTCCATTTATTTGCAACTTCCATCTTAAGGTGGCCTAGTCCTACCCTCCTCACGAGTGCCTGGGTGCCTCCCTGTGCTCTGTTGCTTCTGAAAATTCTGCCGACAGCTTGGAAATCATATTTTCCCTGAACTCTCTTCCGATAGCCCTTTGAATAGGCTGTTCTCCCCAGAATCCCGACTGGGAAGTCTGACTTGTTGCCTTTGACGACAGCGGAATGATGGAGACGCATCATGTTTCCTCTGGCTGGATTTTAGGTGTGTGAGTTGCCGTAGTTACGTGGAAGCTACTCAAAAATGAGTAGGCTGAAGATGTTCTAGAAAACAGAGTGGCCGGAAGCTATGGCTCAGTCAGGCTCAGGTCTAGTTTTTGAGGGGAAGACCTTGTTGAGCAATCTCTCACCTGCCAGCTCCTCTGATTGTTTTCATGAGGTACCTGTTTTCTTGACAGTAAACTCCAGATGTTTAATATCCGGACTGTGTGTCTAACTCTTCTGGGCTTGACCTCAGTTGGAAAGAACTAAGAAGGTTGAAGAGGTGTTGTCAGTTGCACGAATGGCCTCAGTGCTTCATTTCTCCCTGGGTTCATGCCTTTTGCAGCAACTTTGCAAGTTATTTCCTCTAAAGCGGCAGAACTGCATTTCCCTTGGGTCTGTCTGTGTTATTTGCTTTGGAAACAAAATGTTAGTGGCCATGGCGCAGAGTCCTAGAAAATGCTTGTGTGATTTGCTGGCCCTCCCACACCTCAGCCCTCGCCATGACAACACTTCTGGGCTGCCCTGCTGTCCCAGGAGGAGGAGGAACGGAAGACGTGTGGAAGAGGGTCAGCGTGCCCCCATTGGTTCCAGTCTTGTTGCACTGACTCACGGAGATCAATGCCCCACGTGACTGTGAGAATACATGGTCAGTGGCTTGCTGTGCACGATGACTGGCTGTGGTGACCTGATCCAAGTGTTGAGGCACACACTGGTGTTTCACAGCGTATTCTGTTTGTTCCACTCACAAGATTAAGTACCAACTCGGTGGGAGGCCCTGGGGGTGGCGGTAATAGTCCCTAATCTCAGTCTACCCCTCCTCCACTCACTCGCCGCCACTCTTTCTCTAGAGTTCCCACAACCATAGGCAAGACCTAATCTTGTGTTACATCATTTCATGTCATCCTGCACTTCCTCCTTGTGTCTGTCTCTCTTCAGTGTGTTTTTGGGTGCAAGTGACAGGAACTCAGTCAAATTGACTTAAGCAGAAATAAGGAAAAAGTGCTTACTGAATCAGGTAACTGAGGAAGTTAAGGAGGGTGACTCAAGACACAGGTGGACTCAGGTTGTGAGGACTCCGTCTAGGTTCCTGGTCCCAGCCTGGCTCTGGTTTCAGAGGGGCTCCTGGCTGGGTCTCTGCACAGTACCTCCCACTCTAGAAATGTGTTACCTGCTCATCTTGGAACGAATCATAGAGGCAATGGCCGTGCCTGGAACAGTGTGTATCCCTAGAGCCCAGGATACCTAAGAGGGGATGAAGGGGGTTTCCAAAATTAAAAAGGAGGTGCTTCTGTTCGTAAAAGAGAGAATGGAGGCTTGAGGTGCAGAACCAACAGTGAAACTATTGCAGATTTCACTGTGTCATGATTTATGTGTTCCCCTCTTATAACATCAGTCTCTTCCACGGGATGCCCGGCTCCATGAAAGACGGAATGTGCATCCGTTATGCTCACCTCTAGATTTCCAGTGTCCTCTGTAGTCTGGTACATAATAGGAGATAAATGTTTCTCTTTTTCCATCTATACCATTTTTATTTTCTCAAAGAGCCATTTTCTTTAAACATGCTGTGCCTTCCTTTTATTTTTTCCTTCCAGCTTTATTGCAATATTCTTGACATACAGCACTGTGTAAGGTACACAGCATAGTGATTTGACTTACATACATCATGAAATGATGACTGCAGTAAATTTAGTGAACATCCATCATCTCATATAGGCACAAAATAAGAGAAAAAGAAAAAAAAAGATGTTTTTTTACTTGTGATGAGGGCTCTTAGGATTTGCTCTCAACAACTTTCAAATATGCCATACAGCAAGGTTAATTTTATTAATCATGTTGTACATTCAAGAAATAAATATTTCCAGCCTCTCTGCCTCTTTGCTGTACCAAGAACATATAAGACATGCTGCCCCAGGACCTTTGCAGCGGCTCTTTTTTCTGCTTGTACACTCTTTCCTCAAGTATCAAGATGATGATTCCTCATCCATGTTAGATCTTATCCCTGAAGCATCTCCTGACCACCTATAACCTCAGTCCTGCCAGGTACTAGCTGTGCGCTCTTCAAAGGAGGGAGACTGAGGGAGGTTGAAATCCAGCCCATACTCAGCCTTTCATGCACTCCTGATGGAAGTGTGAGAGACGTCTTTTTCTAATTGATCCACCTGGTGGTGGGGGGGAGTCCTTTATATGATTCAAAGACGCTGTTTGTGCTGGTTGCAGCCCTGCAACTTATCTAAACAGTGACGTGCTATACTTGCTCCTTGTTCATTACCTTGCTATGCGGAGCGTAAGCTTCTGGATGGCAGAGATTTTTGTTTCCTTCACTGCTGTATCCTCGCTTTGTGAGTAGTACCTGACACAAAGTAGGTGCTACAAAAAGAGTTGTTCAATGAATGAATGGATTCACGTGTTTAAAAAAGCAGCAGAAACAAAGGCAAGCTTTAGTCCTTGGGTTCGCAGTCTCATTTCTCCTTGTTGAGTTTAGTTTTTATTTGTGGTTTAGCTGCTCAACCCTGGAGATCAGTTCACCAGGATCCTGGGAGTTATTTGCAACATTATGGTTTCTATTCCACTTCACTTTTATTTAGAGATAGGAAAATAGACTGCTGCTTTTTTCAATTCTTTTATTGAGATCCCTCTTTTTCCCCTGCATCAGATTTAATGAAAACCCTAATAATGGGATGAAAATACTGCCAGGTTATATTAATGTAACACATAAGCAACATAAAAGCCTCACACCTCCATGTAACTAAGATAAACCTGAAATTCCATCCTGATGCCCCCCCGCCCCCGAAAGCCATCACTTCTCTGAGGCTTCCTGAGGACTCCCTCTTAAATATAAGTTTGCCAGGAGCATCATAGCTTAAGAATAAATATTTCTCAAGCAGCTTTTGGGGCTGACTTGGTTGACTTTTCCAAATCTGCAGTACTTAAAAAAAAAAAGTCTTTGAATAAATCTTATGCAACATTTTAAGCTTGGCATTAACATTTTTGTTTTTGCATAAGTTATAGCAACTCATGTGTTTCAGTAGCCCAGTGTCCACCCGTGCTGGCGAGTTGGATGCCTCTTTAATTACAGAGATTCAGCCTTCCTGAGACTGATAAAACTATTGAGACTGAAATTCAGTGCTGGCCTGGAATGATGCTACTAAAATTGAAAGATAATTCCCTACTCGGTCAGCCTTACTGTCACTACTAAATTTCCTCCCAATGAAAAAAGGTGTAATTTGCAAGCCCTGCCGGCTGGAGACTCACGGTTGCCTTGCAGAACCCATCTGGAGCCCATGTGGCCCAAATCCCCCTAAACGGATTACCTTGGTGTCTTTTAAGGTTTTGGCACTAATTTAATGGACTGCTGTGTGCCATCCCAGGAAAAGGGGCAAGAATCCATTCAAATCCTTACTGTTAAATAAAACCCTCTAAGAAATTACTGGCAACTGAGAAGTTTGCAGAGGAAGGATCACCAGCAAAGACCTCATTCAACGTAGTTGCACCCCGTTCCCTTGATAAAACGAGAACTTTTTTAGCTTCCTCACCGGGTTACCCAGTTATCAGGTTTGGCTGTGAAACACACACAGTCATTTTTATACGTTTTATTTCAAAAGCGTGTTTTGCAGCAGTCAGATCTGTAATGCGTTTGTATGTGGCTGCCTTTATTGGACTCAATCAATACCATCGATTTCCCTTTAAATGCAAAGATTGCACAGTTCAGTTTTAATTGCGAATCTAGTGGCAAGGGCTGTCTCTCGGAGGCAGGCTGTTCTGGTTTTCCCTAATAGATCACCTTTTTTATGAACATTGGCTGGGTTGGACCTACCTGGGTTAGCGTTTCCCTCTTCATGTCAGGCACTGAGGTCTGTGGACTTGCAAGGGAGAAGGTGCACACGTGTGGTCCGCTGAGGGAGGAGGCGTCTTTGCACATCTCGAACATCTAGGTGAGGTGTTTTATTAGATCTTAATAAAGGTGTGGAAGAGAAGGTTAAGCTAAAGTGCCCTGGGGATCATTAAAAGGGTGTAACCATGCTGAGTTTGTTATATAAAACCACCTGTCTTGAGGAAGGGGGTGCCTTTCAGCTCATAAATTGAGACCCCTTCTCCCTTCAGGGCCCTTCCTCCTAGTTGATCCATGCTTTGGTGCTCTGTTTGGGTCTTATCATTCACTGAGTCGTCCTAAAGGCAAATGGGCTACATGTTGGCTTATTAGCTGTGTGACCTTGGGCAGATCCAGTTTTCCGTATTTAGGCAACCCCAAATCTTTTATAATGAGCAGTATCCGCCATCTTCCCCAGAGGGAGACATTATCTGTATTATTGTGGACAGTAAACAAACCTTCCCATTGCTCCATCAGGTGACATCCTGTCTGCCTTCCAAGGCTGCTTGTTATGCAAAATTCTTGAACGAATAGCCTGTTGCAAGGGCAGGCAGTGCCCCTGCTCACAGGACGTGAAGAAATGCAAGAGCCTCATGGAGAATTGTCTTCCAACAGCAAAGTTCGTATTTTGCATTTTAATTCGGTTCAAAACCGAAAGTGAAAAGAACTCTGCTGTAATGGTGGTGTTTCCAGCCGCTGTGAGCAGCAGGCACTGTGCTCCTTTGAAGAACCAGCTCCTCCCCGGAGCCTGGCATGAGCCCCCTTAAAGTCCACTGTGTCTGCTTTGGCCTGGGGCTGACTGCCTGGAGCCTCTGTCTGCTTGCTTTGGTGGTTAGAATTAGTTTTATCGTCTTAAGGGCTGTTTTCTCACATCCCAAGTTTGGAGAGAGACCTTTGTTGTAAACACACTTGATTAATGATCCCCAAACATGCCAAAGAGTTCCCACCAAGAATGAATCACTTTTGAAGAATGCTTCTGTAAGATATTTCGGGGAAAATAGCCTTTCTTTTCAGACCAGGGTGTTAAACCATTACAGAGTTATCATGAGTTATGGGGACCTTTGACTGGACATCAGGTAGTCGGGCTGTTGCGCGGTTACCATGACTTTTACAGCTTCAGTGACATGGCTGGACCGTTTTATCATGAGCCATTAACAAATCATGATTTTTAGGTGAGTGTGAAAGATAAAACTCGATGAAATCAGTAATTTTTTTCTTTTGGGAAGGTGAGATTCTCTTCAAGGGAATTCTCCCTTGAAATTTTTAACAGATTCTTGAGTTGGAAATAAGCTAGGTTTGGAGTACTTGAAGGCATAGAGTGAATTTGGTTATTTTTACATTTTCACTGTCTGTGCCAGGCATAGGTATATTTATTGTATACTGGAGGTGCTCAATAAGTGGCTGATGCAGTTGATGGGTTCTTGTTTGGCCATAAACAAACACGTATTAAATTCCTACCAACTGCAAGCCACCAGGAGCATGGGACTTGGGGGCATCACTTCTGATGTGTGTTAATTGAAGCTGTTCATCTGATTAGGAGTTGAGATCTGTTGAGCCCTTCCTTACTTGGTGTACCCTGTACTTTAATTGCACGTGGTCCTGTAATCCTCAGAAGAACCCTACAGGAGTGGTACTACCAGTATCGATATTTTGTAGATAGGAAAACTGGGGTTAGAGGGGTTAATCGCCAACCAAGTTGTCACAACTAGTTAGTGGCGAAGGCTGGATTTAAGCCACACAGGCTGCCCCCAGACTGATGGTGCTTCCCTTTAACTCAGGTTTTTCCTTTGGTACTAAAACGTGGTGTGTGAAGAATGCGCTAGATATTCTATATCTCCCTTGAAAATGGATCAGCAGTAAAAGAAGTCAGTCTTACCATACTCAATCCCAGTAGGGTTCGGGGTTATTGAAATTGTCCCAGTGATGATGGCTGAAGGCATACACCTCCTTCGTGAGAGCCTTGTTGTAAAATAGAGTGTGTTAATAGAAAATTTGGGACATAGTAAAGGTCAACAGCTCTAGAGATGATTGCCATTGAAAAGACAGTTTGTTCCTCACAGTTCCCAAGGGGAGGGCCCCACCACCACCACACCATGGGGGCCACACTGGGCAGACGGGCTGATCAGAGGCAGAAGGAGAAGGAACCGTGGCGAGAGCCTTTGTTGTGGTTTCCGAGGGGAGGAACGGGCCAGGCAAGAGAAACAGGTTAGGACTGGCTAGCCTGAGTAATTTCGCTGGGCTCTGGGGACACGGCAGCTGTGCCTGGTTGTCTGGTACCTGGCCTGGGGGTGATTAAGGCAGGTGGGGAGTGGCCTAGAGTATGAGAGTCTGATAAGAGGGGGGGTTAGAAACTCTAGATTGGTTGGTTTGCATTTAAAATTTTTTTCATATTATTCTGCAGCATATTAATTCTTTTTTAAAATTGATGTGTAGTTGATTTACAATATTTTATTAGTTTCAGGTATAAAACAGTGGTTCCATATTTTTATGGCTTATACTCCATTTAAAGTTATCAGAAGTTATTGGCTATACCTCTGTGCTGTGTAGTAAATACATCCTTGTAGCCAATTTATTTTATACGTAGTAGTTTGTACCTCTTACTCCCCTACCCCTGTATTGCCCCTCTCCCCACTGGTAACCACTAGTTAGTCCTCTATATTTGTGAGTCTGTTTCTCTTTTGTTATATTCTTTCATTTGTTTTATTCTTTAGATTCCACATATAAGAGAGAACATGCAGTATTTGTCTTTCTCTGTCTGACTTATTTCACTAAGCATAATACCCTCCAGGTCCATCCATGTTGTTGCCAATGGTAAAATTTCATTCTTTTTTGAGTGAGTAATATCCCATTGTGCATCTGTATTTATATACACCACATCTTCTTTATCCAGTCACCTGCTGATGGACACTTAGGTTGCTTCCATATCTTGGCTACTGTAAATAATGCTGCTGTGAACGCTGGGGTGCAGACATCTTTCCAAATGAGTGTTTTCATTTTCTTCAGGTATATAGGCCCAGGAGTGGAATTGCTGGATCGTATGGTAGTTCTGTTTTTAGTTTTATGAGGAATCTCCATACTGTTTTCGACAGTGGCTGTACTGATTTACATTCCCAGCACCAGGGGCACGAGGGGTTCCCTTTTCTCCACATCCTTGCCAACATTTTTGTTATTTGCTGTCTATTTGGTAACAGCCATTTGGACAGGTGTGAGGTGATATTTCATTGTGGTTTTGATTTGCACTGTAAAAGTGCCCCAGAGAATGGTGGTCATGAGGCCAAGGCAAGGTGACTCAGGCATATTTATAGGGTTCAGAACAAGGTGTGTCCAATACCTGGGCAGGTAGGGCAGATGTTAAAGCATAAAGTGTACGGAGGGTAGAGATATGGTTAGTACAAGTGTTGAGGAAAGACGTGTAGCGTGGTGAAAGAGTGGATGAGGCACAGAATGAGAAAACTTGCCTCTTCTACTGGTTTATCTGTGAGCTTGTATGCAAGTCCTTTTATCTTGCTTTACCAGGACTCAGTCTCTCCATTTGTAGAGTTGGGACATTTTGCTAAATCAGTAGTTTTCAAAATGTAAGACATAGTGCCAGTGTTAAATTAGATGACTTCGGGTGCGAAGACATGGCATCAAATGACATTAAATCACAAAAGGTTATTTACTTTTCAGTTCCTTTTCCTTTTTCTGATTGCCCCAAGGAGAAAGTCTCCATTTGGTGCTATTATGCCACCAGCCTCTTTCTAACCCTTGCTACTTTCATTTTAACGAAAAATGAAGCTCCGGCTTAGACACTTTGACAGGCATTTCTACCTGGTTCTTGGTTGCAGACAACAGAAGCCACTTAGGAAAATAAATTGGGTAGCTCTCAGAAGCAAGATCACAAGGCCAGAAAAATGTTAATTACTAACAGGATGCATGGATGTTCTGATCCAAGGCATAACTCAGACATAGGTAGGTTCGAAACATCAGAAGAGACATCCCCAAACCCAGTGTATTACTGTAACACATGACCACAAACTTGGTCAACAACAACAGAAGTGTATTCTCTCACAGTTGTGGGGACTGGAAGTCTGAAATCCAGGTGCCAGCAGGGCCACACTCTTGGCAGAGCCTCTAGGGAAGAATCTTTCCTTGCCTCTTCCAGCTTCTAGTGGCTCCTGACACTCCTTGGCTTGTCAGTGCACCACTTCAGTCTGTCTCCGTCTTCACAGCAGCTTCTCCTCTGTGTGTCTCTGTGTTCTTCTCTCTTCTTATAAGGACACCCATCATTGGGTTTAGGGCTCACCCCAAATCTAGGATCTCATCTTGTGATCCTTAACAAATTACACCTGCAAGGCCATATTATTCTCAAATAACGTTACCTTCTGAGGTTCCAAGTGGACCTGAATTTTCGGGGGATACTTTTCAACCCACTGTATCAACAACCAAAGGAGATTTTAGAAATCTGAGAAGTCACAGTGGGAAACTTGTCATGAGAATGGGCTCCATGGCCACCATGGGTGGTGTCTGGCAGTGTCCCACACACCCCTGCCTGGGTCCCTCGGGGGCGGTTTACTATGACTGTCCCTCTGTCCTCGATTCTTTCCTTTTAAGTTTCAAAGTCATGAGCCAGCGCATATGATTGGTTAAGTCTAAGTCATCTGCCAGGAGATGAGGAGAGAGCTGTGTATCCTTCTTCAGCATCTGTCTCAGACGTTGGGACCCTACGGTTTGGACTTCCCTATAAAGGAAGGACTTTCACAGGCTGAGTATGTGAAAAATGATGAATGTCTACAACAGCTAGTGGGCAGCTTCCTCCGTTAGCTCTGTTTTCACAACTGTATGCTATTTATAACGAGTGATGGCTGTTTTTTCACTTATAATAGGACTACTTTGTAAATTAAATTTATTTAAGTAAAAACCTCGACTATTGATAGTGTAGAGGTGCTGCATTGCCATGCATAGGTATGTAGTGGTACCCAGATATGGTAAGAATCATAAAGGTAGGAGTAAATGTTCAAGATCCATGCTGAACTGGAGTATTTCCAGACCCTGCAATTCTCTGCACTCAGAGCTATTTGTTTAGGAAGAATTAGGTATCCTGAACCTTGGCGGGAATATATCTTTAAGTCAGGGCCTCACAAAGAACTGAGGTCAGACAATTCGTAAGCTTCAGAGGATTCAGCAGAGCACTGCAGTGCCTGTGTGTTTTAGGTGGGTTTTCCAGCCCTGGCTGTTCTAACATATCCTCTTTTTGGACCTGGCTCCTGTAGCTCCAATAACCCACTGGGCATTTTCAACTGTATATCCCACTGTTGCCTTAAATTTGTTGGGTTGAGAAACAAACCATTGCCCCCTCTTCCCTTACCTCAGCACCAACTCGTATCTCCTGCTGACTTCCCCAAGGTACACTCTCAGCCCGCCACGCCTGCAGCCTTGGAGGACTTCCGCGTACTCCTCCCCATCACCTGCTAAGTGCATCCAGTCGCTGCATCTTACTGACGCCCCCCCTCCCCCTGTTGCCATCGCATCCTAGGCTTTCACCTGCCCGTGTCCTCTAGCTGGGGTCCCCAACCCTCCCTTCCCTTGGCTGCAGTGCCCATCTTCAGCTTGGTTACAACTGTCTTTTGTCTGTTCATCATCGGCCATGCCAGGAGATGGCTGGGGTGAAATCTACTCCCTTCTGTAACTTCCATCAGTCCTACAAGACTAGGTAGGCAGATGGTCTGAGTCACAACAGTGTGCTTGTCACGCTGGGGCAGCTCCCGTCCAGTTCTCTTGTGCAACCTTCCAAACAAATTGCCACTCTCCCGGTTTACCTGTTGGGAGCCAGCTTTGCCCTTCATTGCCTTTTGAGCACACCGCACTTAGGGCTGTCTCCCTCGGTCCAAATTTTCTCCCTCTCTTCATTTGGAATACCCCTCAGTTTCTTGATTTGTACTCTTATTAATCACCAGAAGGTCTAGTGTGTGAAGAACATGAGCGGTGAACTCGGAACTGACAGGGCATGTTGGAACTTTCCTCTTTCCCCCATTAGCTCCTGGGGTGTGTTACTAAGATAGAGTACTTTTACTGGCTAACCGTTTGCATTTCTTTCTTGTTTATTTTCCCCCATTCCTTTCACGTTCATTTGCGTTAGGGTGCATCTGTTAAGCAAACGTGCCCAAGACCTTGGACCAGTTACAGCCCTAGGTAAGCAAGGTGCGGATGGTGAGGAACATCTGTTTGCTCCTAGCTAGTAAGATTTCTGAGGTTTAGTGTGGGGCACCGGCTGTCTTGATTTGTCCCTGATTATGGAAAGATGCTAATGATCCAAAAATGACTGGAGCTGGCAAGGACAAGGTGGGAGAGGAGAGCCCTTTGGACAAAGGACAGAGATGGTACCAGCACATTTCTCAGAAAAAGCTTCCCTCCCCTCCCCCCATCTCATTCCATTTCTGAGTTGTCCTGGGAAATTGCCAGAACTCCTTGGTATGGGAGATAGTAGAGAGATAATAAAATGCCCTGCTATTTGGTAAGCAAAGGGGCTCTTTATTTTTTACATTACTTCGTGCCCGTAAGGCCATCACTCTAGGTGGTTTTGAGTAGTTTTCACTAGTTCTTAGGTTAGCATACATCCATCCTCCAACATAGAGCTGTTTGTGAATACTCCAGATCTCATCAGTTCTCATGTCTCCAACTTCTGTACTTTTATCCATTTCATCCATAAGTAAGCCATTTGTTTGGTCTGTCCCACCAGAAGTTCATCTGGTCAACTCAACCTGACCAAAAGCATGAAATCCCATACTTAAGTTGAATCCTCAAGCATCTGCTGGCTTATATTACAAGTTTTATCTTTTCATTGTGTTGATTCTGTCTTTTCAAATAGAAAACATCATCCTTAATGGCAAAGACTATGGCATTTAATTCCTTGTCTCTTGTAAAGTATATCCGTCCCCCTGCCCCCATCCAAAGTGGTGAACACGTAGCACAGAACTCCGTAAGTGTATTTCTAATGTATTTATGCTACAAATAATGGTTTGTGTCTCCACTGTGTGTTAGGCCTTGAGGTTGGCAGGGGGTCTACAGCCATAAACAAGATAGAGAAGATGTCCTGCTCTCCTGGAAGAGATGGATAATGAGCAAGTGGATGGTATAAGGAGAGTCTGCGATTGCTGCTATGAAGTGTATAAAGTGGTTGCTCCAACAGGCAGAGCCTGGTCTGGGAGGGGTGGTCAAGGAAGGCGCCAGATGGAGGTGGCACTGAAGCCAAGGATGCAGAATCCACAGCAAAGGCAGTGTGATGGGAAGGGGGTTGTTTTCTAGGACAGTAGAGAAGGTGCATGAGCTGATGGTGGGATGGGGGAATGATAAGATTTGGGAGCTACTCAGGCTCTAGTCTTGCTGATGCCAGTGAGGAGCTGGGATTTTGATCTAGGTGTGGTGGTAGCCATTGAAAGATGAAAAGCAGGGATGTAACGTTGTGAAAAATAGGGGGGTGAGGATGAAATGAGGGGACAGTTGAGGAGGGCACTGCCACAGAGCCGGTGAGCAGTGATGGTGGCTCCTCTCAGTCTGGGGACAGTGCAGATGAAGGAAAGTGGGTAACTTTGAGAGAAACTTTGGAGGTCAATCCAACAGGGCCTATGAATGTGGAGAGTGAGTAGGGACAACTTGGAGCCAGGGATGACTCCCGCATCACTGCCTTTTGAATATTGGCAGTCACTTACTAAGACAGGAAGCTAGAGGAGAGATTTAAGAGAGAGAAACCAGTTTTCATTCTGGACACAAATCTGAGATGAAGATGAGTCATCAAAGGAGAGACGTCAAAGGGGATGTTGATTTTATGAATTGAGAGCTCAGAAAGAGATCTGGACTAAAGAAATAAATTTGCGTAGCCAGAAGAGTATCTGAAAGCTGCGAGAATGGGCAGAAGTCAGCCAAGGGGTTAGAATAAGCTGCCATGTGGATTTGAAGCCACTTATTTGTCTACACTCTGGTCCATGTTCTTCAGGGCTGCAGAAGCAGGGTCTAGGGGACCTGAGGCCCAGCTGGCACACATACACGGCAGGGGTCAGGAGGAGAGATGTCAGGGCCGAGGCAGCTGTAAGTATGTTGGCTGGGGTGATGAGAGGGAACTGCAACTGTCCATGTGGGGCAAGTCCAGCAGAATCCTATTTTGGATATAACCCTCTACCTCCTAAGAATATTTCTGCTGTTAATGTCACACTTCAGGGACGTGATGCAGACTACGTATGGATTTAAACTGGGTTAGGGTATGAGATGAAAAACAACAGAACTCATCAGTGTCATTGTGAAATGTTCTTTCCTTTTTTTTGGAAGAGAAAAGAAAGTTGATGATAATTTCCCAACAACATGCAACGATTGTGGCAAACCTGTTTCTCACGTGGCAGGATCATTCCACTGAGTGAGGGTATTTTGAGGGAGGATAATTGCACTTTGTATATGGGGCACAGCCAGTGAAAAGTGAAAAAAAATGTTTAAGGTAAAAAAAGAAACAAAAAATTCAATCAGTTAGTTATCTCATCCTTTTGTTTTATACGTCAGGAAGTGGTTGAATGTGTCTTTTCTTATTTATTCCTGTTTATTTTAGCACTGAGATGATCAAGTGGGTTACTTTTAGCTAAAAGCAATCTCAGGTTACTCTCAGCTACCTCAAGTGTTTCCTTATTGTTAATTCGTAATCGGGTAAGGAATTCATGACCAAATTTTCATTAAAAATTAAAACCCCCTAGACTTGGCTAGTTTCTTTTTTGACCCCTACACTCAATTCAGTTCTTAACCACGAGTTTCATGGGTGTCCTCGCAAACTTTTTTAAAAAGTGCATTCCCATGTGTAGTCTTTGGAAGGAGACACATGTGTCCTTTGGAAATATATATTGGTTTATTCTTTTACACATATAATTGTCACTTTTTTTCTGCTCAAAAATGTCTTATAGACTTTGCTATGTCAGGGCATACTGAGTTGCATAACTTTTTTTTTGTTGTTGTTAGGTAGAATTCTATATTGTGGGCATGTGCTTTCCTTTGCCATGCCTGTCTCTTGCCAGCTCTTTAGATTGTTTCTGACTTTTTGCTCATACAAACAGGCCTCTGGAGCATCCTTGACATGCCCTGCACTCCATGCAAGTCTTGCAGGAGAAACTTTCCAGTCAATACTCGTTCTCAGAAGAGTTTGGTGCCTGCAGATTCAAACTTAACAAACATTTGTCACTCTTCCTTGGTTCCGGGCTTGGTGTTAGGTGTGCCTGAATCCATCATCTCATTTAAACCTTTGGTCATCAGTGAAGTAGGGGTCTATTATCATGCTTATGTTAGGGGTGAAGGAGAAGAGAGCCCCAAAGGCTCATTTACAGTTGTCTCAAGGGGAGATGGTGAGCAGCACTGAAGCCAGGTGACCAGAATTGACCCCTGCTCCACGTGCCCCCGTGACATAGTTCTGTGACAACCACGTACAGTTATGGAGAAGAAGAGTTTTGGAAGTCATGCTCCCTAGATTCTGAATTCAGATCCCTGCTCTTTCCTGCAGGACGTGGCATGAGACTTTATCATGGAGCTTTGAGTAATTCCTTGATCTGATGCTGCATGACCTGTGGCTTATTGCTGATCCAGCAACATGAGTGAGCTGTGAAAGGCAGAAGAAATACCTAATATTTAGAGCTTTATCCTTTGATGACATGAATGAACAAAGCTCCTGTCCTCAAGGAGATTAAATTCTGTACCAGCCAATGGTTAAGCACATCACTGGGACAGAATGGCCTCCAGGTCACCAGGCATCTGACCAAAAGCCTGGAGTCCTTTGTTTCTCTCCCCCACACTCCCTCAGAATTGCTTCTGCTTTAAACACCTCTGAGCCTTTTTATTAGTTCAGAGAGAGCAAAATCAGAAACATTTGTTTTATTTTGAACTGCATCAGAAACTAGGAAACGGATCCTCTTTTCCTGCATTTCCTATAATTTGGTAAATAAACATGGCTTGAGAATTGGGATGAGTATTGGAGCCTTCAGTAATAAGTAGGTTTTAAGTTCCTTTTTGTAAAAACAAAGTGTGTTAAAGCTTTACTTAAAATACTAGGACTCTTTAGGTTGCAAGATCCAAAAGGCTAGCCTAAACTTTCATGAGCATAAAAGTCACTTACTGGTCATGAAACAAATCATTCCAGCATAATCTAGCTCCATACATGGTTAAATCCAGGAGCTCAAACAGTATTCTGAGGACCCAGTCGTCTTCTTTTCAGCACTTTGGTCTGTGTTCCTCCGGTTGGCCTCCTTCTTAGCTAGGTTCTCCTCTTGTGGTGGTAGTACGGCTGCCATCTGTTCTGAGCTGATGTCCCATTCTTTTAGTAATTTACACTGAGCACCCCTCTTTCCCTGAAAAGTAAAATAAGTAACTTAAGCTGGGACTTCTGTGGCCCGGTTGGTCTGGGCTGGGTAACGTGTCCATCCTTAAACTGATTAACTATGTTCGGGACATGAGTTACTTTGATTGGCCAGCCCCAGGTCAGGTGTCTGTCCTTGAAGCCAGAGACGGGTAGTCGTTACCCATTCAGATCACTTGGGCTGGAAGAAGAGGCAGCCGTGTAGGAGGAAACGAGGGGGTGTGGGAATGGGTCTTCGATGCCTCCTGTCAGTTGAGGATCACATGTAGTTCTCACAGAAAGTCTGCAGTGTGGTACTGGTAGTCCTTGGTTAGGTGAAGAGGCAGATGCTTTGAGTGGTGGTAACTCACTTGCTCAAGGCCACTCAGCTGGTAATTGGAGAAGCCGGGTTTTGAGTCTGGATTTGACTGCATTCTCAGCCATTTCACTCCAACTGTTCTAGCATCACCACCCTGCCGGCTTTCTTCAACCTCCCCACCTCCCCGCAGTGCAGAGGGTGAACAGCGCTAACAACGGCTGCTCGGGGACTCATCCGGTCGCATTAGCCTTGCTGGTTTCTCTGAACGGCACCCTCGGCAGTGGAGCAAAAGCTGGTCAGCTCACAGTCCTATTAAGGGAAATCTTTACTAAGCCAATACACGGTGTCTGTGAAACCACTGGCCTTTCCAACTTCCCATCAAGTGGCTTGTGCTCAAGGGTATAAAGCAAAGGGCTATAAATCACAGGAAAGGTTCCCCTTGGCACATTTCCGCAGCTGGAACGGGAAACAAAGTGTTGTTTACTTTGTTTAACACCACAATTAGTAAAAATCAAAATGTCTGCAGATGCATTCGCTGGAGTAAATTATTAGGTAATTACCCTTAATGCTCCCTGCTCTGAATCACCAACTAACTTTTGCTCTGGAGCCTTTGAGAATATTTCGCAGGCGCCGTTATATATGATTGCACCACAGCTTAAAGTGGAGCACCGCAAAGTTTGAACATGGGGGAAGGGATATAAGATGGAGCAAATTCCAGAAGCGGGAGGGGAAGAGCTTTGTGTACTGTTGACAGAAAACTACAGACTCGCATCATAAACGCTGAAATACACAAAATGGGGAGGAGAGATGTTCTTTTTGAGCGATCTCAGACTCAGACTTACTTTCTTTCTGCTAGCGAGTTTAAGCCCTTATCACGTCATGCTTGGTCTGTTTGAATAGAGAACTTCCAAATGGTCTCTCTCTCTCTCTCTCTCCTCTCCAAACCATTGTACCAGATTAATCTTCTTGAAGCGCAGGATTTATAACAGTGCCCGATTCATACATCTTTAGTGGCTCCGTCTTGCTAATAAACAACATACAAACACCTTACTGTAAATTTTTTATTCCTCCTCAATCTATCTTTTTCTTTTTTTAAAAAAAAAATCTGTCTTCCAAACCCCCTCTCCTGTCATGGCTCACTGTGATGCCTTTGAGCATCTGACCTCTGCCCTGCACACCCCTCCTGGGTGTTCTTATTCCTAGCCGACGCTTCTTCCTGGGGCTGGGGAGGTGTGAAATGGTGATGGTTAAGAGCAAAGACTGGCGTGAGAATGCATGGATTTTTTTTTTTTGCTGTTTATTATCTTCTTTTTTATTGAAGCATAGTACATCTATAATGTGTTCTAGTAGATTTATAATGTTACAATTTCTGGTGTACAGCATAGTGATTCATATATATATTCCTTTTCATATTCTTTTTCAATATAGGCCACTGCAAGGTACTGAGTATAGTTCCCTGTGCTACACAGTAGGACCTGTTTTATATATAGGAGTGTGTTTCTGCAGGTCGATTCTGTCTCCTTGGGCCTGTTAGTGAGCCTCCTTGTGGTCAGTTTCCTCATCTACGAAGCAGGAATGCTCATAGGAATGACCTCAGAGGACTGTGGTAAAGATTAAGTGAGAGAATGCGTGAATATATCTAGAAAATTACTCAGTGCTTTTTATATTTTAGCAAGTCACCCATCCTCACATTTTAATCTCATCATTGTTTACCGTGTCGTTAGAACTACACTGCCCCTCAGATCAGTAGTTTCCAGGAGCTATACCAGGGTTAGGTGCTGGGATCCTGGGCGTGGGTGCAGGCTGGGCAGAGAGATAGGGGGCGGGGGCTGCATGAGTCTGTGGGGTGGGAATGAGAGACACCCAATCAGAGCAAGAGGCCTGGGAAGAATGAGTGACCAGGAGGAAGAGCTTGGAGAGGCTCCTAGAAAGCTGAGCACAGAGACAGGGGCTTTTTATCGGCAGCTCTGCCTTTGCCTATTGATGGCAAGGCCGCTGATGACAGAGCTGAATGAGAGAGACCTGTGTCATCATCATATTCGATGCTTTTTAAAACGTGGTTGTAATTGCGTGAGAAAGACCTATATTCTCTGTATAACAAATAAAATGTTGCATCTAAAGTTAAATTTCCTTTGACTCACTCTCCCCCTCTTGAGATAACTTCTTGTGATATACTTCTGGACATTCTGTGTACATATGCATATCCACAGAAATCACATAAAATTAAAGTTTGTTTCTGTATGTGACATCGTGATATTTATACTTTCCTGGAACATTTTTCCCCACTCAATAATAGAGCTAGGAGAAGTAATAATATACATGCATATATGCGTTATTTTCCCCCAGTGCTCTACTATCAACATAGACCTATTACATATCTCCCATTTCTTAAAAATAGCTACTCAGCGTTCTATACTGTGATCGTGTGACCTTGGATTCAGCAGTTGCCTGACTAATGGGAATTAGAGTTGATCTGTGTTCTCTTTGCATTTTAGCTCTTAAGCCAAAGCATCCATTTTGCCTCCTACCACATTCGTTTCTTGAATCAGTATTTATTGAACACCTATTATGTGCCAGGCACTGTAGTAGCTGTTGGGGATATCGTACCGTCCTGCCATTACCGTCTGTAGAGTCTCGTGGGCAGCTGATTCGAGGAGCAAGGGTGTTCTCAGGACAGGTATAGTGGGATTTCCCCTTACACTGGGCGGGGGGTGTTCTGCAGCCGGTAATGCAAATGGCCAAAAACAAGTAGCGTCAGAATTATTCTTGACAATCTGAATGGTTTGTAAGGTAGAGTGTTCAGGGTTTTATGTGCAGTTCTCCATGATGATGGAAGAGGTAAGTGGAGACTTCTGAAATATTTCTCTTGCCTCAGGGTCTGTTTTCTTTTTTTTTAAATGCTGGGCCTCCATAACATTAATTCAGGGGCTTGTGTGTGTGTGTGTGTGTGTGTGTGTGTGTGCGCACACGCATTAAAGAAACGGTGAGATGACTTTGGCAGGTGTCGAGGTGAGAGATGGCTCATGGCTGGTTGTCAGGTTCTTGGATTACCTATAACTCAGACTTGCATACATTGTATGAGCCCATGTTATAGAAATGCTGACAGGAGCCAAGGACAAGTTCGGAAACTTAGAGAACTACCCCGTTAGTCACTGGAACCAGCACCCAACTTGTCCCTGTGATGTTTCTTCTTGAAAACAGAGATTTTAGTATTTTTTGGCTGTGAATCTTTCAAAATTAGGACTTCTTACTTGTTGTTCCCAATAGCAAAAACTAGTTTTCTGATGCCCAGAGACGCAACTTTCTCCCATGTCAATTTTTTTAGACAATGTTCTCTGGCTTTCTGGAATTCTTATAAATCATTAAACTGGAATAGAAATAAGGTAAAAATTGGGTTTTTCTTCCAGAATGATTTGAGTCCAATTATTTCCTCCTTTCCTTAAATATCAGTGGCTACAAAGGAAAGGCACGGTCTTGTTTCAAGATGTACAGTGAAGACGTGAGGGCTTCTGGAAATAAATCATTTATGGAGTCAATAATTTACACTTCAAGAGAAAACCAAAAGGGGGGAAAGTTGGGACAAGAGAGGAGTGTGTAACCCCCAAACCAAAGGCCGTAGGAGTTTCAAGGGGAAGGCTGAAGGAGGTTGGTTGAATAGTAACAACAGCATAATGTCTGTAAATTTACAGCAGGTCTCAAATAGATGATTCGTCATTGAACCACGTGCAAGTATTGAGTTACATGCTTACCACACGTGACTAGACTCTTGATTGCTTAGCTGCTCTGGTGTGCCTTGGAATACTGTGTGGTGTGCACACACCTAGAGGGGATAAGATTGATGTGATTGCCATGAAGGCATGGTCAGCTGGGGAAGGCAGTGGGGGATGTGCAGGCCTCCGCAGCCTCCGAGAGGTTGGCAGGCCCGTACAGTTGAGTTGCTTGCATGCTCAGTCATGCTGGGCCAGGTAGCTGACCTGACGCTGTTCTGCAGGAGTTCCATTTCCATGTCTCAGCAGTCTCCCCAGGACAGACAGGCCTGCCTGTTATCCTCGTCATCCTAGCATAAACCAGGTCACTTGAATGTTGTAACAAACAAAAGCAAAACAGCAGGAAAGCTGGAATCAAGGGTCCACCAGTAAACTCACTGAAAATGAGAGGGCACGTTGGTTGTGTTTACCTTTCATATGGACCCTTCTCGAGTCTTGCCCTTTGTTGCTAAAGCCAGTGATAAAAAGTAAATTTTAAACAGAATGGAGAAGATGATATTTGCCTGGGGTTTCCACAATCAGAGCAAAGCCACAATGTGGGTATTAGGAAAATGGAGTTAGGTCCAAACGTGTTAAATATTGATGGATTATCTGTGATGTGCCAAACCTCTCCTGGGCACGTGGACCTGTGTTCTCTCATTTCATCTTCACGAAGAGTCACCTCTTTGACTTCAGATTACTAATATCACCATTAGTTTTCTGAAAAACTGATTCTCTCCAAGACTTCCTAGCTGTTATTTTTGGCAAAGGGAAAAGAAATCCTGACTCCTTCTCCTACCTCACTTAATGCATTGACCTTAGCATTGACTATGAATGATTTGGTGAAAAGAATAAAGATAAAGAAAAGATTTGGAAGATAAGAATCTACAGCAATATGGCTCATATAACTCTGTCTTGCAAATGCCATGAATTCTGCCACATTTTAAAATTGTATGAAAGTTGTTGACTTTCACTGCCCCATCACACACTGTGCATGTCTGTGTGTGCACCTCTTTGTCAACATGTCTGAATATTACTATAGGTTAAATAGCAAGGAGTGGTTTTGCTGGGACATAGAATCTATAAATTTAAAATTTTAATGGATACCATCAAAATGCCCTCCTGTCTAATCGGCAGTCTGTGAAAGAACATGCCTGTGGTCTCACTGGTGCTTTGTATTTCAGACTTTGATGTCTCTTCCAGTCTGTTGGAAGGTGGTTTGTGGGATGGATCAAGGAATTGTGATTAAAGTGCTTTAGCTTCATCTGCCATGTTTGAACTTTTATAAGTAGCATGAACTCATGCATGACTTGTGAAACTTAAACTTCTTTCAAAACACACCGAAAAACACGTGCATGTAATTGATGTTCAGTGTTGGTGCTCATGGTGGAGTGGTGGCCATCTGAGATGTCTGCACCAGGATGGGAAGGGAGAGGCCAAGTCGGGAACAAGAGGGTTCTTGGGCTGGTGACCAAAGCCTGGTGCATAGACTGAAATCGGACTCAGGGTCCTGGTGACTTGAGATACTGAGTCAGTAGCAGAAAAGATACCAAATTGGAGAAGCCAAGAGAGGAAATAGAAGTCTGAGAGCAAATCACCACATCACCCATCTTAGAGTTTGGTGAGAAAGCATGGGGCCAGACGTTAGGGAAGGTGCAGGGGGTTCAGACAGATGGTGTGGTTGACGTTCCGCTGGTGCAGTGGGGAGAGGAGACATCTTTTGAAAGAAAGTCTGAAGCCTCCCTTCTGAGGGATGCCCTCACTGGCCTTAAAAACACAGATCTCTGCAGTAAACAAGCGGTATTACTGATGTCTTAATAATTTCTCATGATGTCTTTTTATAGAACTGAAGCTAATTGTAATTAAATATTTACGTCTTCTCTTCTGAGCCTCATACGTCTAGTCTAGGGGTTGGAAAATCTTTCAGTAAAGGGCCATCTAATAAATACTTAAGACTTTGTGAGCCAGATGGTATTCAGCTCTGTCATCAGCCTGGGAAAGCAGGTAGGGGCAGTACATAAGTGAATGGGCATGGCTGTGTTACAATAAAGTTTTATTTAAAAAAAATAGGTGGTGGGCCTGATTCAGAGCATGGGCTGTGGTTTTCTGACCCCTGGTCTTATCCCCATTGTTACATACGTCTAATAATGGTACTGATCTCCTCTGCTGATTTGAGGATTAAGTGGAAACATGCAGGTAAACTACTGATGAAATCAAATTCATATTTTATGGCAAGACGAGAAAAATTTACACATAATTGTTTTCTCTGCCTGTTTGGCCTCCTCCCTCCCCTTTAGTGTGTATTGTTCATCTGCATTAACCAGACCTCCTAGGAGATAACATTGCTTCTTTTTTAAAAAATTTTTTAAATTTTTTTTTTTTGGCAGGGGGAGGTAATTAAGTTTACTTATTTATTTTTGGAGGAGATGCCAGGGATTGAACCCAGAACCTCGTGCATGCTAAGCATGTGCTCTGCCGCTTGAGCTACACCCTCCCCCCTCCAACATTACTTCTTCATCTCATGAAGGGTCAGAACTCCTTAGAAGACAGCCTTCCTTCTTAATCTTGTAATAAGGTGTCATGAAGACTCATGACCCACTAAGTGCATATCTGGATAGTGTAAGCTAATATGGCACTTGACATGTAACCCTTTGTCTCAAAACTTATATATAACTGTGTGTATACTGTGCTTTGACCTCGAATGGGTGGAACTCAGAGCTTTCTCAAAGACTGTCTCCCGGGTTATAATCGTCAAGTTGGCGCAAATGAAATTTTCCGTTTCTTTCTTGGATTGACTGTTGAGTTTTTTTCCCTCTGGTTCAGTGCTTTTTTCTTCTTTAATTTTGTTGTGACCACTGTCATTGTTCTCTGTAAGCCTGTGTAATGTATCTGCTCATGAAAATACTGGTTTGGTCTGGTTCCTCGTCATGATCTCTACCTGTGGGTCACTCGTTCTTTTGGAATTCTAAGCACCTAGAATACCCACCCTGAGGTGCCCAGGTGGTGTTGATACGGGCTGAACATACCCCTTAAAGCCAGTGCTTCTCTCTGGTAAGTGGTACAAAAGAACGGAAGTTGCTGATTGTTCTTGGCTGAGGACGGTACCTGTCATTTGCTCTTTAGACCGGCCTCGTGCAGTAAGTGGATTTCAGGTTCAGTTGGGAAGCTCGGTGATCTCATGGAAGCATCATAAAGACACCGCTTGCCCAGAAGCCCAGAGGTTAGAGTGTCCTCGGACTGATTAAAAGCTGTTTCACTGAGTGTTACTCTTCAAAGCGAATGAATATCCTGATGAGTACGGCTGCTTGAACTGAACTACTTTGTAAGTGGTAGCTTGATTTACTGTTTTGATAGGTCTGATGAAGTGTGTTTGAACATTAGCGGAGATTTAGCACACATTCCGACTTGTGTGTACAATTTCCCCCGAGTTGTAGGAATTACCCTCTCGTTAATGCTGTTGTTTGCTGTTTGGGCTGAGGCATGGAGCGAGTGCATTGCAATTCAGATAAAACTGGAAATGAAGTAACAGATTGGTTAACTGTCCTAAGTAAGTTTGCTCCAGTGTCATTTTTACACCACGTCAAGACGTAGGGAAGCAGTTGAGGGTGACTGAGTACCATGAGTGAGTCTAATTGCATTTGAGTTTGATACTTCTGTTGTGATAAATCTGTACTTGCAACAGTTGGTATCTTTTGTGAACACAGCAGAGTGTTGTCATGCCATTGGCTCCGAAGAAGGGAGGTTGAGAATCAGACGAAAGGATATAATCCTTCTGATGAAAAGAAATGTCAAAATTCTTTTAAGTCCAAAGTGAAAAAGTGAGAAAATTTCCCAGTTGTAATTCTTCTCTGGAGCAAAAGATTCAGTGTCTAGTTAGGGTGGTGGCCAAGAGTTCAAGTTTGGGAGACCCCATTTTTATGATTACAAACTAACGATCAGCTCTAATGTTGTGGCATGTAGAGGCTGTAGGACTTGGAAGATGTCGGATGGGACTTTTGGACTGCTTTTCATGAACTGATCTTGGGCATCAAGAAAATAAAAGCAAATAGAATGGCCAACTTGTCCTGATTTGCCCAGGTGTCTCTTAGCACTGAAAGTGCCACGTGCTGGAAACCAAGCAAACCAGAATGATCAGTCACACTATCTGAAAATGAGGCTAGAAACACAAAGGACTGTTAAGAGAATGAAGGATAATCATGGTTCAGTGAGGGTCTCACTTGGTGCTGTTGGGTGAGTTACTTAACCTCTCTGAGCTTTCATTGCCTCGTCTAGGAAATGGGACAGTAGCATCCACTTTGTACTGCAGTTGTAAGACCTACAGATAGGGTATGAAATGGGCTGTCGGGGACATGACAATAACCTGTAGCTGTTTTGCTATCAATAAAAAACGAAAAGAACTTACTGTGAGCCCTAAGGAAGGAACTTCAGCTGAACGAGGGAGGGTGGTAGGTATTTGCATGTATGTAATTTTAATTAATCCATTACTTTCAATAAACATTTGTGTCTCAAACACTGGTTTTCTTTACGAAGCCTATAGTCTCTTGGGGAGGGTAGATACTACCAAAAAATCACACGCACTGATGGAAAATGACAGTTTTGTGATAAGGCTGCCAAGGAGACTGGCTGATGCTGTGGGAGCTGGTCGTGGGAAGACTTGCCTCATCAGGAGGAGGTCAGAGCTGGTTTCTCTTAAGGAGCTGAGAGGTGAGGCCAAATGGAAGACCCTTCTGAGCAGGGAAAAAACTGTGTGTGCTGTCAGGAGCCTGGTGGAAGAAGAAAGAAAAGAATATCAGAGGTATCAGGAGAGAGAGAAGGAGAGGAAGGGTGCAGCGGTGGTGGTGGTGGGGGAGGCAGAGCCAGACCCCGGGGAGGAGGGGTTGGTAGTAACCTTCACAGAGCAGTAGGAGGGCATTTAAATAGCGTGAGGTGGACCAACAAATCCAAACAAAATAACTAACATTGAATCGAATTGAGCCTCTAGATCAAACTACTAGGAAGTAAGTGGGAGAGGGGAACAGGCTAAATGTCACCACAGTGGGCAACCAGCCAGATCTATCATGCAGGTCGTTCTGCGGGGGTAATGAGATGAGCTGGTCCAGACCTCTAACAAATCCATGACTCAAAAAATCAATAAGCAGAGGGGGAAATTAATCTAGAATAAAAGAGCCTTAAGCATCATAACAACCAAATGCACTTTGATATTCAAACAAACCAACTGCAGAAAGATATCTGTGAGTTAATTGAGAGGAAATTTGGTTATGGGCTCGTAGATGATATTAAGATATTGCTAATATTGATGGGGTGACAAGAACATGGTGATTATGCCTTTATATTTCCTTATTAGAGATTCATACTGAAGTCTTATGAGAAATAAAATGACACTGGGGATTTGCCTAAAGTTCTCTGGGGAAAAAAAAGTGCAGAAGATGGAAGTTTTAGATAAACTAAATATAATAAAATTAAGTTGGCAAATGGTTATCATTGTTGAAGCACAGACTTACAGAGGTTCTTTATATTATTTCCTCTACTTTGTGTGTGTTTCATTATCACCACAAGAAAAAGTTAGATGGTAATGTGATCAGATCTGTGTTTTTTTAAAAAAAAATTTCTCTGGCCAAATTTTTAAAGCATGGTTTGGCTGAAATGCATGGACTTGACTGAGTGACAGAAGGACTCATTGTAGGATAAGGAATAACCGAGCAGAGATGGAAACTCTTATTGAATTAAGGTGCAGGGGCAGAGGAGTAGAGAATGGGGGCGAAGTTTGATTAGTTGCCTGTTCATCCAGATAGCATTTGGCATCCGGCATCTCTCCCTGTGTCTTCTGGAAGCAACATCTTGGTTTTCCTTTGGGAACCTTACCCCCTCTGTATTTGTGCATGACTCCGCCCTACCTCCCTAGGAAGGTATATGACTCTGATCTGGCCAATTAGAGCACAGCATTACCCTGGTTACCATAGAGATTGGCATCCTTTGTGTCAGTGAGATTCAGACCTGGGACTTTTGCTGAAGCTCTTGGGAAAGAAGCTCACATCTTCCGTTAGGTGTCCTCAGCTTAGAGAATGAGCATCTCCTGTCACTGGCAGCCATTGTCCACCACGTGGAGAGGTCTTGGCCAAGAAAAAGATGACCACAGAGGAAAGCAGCGTTGGGGGCTGGAGAGAGCAAAAAGTTAAACCCTGATGATAGTGTTTCAGACCCTGGATGCAGCCAGACCTGCAGTAAAGCTATTCTTAAACTTTTTTTTTGTTTTGACTTATGAATGAATGAATGAATCGATCTCTGTGTCTCTTTTTCCTTGGCTAATTTGGATATGTTTCTTTGACTTGCAAATAGACCAGTTCTGAGAGATACAAAGTTCTGGAAAAGTTTTGTAGCTTTGCCACATTCACAGCTCCCCATAAACAGCTTAGAGCTTGTTTTAAAACTTTCTTCATATTCACCAATAGCTCGATTTCTAGTAGATGATCAGCCAGTGTTCTCTTGCTTCGCACTATAAATCTTTCACAATTTCAAACTTACACGCTCATAGACTACTTTTTAATGGCAACCCAGGTATATTCTATTGAAATCATTGTGTATGGTAATTAGTAATCTTCAAGATAATTTTAGTTAATTTTAAATTTAAAATCCATCATGCAAAACAAGTTGGATCAGAGTGGAGCTCCCGACAAAAGAAATGAGTCAGAGTGTAAGAGGAGCTTCATGCAACCCTGGCGTTAAAAATGTGCAGATTTATCGGGGAATAATCATTGTCTCAATTTTTACTTGTGATTATAATTTAATTATGAACCTACTTTTGCAACATTTTTAAAGTACATAGTTAGCATTTAAGTACTTTCCATATAATTATCTGTTATTGAACCTGTTCATTATGGAGTGGTTGCTGCATAAATTACTGTGCGTGGTGTAAAAATATTTTTTCACTGCAAGTTGACTTGTGAAATAAAATAAAACAAATCATTTGAATAGCATTTAGTGGCTCCCCAATATTGCATAGCGGCTTCAAACCCAGTCATCTTAAAGGATGGATTATAGATGAACTCTGGCTTGTGCTAACATTGGTAAAGATCAATTCTGGAAACCCAGGAGATTTTTCTTTCTTTCCTTCCTAAGAATTTACTTCTTTCTTCGCTGTTCCTCTTGAGACATTCCTAGAGAATACATGAAAATCCCGGTTCCAACACCTCCGTAGACCCTTCAGCCTCATGGAAGAATGAGTCAGTGAATATTTGATTAAAAGTGTACTGTGTTCTTGAAAGGCCCGTGCTGGGCCCTGGTGGAATGTGGGTGGGGAAACAAGGAAGCGCAGACATTTGAGCACCGTCCTTATATGTCTTTTCTGATTCAGACCTCCTGCCAACCCTGAAGGAATGCAATAACAACATATATTCTAATACTGCCCCATTTTGCAGACCAGGAAACTGAGGCACAGAGGTCAGCAATTTGCACAATGTTGCATGGCTGGGGGAGCTGGACCAGGTTCCAAACCTAAGCAGTGTGTCCCCAGGGACCACACTCCTAACAGCTGTAGTGCCTCGGCCCCGGGGGTTGACGGAGGAGGCGGGGGCCACCCCAGGGTGGGGAGCGCTGCCAAGAATGGAAGGCCCTGAGAACCACACAGAGCGCAGCAGTGCTCCAGCTTGGCACGTGTGTTATCTGTTTTCCAAAAAGGAGTTGTGAGCCAAATGGAGGAGGAGATTGTTAGAGAACAGCCCTCGGCCTCGTGGGTCTCCTCCTGCTCTCCCGGGGAGAGGGGGGCAGGCAGTGGGCAGGATATGTTTTGCAAATTGTTAGTGCCGTAGGAGAACACGGGGTCAGTGATGCTGCTGCCTGTATCCGCGCGCTCTGTTTTTTGGAATCCCCAGGACTGGTGAATCTGCCCAGGTATGGAACATCCAATTAAGTTCAAACTGCTTTTATAGTTAAAGTTCATTGATTCATGTCCATAGATCAAGGGAGATGAAATGCTGTCATAATATCTACATGTTATCTTATAAATGATGATTGCATCTTGAGTTCTGAAAGAAAGGGGTGCCGTCTTTCTGTTACGTCCAGGCCCATGGAATCTCTGCAGCTTCTTGGTGCTGGATTTAAAGGCCATGGAAATGTGAAAGGGAAATAAGCACTAACATTTATCAAGTGCCTATTGTGTGCTAGATGTTGTGATGGGTGCTTACCAAATATGAGCTCATTTTGAACAGACACGCAAAGATTAATTTTTATTCCCATCTTTCGAGTGGGAACACTGAGGGTTTTTAACTAACTCACCCAGCTCATTGGTGGGGCTGGGATTCCAGGTGAGGGTTCTGGTTTGAATGTGCTTCCTCATCAGTACTAAAGCAGAGGGCTGTGCCTCTCCAGGTGTGCAGTCTGGATGCGGATGGCACCGGGGTCCCCCTCTTCTCTGAGACACAGGGCTGCCCCCTCCTTGTCTACTCTGGATGCAGGTGAGGCTGAGAGCAAACAAGAGGACACCCCAGGCTGTTCATTTCTGGGACAGTTACCAAGGAGAGGTCACGTGGCAGATGAGCAGAGGCAGCCTGAGAAGCCCAGATTGTTGAGGAGGAAATGAGCTGTGGGAGCTGGGAGACCTGGTTATGGATGCGAGTGGCCTCCCAAAGAGGGACGGGACCAAAGCAAGACCAGGAGCCAGGTGGAAGAAGTCCCAGATGCAGACAGGCGTGGCGGGGAGGTGAGGGGTGTGCTCTGTAGCACGAGGCTCCTTCCTCTCTTCGCTCCCATGAGGTCCCCCTTCCTTGCTGCCAACCCCAGACACAGTGCCCTTAGGGTCCAGTTCGAAGTGTCCCCTTCTCTGAAGCCTTTTCTGCCTTCCTGTATTCCTCTACCATCTTCTTCCAAAGATTCCAGCTCAGACATTTATTGTAGCCCTCAGCATGTGTGATCGTAATTGTGTGTCTGAGCTTTCCCAGGGGACCTGAGCAGAAGACAGGTATGTTCTGTTGCTTGTCCATTCGTGTCTGTCCAGTACTGGTGAGGTGCCTGCATGTGGCAAGTACTCAGTAGAGGGTTGAATAAGTGAATTTTCTTCTTTCCTGAGTTGTTCATTTCCTGTGTCCTCCCACTGGAATGAAATATCCCTGAGAGGAGGGGCCTGGTTTTATCATTGCATCCCTAGGACTTAACACAGAGCCCTAAAACTGACATACATCAGGTGCTTAATGAATATGTGATGAATAAAAGAATCAATTATTTACTTCAGACATCAATTAGGCTGCAAAGTTTTAGTTTGTTTATACCGTGAAGGGGCTCAGCCCATGCAATCCCACCCGGGGACAAACTCACCAATCAGAACCAAGGGGAAGTGGAAACAACCCAAATGTCCATCAACCGATGAATGAATAAGCAAGTGTGGTCCATTCATACAACGGAATTATCACTCAGCCCTAAAAAGGAAGGAAGTACGATTCAGGCTACAACATGGATGAGCCTTGAAAACATTATGCTGAATGAAAGAAGCCAGACACAAAAGACCACAAATTGTATATTTCCATTTATATAAAATGTCTAGAATTGGCAAATCTATAGAGATAGAACATAGATTAGTGGTTGCCAGGGGCTGGGGGAGAGGAGTGAGGGGAGTTAGGTTTCTTTTTGGGGTGATAAAAATATTCTGGAATTAGAGAGTGGTGATGGATGCACAGCCTTGTGGACATACTAAAACCCATTGAATTGTATACTTTGAAAGGATGAATTTTATGATACGTGAATTACATCTCAATAAAGCTATTATTAAAAAGAACCAAAGGGAATATCATGCTTGATCTGAGCCTATGAAATTCTTCTTCCTGGGAGCTGTGTTCTGGGACTCTTCATTCTAGGTCCTGCTGCCCTGGAGAAGCGTGTCCTTTGGTGTGAGCTGCCCTGTGGCTGAAGAAATGATAGCGGTGGTTGTTGCTCATTGCCAAGTAAAGAGTAAATGAGGAATAAGGCAGATTAGGGGAAGAAGACTCTTAATCACCTCTTGGATAACGACTCTAGAGCTTAAAAAAAAATAGCACTTGATTACAAAGTCGGTATTTTTTTTTTTTGAAAACTTAGAGTTAAGCAATTAGTCCTGTTAATTCCACCTTTCTGTACCTCTGTGTTCAGTCCAGTTTTCTCTAACTCAGACCTCAGCCAGGGCAATTTGTGCCCGGAGGATGTTTGGCAAAGTCTGAAGACCGTTTTGGATGTCATTCCTTGGGGAGGTGCACTGGCATCTGGTAAGTGGAGGCCAGGAAAGCTGCTTAACTTACCCTGCAAAGTACAGGACAGACCCCACAACCACAACCACAACCACAACCACAAGAATAAAATTCTTTAAATGTGTATAGTGCCAAGACTGAGAAACCCTGCTGTGAACCAATTACTGACTTCCTGGTCCAAACTACCATGCTCTCATAACCAAACTGCTTTAGTACTGTGCGAACACATTTCTCTGTCTCCACTCAAACCACTGCTGGAGAAATCTCCCCCAAACACAAATCTGATCATTTTTCCTGTGGCCATTGTAGTGGTTCCCTGCTGCTGCTGTGACAATTTACCACACACTTGGTGGCTTTAAAGAATAGAAAGGTGTTACTTACTATTTATCCACCCACATAGTAGAAAGACAACAACATATGGTTCTAGGAAGGGCAAATAATGAATGGTCAGGACCCTCAACTCCTCATTGTCAGAATGTGGATAAAGTAGGCATAAGCCAGGTTTAAGTGGCTCCCCCACTCCCAACCACACAACCTGAGATTCTTCAACTGTAATGGTTACCAGTGAAATCTGGAAAAGTAAGCCTGACGCATCTGACTTCTTTGTATTTATTTGCAGTGGTGTGGGTTTAAGTATGCAAGTCCCAACATTGGCTGCATTTTTCAACTTTATGACGGAGCAAAGGTTCACTGCAGATTGATGTATTGAATCAGTATCTGTTGGTGGTATAAGAACAAGCTGAGATTTCCTCTCTCCCTTCCCATTCTTCCAAGAAGGAGGAAAGTTTTAGGCAAAGATAAATAGAAATTATCCAATAATTTCAAATATAGTACTCCCCAGATCTCCTGTCTGGGTAAATCAGGGATACTCACAACTATAGATAATGAGATAATTAAAAACTAGTAAATATAAATGTGAGGTGCCTTCTACCATTAAGCCCAGGACATGTATCTGATTATGAAACAGCGACTCTGTAGTTTGAAATGCCATATCAATTATATGAGACACTTTTACAGAGCTCCCTGAGAAATACTTACATAAAACTATATTTTTATACACTATGTAAAGTACTGAAGTATAGATTTAATCAAAACTGTAAATAAGACTAAAGGTGTGCTGTAAGTATGAAATATGCAAGCATAAAAAGTTTCAGCAAAATTTTAAATCAATTTCACTCTGAATTATGTTGGCTTCCCTATTGCGTATCCCTCAGCCTTCAACCTTCTCTTCCCCCACTTCAACTTAATACTCTTTCTTTGGAGAGAAGGCATTTAGGAAAGAAAAAAATCACCATATTTTTATATTTCTGTATTTGTGGGGAAAGGGATGTAAATTTAGAGAATGTATTTCTGTCTACATTCTGAATTCCATTTTCAGTCCCTCCGAAGAGGCCATGGGGTAAACTGTATGAAGTCAGCCTTCAGTGTTGAGCAGAGACTTGAGTTTGAATCCTGCCTCTGACCTGGAACTGTCAGAGCTGTGTGCTCTGGACAAATGACCTCCTCTGTCTGTGTCTGACTTTCCTCATCTGTAAGGTGGGATTAATGGTACCCACCTCTTGGGACCTGGTCAGGATGAAAGGAGAGGATACAGGGCAATCTGTGATACATCTTATGCGCTCGGTTATTTCTCCCACTGAATGGCCACATCCACCTCACCTCCTCCAATTTCCTGGGATAGCTGAGATGCTGACTCTCTCTCAACACTATGGCTGGATAGTGATGGATTATGTGTGCAGGGCATCAGAGAACCAGGTCATTGTTGTGTCCCAGTGATTTAACTGGGACCATCAGTTATTTCGGAATCAGAAGTAGCTTCTCACTTCATTGCTGTATTCTCTTCAAATCAGAATGTTTTACAGACTGTGATTTCTAGGGGTTCTCCTTCTGCAAGATGTCTTTGCCCTGACTCATCAAATCAGGCTACTCCAGTAGGCAGAGGTGAAATGAAACATGAGATGGGGAAGGGAGACTGGAAAAGTTTGGTTTATAGAGAACAGTATGGTCGAGTAACCAGCTTGTCCTGGTTTCCCTGGGACTGTCTGATTTAGCACTGAACATCCCCTGCCCCGGAAATCCCTCAGTCCTGGTGAAACCAGCATGCTTGGTCACCCTGCACTATAGTCAGCAACTTAAATTCTGCGATAGGCGGTCAGAAACAGGAAAGTTCATGGTTATATAGGGCTAGGGGTCAGAATAGGGAGTGGCTGTAAATGAGCATAAGGTTTCTTTTTAGGGTGATGGAAATATTCTAAAGTAGGTGGTGATGATGGCTGACAACTCCATGGATATACTAAAATTCATCAACTTGTATGCTTGAAACAGGTGACTTGTGATATGTACAGTATATTTCCATAAAGCTGTTTAAAATTTGATTATGAAATATTTTTATAAGAAAACGTTGGATTTTTTGATAGAAGAATAATACCTCGTTCCCCAAATGAGTGTATGCCTTCAGAATGTAAACTGAATTGCCCATCGAATTGGAAAAATTTATGAAGGCTGGCAAAACTCAGATTTAACAAGGAAATGGGAAAATAGTCTCATGTTCAAATGGTCAAAAGGGTGAATAAATACAATGTTTAAACAGGACAGTTTTGCATTGTGGACCGAGATGTAGTGTGTACATCCTCTTTGATTCAGCAACTGCATTTCCAGAGATGTATGCCAAGCAGATGATTGTCAAGTGTGCAAAGATATACGGGCAGGGATGCTCATCACAGATGGTTCGCAATAGAAACAATGGCTTGTAATTAGAAGCAATCTAAATTTTCATTAGCGATGGACTGTTTAGATGAGTTACAGCAAATCCATACAGTGAAACACTTATGATGACAGCACTGAGGTGGTAATATGAATCCATACCCACATCTAGGGTGACCGACTGTTCCAGTTTGCCGGGGACAGTCCCTGTTTTAGTGCTTCAAGGCCCGTGTCCAGGGAAACCTCTCAGTCCCAGCTGAACAGGTGGCTGTTTGTGGACACACCTATTAAAAAAAAAAAGATGCCACCAAAAAGTTAACAGGTGTTGTCTTGGGATGGTGGCATTTCAAGTCAGGTCAACTTGGTTTTGGACTTGGTTAGGATAATATTTGCATTTTTTTATTGAGTAATTCTACATTTGAGGAAAAATTAAAATATTTGCATTGAAAAAGAACCTCTGCTGACACATGAACAAAAATGGAGGCATATTACATACATCCTTCAGTTTTTGGTGGTTTGCTTGCCGTTTGCGGGAGATGGGTCTAACTAAATCCGTAAATACCTGTGCACACATCGCACAGGCACGTGAATTCAGGGAAATAGCATTCACAGTTTCTTTGACTGAGTATTTCTACAGAAACTCCCGCTTGGGGCAGGTGCAGGTCCCTTAGGGACTTCCCCTTGCACTGAGAGGCAGTGTTTTTGGGCAAAATGCTCAGAGGTTTATTCAGCCAGGCTGACGTGGGGTCAGATCCCTGTTCTAGCTCTTGCTTATTGAGTGCTCTTGAGCAGGTCTATGACCGTCTCTGTGCCTTTGTTTCCTTATGTCATAAATAGAGAAAATAATGCCTGGCTTCCAGGGCTCTTGTGCAGACTCCATGAGGTAATAACGTGTATGAAGCTCCCCAGGAAGTACCTGCCATGGTGCTTAACTGCTAATTTATGTTCCTCATCACCCTCCTTGCCTTCCACTCTGTCTAGGCCACTGAAAGCTTATTTGACATCAACATCTTTATCATCCATGCATGTTTTAATACACGTAAACCATCAGTAGGTGATACGACTTGTAAGAATAAAATCTGCTTTAAATTTGGAGATGACTATTTTTGCCGTAGCTTGACTTACCGGGATAGAGTCAAGGCACGATACGGTAGTTTTAAAATATCTTGAATCTGTGAAAGCCTGCTAGTTTTCACACAAAGAAAACTTACGATAATAAAATATTACTCCGGTGCCTTAGAAATCTACATCAAAAAAAGCCTCTATGATTATATAAATCATCTCCGCCTAGCTGCTCTTTTTTTGGCCAAAAGCAAACATGGAGCTCAATTACAGAACTGAGGTGCGAGGCATTGAAATTACACGTTTGTTGCCTGCCACTCACAGGGCAAAATAATCAACTATTCAGAGCTTCTCTGTGGTTCTCAAGCTCTCTATTGTCTTGCAGGTTGTCCTGCTCACAGCTTAGGTTTATGTGATGAGTGTGTTTCATCCAAGAACTCCTATTTCCAGACAAGTCTGTAATCATTTCTTAAGAGCTTCATTAATTTTACTAAATGTTTCCAATATAGGCAAAAGTCACAGTTGGAGGATAAAAGTGCTTTCACCAGTGATTTCATTCATCCATCCTTCCTCTGTCCATCTTCCTTCCTTCTGTCTATCCTTCCATCCATCCAGCAATATTTATTGCACACCAACTATTCCTTCATTCATTTGGCCAATTTTTATTAAATGCCTACCGTATGTTTAGGATGTTGCATTTGTTGAGTGCTCATGGTAAAACAGTGAGAGAAGACAGTCTTTGTTCTTAATCTCATAGGGCTTATGGTCAGGAAGGACAGAGACATTAACAAAATAGCCCTATGTATGCGTATTAATGTAGATAGTGGCACATGTGATAAATGCAGTGAAGGAAAGGCCCCAGAGTCATGGGCACTTACAATGGTAATCAGGGGAAATGTAACTTAGTCCACGGGGCATCGAAGTTTTCCCAAGGGAGTGAAGGTTGTAATAAGGTCTAAGAACAAATAACGAGTTAATTAGGAAGAGAAAGGAAGAGTGAATATTAAGAGAAAAGGAAGAGCATGTCCTGTCCTGTGATGGGGGAGCAGGGGTGGGTTGGAGGGATTGAAAGTCTCGAGTATGAGTGGAGCAGAGAGAAGGCAGGGGAGGGAAAGGCAGGTGGACGGCAGGACAGAGACCCTGCAAAGCTTGGAGGCCATTTTAAGGAGTTTGGATATAATCCTTAGAGCATCCAAAATGCGCTGAAGGGTTTTCAGTAGGGGCGTCTATCACATGAGGAGAAGGACAGTGTGGGGATGAATGGTTCAGTCACAAGCCTGTAGCAGCAGCCCACATGAGAGATCCTTTAGGCTTCAGCTGAACATTGTGCTACAGCCACGGAGACTGATGGAGAAATGTGTTATTCTAGGATCCAGTAAGGTAACTGGGGGCATGACTTGTAGACAGACGAACTGGCAAGTAAACAACATGGGATAGTGTGACGAGTGGTGTGGTGGATATTTGATTTAGGAGTTAGAACAGATCAGAAAGGCTTTTTGAGGTTGGGACTTCACATGAGCTGTGAAAAAGATAAGGAAGGAGGAACTCAGAGGGTGTTTCAGATTGGTGGGAGCAAGTGAACAAAGCCATAGAGAAAAGAATTTGCATAGTTTGTATAGAGGAAGTGGAGGAGGCAAAAGAAAAAAAATGCTGACTGTTGGTACAGACCAGCTGTGACAGTCTTTCCAGACAAAGTGATTAGTCATTACTCTTGATTTCATGGCAGAAAACCAGCTAAAACTGGCTCAAGGCAATAAATTTATTTGCTGATACAAATGAAATTTACATGTGTAAGTGGCATCAGGTAAAGCTGGATCCAGGTGCTCAAATAATGGTACCAAGACTTTTTCTCTGTCCATATCTTGACTTTGCTTTTCCCTGTATTGGTTTCATTTATAGGAAGGCTTTTTGTTCTTGGAGGAAAGTGATGCCAGCTGATTCAGAGTTACTTACCAGTTGGATAACCCAGGTGGTAAACTTCCACTTGCCAATGAATTGAGAGAAGGGAAGGAAGTTCCTCCATTTGAAAATAGAATGCTGTTATGGGAAGAAGAGGAAGTGTACACTGGGAAGATGAATTAACAACCAAATAATGCAGACATACATGGTGTCATATGATGCTAAAATGGGTACTTTGGTGAACTTGGGAGGAGTGCAGATTCCCTCTTGACTCAAGAAGATGAACTGTGATAACCTCTTGGGACACATACCTAATCTTAAAATTTTTATTTTGAAAACAGAAGGGACTTTCCTTTATGGAGCAACCACATCTGTATTTTATCCTTGAGTTTGGTGCTGTTTCCTACAAGCTAGAGAATCTTCAGATTTCTGACTTAGGTTCCCAGGACTGAGGTCAAATACCAGGTTCAGAGCTATGCTCTCTTTTTGTAAGTTGACGTTAATTTGTTCATGTAGGTTTTTTTTTGTAAAAACAGAATGAAAGTTGTCATAGAATTTGGAATTGAGTCATACTTGGAAAGTGAAATAGAACTTGAGTCATTCCTATTTTTTAGCAGAGGGAGATTGATATGGGTTTTTGATCATAATTCAGGTATGATATGTCCTTGACAGTGATTCAAGAGAGGCAGCTAATTTAGAGCTCCTATTCTTCTGTAAGTTACTTTTTTCATGTTCTTCTCTTTGTTCATGTTCATCTTTAAGTGGATTTTTTTTAAATTCAATTTTATGTCTTTTCATTTTATCTTGATTAAGCTTTGAAAGGCCTTTTTGAGGATCTTATTCTGGCTGATAATTAATTTTAAGGTATTCTTTCCTGGTTCACAATAGTTTTTGTTATGGTATAATTAAAAACAAAATTAAAATATTTCTGCCCCCTCACTGTGTGAAGCCTGTAGTCCCGCTCCCAGGGACGACTGGGATGTCACAGGCAGATGCAGAGCGTGGGGCCTTCACTACCTACTGCAACTAAGTTAAAGCCCCAGGAAGAGGAAACGAAGTAAATACTACATCCTTTCATAGGAATGATGACACCTGATCCTAAGTGAATTCCCTCCACCATTCAACACCCTTATCTTTAGTCGTTCCCCGCTTTCAGGACAAATGGCCATAAGGATTAAATTATCCTTACCTCACACAGCACTCACCACCCTCTTGTGGCTTGCAGGTCCCCACTGAAGTGAAATGGTGCCCAGCCTCAGGCAAAGGTCACCTGAAACCAGGATGCAGTTGATGTAACGTGTGTCTCTACTTGTTCAGCAAGAGCATTTATTTTTGGGGGGAGGTAATTAGGCTTGTTTATTTATTTTTAATGGAGGTACAAGGCATTGAACCCAGGACCTCATGCATGCTAAACACGCACTCTACCAATGCGCTGTACCCTCCCCACCCCAAGAGTTTTTAAAATGTATTTTTTCAATGAAGAGATAAAAGAAAAAATACAACCTAATAGTACTCTCTATTCAGATAACCTCCTAAATATTTTAGTAACAGTCTGTCCGTGTGATCAAGAACAGAGCAGTAGGGAAAAGGAAATCTAAACTCTCGAATACAGGTTCCAAAATGGTAGGAATGTGTCCGCCTAATCTTTTTATGTCCCCAGCGAAAACTGTTCACTGAATCAGTGAACAAGGTGAAGGAGACATTTGTCAACGTCCGGAGACTTTTTGGGTTGTCAAATCTGGGAGGGGATGCTACTGGCATCTGGTGGGCAGAGACTAGGAATGCTGCGGGACAGTCCAGATGCACAGGACAGCACCCCTCACACCCCAAACCCACACACATACACCCCAGAGGATTATTTGGCTGAAAATACCAACAGTGCTGAGTTTGAGAGAGCCTGAATTAGAGCATTTTTATTTCTAAGTGGGGTGGGCTTCTTTTTTCCTACTTCCCTGTCATAGTCCTTCTGGTTTTCACAGGTAAGAAGTTCTGGATGGTTTTTCACAATATTTAATCGTCTGCCTCAATTTCAGCCTTTGAAATCCATCTGATTCCTTAGAATCTATGCATTTACTAGAGTATTTGACCCATTCTTTCCCCACCTGGCTCTGGATGCTCATAACAGTTACCGTGGGTGGGCACCCATTCCGTGCCAGGAGCTGTACCGAGTGATGGGTATTACTGCTCCATTGTGTCCTCATGGAGACTCTGCAGTACAAATTCTGTTGTCCCCATTTCACAGATGGGGAAGCTGGAAGACCAAAGAGAGTAGGCAATATGCCTAAGATCATAAGGCTAGTGAACAGTCAAGCTGTGTCCTGACTCCAAATCCTGTAGTCCTAATAATAGTGCTTATCTGCCTTCTCCTTTGCCCAATGTGACCGTACTTGCTTTGACTTTTAGTTTTAGAAAATGCCATTATGTTTTGTCTTGCCCTTTGATTCTCATCCTATCTGCTGATACGCCTGTCTTTCCTTCCATTATTTCCAGCCTGCTGCCAGTCACTCTATAGCCTATCTGATTATTTTGGTACATCATTATCTAAAATAGTACAGAGCCAACTGGGCAAAAAGGAAAATGGAAAACTGGAGAAACTGACCACTCCACAGAGCAACTGGGGCTATCTTTTAAAAATATATATTTGATCACGTCTCGTCCACTGTTTTCATAAAACCCTCCAGTGGTTCCCCGTTTCTTAGGATAAACTCGAGCATCTTGAATGTGGCCCACTAGGCCCTTTATGAGCTTGTCCACACCTTTCTCTCTCTCAGGGTAGACTAGGTTGAAAGAATACATAGATTCAAAAGTATATAATGATTCAAACATAATGGGAGTTTATTTTTCACTCACACGGCAGCCCACACAAACATTACAGGTAGGCTGGTGGTTCTCCCTGGGGAACCCAGGCTCCTTCCATCCTTGGGCTCCTCTTTCCCTGGGGCCTTATCAATATCTTCGTCCTGTGGCCACCTGGGAAAGAGAATTGGAAGGACAGCTGCCTTTTTAAGGTTAAGTGTCCCTCACTTCCTTCACATCCCACTAGCTGGACCTCTGTTACTTGGCCACGCCCAACTGCAAGGGCAGCTGGAGAAGTAGTCTGGCTCTTTGCTTCCAGAACAGGAGAGTATGGGCTTTGGTGGCTCTTTCTGAATAATGTTTCATCACTTTATTGTCTCTGTATGTGCCGCAGCTATGCTGTTCACCTTGCCTTTAAAGGCACCATGCTTATTTTTCCCTAGGGCCTTTGCACGCACTTCCTGTAGACAGAGAGATGGAGGCCATCCCCTTGACCTACTTCACTCTCCCTATCTTCAGCTCCAGTCCATGTGTCACCTCCCCAAGGGAGACTCTTCTGACAGTTACCTCCAGACACACTGCCGTCAGCCAGACTCTTCTTTATTAACTGTGCTCATAGAACCATGTCCACTTCCTTCTCTCCCCTTATCTCCATTTGACAAAAAATGCCCTCATTTGTGTGATAGTTTCTTTCTTGTCTGACTCACTCATGAGACCACAAGTTCCAAGACAAAAAAGGGAATGTCTGCTTTGCTCAGATTCCCAAGTACCTAGCACAGTTCCCATGGTCACTTAACAAATATTTATCCAATTGAAAAAAAATGAGTTAGAATCCCATCAGTGGATTCAAGCCATGATTCATTGATCACATTCTTATCCTGGGACTGTTATTATAAACCAAGTCATTGAGCTACTCAGAAGACAATTGACAAGTGGAGTTGGGAGTCTTTCTCTCAACACGTCAGCTAGATTTTTTTTCGTAGACCTCTCTCATTTTGTTCCTTTGCTCCACCCTGTTTGTTTATTCATCAAACATATACTGAATCTCCATCAGCCATTGTAGGGAGTCCTGAGTGTATGCAGATACAAAAGGCACATTTTCTGCCTTCAAAGCATTCTGGATAGCAAAGGAAATTGACACATATTCAACAAACTAGACCATGGTATTATTCTCGCTGTAATAGAGGTATGAATGAGAGGCGATATTTTGAGGCTGGATGGTAGAAAATGATTGTGTTCCTAGAACAAATGCTTCACATTGTCTTTTGCCGATAGGCTCTAAGTACAAAAAAAAAAAATGATGTTAATTATCTTATGTTGGCCTAGAGCTTTCTGTTTTGCTGAGTGCTTTTAGATACGTTACCTCCTTTCATTCTGCAACAAACCCAGGGCCAGGTAGGCCAAATATTACTGACAGTGTTTCTCTGATGAACAAAGAGAAACTCAGGGACGTTGTGAGCTTTGCTGAGAACTTAGAGTTGCTGAATCATGGGGAATTTGGGGAGAGCATGGTCCCTAAGGAGGAGCAGGATGGCCAGGCTGACAGGGGACACTTCCAGGTATTCAGAGCGAGGGTTATTTTTCAATTGGTCTAAATATATTTCAACATTTTTATAACTAGCGAAACGGGTTATATCACCTGACCATCTGCCCAACTTAAAAATCAGGTATGTCATTAACCGCTGCTGTCTCACTGCATGCATTTTATTCATTTTCTTTTTTAAAAATAGCTTTTTATAGTTAAAAAATTACCTATACACATGGTTAAAAAATCAACAGTGCAAAAGTATAAAAAGGGAGGTGAATTTTTCTGTTTCCCCAGAAAGCCAGTGCCTCAGTCCCCTCCTGAGAGGCAATGGCTCTTTCTTCTGAATCATTTAGAAAATGTTGCATAAAACATATAAACTGTTAACTACAGATGGGAGCATGCGTTTCTTATGGGTCTGGTCCTTACATTTTCTGCTTAATATATCTTGGAGGTTTTCTGTATCATAATATATAGATTTCCTCATTCTTTTTCATAGCTAACTTGTAGGGACCATGTGTTTATTTACTCATACATATTATATAATATATTATGGAACACATATTACATTTACAATTTAATGTATATTATATGCTTTATTCTACAATATCTATTCATATTCAGAAGCACAATTTATATATCCATATTCATACATGCATAAATAAATCAGATTATTTATTTACCCATAAATAAAGCCATTCAATCAAGGATGGGAAAAACTAGGGACCGAATGCCAGATCCAGCCTACCACCTGATTTTATGAATGAAGTTTTAGTGAAACACAGGCACGCTTATTTGTATATATAATGGCAGAGTTGAGTAATGGTGATGGAGGCCATATTTAGGCATGAAAAGCCTAAAATATTTACTCTCTGGCCTTTTGCAGCAAACTTTTGGCAACCCCTGCATTATATAGGGTTTATTTAATTATTTAAACTCTATATGGATTAAGTAACTAAATTTTCTATGGATTGTTTTTGGTTTAACTAGTTTCTTTCTGGGAGGACATTTAGATTGCTTTCAGTCTTTTACAATAAATGCTGCAACGAACATTCTTGTACATAAGTTTTTTGGCAATAAAGGGGTTGTGTCTGTAGGGTGAATACTTAGCAGTAGAATTGCTGGAACCATTATTAAGTGCATTTTACATTTTTTGTATATGTTGCTTCTCTCAAGCTCTCTGGAGAGCTGGCATTAATCTTCACTTACCTAACAGGATTTGAAAATATATGCTTGTTCATATGCTCACCAAGCACTATGTATTGATTTTTGCTATTTTCTTGAAAATTACATGTGTGGGCGAATGTCTTTATATTTGTTGAAAAGTTATATTGTTCTCTCTATAAACAATGTATTAAAGCTTTTTCCTACTTTTATAAATTGGGATAATGCTCTTTTAAATTAAATATTCTTTTGTCATAGAGAAATTAGTATTTTGTCGCATGGATTTTTAAATACTTTTATTTTGTAAGACATTTGTATTTTGATAATAAAAGGGAAAAAATTGAATAGTAAGATTTGTAACCCATTTCTTAGAAAGATTGCTCCTCCTTCAAGACTAGCGAGATCTTGCTTAGAAAGTAAGATTAATTTTTTAAACTTTCATGTTTTCTTCTAGTGCTTTTAAGGTTTCATTTCTTCCTGTTCATATCACTCACTGGCCCATTTGAGATGATTTTTGATGAAAGAAATGATGTAGAGACCCAATTTTATTTTATTTTATAATTAGAAAACTTCACAGGTGTCCCAAATCCATTCACTGAATAATCTATCTTTCTCCTACTCATTTAAAATGGAAACTTTATCATAAATTAAATCTCCATCTGTATTTGTGTCTGTTTTTTCATTCAGTTTTGTTCCATTAATCTTTCTCTCCATTCCTGTGTCAGGCATTGTGCTAAGCAATTTACATTCATTATCTCATTAAATTACTCTAACTTTATAATGTTTTATCTTTCAAGGCTAACCCCACCACCTACTTGCTCTGCCTTTTCAGGGTTTTTCTGGTTATTTTTGTATCATTATTTCCCCTGAGACTTTAATTAACTTGTTTCCGTCCTAAAAAACATCTCAACCCGTCAATGAAATACATTTCTTGGGATTTTAATAGGGATCACATTACATTCATACTTTAGGGGAAATTTGATTTTTTTTTATGAGGTTGACCTATCTTAGAAAAGGGTGGCAGATATCTTTTTATTAATTTATTAATTAATTTTATTAATTTATTAATATCTATATTCTAATAGGTATGTTTTATAGGTTTTTAAAGATCTTTTATATTTCTTATTACATTTATTTGCTGGTATTTAAAAATCTTTTTTCTTGCTTTTGAAATGACGTCCATTCTACCTTTATAATTTCTAGCTGTTTTTATTTATATTATATATTTCTATGCAAAATTGTTATTAAAGTATCTACTACTATTAAAATAACAAATAAGTGTAGAATTTAGTCAAATATTTTTTAATAATCTTTAGAACACTCACCACCTAATAGGTTAAATTACGTCAATAGGTTGTGGACTGTGTTTGGGCATGGGAAATCTGCCTGTTAATATGTTAATTTTGTTTAATATTTCATTTAAAACTTTTTGCACTAATATTTATAGGTTAGATCAGTTAGCTTTTTTCCTCTGCTTTGTCAAAGGTTAGTGTCAGTGGTGTCAGGGCTTTACAACATGATTTAGGATGTGTGGCTTTTTTTTTTTTCTCCCTTCTGTATGTTCAGGAGCAGTTTGAATGGTTTGGAGTTGTCTGTTCATTGAGGGCTTGTTGAATTCATTTGTGAAGATTCTCGGGCCAGAAATGGCCCCACTGGGTCGGGGGCAATGGGTTGCGTTCCCTAGAAGCAGAGCCTGAGACAAGGATGCTGGTGAAAGAGATTAATTGAGGGGGCGCTCCCAGGAGAAGGGAAGAAAGGAAGCAGGACAGGGCAGGGAAGGGTTTAAGCAAGGATGTGGTCTCAGCGGGAGTGACGCCTCAACCTGACCCGTGGGGGAGGTCTGCAGCGTAACAAGCATTGCTGAGGTGGTCTCCTAGGCGTTCAAGCCCCAGTAGTCAGGCATGGGCTGCCAGCTGCTCCCCAGAGTAGCTCCTGCCTCTCCAGGGAACAGGACATAGGTATAACCTCCCTGGAAAGGCAGGAGGCTCCCACTGCACAGAGAACAATTCTCTGGAAAAGGAAGCAACTATGAGCTACTAGCAGCCAACACTCTCGGCCACTATCTGAAGGATGAGCGTCCTGAACCTGCAGCATCCACCGTAGGGGTCAGAAGCTGTTTGACGACTGGACTTCTTAGATTTCCTACCTTCCTGAAGACAGTTTTTCCTATTACAAAATTTGGCACATAGTCAACCAAATTCCTCCCAACCAATCCTTATTCTCTATACTACTGATTATTCTACTTTATTAGAAGTAACTTTAAAACATAGGTATATTTGCTACAGACGAGAAAGATTGGTGTTCTAATCTTCCCCAAATCACGCTGTCCTCCTAGAACTAATCACTGTTCGCAGGTTTTGTGTGTGTGTGTGTGTGTGTGCACGCACGCATGTGTATGTATATGTGTGTGCTCAGCATTTGTGTAAGTACTTGTTTTTAGGAGAGCTAGAAAGTTGACTTACAGAGATGGCACAGCGTCCCATTCATTGTCACACTCTGCAATATGGCTTTGAGTACCTCCAGTGAGAAGTGATGAACGTTTTGGCTGAGGCTTACCGCCTTAACGTGGAAAATAAGGGTCTGGGTGTTTGAGAAGAAAATGTGAATTATCATCCAGGTTCCGTGAAGCCCAGGACATTGAGAATGGGAGTTAAGACAATGGAGGTGAAGTTGAACAACAAGTGTCTCATGTCTCAGGGGCTAAAATTATCTCTTCTCACTTTAGAAAAGTCTTTTTTTTTTTGAAGTCCTGTTCTTTATGGTTCTTATTTTACTATGTTAATCTGGTGAGTATTTTCTCTTTAGCTTAGGAATCCAATAACCTGCTTTCTCAGCATTTTCTCCGTGGCATCTCAGACCCCCAGTTTCCTCACCTGTCATTTGGGAATAATAATGTGCACCTTATGGTTTCCTGCGGGTTTAAATGAGATGATGTTTACACAGCGCTTTGCATAGCGCCTCCCATATAGTACGCAGTGAATTCCTATCCTCCCAGCTGCTCAGGGATAACTTCACACTTCACTCAGGATTTCCTTCTTGGCCGTTAAGAGAGGCTATATTGTTTACACCAAACAAACACTGACTATCTTACTCAAAAATAAAATAGAAAAAAATCCTGTCTGCTGTAACTCAGGTACCCCAGCATTGTGCTGGTGGACCATCCATGTCTGAAGGAAGCAATTTCTTTTTGTAAATGAATAACCCAGAACAGTCAGCCAGTGCTTTGAGCTGTTCCTGCCTTCTGGATACGGGGAAGATGAGTATTGATTGAGAATCGCAGGCCAGAATGGCAAATGAAAAATATCCAGCCATCGGAGGCCAACCAGTTCGTTTGATTAAAAAACAAGCAAGCAAACCAAACCTTTAAAGCAGCTAAACAGCATATAACGTGGCTTCCTCTTCGTCCACTTGATCGTGCCTCTTTGTGTTGGGGAGCAGCAGGGAGCCAGAGATTCAGGGGTTAATTTTCTTCTCCGCCTGTCCTCTCAGGGGCTTCTTTGAGTCAGGTGGCAGGCTTGCAGGGGAAGGAACTGTTTGTGGGCACAAATGCCCCTGGCACCCAGTTCCGGCTTCCGCTAATAAGCGGTTCCATCTCTGATCCTTTTGAGGATAAGGTCTTTGAAGTGCGTGTTTTTTCAAGATTGTTAATCGTGTGTGCCCCTTCCTCGGGGAGATGCCAGTAGCCAGGACTCACCTGCTGCTTCTCAGTATAGAGGGAGCCCTACTGGACGTGTAGAATAGGGGAGACCTCTCGAGGGTTGGGGCAAGTAGAATTTGTTCCCTCCTCCTGGTTGCCAGGAAGGGAGAGCCGCAGAAGTGCCTTCGGTACCTCCTGGTGGCTGTGTCACTTGGAGAGACCCCAAAATGTGCCCAAGGAGTGTGCCAGTTGCCACTCACAAAGGCTTCGCATAGAGCTGGTGGTCTTGACTTGAATTACAATTGTGCCTCTGTTCTGGGTCTGGCTTCGAAAGCTCCTAGCGGATCTTTTGATGTGTGTGTGCATTTTCCCAGCTTGGAGATTTTGCTGGCAAACTGCGTGGTTGGCAGGAGGGAGGCTCAGCGCCGGCCCTCTGTGGAGCTGGCAGGGAATAGGGCAAAGTGCTCAGCACCCGCAGAGCCCAAAGACACTTGAAAGAGACAACGATGGTCTCTAGATGAAGTTGGTGAGAAGATAAAAAGGACACAGGGCCTCCGTCTTGACCACGTTGTTTGGTTTCAGTGGATTATGCCAGTAAACATTCAGTCAGTTTTCAGTCTTCGAGATGAAAATGTCTTTCCTAGCCACATGGGGGAAGATGTGAAAAGACAGGGGAAAGGGCTGTGAGGAAGGGAAAGAGCGGGGGATGCACGTGGACAGACTGTTACAGTGGAATGTCTGTGTCCTTCCAAAATTCAGGTATTGAAATATTGATGCCCGAAGTGATAGTATTTGACAGTGGAGACTCTGGACGGTGCTTAAGTCATTAGGGTGGCACCTTCATGAATGAGATTAGTGTTCTTGTAAAAGAGGCCCCACAGAGCTCCTCCCCCTCCCCCTACGTGAGGACACAGCAAGAAGGTACCAGCTAAGAACCAGGAAGCGGACCTTCGCTGGAATTGCTGGTACCTTGATCGGGGGCTCCAGTTTCCAGAATGGTGAGAAGTCGATTTCCGTTGTTCATAAACGACCCAGTCTGTGCTATTTCATTGTAGTAACCTGAACGAATGAAGACACAGACCTATTTTCCAGCCTCCTTACCACGGGAATTCCCATTTTATCGACCTGAGAGCCCAGAAGCCTTTGCTTGAGCCCTTCTGCTGACTGTAAGCTTGGTCTTTGCAAGGCCGTCTCCAGCTGTTAGCTGGGCAGCAGTTGTGTTCAAAAACTGTCATTGAGCTTCTCTTTGCAAACCTTCTTTTCCCACGTGGGGAGCTGCCCTGGCTTGCAGTGATGGATGTCGTCTTCTGGAAAAGGAATCACAGGTCCTCAGAGGATCCTCCACGCCCCATCCCTTCAACTAGGTTGTATGATCGCCTCCATATGCAAGAGGGTTTTTAATAGAGAAAGCTGCACGTGTTCCCCTGAGTCCTGTGTGACTGGCATAGGGCCGGGTGTAATCACTAATCAATGCAGAAGGCCCCCGATGTACCATTCTTTGACTTGAGGATGCTGCGAAAGCAAGACACATTCAGTAGACACTGTACTTTGAACTTTGAATTCTCATCTTTTCCCTGGTTAGCGATTTGGGGTGGCTGGCAGTCCTCAGCTTGGGGCTTCATAGCTGTGGACTCTGCCTCCATCTTTTTACATGGGCTTCTCTCTGTGTTGCCATGTCTTCTTTTTTGTCTCCTACAGTGACCATTGTTACTGAATTTAGGGCTCCCCACTAATCCAGAATGATCTTGTCTTGAGAGTCTGACCTTGATTACATCTGCAAGGACCCTCACTCCACAGTTATATTCTGAGGTTCTGGATGGACAACCTTTTTTTGGGGATACAGTTCAGCCCACTACAATGACATTGATGCTTTTGAAGTGTCCTGACCAACTGTTTGTCCTCAACTTGGTATATTCTGATCTTTCCTCGTGATGAGATTCAGACTATGCATTTTTGGAAAAACACCACATATGTGATCTCGTGTCTCTGGTGTTTTGAATTGGGAGTTGTATGGTACCAGTTTGTTCCATTACTGGTATATTAACTTTGGTTCCTTAGTTGAGGTGTTGCTCTGTAGGTTTCTCCACTGTAGTTACTAATTTTCTTTTGCAATCAATAATCTTGTGGTGAGATCCTTTGAGACAATATAAATACCCTACTCCTTATTCTTTTATCCACCAATTATATTTTATTGACACATAATCCATGAAATGTATCCTTTAACATATACAGTTCAGGGGTTTTTGTTATATTCACAAGATTGTGCAGTCATCAGTGTCTAATTCCAGAACATTTTCATCACCCCAGAAAAAGTCTTGTACCTATTAGCAGTCACTCACTATTACTCCTTCCCCGCAGGCTCTGGAAACCACGAATTTACTTTCTGTCTCTGTGGGTGTGCTTATTCCATTGCCTACTAACTTTAGCATCTATTGGTAATTCTTGCCTGCAACAGTTTTCACTGTCGTGTTTGCCACATGGTGGTATTTCTAAGTGATACACTTTTGAAGACTAGAAGTTATGGTGACCCGTCCATAGGGGTTGAATTATAACTACTTTCATTACATGACATGATTGCCATTTATCTGGTGTCCCCTGACATTTATCATTTGTCTCACACAAAAGCATCTTGTTTGGATGATAAATTACGTGGTCATTCCAGTGACCCAGGTTATTTAGGATAAACCCACTTCTCTGATCGCATGTAGAAAGATTTGTAGGAATCCCATTCCCTTTTTTCTCAGATTGAGTTGACATTCTTGCTGCCCTGAACATACTCTCTTACATAATCAGGCAGCGGAGTGCCCTTTGTATATCCATGGGATTTTTAGGCAGGGGGTGGATATTTGTGCATGACATTAAGGCGGCATCTCTTGCTTGTCTACTTTCAGCAAACTATACCCTTCCCCTACGTCAGGCCAGACGGCCCACCAAGCGCATTTCTATTTTATGGATTTCTTTGTAGTTCATGAATGAAACTTCATTTGTAGTAAAGATACAATGTACACAGTGAATAAAATTTTGTATGCTTTGGTGGTTCATGGTCCCCTACATTAGTATGTTGAAATCTACAGATGTAGAGGAATGTAGCCATTGATAGCTTTCCTTTTATTTTCCGGTGTGTTCCCTGTCTTCCCCCATTGGTCCATAGGGATGCTTGAGTCTTCTTTCCATGAATCATTGCAAAACTGGGCCTCTGGGATCTTATGTTGCTACAGCTGATAATTGAACAGTATGTGAAGAGTTGACATTTATTTCTAATAAACATTATCCTTTTAGTTTGCCCAGATATTTCCAGATCTTAGAGAGATATTTAGCTAGAGTTCTTAACTGATGTATTTCCTAAATTTGTGCATTCTGTAAGTTAGTTGACCAGTGTGATGCTTGGATAAATGACCATTTATTAAACATTTATCTGTATACAGGGAGTCATATTACTCTACTCTAAATAAGTTATTCCATTTATGTAAAGTTTCTTATCTCTCTGTTATGCTGTTCTATAACATTGACTAGTTATATTCACATGAAAGTTGGAAGTGTCTTAGGGGTGGTTGTACTTCTAGGGATGTGTCGTGGAGCAGGGTGACCACTTTCACGGAACTCCGGGAGAGAGGACCAAGACAAAGGCAGTTGTCCTCCAGTTCAGTGCAAGGATTGGTTTATAACGGAGCAACTTGGTATAAGACCATGCAGTGCTCTGTGTATGTCTGGGGTAAGAAGCAGCATGTAGATTTACTTATTACTTTCCTAAGCTATGTTAGGGAGATCCATTAAATAAAATAGGAAGATAAAATAAGCTTTAATTTTTAAAATTCTTACTGCAATAGTAGGGCTTGGTGCTATGATTATCCATAGTTCATGGTTAAGGAAATTGAGTCTTAAAGTGGGTAAGTAAGGTTGGTTTTTTTTTCTTTTGGTCATTTGAAATCCTTCTTTTTTTTATTGATTTATAATCATTTTACAATGTTGTGTCAAATTCCAGTGTTCAGCACAATTTTTCAGTCATTCATGGACATATACACACTCATTGTCACATTTTTTTTTCTGTGAGTTATCATAACATTTTGTGTATATTTCCCTGTGCTATACAGTGTAATCTTGTTTATCTATTCTACAATTTTGAAATCCCAGTCTATCCCTTCCCACCCTCCACCCCTCTGGTAACCACAAATCTGTATTCTCTGTCTGTGAGTCTATTTCTGTCCTGTATTTATGCTTTGTTTTTGTTTGTTTGTTTTTGTTTTTTAGATTCCACATATGAGCGATCTCATATGGTATTTTTCTTTCTCTTTCTGGCTTACTTCAGTTAGAATGACATTCTCCAGGAGCATCCATGTTGCTGCAAATGGCATTATGTTGTCGGTTTTTATGGCTGAGTAGTATTCCATTGTATAAATATACCACATCTTCTTTATCCAGTCACCTGTTGATGGACATTTAGGCTGTTTCCATGTTTTGGCTATTGTAAATAGTGCTGCTATGAACATTGGGGTGCAGGTGTCATCCTGAAGTGGATTGCCTTCTGGATACAAGCCCAGGAGTGGGATCCCTGGGTCATATGGTAAGTCTATTCCTAGTCTTTTGAGGAATCTCCACACTGTTTTCCATAGTGGCTGCACAAAACTGCATTCCCACCAGCAGTGTAGGAGGGTTCCCCTTTCTCCACAGCCTCTCCAGCATTTGTCATTTGTGGATTTTTGAATGACGGCCATTCTGACTGGTGTGAGGTGATACCTCATTGTAGTTTTGATTTGTATTTCTCTGATAATTAGTGATATTGAGCATTTTTTCATGTGCTTTTTGATCATTTGTATGTCTTCCTTGGAGAATTGCTTGTTTAGGTCTTCTGCCCATTTTTGGATTGGGTTGTTTATTTTTTTCTTATTGAGTCATATGAGCTGCTTATATATTCTGGAGATCAAGCCTTTGTCGGTTTCACTTGCAAAAATTTTCTCCCATTCCTTAGGTTTTCTTCTTGTTTTACTTCTGGTTTCCTTTGCTGTGCAGAAGCTTGTAAGTTTCATCAGGTCCCATTTGTTTATTCTTGCTTTTATTTCTTCTAGGAGAAAATTTTTGAAATGTATGTCAGATAATGTTTTGCCTATATTTTCCTCTAGGAGGTTTATTGTATCTTGTCTTATGTTTAAGTCTTTAATCCATTTTGAGTTGATTTTTGTGTATGGTGTAAGGGAGTGTTCTAGCTTTACTGTTTTACATGCTGCTGTCCAGTTTTCCCAACACCAAAGTAAGGTTGTTTAGATCACATACTTATAATATGGTGTTGCGGGGGTCTAATGAGGGATCTGACTCCAGAATCCTTGCTTTCAGCCTCTGCTCACCATGGCTGCGTGTGTTAGCACTACAGTAAGCATACAGCTTGTTTAGCCAGGATGATGGCATTTGTCATTTGTCTCAAACAAGTTCACTTTGTGTGGATGACAGTTGGTCACTCCAGTTATCATCCAGGTTGCTTGTAATAAGGTTAAAACCACTCCACCACCTCTGTGTCCTGTGTGGGTCTCTCTAGGAAGGGAGAATTGTAGGGGGACCATTCAGCTCAATTTTATCTTATTCTTCGGCCATATTTGGTAGCTCGGAAATAGGATCCAGGCAAGCAGATGATACGGGTTGCTCGTGGCTGAAAACTGGGCTCTGGAGGTTGCTCACGGCAGGGGTTTAAGGTCCTGGGAGCTGCAGAGCAGTGTCATCATTGGAAGCTGCTCACCGAGACCACCGGCTCCAGGCTTGGCTGGGAAGCAGATCAGTCAGCACAGGACGAGGGACTAGGAAGCCTGGAAAGCTTTCCAGGGTCTAGATGTCGACATATTTGAACAATATCATCAATAGACATGAGTGAATGAGAAAGGGAAAGATAGGTCATTGTGGACAGAACTATTTCAGATGTCAGGTCCCAGAGTTTGGGCAGTTTGCAGTATAGCGCATGGGGGCTTAATGTGTGGACCTTGCAGGCACTCACACCTGGGTTGTTGGAATCCTGAGCCTGGCGTGACTTTCACAGTGGAGGTAACAATCATGACTACCTCCGTTTGTGTATTATCTCCCGCTAGCTCTTGAGTTACATTACCCTCCGTGTTGTTCTGGAAGCATATTTGTTGTTTGTGTTGAGTTTGAACTCAGTCTACACAGCTGGAGATCCTTGGCCTGGGTTACAGCTTTTAAGGACCAAGTTATACTGAACTTGGCAAGGCTCTTCCTGGTGCCTTGGGAGCTCTGCCTATTCACACTGGGTTAGCAAACTCCACTGGAGGCGTACAGTGCTTCCCCAAACCCCCAAATGCGTGTCCCTCGCTTAACACTTCCCCTGTGGGACACAGGAACAACTCATGCATATCTGGATGGAAAGGCAGCAGAGAAAGCCAAATGGGCTTAGAAACATTAGTGTAATTTATGCAACAAAATTTTTTTTATGTTCAAGGATAGAATTATAAATCTTTTTTACTTATTCATATGCAAATGTTGAAAGGCTCCCGTGCTCCTATAATGGGTGAGAGTCCATAGTAACTTGTGTCCTATTCAAGTTCAATGGAGGAGAAATAGATACAAACAAACACACACACACAACCAGAGCTTCCTTTGGGCTGATCACACCACACAGAGGTAAAAGGCATCGGTGGAAGACGCTCATCTCTCAGAGAACATGCATCAGGGTCTACTCTGAAAGTTTAATAGCAGAATAGCTGTTTACAGTCCACAGTTCTTGGTTGTGAACGCACCTTGCCGTGCTGACTCCTGCCACTCGGTCGTCTTGCTTCTTGTCCGCATTGGACAGCAGGTGGGGAAAGGAGCGCAGTGGCAGCATCGCTTCAGTTTGCACTTTTGTTTTCGTATAGTGTATTTATACATTTCAAATTACTGTCTGAGACTTGTCTTAATTATTTCTCTCAGCAGCCTTGGCAATAAGTGAATTTTTATGTGGTTGCCAAGACTAAGTGGCTTACTCCACAGCAAGTAAGTTCAAGAAGTAGGACCCCAAACTGCTCGTTTAATTCTCAGTACTAGTCAGTCCTCTTTCAGTTGTTGATGACCGAGCGAAAGCTCAGGGCTCAGACTCTTTCATCTTTCATTTCTGTGCACTTTGATGCTGACTCCTTTTCAAGCAGACTCTCCTTCATGGGGGCAGGATGGAAGCGGTAGCTCCAGGCCTGCATCCTAACTGCTCAACAAACTTCTGGGTGGGGAAAGGTCATCCTGTCCTTGGTCTTCCCAGTAAAAGCCTGGGATTCTCTCTGATTGGGTCACATGCTCATCCCTGAGCCAATCATAGCGGCTGGGAGCATGTGATGCTCTGATTGGACTGGCCTTCATCACATGTGACCTTGGGGGTTGGCTGGGGGGAAAACTCATCTCAAGCTGTGGCCCGAGAGATGGAGAAAAGTGGTTCCTCAAGGATCATTAGGAAGTTGTAATCAGAAGGTGAGAGAGTGATGCTGGTCAGGCAGATCACACTTGTCCACTACACTGGATCAGTGGGTGGGAGACAGGGCGAGCAAATTTATCATCTCAAAGAAGCTGTGGAGGGGGTTGGACTAATCACCTGAGCCGAAAAGAATGAACTCCATCAGTCCCAAAGGTTTCCTCTAGGCACCCTCTGTATTATTTTCCTATGGTTCCAATGGTTTTAAAGATAATTTCAAACAAAGTACGTTTCCTAAATGGTCGTTGATTTCCCTACTTTTATTACTTGCTTCCTGGTTAGTATGATTTGGACCCCACAGAGTGGTTATAAAATGACCCCAATCAGACAGTCAGTCACCAATGCAGCATTCTACTTCTCTGTAAAATTCCTGAAATGATTTTTGAAATACTGAAAGTAGTTTACCTGAATGATCCCGTGACCTTTTAGGCATCTAGGAACCCAAGGCTAGAATGCCCAGTCCAGGTAACTTTCTCACCTTGGTAACTTTCTGTTCTACCTGCTGACTCAGCCCCCAGCCTCTTGTGACTTTATTCTTATATAGGGTTGTTGAAAGAGTTGATGGGCAAAGGAGGATGAAAATAACCGTGTAGGTATCTATCACTTGAGGACCTGACTTGATTTTAATTATCCAGGCCTTTTCTTTCCTTGTTATAAATAATCTTGTAAATTGTTCAAATGGATCCTGAAAGTGAGCATCTCAGGGAAAATAGTTAGGCTGCCTGGGGCTTAGGATTACAGAAAGTGAGGAAGGAAAAGAAATCGCTGTGGGTGGTGGTTCGCTCCCTGGGTAACTTTCATTCCTACCAGAAGTCAGAAAATTCTGTCCGTCCTGCCTTGAAAACAGATTTCAGTGTCAGTCACCTCCTCTTGGATGATGGTCCAAGTGACTATAATTTGTTACCTGAATTATTGCAGAAGTTTCTCACTGCTTCTTTACTTGCGTCTTCTGCGATCTCTTCTCAACCTTACAACCAAGATGCTCTTTGTAAAACACATCTAGAGACCCACCACTTCTTCCTTCCTCAGTCCAAGTCATCATTACCTCTCACCTGAATTATTAGATGAGCTTTCTAACTGGTGTCCCTGCGTCTGCCTTTGCCCCCTATAATCTTACATCAGCAGCCACTGGAATAATCCTATATATATATTTATATTTATAAAATAATCCTCCATTTATAGCATAATTCTATACTATATTTATATTTAAAAATATAAATTCCATCATGTCACCTCTCTGCTTGAAAACACTTTAATGACTCTCCATCTCACTCACGGTAAAAGCCAGAGCCCTCACGACCACCCAGCCTGACTGACTTGCCTCCATCCCCTCTGCCAGCCAACCCTGACTTCACCTCCTGCTACACCCCCTCCCCCTGACTGCTCAGCTGCATGGGCCAGACATGCTCCTGCCTCAGGGAATTTGCACATGCGGTTTCCCTGCCTGGAACGTGCATCCCTCAGATGATCCACATGACTTGCCCCTCCCCTCCTTAGATCTTTGTCCAAATGTCAAATTTTTAATAAAACCGTCCATGGCTCGCATATTTATTTCCTCTTCTGATACAAGCATCACAAAACAAGTGACCTAAACAACACAAATTTACCAGCTTACAGTTCCGGAGGTCAGAGTCCAAAATGTTTTTCACTGGGCTAAAATCAAGGTGTTGGCAGATCTTTGTTCTGGAGGCTCCAGGGGAGAATCCATTTCCTTGCCTTTTCCAGTTTCTAGAGGCTGCCCCTTCCTTGGCTCATGGCCCCCTTCCAGCCAGTAATCACATCGGTCCAGCATCTGCTTCCATCTCCACATCTCCTCTGCCTCACTCTTACAAGGACACCCGTGGTTACGTAAAGCCCCCAGATAGTCCAGGGCAGTCTCCCAATCATAGAATTCTTAATCGCATCTGCAAAATCTTTTTTGCCACATCAGGTAAAGTAGTCACGGATTTCTGGGATTAGGACACGGGCATCTTTGGGGGCCCATTATTGTACCCCCAACAGCCACCCTCTGTAAATTAGCCTGCCTCCACCAACACACTCAGTCCCTCCATCTGACGTACTTTTACTTATTTGCCTATTGTTCTTTTACTTATCAATTCACTGACTGTCAAACAGCTTAGAAAGGAAACAGCTTGAGGCCAGGGACTTCATCTGCTGTATCTCCAGGGCCTGGAACAGGAACTCAACAAAGCAAGCATTTAATATATTTTTTCAAATAATTTGTTCATAAGTATGTCATTTCCCCCAAAGATAAACAGTACATAAAAGGCAGTTTCACAAGGTTCCTGTTGTGGGCTCCTGTAAATGCTGACGAAGACCAAAACTTCAAAAGCCATTTCTCACCCACTGTTCCACTTTTTCTGCTTTGTACAGACAACGGGAAGGGGAGAACCGGGTGTCACATGCCTGGGAGTGTCACTCCTGCAGCCCTGCTGTGCACAGTTGGACCTGGGGGTTCACTGTGGACCATCTGACACTTGTCTCATTATTTCCTCCACCTGTCATATGATTTCTCTACCTGGGAATGAATGTCAGTTTTTAAAGACAGGTTTATTATTTGCCTTTGAAACAAAACCAGGGCTTTGTACTTTATGATTATAATTAATACTTGCCTTCAGTTATTTTTTCATTGTTACATTCGCTCTGAGGAGAACCAACTGGAATAGGGTGTCTGAACTTGGCCGCTGACGGGTGTTAGGAGTGTGCAATCCTAGTCATAGTTCCTGATGAAAAATGGGGAAGTCCTTTGGAGCTTTCCAATACAAATTATAAAAAAAAATTTAAAAATTATCACTTTAAAAATTTAAAATGTATAATGATTTTAATTGTTGAATAAATAATACATGCATAGCATACAAAATTTAAAAGGTCTAAAGAGTATATTACAGCCTTTCCCCCAGTGCTATTGAGTAGAGCTTTCTACAGTGATGGAAAGGTTCTATTTTTGTGCTATTCAGTATAGTAACTGCTGGCCACATGAGACAGCTGGGTACTTGGAATGTGGGTAGCCCAACTAAAAACTTTTAATTAATTTTAATTTACAACTAAATATGGCTATAGTTTTGGTGTATAATCTTTTTTTATACGTTGTTGGATTCTGTTTGCTAATATCTTGTTGAGGATTTTTGCATCTATGTTCATCAGCAATACTGGCCTGCAGTTTTCTTTGTCGCTAGAGTCTTTGTCTGGCTTTAGTATCAGGGTGATGCTGGCTTCACAGAATGAGTTTGGGAGTGTTCCCTCCTCTTTAGTCTTTTGGAAGAGTTTGAGAAGGATCAGCATGAGCTCTTCTTTGTGTGTTTGGCAGAATTCCCTAGTGAAGCCGTCTGGTCCTGGACTTCTGTTTGCAGGGAGGTTTTTTATTGCTGATTCTATTTCACTTCTAGTGATTGGTCTGTTCAAATGATCTATTTCTTCTTGATTCAGAGGCTATAGTTTTGGATAAAACAGTTCTTGCCACTGAGCCTCTCATTTACCAAACTCCATGAGTGTCCAGGTTTTCTTCCTCAGATATTCAGTACATTTGCACAAATGTACACATATTTTAATTTTTCTGAAAAGCTGTTGTTTCTGGGGTTTTTTGGTTGGTTTGTCTTGTTTTCTATGGTGTGATCCTGGTGTATGAAAGGCATGTAATTAATATGGGTCAACTGCGATGATGCTGCTCCTCTGACTGTCCCCATAAACTTAGCTTTTGCTCTTGGGAGATCATTGACACAGAGCAAAGGGACATGAAGCCTCAGGTGGTGGCCAGCTCCTTCCTTTTCACAGACCAGGAAATGCCAGCCCTTCTTGGTCAGTATTTTCCCTAAAGCCCTCCTGGATTGGCCCCAAGGATGCTTCCAAACAAAATCCACAGCCAAAAGAGACTCGCCTGGGGTGTTTCACCATCATCTGAATTTTAACGAATTACTTTGTGTACATGAGGATGGTGCATCTGAGGCTTCCCCATGGACCTGTCAGTGGAGGTGATGGATTTTTCCTACGTCATCCAATCGCATTTGTGAATTCCCTTTGTGAATAAGCTGGTTGGCGAAAGAGCGCAGTTTGACAAGAATCCAGAGGTACTGCTCCCCCCTCATTTTCCTTGTTTAAGTTTCTCCAGCCCTGTAGTAGCAGAGGCTCTCTGAGAGGTCATTTGAAATGAGCAATAAACTTTTCTTTATTCTGTGGGAAGTCTCAAAGACACTCTACAAAAGACAGTTGTGTGGCAGTGTGAAATCGCTGAGACAATTTCCTTTGTGCCCCGAGGATCAGGGAGACCACTCCTTGGTCTCTTTTACCTTTGGGAAGGGTCTCTAAAGGGAAACTGTGCCCGATGTCCTTTTCTCCCTAATCTTTCTCCACGTGAGACGATTTTGATAAATGTTGAAGCCTGCCTAGTTGGGTATTGATTTTATGTACAACTTAATAGTTTCTGTACGATGGCATATAAAGAAAAATACAAAGCAAAGAGAGATAAGCACTTGGAAATACCATGGCAGAAAAATAACAATTGTTTTCATTTTCAAAACACCCTTCTGTATAGCTCGTGTGTACAAAGCCATGTCGAGAAGCGTGCGGGGGACTCATGGAAATGAGAGAATATTTTATATGGCGTTCTGAAAACTGATTTTTTTTAAACTCGTCCATAGCATGTGTATATTTCTAACTCAAAAATTATTATAAGAAAAAACCATCTATTTAGGATTTGCTTATTTATTTTTTGCTCATTTAGTAAGGTTTTTTGAGCAGCTGTCAGGTTCTATGATGAGCATTTTAAATGCATCATCTCATGTGACTTTAACGATGACTCTCTGAGGTGGTTACTTCTGGGGAGATGAAATAACAACCCAAGGTCATAGAGCTAGTAAGTGGTACGACAGGGACTTGAACCTTGGTCTATCTGATACCAGTGTCTGTGACCTCAGAAATGATGTTTTACTGTCTACAGGATGACTTTTAATGGCTGGTCTGCAGTTTGCAGTTTGCAGTCCATTGTGTTATGTCTCATAATTTACTTAGGGCTGGTAAAACCTTGATCACATTCAGTTACCTAACTGTGGAGACAGGGTTCCACCTAGAACAATGACTGTTCTGTTCCTTGGCGTCCAATTCCTCTGCTTCGTCTCAGCTGCCAGGTTTTAAATTTTCTGGCTTTTCTGTTGCACCAAGAATTTGATAGAAAGATTCTTGGGATGATATGAAAGAGAATGGTTACCTTGAGCTGAGACAGGATTTTTCCGTGCCTCTGGCATTTGCCTTTACATCTATAGAGGTAAAATGACTAATAACCATAATAATACCCTTAACACAATAACTTGTAACTCTCCATGCTCCCTGCCTCTGAGCGAACGCTCAGAACAGGCTTCCCAAAGGAGAAACTGCCGACTCATCACTGAGAGATGCGCAAAGCTTCTTTGAGTCCAGATAAAGCTGTGCATCACCCATTTTTCATTCTCCAATGGTCCCCAATTGTTTCATTAGCTGACAGACGAAAATGCCAGTTCATTTCCTATTAAAATACAGGGCCATTGTGAAACTGCATGTTTTTACTCAGACACATAAGCCTGTTATTTTATGGATGACGTCTTAGATGAAAGCAAAATCTCTGCTGTCATTGTGCCCTCTTCCCCAGTCCTGGTGAATAACAGGAGAAAAAAGTCCCGCGGTGACTTCTCTGTTAAACAACCACAAATTTCACATTTTATTTAGTATGTAAGGTTAATTTTGAGGATAAATTGCATCTGGACTATTGAATACTTGTCAAGGCTTCATCCAAACACTTCCATAAAATAATTGCACTTTTTAACTTGGTATTTTGTATAATATCTATAATAATGTCTGAAAATGCTTTATGTGTATTTTCACCTGTGTTTTACAATTGAAGGACGAGTTTATTGCATTTCACATGAATTGAGCCAAAAAAACCGCAGACCTTAGAGAATAAAAAAGGATATAATTGAATTTCAAAGTAGGTCACACATTCCCATTGGCAAAACTGTAATACAGTTCAAGTTCATAAGAATGAGAAAAGTGGGAGTTTATTTGTATGTATGCATTTCAGCTAGGGAATAAACTGGCCTCAATGTAAATATAATGGGTCTTAATTAAAAGCCTAAAGTTAAAATGCCCCTCCTCTTTCAATAAGGAGAGTGTCAATACATTTCCTTCCAGCTGAGTCCTTACTTCTAGGTATCTTAGCCATAGGCCGAGAAGGCTGTTTGGATATCAGCAAGACACCGTTAGCCATGACTAAAGATGACTTCAAATAAGGTTCTAAATATGGACCTAACTAATCACAGTCAGTCACTATCTTGGTGTTTCCTTGCTTTGCTTTTCTCACTCCTCCGAGCCTCTTCCCTGATCAGTTTTCCTTTTCTTCAGGGATGTGTTAGAAGGCTAAAAACAAATCCAAAATGAAACAATAGGTACAAATGTGCATCACCTATGACTTTTTTTTTCCACCTGAAATTCTCTAGGGCTGGGAGCGATCACTTTGGTGTTTCCCTTTGTCTCTTGGAACCTGACATGTTACCCATTGTAGAAAGGCAGGAGGGCAGGCGACAGGCAGAGATCATGGAAAACTCTGAACCTAGTCCTGCTGTTCGCTGATGTATTGTTGCTGCTTTTCTGTTTTCCCAGGGTGGTGCCCCCACATGCAAAATAGCTCGTATTGCAGGAGTTGATGTTTCATAAACCAACTCTGGACTCCTGAAACTGAGCTACATCCCCTTAATAATGTCTAATTTTTTGTAAGTTAGGACTTTATAAAGGGCTAAAAAAGATGTGTTGAGAAGATACAAAGGATGTGTTGGTGTAAGCCATGAGCTCTGTGCCATGTGCTACACAGCGACTCTTACAATTGCACATACACCCATATGGAGACACACGTATAAACGTGCACGTTCATTTCAACTTTGACTAGAATATCTATATGTTAATGAATATTGTATATCTAGTTGTGTCTAGGTAAAGAGAAAATGCACACCGATTCAGTTCTAGAACTATAGCTATACCGAGGGGCTCCCCTCGTCAGAGAAGAGGTTCTTGCCTCACGCAGGAAAGAATTCAGCAGCAAGGCAGGATAGAGTGAAAGCGAGTTTGTTTAGAGAGAGACGCTCCACAGAGTCTCTCTGAGTGGTCTGTCCCACTCAGAAGGGAAAAGGGCTTAGGAGACACACACTCCAGAGGCAGAATGTGGGCCAGCTCAGAAAGGTGAGAGGGAGAGAGGCCAAGGGCGTGGGGGTGTTTAAAGAAAAGCTGATGTACACTCCATAGGCGCCATAGACAAGAGTGTGGGCCGTCTCAAAGGGCAAGAGAGAGAGCAACCTTGAGGGGCAGTGGTTAGGTTTTGAGGGCTCGGCAGTTTTATATGCTAATGAGTAGGAGGCTTATTCCAACTCCTTGAGAGGAGGAGTGAGGCTTTCCAGGACACAGCCGCCACCCCGTGCCTGCTTTGACCTTTCCTGCTCAGCCTAGGAACTATCCTGTTGCCTGTGGCTGTGCCGGGGGTCCACTGAAGTCGGATCTTCTACCTTCTTGGGTCTAACCAGTTTGTCCTGTCCTCAGTGGCTGTGTCATTCCTTCAAGGCCTGATTGAGGCGATCTTCAGTGGGCCCTCTTTATTCCTGCCTCCTCCCTAGAGAAAGAAGAGGCAATCTGCATAATTCCCCTCAAAAAGGGGATCTCCTGGCCCAAAATAGCCCTTTCTTTTCTTTTGCTAATGGCATCCTTGCCTCACCCTTCTCTCTATAAAAGGCTTCTATTTTGTATTGCTCCTCAGAGCACCCTTGTATTTACTGGATGGCATGCTGCCTGATTCATGAATTGTTGAATAAAACCTGTTAGAGCTTCAAATTTACTCAATTGAATTTTGTTTTTCAATAATGTTTCTCTCCCTCTCCTTCTGTTCAAGGAGGCATTTTCCTATGGTGGTTGTGTTTTCCACGATCCCAGCTTGTGCCTGGAAAGCTCTCTCTCCATGGTCACAGCATTCCTGTCGCCATCCTGCTATGGTTCTGATTTTTGTCTAATGGTTCTAGCTTCCAAATTATGGTACCACCACCTCCTCCCACGTCCATCCGGGCCTTTGTGTGTAAGTAACTTCCTGCTGTTGAAAACCTCTAGGAGGTTTCCACTGTTTGTCATCCCACCCCTCCCACTTTAGGTGAGTGGTGTGTTACCAGAACTCTTGGCCTTTGCCCCTTGTGGACGGTAGTAGCGCCCAGTTGTGGCAAGCAGCAGTGTCTCCAGACATTGTCGAATGCCCCAGGGGGCAGAATTGTCCCTGTGGAGAACTGCTGCCCTAGATAAATCCTTCTGCACATTTCGTCGCAATCCAAAATTATAAAATATTTGAGAAAACAAGCCCTCATCAGCAAGAATCAGAATGACACCCTTGATACAGTTAGATAGTGCAATTAATGGGAAAAGATGATAAAACAATGTTTAAGCAACTGAAAGACATTTAAGAGAAAAGTGAAGGAACAAAATGTTCTCCAGAAAGATCAGACGATGATGCTGATCATCATAATTGGGAAGAGGAAGAGGAGGAGAGTTGAAGAGACGTGAGGATAAAAAAGCAGAGAAAAGAAAGCAGAGAGGAAGTGTAGAGGAGGAGATTTGAAGAGACGTGAGGATAAAAAAGCAGAGAAAAGAAAGCAGAGAGGAAGTGTGGAGGAGGGTAGTGACACCAGCTGAGGCTTTCAAGGGTTGACAAAGAACACACATTCTTACAGACTTTATGATATTTCAAAACAGATCTTGGCACAGGGCGAAGTTAACTCAGCAATGTTAACAGTGATTATTACACTGCACTGTTTCACGTAAACACATGCTACTGTAAGGAACGATACAATTTTAGCATTTCAGGACATGTGGCTTTGCTTCAGTGCACGCTTTGAAAAATGCTCTCTTCTTTTCTCGTCTCTCCCTTTCTTGTGGACTGCAGCAATGAAGGATTTTAATAAGCTTATCATAGGGAAAAGTCTACCTCACAGATAGAGGCGTCTCACAATTTACAATGATGTATGTTCTGGGACTTTCTGGGTCCTCACAGATCCCATAATCTTGGCGTCTCTAAAGATTTTGCTTTTTATTTAATTTGGGATTGCTGCTGTGTTTATTGGATAAATATATAGTGGTTGTTCCTGAAATATAAAATTATGATCCATCATCTGTCATCTTCTGGGCAACATACGACAAAAGAAATTTAATTCCAGTCCTTCTAGAGTCTTCTGGATCTGGCTGAAGATAAAACCAGGAACATTGTTGGAACTTAGGCAAAGGCCCTACCTATGTCTGATGTTTTGAATACTTTCAGCTGCATAGAGTCCAAACAAAATAAATTTAAATATTTGAGAGAATTATGTTATAATTTCCAGGAAATAAGTAGATAAGAATCATACAGTACCTGAAGGCGTTGAGGACAAGCCCTCCCAAAAATGTGTCACTTTGGCACGTGGATTATTTTGAGCTGAAGACAACCAAGGTTCAAAAGGCTCGTGGAGGGCTTTTTAGCTCTCCCTTAATTACCTAAAAGAATTTGGGGAGGTGGGGGCTGGATCTGAGAGAGAGAGAGAGAGAGCTATTAGCAGAGATAACTTTATTCCAGTGACCTATCTGGATGGCAGGGCAAACATCTGCTCTTTCCATTATTCTGCAGATGACCCCCCCCTCTTTGTAGCCCGGGCCCCTTCCCCGTTCTTTGGCTCAGGTTGGCAGATAAGCCTCAATTGCCCGCCTTGTCCTTGGATCTCATATTTTTATGGGGCTCCCTAAAGTACGTAATTACATTTGTTTTTCTCCTGTTAATCCGTCTTATGTCAATTTGATTGTTAGACCAGCAAAGAACCTAGAAGGGTAGAAGGAGAATTTTTTCCTCCCCAACAAATTACAGGTCTTTCCTTTAGAAGGTGCGGGTGGACAAGAAAAGAACCTGCAGATACACAGCACTAAGAGCTGGTACAGGAGAAATTTTTCGTAAGGGTACACGAGGTCTTCCATAGTTCTAAGTAATGAAAACCCCTGAAGAATCGGAGGGGAAGCCCTTTTAAGACATGGCTACAAAAAACAGAGGAAAATTTGGAGAAAATGTTTGCGTTGTTAAGATTTACTGGAATACTGCACCTACAGTTGCAACAAGCAAGGGGAGGATGCTCTCCACTGGGAAGGTCCGCGTGGGCGTCTGAGTGATGATTGAATTTAATGGAGATGAAGAACTGCAGAGTGGGCACTGTGAAAAGCAGAATTTGTCTCAGAGAAGGAAAACCACGAAATACACCGTAATTCTGAATGGAAGGAAGCGTTAAAGATGATGAGTGGGCAAAGTGAGAGATGTGAGGATAGTTCCGGGAAATCTGCACGACAGGAATTGTGGGAAGAGAGAACTCAGGCATGGGGAGCATTAACATGAGACAGAAAGGACCTCAGTGAAGCTATAAAATGACAAAATCTGCAACTCACAAAAAGCATCGGCAGTTATCGTGCTGGATTAAATGAGGCCATTTAGGCAAATATTAATAAAATGTTTGAATTTCAAGGATAAAGAAATAATTTTTCAAGATTGAAGACTTTCAAATAAACAGGTTGCCACAAATAGAGTCCTTTCAATAAGCTGAAGAGGTTAGAAAAAGTAACAACAATAAAACAGGTAATTTAAGGGGACACGGCTGAAGCTGTTTTTAGAGAACAGTTTATTTCTTTGAATTCTTTTATTATTGAGAAAGATGAACAGACATAGTGAACTAATAAGTAATTTAAAAAAAAACTTCTAAGGACAAAAGCAATGTATAGCCTTGTGCACGCGCGCACGCACACGCACGCAGTGTATCCTTTTTATATTTTTGGCGGTGTTTCTGAGATAGATTCTAAAAAGTAGGGTTTCTGGGTTAAAGGATGAATTTGTATGTATCCTTGCTGGTTATTGCCAAATTCCTCTCTGTAAGGATTGAATCACTTGCAATCTCACCATCAACATTTGAAAGAGCCTCTTTCCCGCAGCTGCACCAACAAAATGTGTTGCCAACTTTTGAATTTTTGCCTCTCCAATAGGTGGAGAGTGGATGGTAGCAGAACAGATGAGCTCATTGTCATGAGCAAAACTGACCTTTTTAGTCCCCAGATCTTTAGGGGTCATTTGTGTTCTTTTCAGTGAACTATATACTTTTATCTCTTAGTACAACTAAAAGAAATTAGATTAATTATTTTTGTTTGCAGACAGTAAGTCTGTCTAACTGGAGAACTTCGTAGAATTAGCTGAAAATTACTGAAAGAATTAGGAACATTTAGTAAAAAGGATTATATATAAAGTAATTACATATAGGTCAATATCTTTATAACAGCCATATCTAATAAAACATTAAATTTATATTAGCAATGAACTGCTCCCCTCCAAAAAAACTCTTAAGAGAAATGTGTACTTCTAAAGTAAAGAAAATGGAAAAAATTTTGCAGACATAAACACTTAATTATGAGATATAAATAGCAAGCTGTATTTCTGAGTGGTAAATTTTAGTTTTCTAAAGGTGTGACAACTCAAATTAATTTGTGGCTTTAAACAATTTTAATTAAAATCCCAGAGGAATTCATTTTTTTCTTTTTTAGTTGACAAAGTAGAATCTGACATTCATTTAAAAGAATAAATGATGCAGAAGCTTGATGAGGCTTTTTTTTTTTAAAGAGGTATAGTTGGGTGGGACTTGGTTTCCAGTTATTTAAATGTTTTTAAAGGTACAGCAGTTTACACATTGTGCTTGTGAACCAAGAAGATACGTAGAGATGAACGGACAAGCAAAAAAGTCAGAAAAATAGACCTAAGTATTAGATATGTGATGGAGGGGCCATTTCAAATCAGAAGACAATATTTTTGGCTGTGCTCTTTTAAGTATGATTATTATTATTATTATTATTTTTTGCTTGAAAGTAGAAAAACAACCTTAAGCGTCAGACTGGGTACATCTGTGGAGTTAGGAACATCCAGATATCAAATAATTCAGGTGTTGAAATATGTAGCATTCTTTTTTTTCTTCCTAAAAGATACTTAGGCAACTCTGAAGCAGAAAACTTATGTCTTGACAGCAGGAAACTTAACCTTGCCAAATTGAAGGAACTCCATCTCTTCTGGGGTAAACTTAGTCGCGGTCAGTTACCTCCTCTCTGGGATGATCCGAGGTCAAGGGTGTGTGTGGGAGGGGACGTGGGTGTACAGGTGTATCTGCTACCTGGCCTCTGGGATGGGGCGTATGGTCCTTGTCAGAGCTCTCCTCGTCCAGGTCTTGTCGCCACTGGACCCACCACTGGTGTCTAGAGTCCTTTGGTGCTTTTCTGTTTTGGGGTCAGTGCTGGACCCTTTGAAGTAACCACTTGTCATAGCTGAAAGTCACCTGGTTCTCCCACTCCCTCATCCATTTCTTCACCCATCCTTAGGCATTAGAAGCGTTCAGATGTTTTCCTCTGCCCAGCTGAGGTCTGCAGCAGGGACTGGCAAAGCATGGCCTGCTGGCCATAGTTTTTGTCTGGCCTGTGAGTTGGGGATGGCGTTTATATTTTTCAATGGTTGAAAAAGACTCAAAAGAAGGCTTGTTTGGTATACAGATATCATAAAAAATTCAAATGTCGTAAGTTTGAAACTCAGATTTCAAATAAAGTGTTACTGGAACACAGCCATGCCCACCGGTGCACGTGTTGTCCAGGGCTGCTTTCCTGTGACAGGCACAGCACTGAGCAGTGACAGAGACCACACGGCCTGTAAAGTCGAAGCTGTTTACTCTTTGACCCTTTGCAGAACAAGCGTGAGAAGCCTTGGTGGACAGGATCGTGTGAGACCACGCTCGGGCTCTCTGCCATTGGCTTTTCACGCAACCACTGCAGCTCTGCCACTCGGCGCCTGGGTGGGTGAGGGCAGGGGAGCCCGTGAAGGCTCCTCAGGCGTCCTGGGCTCCATGTGGGGAAAGAGGCCAAACCCCTCCACTTTGTACGACCTCTCTGTGATTTCTGCCGTTTTCCTGCCAAGGCTGTGGACTCGTTGGGAAGCAAGACACACGTAGGGTAGGGACCCCACGTCCGCCTCTGAGTTATCTTTTCCTCTTGACCCCCTCCCCTAGCCCAGAAAGGGTAGTCACTTCCACCCTGTGTGGTGGAAAAATTCTATGATCTGTTATAAGCCCATCTTTGAGATACAACTAAGCCTCTGAAATTGTTTTTTAAAAAGAAAGAGATCTTTTCTAGTGCTCAGTTCTTGGAATCAAAGGACAAGGTTTTCCAGACTTCATTTTTGTTGGGTTCTTTTATGTCCTGCCTGTTTTGGAGAAATCTACTACTCCAGACAGGGTCCAGTTTTAACAGTGGGATGGCCTTCAGGTTAAAAAAAAAAAAGTTAAAAAGAGGAAATACAACAACCACTGGTTCAAAATACTTCTCTGACACATACTGATCATATGCATTCATGTTTAGATCCAGTAGATACTAGTAATCCTGTTGTACTAATAAAAATCTTGAAATAACCTGTTAACAGTTGCAGCACGAACATGTGACATTTTGTCAGTACTTGAAGTATTTGAAGGTTGTGCAAATGAATTCCAAGTGGCAACCTCTAAAAATGTACTTGGAAAGGAGACATTTTTTTCCCAAGAAAATTTGTTGTTCTTTTTAAGTTAAAAATATATGTTAATGCATGTTAAAGGGACATGACACTAAATCAGGTTAAGGTCTGTTTCCAACTAGTGCTGATCAGGAGAAACAGGATAAGGGAATTAGCATCAGTCACCTCTGAATATTTTCAATTCCTAATCTTAATCCATATGACAAAATGACAAGATGGTTATAATGGTTAGAGAAGGCTGTGCCATATAATAGCAAGAAACAGTTAAAAAAAGAAAGAAAGAAAAGATATTCAGCAAAACCAGAAACTCTTGAAAAATGAATTTATTTCCTATATCATATATAAAAATAAATTCCAGATAGTTTAAAGAGTTTAAGTAAAAAGAAAAAACAAACACCAGTACAAACAATGAAAGCAACAAAAACCCAGCAAACAATGACATTGAAAACCAGAAGGAAGATATGATGAATGCTTAACAAAAGATACATAGGGCTAACTACAGAAACAGCCAGAACTTCTGTTAGGACAAGAAATAAACATCATAAAATTAAACTCAAACAATAAACTGGAAAACGTATTTTCAGCCAAGGAGTAATTTTAACATAGAATTATTACAAATGAGTAAGGAAAAGAAAATCTTAATAAAAAATGAGCAAAGGTGATGAAAAATACAGAAATTTACCAAAGAATATGCATAATGACCAGAAAACATGAAAACCTTCCTCTTGCAGTAGCAATCAAAGACATTCTAAATTAAAGAGCAACACATACCATTAATTGCTTATCAAATCAGCACAGAATTTTAAAAGATAGTCTTAATAGGTGTGATTGTATACTGCTTAAGGAGATAGAAGTTATCTTTCTGACAGACTGCCGATGTATGTGTGTGAGAATTTTCAAAAGGCTAATACCAGTTTCTAAACTAGAAGTTATGAATCATCTGCATAAGAGTTGCCTGTGATGCTTACCAAAATATGCATATTACCTGGCCCCACATCAGACCTAATGAATCAAAACTCTTGGAGGGCAGTGGCAGGTGGGTCTGAGATTTGTAGGTGCATCAGGAACACAGTGATGAGGTTTACAGGAAATAGTGTTGGAATGAGTGGTTTCCCCACACCCAGTCATTCTGTATAACAATAATTACACAGACACACATACACACGTTCTTATATTCTTACAAAAGTAAAAACTTGAAGTCAACTTAAATGTACAAAGATGGGTATAGTTAAATACAAAGTGTAGACTTAAATAATGGATACTATACGCACAGCAGAAGTTTCTCAAAATATATGAAGACTTCCAGTTATAAGATAAATAAGCACTAGGGATGTAATGTACCACATAATAAATATAATTAACACTGTTGTATGTTATATAGAAAAGTTGTCAAGAGAGTAAATCCTAAGAGTACTTAACCACAAGGAAATTTTTTTTCTGTTTAATTTTCTATCTACATGAGATGATGTTCACTAAACTTGTGATAATCATTTTACAGTGTATGTAAGTCAAATCATTACACTCTGCACCTTAAACGTATACAGTGCCGTATGTCAGTTATATCTCAATAAAGCTACGGGAAAAAAATAGATGATGAAATAGGAATGACACCATTTAAATTTATTTTTTTAAAGGTATAAAACTTCATGTACTGTGTTGACCTAAACTCATAAAGCATGCGCTTTCACAGAGAAGGGAATTAACTGAAGTATCTACATTGTATCAGTACTATATTTTTTAACTTTATGTTTTTCTGTATTTTCTATGTTTTCTGCCTTCAGTAGCTTAGTTTTCAGTATAAAAATATAAATTAACTTTTTCAGCAAAGCATCATTTAAAACAGATTAGAGCTCTCTTTTTAGGAGAAGTGGGATACAGAACCTTTTAGTTGACCCTGCAGTGTAAGCAGTCCTCACTAATAAGCCTTTTATTATTTGCAATATATGCTTGATTCACCCACACACTCTGCTACCTTTAAGTGGAGCTCTTTTTTCATCAACCTTGCTAGTCATAAGTATTATAATTATAGTGTTTATGCATTTATAAATTCATATGCTGAGATGTCTGATGATTACATTTTGATCTGTAATGTACCACCTCATCTATTCTAAGTTCATCTTGCAGGACCAGGTGTGCAATTAAATGTAGATCTGATATATCACTGTGTACCCTGGAGAGCTAAATATCACACCGCATGTTTGCTAACAACTCACCTTATTAAATAATTCAGTCTGATGACATCACTGATAGAAAACCGTGTATCTTTCAGCGTCTTCTTGGCTTCCTCCTTTCAGATCAGTGGATCTCAATCTTTCACAATAGATTCACCTGGAAACTTTAGACAAACAAATGTCTGGACATCGTCTTAGACCCGTTGGGTCAAAATCTTTGGGGACAGAGCCTTCAACGGGTGTTGGTTTTTAATAATCTCTTCCAAATGATTGCAGCCAAGTAGAAAGCCTCTCATTTGCATAAATATACTGATGACCCAGAACTTGAGGTTGGCTAAATGGAAGTCACAAAGGGTTATTTGCCCAGTTCAGTGGCCAGTTACATATTGGGTTAGTGTAGAAAGCCTAAGATGATGCTACTTCATTAGGGTTTTTTTTAAGCCTCATGTATGGGAATCAAAGCTTTGAGGAACAATTAGCAGTTAGTCAGAGTGGTGAGAGTGCTGAGAGCATCTCTGACGGAGACAAGTGCCTGTGGGAAGATTTGGGAAGGAAAGAGACCAAGGAGGCCATGGAGATAGGAGGCAAGGTGGTCCGAGAGGCTTAGGCAGGGGCCAGATCAACACGTGGGTTATGTTACGGCGTCTGGCTCTCATCCCAGTGGCAATGGGAAACTGCTGGAACTTTTCAAACAGGAATTCTATTTGTAAAAGATGACCCCAGTGACAGTATGGAGATCAGGTTTGGTGGAGACAGGAATGGAATCACTAAGACCAGTTAGGAGGCTGTGGCACACGGCAAGTGAGAGGTGATGAGAGGTTTGATGATTAGGGAGGTGACGGTGCAGATGGAGAGAAGAGACAGAATTGAGAATTATTTCCCAAATGACTTTTCAGACCCAGATTTTCATTTTGGAGCCATTCTCTGCCCATCTAGGGCAAACAAGGGCTAGAGTAATAAATTATGTTTGACAGATGCATAACCAAAAACATCAGGATGGGGCGCTGCATGGCCCACTCAAGGTCGTGGAGTGAATTTGGCCAAGGAAGATGCAAAGCCTGGCAAGAGTCTATCAAGGGGTCACCTTTCACCTGCCCCCGGCCAGCACTATAAACATCTCACTGTCAACGTTATTCAATTCATTTGCCTTCATAACTTCAAATGTGTTTGATTTAAAGTCCTGTCTTAAGCAGAATATACATCTCTCCCCTTTCTGCAAAGGTGTACTCGAGGTGTTTACTTTTCCCAAGGCAGCACTATAAGGTTAGCCACCAGGTAGTTCAGAGGAAGTCGATTCCATCGTTTTAATATTTTTGGTGAACAGTTGAAAAAAAAAATCCTACTTCATGTCCTTAATTTCTCATTTTACTTCTTTATCCAAGTACAAACATTTTCAAATGAGAATGTGGGGGTAGTTGATCTAAGAGTTATAAATTGGTATCATAAATCAGATGTTATAAACTGGTGGGGAAGAAGATCTAACTTGCTCAGGTCAAGCCACAGATGCACTTCATAACTGTGAGTTTGGACAAGTCAGTGAGCTGTGTGGGGGCCTGAAATTTATCTGCAAAATGAAACTTTCTGCTGTGAAGAGTAGTTGAGATGATGCCTGTCAGGTTGTACTGCATTTTGCATCATCCGTGCCCAGTAAAGGGTGAATTTTTATTATCATTAGTAATGACAGAAGACATCAGAGAGGCGAGGTTTCAACATAACTCCCATTAGTAGTCAGGCAAATGACTTGGTAGAAACTTGTCCTCAGTGTGGAGGCTTCAGTTTGAAGAAAACATTTTTGCTGAGACGTGTTTTAGGGGAGAATGGCTTTGGTTAAATGGAATGAGCCAAACTTTGGCACCAGGGACGGTTTCTTCTTGCTTTTCTGTCTCCTGAAAGTATATTGCCCTCCCTTGTGGGGCATCACCAGGATTTCTTCTGACCACAGAGGCAACATATAGTCCTTGATTTGCTTAGTCAATGCTTGACATTTACTTGTTTGGAAGGTGGAATGAGCCGTCAGGTCACTGTGTGCTGTAACAGACACACAGAGAGTCTCAGCGGGGATTAGGGCACAGTCATAATTCATCACGACCCAAACTGAGTCTACAAACCCCAGCAGGGGAGCTTATGATTTTAATGATTGTGTCCTCCTTGGCAGAGCTAGAAAAGAATTACTTCATGTTTTTCCTTGCGTGCTTTCTTCTTTCCCCCTTCAATTATTTCACGGTCTTGCCTCTTTATAATTCCGTATTCTTCCTTTCTCTTCTGTCTTTTTTTTTCTTTCTCTGTGTGTCTGTCTTTCCCTCATTATGTTTGTGCCACTCATCCTCTTCCTTTCATTATGCAGAGTTGTCCTTACATTTATCATCTCTTGTTTTCATTTCACCCAAGAATCTTAAGCCTTTGTTCAGAGCTATGAAACAATAAGTAAAGCCTGCCTTTCTTTGTGAATGGTAGAAATTTATTGCAGATTTATTGCAGAAAATTTCCACTTTATTAAGCGGACAGATTTTGCCTGAAGGCATACTACCCTGTGAAATTCTAAATTTGATTTAAAGGTCAGAGGAAAAGCCTGGCACCTACAATCTGCCTTCGAATTGTTTTTGTAACACTGAATAGAGTTTACAAGGAGAGGAAATTGCAATTGGTCAGCAGAAGGCTTGCCAAGCCTAGCTTTTCTCAATAAACTCTTTGCCTTTAACCAAGCTCGGAGATGAAGAAAAGTACCAGATTAACATGATCCTGCAAAACATAGGAACCTTCAGGTTCAATTAGGTGTCCAGTCGGATGAACCACTTTGTGAGAAGAGAGGGCAAGTGCTACCTCTCTGAAAGCTGGGGGGGGGGGGCATTTCTCCGTCACCATTATCACTGACAAGCATAGTTTCATTTCTGTGAGTAAAATAATGACTCTAAAAGGATACACATATTTAAAATAAGCTCTAGTTTTGTTTGTCCCTGAAGACATAATAGCTCAATTCGGTACTGGTGATGGACATAGGAAACTATTTCCAAATGATTTTTATTACCACTGCAAAAATATATTGTGAACTAAAATTATTTTCTCTATAATCAGGCTTTTTTTTTTTTTAGCAGTAAGGAAGTTTAATGGAATTTTCAAATTTACTGTATTAAACTCTTAAAAGGTGCAAACTTTAGTTATCTGATAATGGATTCTCGGTAATGGTGAGAGAGAGAGAAAAGCACACAGACTCCTAAATCTGTCAATGTGGGGCTTGTCAGAATCAGGAATAAGTCTCAAACAGGAATGCAAAATCTAACACCATTTTGATGGCTGCAGAACAATCATTTTGCATCTAAGCATCTTTCTGATGAAGGGCGACTCATCAAAGTTTGCTTGGGGTTGAAAAACAGCAAGGACACAGTAGGAGCCATGTAGATCATGGGCTGTACAAACAAAATGACAGCGTGTCAGAATTGGTTTTTACCTTACTCTGATTTTCTGACGGTAATCAGTCCCTAGGAAAAGAAAGTCAAAAAGTGAACTTCCACTGATGATGTAAAAGGGCAGACCTCTGGGCTTTCACGGTGATGGTAGGTAGCTTCAACCATAATGGTAGCAAACACCTTCTCGTTCTTTTGACTGATGCCCCCGGCTGTTGGTGGAAACTTCTGCAGTCTTTAAGTATCATTACTGATGCCATCTGCAGCCTCTGGGTGTTGTTTTCCTTCCAGTTTTATTGAGATACACTTGACATACAGCCCTGTGTGAGTGTAAGGTGTGCAGCAGTGATTTGACTTACATATGTCATGAAATTATTACCACAGTCAGTTTAATGAACATCCATGGTCTCATGTACACAAGGGAAAAAAATATTTTTTCTTGTGATGAGAACTCTTAGGATTTACTCTCCTAACAACTTTCATATGTAACATACAGCAGTGTTAATTGTATTTATCATGTACATTATACCCTAGCACTTATTTATCTTATAACTGAAAGTTTGTACCTTTTGAGTGCCTTCCTCCAGTTCCCCTTTCTCCCCGCCCCTGCCTCTGGTCACTGCATTTTTCTGAGTTTGTTCTTGATGTATCACTGACCTACAACACTATGTTAGGTCCTGTTACACAACATAGTGATCTGATATTTCTATACATTTCAAAATAATCACCAAGTCTTGTTACAATGTCTCCATACGAAGATACCAGAGAATTGTTGACTGTTCCCCACACTGTACATGACTCATTTATTTTGCACCTGGAAGTTTGTACCTCTTGCTCTCCCCCACCTATTGTTGGTTTTGAAATATTTGTTTGACTGACTGTAACAATAGTACATGCTCATTGTTGAATCTTTGGGGAATTTGTGGTAAGTTCAGGAGAAATGGACATGTCGCCTATAATCTCACCACTGAGACGTGAGCATTGTGAATTTTTGGGACTGTTTTCCTCTCGCTCTTCTGTGTGCTTATGTACCCTACCGTGTGCGTGTGCTCCAGGTGTGTGTGTCCGTGTGCAATGTTGCAACAGTGGTAGCATAGAACGTGTGAAATTTTATATTCTGCCTTTTAAAATGTAACATTACATTGTGATCATTTTCCATATTATTGAGAGTTCTTGAAAAAGTGGCTTATAATTGCTGGGTAATATTTCATTCTGGAAGAAGCATAATTTGTTCATTTGTGTTGGGTGTTAAATTTGTCTCTAATTTTTCGCTCAGAAATAGTCCTGTGGTAAAACCCATTGTACCTAAGTCTGCGTGTCTGATGATTTTGGGGGGGAGCTTTTCCTGAGAGAGTAATGCCGACTTCAAAGTCTAGGAACAGCCCTGAGGTTCTGGATACGCATGGCCGTAACGTAACTGCGTCCATGCTGTGGGGTAAGTGTGGGACCTTCTGTCTCCCTTTTGGATGTGTGTGGCATTCACCGTCAGAAAGTGTTCCTCCAGGGAGAAGCTGAGTGTCATTGGAGCAGGCTTCCTCTGTGTTCCTTCCTCCGGTGAAGATTCCAGTCACATCTTCTGAGTTTGCTGACAAAATACATTTGGATTCTTGTTACTTTCTCAGAAACAAGTTAAAGAAGACTTGGTCTGAGTCTGGAATTTTATATACATATATCTACATAGGTAAACAATTAAAAATGGGCCAACACACTTATGTCTTTATGACAGTATATTCATGAAGCCAATGAAATCACTCTTGAAGATTTCTTTTTTATTGTGATTATTTTGAAAGGATGGTTGGCCCTAAGTTAGAAGCTCAGGAATGGGGTCCAAGGAGTCCATGGGAATTTTCAGGCAATCACAGTTTTCTGAGATTATGCCTAAACAACACATTACTCTCTTTGAAAACCTGTTTGGGAATACTTCAAATCATAAACACAATAAACAATATTACTAGAACTATATAGTAATTATTCTTTCACAACAAAACCCACAGGGTAGGTATCCTTATACACATTTTACACAACTGGGACTGAAACCAGGAAAACGTAAATAATTCACCCAAGAATTTACACAGGTAGCGAAGAGCAAGCCTGGAATTAGAAACCAGGTGTACGTGGCTCCCACGTCTGCCTTCCCTCGGTGGCGCCACTTCACGGGACCGGATCCTGGTGCCGCTGCAGAGCGGTACGCCGAGGCAGGACTTCATGGTGCGCCTTCACGGTGCTGCTCCCCTGCCCTGGTTTGCAGCGCCGGCCCCAGGCTGCGTCCTGGTGCTGCTTTGTAACAGTGCTCCGCGGGAGGGCTTTATGGTCGCGTGTCATAGTGGTACTTCTTGATACTGCTTGACGCTACTACATCACTGCATTACGTCCCAGTACTGTGTCATGGTATTACTTCATAAGATGAGTTCCTGGTGCCATTTCAGAGCAGTACTTTGAGGTGCTGCTTTATGGTTCTGTTCCGTGGTGCCACGTCACAGTACTGTGTCACCGGATGACTTCATGGTCCCACCTTATGCTGTTCCTTCACGGTGGTGCTTCGTGGCAGTGCTTCATGGGAGTATCTCAAGGTAGTGCCACAGAACTGCCTCGTGGTACCATGTCACAGTTGTCCTTCACAGTAGTATTTAAAAAATGTGATTTCGCAGCAGTATTTCAGGGAAGTACTTTACCGCTTTATTGCACCATAATTTGGGAGTTTATCTACAGTGGTTAAATCTTAAGATGTTTTTCAAAAAAATATAAACCATGATTCTCAGAAAATGAACAAGTGTTAGAGACTTTAACTCAATCAATGTGGAAACCAGGTGGATCCTAGTGCAGTGGAGAAATCTGAAAATCACACTTTCAGACGGAATAAAGGGATGTTCAGGTGGATGTGCAAACAGAGGCAAAAGCAGCGTCTGCAGTGTGATAGGGAAGTCAGGTGAGCTTCTGCTGGACAGGACGGAATTTATCTGTAGACAAGACTTATTTTACTTTGCTATCAGTTATCTGTAGTTTACAGAGCTGCAGAGTAGCTCTCATGGAATAGATAACCCCCTGGTCTGGCCAGTGCGTAGGTTTCCGCTGAACCACAGGTTTGGTGTGTACTCTTGGGACACCATAGTACAGACTCGTGACATCTGGGACACCTAGGCTCAATTCTTCACATTCCTCCAACTTCAGTTACCCAGGTGACTGAAATAGATGGGATTCACATGCACTGTCTGCACATTTAATTTTGTTGGTGGAGACTTGACCAGACCCATACTGTGCAGTGACTTTGCCAAAGTCGTTTCAGGAGGAGATAAGAGAGAGAAGTTTAATACTAATTCTCTGACTTTCCGCCACACATTTTCTTGGTTTATGAAGTCACAAGATAATTTTTCTAAGTGCCAGCCTTGCAAATTCAAGCTGGGAATGAAATTCAAGCTCTATTTTTTCTGCTTCTTATAGTCCATCATTGCTAGTGATAAAGAGCCTGCAAATTTGTCAGCCAAGTTCTGACAGTAAAATCTTTATTACTGGTGATGATGTAAGAGGCAAAAGGAACACAGCTTGAGTTTTAGATCCCAGGTTAAATATAGAAAGCGGTGTCTAGGGGGAAAAAAGATCACTTACACCAAACAGATTTGATCATTCTGGCAAGATAAATGTGGAATCCAACAAGGCCAATTTTATAGTCATGGAACCAACCATGACCACTGTTAATTGTTGTTCCCAAGGTGATGAAATTAGTGTAAGGATTAACTAGCCCAACAGGAAAAAAAACTAGAAAAAAAGAAAATTAAGTTAAAGCAACAGCTAGTGATACAAGTCAGCCTCAGTGTACAGCTGCAGGGAAAAATTGATAAAGCAATTTCTCAGAAAATCTATAAAGTTCTGCAAAACTGCCCTGTGATAAGAATTGCAGAAGAAACAGGCATTTAGACTGTTGAGAGTTGGAGGATTGTTTAATTAAAATTAAGCCAGATCCAAAGGGTAGGTTAATTACCACAGGTCTTGATCAAGTAGCATTAATAAAAAAGCAAGAACTAAATTGGGAAACAAAACAAAGCCATGCAATATTTAAAAAAAAAAAAAGCAAAAAAACCGAAAACACATTTTACCTGTAACCTCTCTAGCAAGGAAGTGGAAGTTTGTTATAACTATGCTGTTAATTCACCATGTTAAACAATAGACTGATGTAGATCTGAGACTTCCCCCCTCCCAGCCACCACCACACCCTGGCCCAGGGAAGCTTATGGAAGCCCCACTGTACAGGAACTTTTTATCCTTGCATTACCGCATTGCTCAGAGCTGCTGAAGGTGCCTTGTTTTCCTTCATTCTCAATATATTTAGCTTTGCCAGGATCAATTTCTGTTGCTTGCAGCCGAAGACTCTAATATATATGACAATTATTGGAATAATTCTAGGATTTTGGTTCTGAATTTTCTGACCTCTCTATATCTGAAAGTCAGAAGGGGTATCTAGCAAGAGCCTGGATGAGAACAGTAAGAGATAGCATGGAAGGAAACCCAGAGGAGGAGAGACAGGAGAAGGGGGTTAGAAGGAAGGATGTGTTGTGTGCCTTTCAGAGTTAAACAAGGTGCCACAATTTGTTTTTCTGTCATCAGATGGTCTGAATTTTCCTTTTTTTTCTCTTGGCAGAGTCCATTGATCTTCTCTTTCATAGTATCAGGCATCGAGTATGGATTTCAGTGAAGCGGTCCGAAAGTCTTACCAAGTTGACTTTCAGAAATATCTTTGCAGTGTTTGCGTTACCCTGATACCAGGATGGCTCCTTGGCCTCAGCGCAGGGCCTTCACACTTGTAGTAGGCTTCGTGTAAATATTTGTTGAAGGCTGTGAGGATAAGAAGGGTATGTAAATATTTGCAAGGATATGGCCCGTGAAATTGACACCCTGAAAGGAAGCCGCCTTCAAGGTAGTGATTCCATTCGCAGTGCCAGGGACAGACGCCTCGTATGGCCCCATCCCCGCCTCCTGGTGCTCATGAGCCAGGCAGTCTCCTCCCTGTCAGTGTGGGTGGGTCTTGTGAGTTGCTTCTAATCAATACAGGGCAGCAGAGGTGATGCAAATGCACATGATTAGATTGACATCAGGTGGCTGTGCCTGTCCTGCTGGGATCTCGCTCTTGCTAGCTTAGACTAGTTGTGTTGGGGGATCCCACGTGACCCAGACCTGGGGGCAACCTCTAGGAGCTGAAGACGGTCTCCGGCTGGTGGCTAGGAAAAAAACAAACAACTGTAGCCTCAGTCCTACAGGTGCAAGAAAATACATTCTGACAACAAACTGACTGAGGTTGAAGGCCCATCCTTCTCGAGTGAGCCTCAGATGGTACCCCAACCCCAGTGACACCTGAATTACAGCCTTGTGAGATCCCAGGCAGAGGACCCAGCTAAGCTTTACACCAACTTCTGACCCACAAAACCTGGTGGAGCCCACCTTCGCCCTCTTAAAATTGAAGTATAGTTGATTTACAATATTGTGTTAGATTCAGGTGTGCAGGAAAGTGATTCTGTAACACATATATATATATATTTTCCAGTTTCTTTTCCATTATAGGTTATTACAAGACTTTGAATACAATTCCTTGTGTTATGCAGTGAATCCTTGTTATTTATCTATTTTATATATAGTAGTGCGTATCTGTTAATCCCATACTCCTAATTTATCCCTCCCCACTTTGCCCTTTAATACTTGTGTCCTTGGACAAGTTAGCTCACAAAGACTTAGTTTTCTAACTTGTAAAGCAAGGTGTCTCAGTCTTGGCACTTGGCATTTGGAGCTAGGAGGCTGTCCTGGGCATTGCAGGACGTTCAACTGCATCCCTGGCCTCTACCCACTAAAAGCCAGTAGCTCCATCCTCTATTTGTGACAACCAGGAATGTCTCCAGACATTGTCAGATGTCCCCTGAGGGGGGACATAATCGCCCCCAGGTGAGAACCACTGGTGTTGGGGTAGTGGGAATGAGAACAGTAGTGATACCTGCGTGGTGGGGTTGTTGGAAGCTTTAAATCACATGGTTGGACAAAGACCTGATAACCTTCCAAATAAGAACTTAGAGTGACATCTGTCCTGACTGTCATGAGTCGGCATTCTTAGTCTCTCCATTGCAGCCGTTGGCTCAAGGTGGGGCTTGGCCATGTGCTTCTTGGAGCTTCTGGGTTCACCAGAGGTTGCTCCTTACCTGGGAGCTGGAGCAGGACAGTAGAATCCCACAGGCATTGGCAGTCGTGTGGGGGCAACAAGGGCTCCCCCAGGCTGTCATTTGGGTTCGGGACAATCCTGCCTAGGTCTTGAGGAATGGGGACCCCGGGTGCACCTGGATTGCATTGATGTTATTGCCATCCTCATTATTTTTTTCTCTTTATATATTTAAAAATATTAAAAATCATTTTTTGATTTACAACGTTGCATCAGTCTGTGATGTACAGCATAGTGATTCAGTTATACATATGTATGTATATTCTTTTTCATTACAGGTTACTATGAACCATTGAATGTAGTTTTCAGTGCTGTACAGTAGGATCTGATCTTTTCTGCATGTAATATTTGTATCAGCCAGTCCCAAACTCCCAATTTATCCCTCCCTCTTGCAGTTTTATCTAAAAGTGAGTGAACGAGCACCTTGGGCCTCCTGGTAATTAGTTTAAACCAGGGCATCACTGGCCAAAAATAATAAAAAGAGACTCTCCTATCTCTTTATTAAGCTTGGTTATAGTGATTGGACACAGTTTAAACCAGCCGAAAGGGATGGAAATTTCCCCGAAGGAGAAGCACCGGGAAAGCAGAGAAAAGCGCTCTTACTGACGAGTCACACAATAGTGCAGGAAGCGGCTTCCTACTGACTTCCTTTTCTTTCTTTTTTCCCCTTTATCCTCATTTCCATATCTGACCCCACCACCCCGCACAATATTTGGCCCTGTAAATAGGGTCCAAAATAGGGTCAGTGTTAAGACTGTCTTTACAGCAGCGCCTCCAGGAGATGAGGTAGTGGCAGCTCACAGCGGCACGGGATTCCCTGCGTGTGGACACGCTGCCCTCGTACTAACTCATCACGGAGGCGCTGTCATGCGAGCACAAGGCTCGTCCCCATGTTAGAGGTGATAATGAGACCTCCTAGAAACACCCGTAGAGTGGCAAGCTCTGATCTGAGGACTCTACACCCGTTGCCTCAATTTAATCCTTAGGTAACGATGTTCTGAAGTTGTTATCCCATTTTAAAGCCGAGGAAACTGTGGCACAGAGGTGAAGTGGCTTCCCACAATTTCTCAGGCAGCCTGGTCCTGGCGTATCTGCTTGTTGCTGCATTAACTCTCCCATCTGACAGACCGTTCCACGCAAACCTGGGAAGTTTTACATATTTCTAGAGCTAACTCGGCACAAAGCAAGGATTAGAAGCTGTGTGTGTGTGTGTGTGTGTGTTCGTGAAAGATGAATGCCCAGGTAACACTGCCTTCCATTTATTTTGAGGTGCACCTCCATCCCAGATAGAATTGCTTATTGCATTGTTTGCATACTATAGGGGCAGATCTTGAAGTTTACTCCCGGTAATAAAATGCTGCAGTTATAAATACTATGAGATAAGTCACAAACCAGGAGATAAACATTCCTGTTTAGGTATTGACAAAAAGATGTGACTGCTAGAAGCAAAGCTTCTATTTCAGCCTCGTCTAATTAAGCCTAGGATGCGTGTAAGATCATTAGCACAGAGTCTTCGAGTCTCTGGTTTGAGCTACAGCTTGGCAGCTTGTGGCACCCAAAGACAATTCTGTGATATTTGTATTGTTAAATGTGATCTCCAGCAGCATCTGTAAAATGAGGCAATAAATAGCTCACGTCTTTTGCTGGAGGCAGCAAATGCCACTTTGCACGCGTAGTAAAATCACAAAAGTTGCAGGTACATCAGAAAGCAGCAGTGGTGTCAGATGGAAGGGAGTCATACCTGAATGAGCAATTGCATCCAGCTCATCTGAGGGGCGATGACATATGTGCATCCACTTTCTTCTGAAGAAGCAGAATTGTTTTCCCATCTCTGAAGATCTCTCCTAATCAGGAATTTTTTTTTTAATTGACGTATAGTCAGTTTACAATGTTGGGTCAATTTCTGGTGTACGGCACGATGTTTCAGTCACACATATACATACATATTTCCCCTTTCATATTCTTTTTCATTATAGGTTACCACAGGATGTTGAATATAGTTCCCTGTGCTACACAGTAGAAACGTGTTTATTTTATATATAGTAGTTGGTATCTGCGTATCTGGAACTAAGTATCTGCAAATCTCAAACAGGAATTCTAAACCTTTCTAGAGGACACCAAATCTTCTGAGATTTCCGTGAAGTGTGTGAACCCACACTCAGAAGAATCACCATGGGCAGGCATCTGGGACTGAATGAGATTTTTGACTTCCCCTCCACTTCTTTATGGCTCTTTAAAAAAAAAATCATTCAAGTGTGTAGCTGTGGTCTGTGCGGCTCTACCCTCCTGGAAGCCTTTATTTCCAAAGGGCTTAGGGCATAGGAAGAGGGACAGTGTTCACGGGGAAGGAAGTGTCTTAGAGTTTGCCCGACTCAAGGACGTCCCTGCTCTTTGCATCAGACTGTATCTTGACAGAATTTCAGAGGTGAGTGGTAGATACAGATTCCGGGAGACAGACCATTACAAGATGCCACATTTACCTTTTTTCCACTTACAAGTTACATACAGACATCAGGGTGCTCTGCAGCCTGAGTTTCATCAGAGGTCGGCAGAGCCCTGCCCACCGCGCTAGGGCGGCTTGCTTGTCCATGGGAGTGGGCACGAAGTGCCCATCTGTGTCTGGGGACGGGCGTCAAGACTGCTGGAGCCAAGGGAACAGGGTGGGTGGAGTGTTCTGCCTGCTGGTGTAGCTCATGTAGCACATCGTGACATCTAATCTCCGGTCGTTTATCTCTCGGGTACTATGAGGAGCCACTTTCTCTCTATCCTTTGGTACAAATTTAAAATGAAAGAAACAGAGATAATTCCTCAACAAAGAGGGACTTCATAAGCAGGCATGTTAGAGATTGCCCTCTCCAGCCCTGCAAACGTGCTCTCTGGGAAGGGACCCGCAGACCCTAGCATGCTTTATTTTGGCAATGATCCTGGTCCCTTCATCCCATCTGCTTCTCTTCAGAAGGGAAAAGGGGGTACAGTAATGGCGGAGGGCATGGAGGACCAGGAGCGTGGTGTCCTGGGTCTTCCTCGGCAAGGGGGAGCATGGGAGGAGGGCTTTGTGGGATGATGCCAAGTCCTCTGCAAGAAACAAGGCAGGAGAGGAGCCTTTCAGAGGATGCTGCACACATACTCCCCTGCCCCACCCAGATCACACACACAACACACCACATACACCCAATACAACACAACACACACTCACCACACACATACACTCACAACACAGGACGCATATGCATACATCTGCAGCACGTGCACACAACACACACATACACTTACAACACACACATATACTTAAAACACACACACATGCACACAGAGAGAGAGAGAGAGAGAGAGAGAGACTGTGTGGGCGCATTGGTTCCCAGAACTCATCATGAACTTCCGGGCAGCACCCTGGGGCTTTGGTGATGACTTATTCTCGCGTTTAAGCATACTCATGTATTCATGCGTATAAGCAGACACAGCCAGGCTTCTTAGCCACGGTTTGCTTTAGATACTGAACTATGTATAATTCTAGAATTCTTCCTGCTAGTTTAAGCTCCACGTGTATCATTCCCTGTGCCTACAGTGCCTGTCCCCCAACCCTCAGGCCCTATCAGTTCTTCATCTGGCGAATTCCCTCCATCCTTCGCACCTCGGCTCAGGCCGCAGCACTGGCTTCAGGGACCCCGTCCCTCAGCCCAGCGCAAGCTGGCTAAGCCTCCGTCAGGGCCCTGCTGCTGCCACACGCTGACAGCTCAGGCTGGGCTGTGCTCATTTAGTTGTTGCTTCCTCTTCTGAATTTTGAGTTTCTAGAGGGCAGGGGCCATAGTTCACTCAACTTCACATTGCACAGTGTCGGTCATGATCTCTGCACACGTGTGGTGAAGGGTGGCTGACTGAAGAAAACCTGAAGGACGATGAATATTGGATGAGCAGTGTAGATACAGTGGAGATTCAGTAATAGCCGGCTTTGAAAAGAGAATCTTACAGCACAAATGCCTGATTAAACTAACAGGGATAGGGGAAGTAAACATGTGAATTTGGGGGGGTTGCACTTGGTTCTAGCGACGCTGGTTAAGCACTGCCCGAGGTTACCAAGGGTTACCAAGGTTCGGAGCTTAGGATTTAGAACAAATAGTTAAGGGCTCACACCGAAGCCCAACACTTACTGGCCTCATGCTCATGAGCTAGACAGTGAACCTTCCTGCATCTCCGTGTAACAGCAGAGTGTAAGTACCTCCCTCCTTTGGTTGTTGTGAAGATTAAGTGGAAAGCTTGGCTGCACAGTGATAAGTTGGGTGCCTGGCACATGGTTAGTGATCAAAAGATGTTCACAGTGTTGGGGCAGAATGTAGGCTACCATGGCCAAGGGGAGCTCAGGACTGCATTTGCAGAGAATCCCTACCCCACGTCCCCCCCGCCCCCAGCTGGGATTCCAGGACAATACCGGAATATCAGTCCATGATGGGGAAGTGTCACTCACCCTTTGTTCTGTTTAATAAGTTAATGTTATGGTCTAAATTTTGAGTAAATGCATGCAATTTTCATTCGTTAGCATTCATAACGTTGTCCATAGTGCTAACATTTCATGAACATCAAAGCGCTCTAGCACATGCTGGTTCTCCGTGCACATACATACACATAAAGAAGGCTTTGGTGGTTAATTGTCACGCAGTATCTTCTACCTGTTATGAATTTTTCAGCAACGGTCATCAAACTTGCTTGAAAAGAAGCATGCCTAGAACATCTCATGCTTTTCTCTTCTGAAATTTATGACCAAAGTCAGGGGTCTGAATCCTTATTTGTTTGCACTTTGCATGCCACAGGAGGTCCAGCGCGTGCTTGTTAATTTACCTTGTGAGCTGGAAATGAGTCTAAAACAACTGAAATATGGCAATGGTAGCATATTCGTAGTATAACACTAGCAGGGAATTAATCTGGGAGCAGCTGTTTGGGGCGTTTAGAAAACGCTAGTCAACCCCTTGGTTTTCAGTGTTGTCTGATCTAGGCTCAGCCAACTCCACTGATAGGTTTGGAAGATCAGAGAGGCCTGACAGAGTCCAGAAATGATGATGTCAAAATTATTTTAGGCTGGATTGAATAAAAATATGGTCAGAGATGTGGTCAGAATTCCTAAATTCTTATCTTGGCTTGGACCTCAAAAGGTGTATGACTTTGGGGCCTCAGTTCCTTCAGGGTCTACCTTGGCCATGCAGCTTAGGAGGCAGGGCATTCACAACTTGGGGGTCCTTGAATTCAGCCACAGGGTTGTGAGTCTGTGTTGCTTTGTGTGTCAGTGCATCTCTCTGGGATGAGGGTGTGCTGTTTTCATCAGATTCTCAAAGGGGTTCATGAATACAACATAATCAAGAATCACTCCTGCTTCTAATACTTAAGATTCCCTCCCAGATCCAAGATTCTCTGATCCTCTCAAAGTTACACCTAATAGTATAACAGTATAAAGATTACACCTTACTTCCAATTCTTTTTTGTTTTCACCTTCCTTCAAATAGGAAAATATCTAGGTGTCATATTCAAGGCTTACTTGATCTGGAACTTGTGTCTTAGATGGAGTTTTTAATAATCATGATGATATATTAAGAGCTGTACCTTGGAGCATCGATTCTGTGTTAAATACATTTTGGGAAGATTTCACACTAGACCTCTTTTGGAGATTCATGGAGGACCTCAACTTATAGGAAGCTCTAAGCAATTCTGTGTTTAAGAACCTGTTTAAATTTTTTAAAACACAGTGTTTTCTAAATTATTTGACCATAAAGCTCCTTAAGCACCCGTTCACATCGTAAAGGATAATTCTTCTGAGGTATGCACTATTAGAAATGCTGACCTCGTCATCTTGGCTTTAATTCTTTGGGGCACATTGGTGGCCTTCATTGAGTTCAAGGTCTAATAATATTTAATGAAGCACCACCTACATTTAGGACAGTGTTTTAGGAAGACTTAAATAAGTGTAAGTAAAAATGACTCTTTTTATTTAGAGAAGAGAGGTATTGTTAGAAAATGTTGGTATTATGGTAGATAAAGGTTAAAAAAAACATGGTTGAGGAAGAGCATGTAGAGAGTTGTAGATATTCGTCATGAATAATTATGGAGAACCTTCCAAGCACTGGGGACCATGAGGATATCTGACCCCCCAAAGGAAGCTGGGAGACGATGTCTGACCTTAACATAGTCAAAATCAAATGACGCTGGGAAGCAGGTAGTAGATAACTTCAGCACAGAGTGAGGCGTGCTACAGTAGACGTAGATACTAGTGCTGTATTAGTGTCTGCAAATCTCAAACTCCCAATCTATCCACCCCCCTGTAACCACACATTCGTATAAAACAGAAAAGGAGGCAATGACTTTGCAAATCTGAAGTCATCAAGGAGGCGATGATATTTGAATTGATTTTAATTCGCAGTTCAGTATGCTAAGTCTGTGCTCTCACTGGGAGTCTAAAAAGAGTGCAGGAAAAACAGTAAGAAGATGCTGGTTAATAAACTGGGAATTGCACTTAAAGTTTAGTTGGCTCAGGGCACTTTGGTGTAAATATCAGAAACCTCAACTCAAACCAGCTTAAACAATAAAGAAATGTGTTATTTTACTTAACTGTGATTTCAGAGGTAGAGAGGCCCTCAGGATCATGAACTCGTTTCTTGTCATTGCTCCACTTGGCCGTCTCCCACTCTGGATTTACTCCCACCCTGTCAGCAGGATGGCTGCTGAAGTTCCAGTCATTACGTCTAGATAAGCAATGTCTAGGAGAGGAAAGACCTTTCCCCATCTAATTCCGTGTTAGGAACAAGAAAATCCTTCTCAGAAGCATCTCAAGAGATGCAACTTCGTGTCTTATTGGCCATATGCGTCACATGCCAATTCCTAAGTGAATCTTGGATGAGGGACTCTTGTATCAATCAAGTCCACCTGGAAGGCCAAGTGTTATCACCTATCCCCGAAGCACAGGGGCTGCGTGGAGGAGAGGTGGACACCTGAACAAAGGCAGGATCTTATCAGGAAGGCAGAAGATGTGAGGGATGCTTAAGCGGTAACCCACAACGCCTGCTTCAGCAAGTCGGTATAAAAGGACATTGCCATCAGCCAGACACTTGAGCAGTAGCAGATAATGTCTTTTCCCCGTCTCCATGACCCAGACTGACAACCTGGGTACAGGTAGTTGCCTCAGGTGTCTCTCCATACTGTCATCCATATTTTAATCTGAAAGATGATGCAAATAGTAATGTTAATCATCACGCTTTAAGGTATCTCCTCCACTGGCATGTTTCGGAACCGCTGAAATCTTCCCCACCCTTGAGACTGTCCTCCACTAGCACTTACCACGAACTCTAATATTAGACAGGCTCAGAGTCTCTCACGGTGCTACGCAAAGTGAGGTTTGTAGAAGAATTATCAGATAATGATGATGGTGATTGGACAGTCATTGTCATTTCAGTTAAATGATACATCTCAAAGGCTGATGAACTAACTCAAATAAATAGAGCTTCAGCGTCTTCATTGAATGGGAGGAAGAAAAAGCCCGGCCACATCAGTCTTTTGGCTTTCATATTGACTAACATTAATTGCTTAAAACTCTGAGGCCAGCAATATCGTACTGATTTATGGCTTATGAAAGCTATTGACATATGTGGGGATGCAGTGAGGAATCTTTTATAGGCATGACTACAATAGATTGCTGTAGGGCTTATCTAATTATTGAGTAAGCACCGGTGATGAACTCCAGCAATAAAAATACCATATGCTCACCAGGGGGCTGTGGGACAGAAATAATGGCTAACTCTGACAGCACAAAGTGGCTTTTCTTTTTCTTCCCCCTTAAATAGAAATTCTCACTAGTGTCCTTTTGGAAGCAAAGAATGGATGACTCGAACAACTGTTACCCCACTCTTCACCCCAACTGTCCTTCTTTTAATTACAGGTCCTTTGAATTTCCAACTGAATTGTTATTGTTTCGCTTTCCTTACTTTCTAAAGAATTCTCTTCTAGGCATCCAACAATAGAAATGAAAAAAACCCTTCAATTTAAAGGTACAGTGTCTTTAGTTTTGTGTGTGTGTGTGTGTGTGTGTGTGTGTGTGTGTGTGTTCATTGCTTACAGTTTTTGAGCACTGCCTAGAGCAGGACCTTGACAATTGTATTATCAACAGGACCTAGTGGATCTGGAGTATAATCCATTCCCCGTGATAAATCCCTGCAGTGGGGGTACCTAGTCTGCCTTCTGTCTTTCTGACTGGCTCCTGACTGATACATTAGCTATTATTTCTCTTCTCCTTTCAGGTAAAGAAACAAAATTAGAAAGGGAAAATACAGCTAACGGATGAAGACCGTGTTGGAACTAAGGCTGTTTGACTCTAGCATCAAACTCCCTTTTCCCCATTGCTCTTTGGAACCTTAAGTTTAGAAGTCTGAGTTGGGAGGGACCATGGAAAACATTTAGTTCAACGTCTTATTTTGTGGAAGGAAGCCAAAATTTCTGAGAAGTGAAATATTTAACAAACGAGATCACCTCAGAGAGAAGTGCTTTCATTCATTCATTCATTTCATGGAACAAATACGTATTTTTTTAAATTGAATTTTTTATTGAAGCAGAGTTGATTTGCGATCTTAGTTTCAGGTATACAGTGAAGCGATTCAGTTATACATATACATATATATACACACACACACGTATATTTTCAGATTCTTTTCCATTATCGCTTATTACAAAATATTGAATACAGTTCCCTGTGCCATACAGCAGGTCCTTGTTGTTTATCTATTTTATATATAGTCATGTGTATCTGTTAATCCCAAACTCCTAATTTTATCCCTCCCCCACCTTCCCCTTTGGTGACTACAGTTTGTTTTCTGTGTGCCCAAGAGTCTATTTCTGGTTGTAAATAAAATTTATATCTTTTTGTAGGCTGTACATATGAGTGATATCATATGATATTTGTCTTCCTCCGAGTTGCTTCACTTAATATGATAATCTCTAGGTCCATCCATGTTGCTGCAAATGGCATTATTTCATCCTTTTTATGGCTGAGTAATATTCTATTATATACCTATGTGCCGCATCTTCTTTTCCATTCATCCTTTGATGGACATTTAGGTTGTTTCATGGAACAAATCTTGTCCAGTGTTTCCTATCCTAGGCATTGGCAACACAGTGGGACAACCAACCAAATCCCTCCCCTTATGGAGTTAAGTTAAGAGCTTTATAAGGGAAGAAATAGACAACAGGTAGATGATGGAGGCTAGTGAGAGGGTGTGATAAGTGTTTTGGGAGGTTTGCAGACTTGGATGGAGTGATCTGCGTAGACCTCACTGAGAAGGTGATGTGACAGCAAAGACTTAAAATTGTTGATGGGTGAGGCAGGAGGCTATCTGGGGAGAGAACATGCCAGGAACACAGCAGACCAAGCTAAGACACATGTGGGAGGCCTGTGTGCCTGGGAGGAGATGAGCTCAGAGAGGAACCAGGCTCTGGAGGCCACTGGAAGGACTCAGAATTCCCTCTAGATGGGCAGCCGTGCCAAGCAGAGCTGAAAAGTGGGAGGATGTGATCTATATTTATAGAATTTCCTTATGTATTATTTTAATTTATTTGAAAAGTCATTTTCTGTCCCAAGCTCTAATTTGTCCCCAGAGTCCCAGATTTATCTGCCCAGTTGCCTTCTAGACATCGTAGGTGTCTCAGACTCGACACAGCCAAAGCCGTACCTTTGATTCCCTACCAAATACTTACCCAGACACCCTCTTTGGCAGCTCCTCTTGTTCCATGGCTCAGGCCCAAACCTTGAGGGTATTCTTTATTCTAGCCCCCCAGCCCTATTCCTCATAGCCCGTCCATCAGCCAGTCTCCCTGGCTCTACGTTCAGAACTAGTTCAAAGCCCCACTACTTGCCACGTGTGCTGCTCCCAGCCTGCCAACCTCCTCTCTCTCCTGGGCGATTGCCATCATCTGACAGGTCTCTGTGCTTCTGTTTTGCCCACCTACAGTCTAATTCTCATCATAGTAGCTGGAGTGAAACTTCTGAAGCATAAGTCAGGTAACATTATTACTCTGCTTAAAATCCTACACTGGCTTCTTACTTCAGACAAAATAATATACTTACAGCGGCCGTGACCTTGCCCTGTGCCGTTTCTCTGACCACGTGATCTACCAGCCTCCCTTTTATTGATGCTACTTCTGTCACACTTGTCGTCTTGCTGTTCCTTAAATACACCTGGAGCAGCTCTTCCTCGGGTCCTTTTGTTTCCATCATTGCTTCTGCCCGGAACACTTGTCTCCCACATAGCCACTTGTTTGCTATGTCTTATGTTACTGGCAGGAAAAAAAAAAGCATCTCATCTGATTTAGACTTGGTCATTTCTTCCTGTACAGCACTTACAACAGTGCTGAAATACAGAAGTGGGGCCCAGTAAATTGTTGAATGGATAGCGAGATGGGTGGGTGAATGGATAGATGGATGGAGAATAAATGGTAAACATATGTTTACCTGGTTCATCTGGATACCATCCATGAGAAGAAAATTGTTGGAGATTATGAGATGAAGAGAGAGAGACAGACAGATGGACTCCCGGGGTGTTTCAGTCATATTCTGCCAGTTGACCCCCTCCCATGACACTCTCACAGTTGCTAAAGAAGCCAATATCTATGCCATTTATTTACTTATTTTTGGCCTGAATTAGTTCAAATTTTATTTTGTCATTTGCTATCTAAAGAATGCTGATACTAGGTGACCTCATAGGGTTGTCTTTATTCACTTGACAAATATTTATGGAAGGCCTACTATGTGCCAAGCACCATTACAGGCATTGGGAGCAGAGCAATAGACAAAACAAGGTATTTGCTTCATGGGACTCACATCCTAGAGAGGAAGACAAATATATAAGTAGTAGTTTCATGTAATATTTCCTATTAAGGAAAAGCAGTGAGTGTCGGAGATTAGGGCAGAACGAGGGTGGTTCTCTGGGGGTCTTTAGAGAAAGCCAGCAAAGGGAAGGCGTTCTGGAATAGGCAGACTCATGGGGACAGGGGACAGATCGGTGTTTCGCCGGGGTGAGGGCAGGGAAGAAGGAGTGACTACTGGATGGGCACCAGGTTTCCTTTTAAGGTGATGAAAATGTTTTGGAGCTAGACAGATGTGGTGGTTGCACAGCACTGTGAATGTACTTTACTAAATGTCACTGAATTATTCACTTTAAAGTGGTTGATTTTATGTTATGTGAATTTCATCTCAGTTAAGAGAAAAAGGAAGGATGTCGAAGCAGAGACCCAAAGAATGGGAGGCTCGGGGAGGAGCCTGGGAATGCTGGAACGCTCCAGGCAGCAGGAAGCTTGGGATGCTTGAGTTCCTTGCAGAAGACTGGGGGCAGGGGCAGCCAGAATGTAGAGAGCGAGGCAGGAGAGTAGCCCAAAGAGGTAGCCGTGCTCAGATGGTCAGGTCCATGTGCAGAGGGGGACCTAAGTGATGTTGTGGCTTTGCCAGCCAAGTACAAGACAGTGGCAAGTGACTGAGCATAGGTGTGAGAGGGGCAATTGAGGCTAAGCTAGGGAGAGAAGTGAGGACATGAAGGTGGATGATGACAAAGTGCCGAGTGGATGGATGAATATCCCGGTGGGGATGGAGAACTGTTGTAGTGGGTACACTAGGGAGAAACTGAACTGGAAAAACACGGGTGGTGGTCAGAAAAGGACCCCCAGAATTAAGGTTTTTTTGAGGTGGTGCAGTTGTTGGTGATGCAAAGTTAAGTGTGACTATACCAGTGCGTGACCATGGTGGGCTAGAGGAAAATGCTGGGTTCCATGTGAACTCAGGCCTTTGGATGGAGAGGTGGGTGGGTTACACAGATGCCAAGGAAGTTGTTGAAGGTATCAAGGGAATTGATGGGAGAAATGAAGATGCAGGCCAGAGGCCACATCCGCATTGACTGATGGAGATGATGTCTGTGTCTGGGAGATGGCATCATTACGGGGCATCATTCGAGGGTCTGCACTTCAAAGAGGAGGGTGGGGAAATGGTTTTGAAGGCCTTGAAGAGCCAGAAGGTCACCTACCTTGCTCACAAGTCTGATGGGCGTGGGGTGTGGAGGGGAAAGTCATATTTACTTACAGTCAAGCTTTAGTTAGAGCCAGAAGAAGGAGAGGATATTCAGTGAAGAGCCAGAGGGACAAGAAATTTTTCTGGTGACAGATGGGGGCTGGAAGTCACAGACGAGGCCAGGTTAGGGGGTGTACTGATTTTCTTGGGATGAGACTAAGGAACCCGGGGACACTTGGGCTTCTGTTAGCAACTGGCTTGAAAAAAAGATGTGAAATCTAAGGCACGATGGGCCTGTGTTATTATCGCCCCTGTTTTGGGGTTGGTTCCGTGACAGTTCATGGCACTGAGGCTGATGGTGTGCGCTCGGCGGGGGGAGCTGCAGGGAGACGTGAATGTTTTCTAAACTGCTGTCTGAATAAACAAGCAACTTTCAGCTAAAACTTGGTAGAAATCTTCAGGTGTTCTTAAAATATACCATCTGGTACTAGTTGATGGTGAACCTTAAATGGTTCCAAGAAACAAAATTTTGGTAAATTGATTCATTTGGGAAAGAATAACTTGATTTCTGGCAAACGGGCCCTCAGGGAATTGATGCTTGATGAACTGGGCTGCTTTCCACCATTGTGTCCCGTAGAGGAGAGTGGGCGTAGCTGAAACATTCCTTAGACGCTGCCCCTCATCCTTTCTCGCTACTTTGAAAATACTGGAGAAGGCCTCTGGCGAGTCCTGGTCACGTGATGTCTCTGTGGCCGGAGGTGGGGTTTTAGGAGGAGAGGCCCCGTGAGAACTTGGGCGGGAGGAGGAGGCATTTCTCCAGGACAGAGACGTGGGGTGGGCACTCTTTCTTTAAGAAGGGAGAGGTGCTGGACAAACAGAGCAATAATCCACTCCAGTTATTTATTTATTTTTTCCTTATGATTGTTCCTCCATCTGACGCCAGAGAAGGGAAGATTTTGGGAGTTAAAAATGGCTCAGACTCTCAGAATCAGGGGTTGCTTCTGGGTAAGAACCCGCAGCCCCTGGACTTTCATCTTCTGGTGTTTTCTGCCTTAGATGGCTCTGCAAACATCTGCTGAACTCCCACTCATAAATTATCAATTTGTGTGCTCGTATTTCCTCCTGAAGTTCACACAAATCCATTTTATAAATTCACCCGCACGACTCAGTGGCCAGAATTACTTCTACGTAGGTCCCCGGATGTCTGTGTAGCTGTCGAGCCTGAAAGCTGCACTCCGGCGGGGAGCTGGAGCAGCTGGGGGACTGGGGGTCGGGCATCCGGGGTAATTAGCCGGGGCTCCCTGTCTGCACGGTGCTGGGGGTGGATTTAAAAACACGGAGAGGATCTCTGACCTCGGTGCTCTGCCGGTTCAGTTTGTCCCTTTTCTCGGGGGAGGAGACACTATCAGCAGTGTATAATTTATTTTCCCGTTGTCTGAGCCAGCTGTTACGGGAGTGGATGTCTTGACCGTGTTTTAAATAGGAAGGAATTGATGTTATTTACTTTCTTGATATCATTTAATATGTGAGTGGTTGGGTTCATTCCAAGCCTTCTAGCTTATCATACAGTGTGCTTTGCCCTTTATCCCACCTGAAATACATGTATAAGTTGATTCTGTTTATCTAGAATCTTCTATTTATCTAGCCTGTAGCCTTGCTCAGGCAACAGATACTAATTTAAGATCTCTTCATACCATCTTTTCAGGTGTGATGCAGATGAAAAACATGATTTCCAAGCAGGCTGAGTGAACCCAAGATTACACTGAAAACAACCATTAGCTTTGACGCTGGCTGTTTTCATTTCTTAAAACAATTCTTGTCAACTAGGGCCAGCCCCAGTATCAAGTAGCGGCTTACAGAGGCGTGGGAAAAAGTCCTCCTTTCTAAGTGAGTGAAATCAATCATGGCCCACTAACAGCGATATTTAGTAAGATTAATTTGAACTGCTTTTTCCTCTGGCTACATTTCATAACACTCAGTATTTATCTTCTGAAGGTTTCCCAATCATCCGAAAGAGATGGATTAGACTGAATTAGTTTCACAGGCAGAAATGTAAAAACAGAAATATAAATTGGAGTCTAATGACCGTGGTTTGAGCAACGTCGTGTGCAGTGCTCTGCAGACAACTGGAATAAATGCTTTCTGTGTCGGGTGGGGCTTGACTCTACACCCTGATGATTGTTTTTGAAAACAAGGAGGTTGAACCAGTGTATGTAGCATGTGTCATACCTCGATGTCACATGGAATGATGTCTGAGTGAAATGATTTTGACTAGTATTTGGCTTAATTTAATAGAGAAGGATTAGAAATTCAAGCCCCAGTGGCAAGCTTGATGGTGCGCTTATACTCTTGAAATCTAAAAGCAATAATCTTCCATGATCATCTTTTATGCTTTTTATTCTCAGTAGGTATTGGCATCTTGTTTGGCGTACTGGGGTTTCGTGCTATAAAGACCAGTGCTTACACAGTGTTGTCAGGGTTTAGTATCGTGGTAGAGAGTTCGTCTCCTTAAATGACTTCAGTTTGTTGGCACGCACTGATTGCCTCACCAGGCATTGGTCCTCCATCTCCTTTTTCCAAAAAGCACTAGTATTTTTCTCTATTCCTTCTCTGTTCTCTGTCCTGCAGTCTGGGGAGGACTGACCTCCCCCTCAGTCCCAGGGGCGCAGGTATATCCCTGAGATCTCTGTCGTTGGCCCAGGCATTGGCGTGCCCTAATTCAAATGGACGTGTGGGAAGTGGTGACTCTTGGGGACTGTGGGAGAGATGCTTCCTCTCTTTCTAGAAGGGTTACTAGGAGTAACACTTTCTCTCCTGCCACCTGTGAGTCAGTAAGTGCTGAGTCCTGGGAGCTCTTGGTGAGCTGCAGAAGGAGCAGCAATGGGATGGAGCAGGTACAAGACAAAGCAGAGTGGAGGCCACGAAGGGTAAGGTCTTTGGTGACTGAAGCCTCGGCTGAAAGCTCTCCAGTTATGTGCGCCCAGAATGTATTCCCGGAGCTTGGAGGAGCAACCCAAAGACAATAGTTGCTCACTAAACATTCTGATCCGTTGTCTTTGTTGATGACTGAACGTATCCCACGTTAGTGAAGCTGGGAACCTGAGAATTCATGTAGAGAATAATTGTTCTCCAAAAAGAAAGAGGAAAAAATGATTCACCAGTATTTGTCTTTAAATGAGGAATTATTCTTGAAGTATTTTAAATTTAAATACAATACATGAATATGTGAGTTGCCTACAGATTTTCTGGAACCTGCCAGTGAGCTAGGAGGAGTTCAACTTTTTTTTTGAAAACAAATATCTTTATTTGTGAACATTCACATTTTTTGCACATGCCAGGTGCTGTGGGGAAACTGATAGCTGTGAGAGTCTTTAGTCCTGTTTGTTAAATACAGCTTGTCCCATTTTCTGAGCACGTGGTGGGAGTCTTCCCGGCCCCGGTGTAGTTGAGCGGGACAATTGGCTGGCTGTTGCCAATGAGTTGCAGGCAAAAGGGGGTTTGTGTCATATCTGGGATAAATGGCTTCACTACAAGTGCAAAAGTCTCCAAAGTTCTTTGTCTTCGAGGCGTGGAGATGGCTACACCGTCAACCTGGACCTTGAGTGACAGACACGAGGAGATCTTCCCTGCCAACCCGCCGTGCCCATGTAGTTGTGATAAACCACTTGGGGGGAGACTGGGGGGCTGTTTTTCACTTCAGTGTTGTCCATCTGGATTGATCCAATACCATGATTGAGTTACAGACCAAGAGACTAAAGTTGAATTCCCTGTAATCTGTCAGAGAAACTGGCTTGGCAAAATTTCATAGGCTTTGCAGTGGAATGACAGGTTGGATGTTTATTTTTCTGAACCAGGTTTTGGCATTGAAAAGACAAAAACATGCCCATGGTTTCTCAATCTCCAGCACAGGAATAAATCAGCGTTTCTGTAAGAGTAGTAGAGGAGGAGAAAGAGGAAGAGACACACACACAAAATGCCATGTGGGTTAAGTGAAGGGAGAGTTCCTTTTTTTTTTTTTTTAAATGGGGGAGAAGGAAATCAGAAACAAAAGGAAAGGGAAGGAGATTTTATAAAGTGTTGTGGGATAAAAATTAGATTGCCATGGATTTTCCTCGAGTGATACCAATAGATGGACCAGTGACGTGGTTACTTTTGGTTACCATTTGGTGCTTTGGTTTTTTTCCTTCTTTGTATAATTTGGTTGAAAGGCAGGTCCATGTAGGTTCTAAACCTTTATTGGGGTGATACATATAATACTAAGAATACGATCTGCTTGGAACGAAGACTTGATTTAATTTTTAGGATAACTCATTTCATTTTGGAGATTTCTACTTGTGGAAGGAAAATGGGCCCACAGTAAGTGTCTTAATTTGTATTTAGTAAAATTTGAGGATGTTTGCAAAATGACCCAGAAGTTCCACTTTGAAAGAGAAGTGACAACGTATGTCCACAGAAGAACTTGTACCCAAGTGTTTATAGCAGCATGACTCATAATGCTCAAAAAGTGTGAACAGTACAAATGCCCATAACTGATGGATAGACAACATGTGGTCTAGCCTCACGATGGAATACTGTCCAGCAGCAAAGAGGAAGGAAATATGAACACCTGCTACGACATTTCTGAAGGCGGATCCCAAACCACTTGCCAAGTGAAAGGCTAGATGCAGAAGACCGTACATTGTACGATTCCATCCATGTGAAATGCCCAGGAAAGGAAATCTCTGAAGACAGACAGTAGGTTTGCTGGATGGTGCTTGGGGCGAGGAGGGTGAAGGTGGCTCAACGTAAGCGGGCGTGAGGCACCTTTCTGGGTGGTGAGACTGTTCTGAAACTGGGTCCTGGCCGTGGTTGCATGACTTTGTAGATACACGAAAAATTACTGTGTTGTACACTTAACACAGGTGAATTTTGTGGTATGAAAGTGATACCTCAGTAAAGCTGTTTAAAACTTTTAGGGGTTCACCATGGAATATATTGCTTCTTTTAATAACACGTGAATAATTTGGAATCAGGGACCGTACACGTGATTATAGTGAACATACTCTGTTTTATAGCCACACAGCCCCCATTACCTTTGCTTTGGCTGCCGTATCTGAAGTTTCTTTGGGGGCAACACCCCTTTCTACTCTCAGTCCATTTGGTTTGAGTGGGGCTCACTCCGCCGTTGGGACCTGGGATGGATGGTTGGCTAAAAACTCAAGCGGATCAGTGAGTCCCAGCCTCCCTGAGCACTGTGATGGGTCTGGGATGGACATGCTCCTTGCTGGTCCTTTGAGAGTCAGGCTCTGGGCCTTGGTTCACATTTCAGGAAAGAGAGACCCTTTCCTTGTGGACTTGGCCCCTGGAAAACCTAGTACTGAGAGCTCTTGGCAGGTGTTCCTTCATCATGTGTAGCTGGAGAAGGAGGGAGAGGACAGCACTGCCAAGAGGTGGAGAGAGCTGGATCCTGGTGGCACCCTCTGAGCCCTGCAGTCAGCCTTCCCTGGGGGTTCCACAAGCCAGGGACCGCCCTTTCTCCTTGGGTCAGCCTGGATTGTGTCTTCAGTCAGTTGCAACCAGATCCCTGAAACACCAGATCCCTTACCGCCTGGAATGAGGAAAGGGCTGGGGATATAAAGGCCGCGCAGTGCATGTGCCTCTCCATTTTTAGATATGCATACCAAGCAGTGGCTGGGAGGGAGCAAATGCATTCAAATCTGAAATCCTTGTCGCTTTGAAGCCGGAACTGGGGCGGGTCACCCATTATTACTATTCATGATAATTACAGCTGCCGTTGACTGGGTGCTTAACCTGTGCCAAATCCTGTTTCAGGCAGACACTGTGCTGAGGGTTTACCTGCTTCATTTCACTCAGAATTTCAGCAAGTTTGTGAGTTGGTGCAACCATTGTCCCCATTTTATGCGGGAAGAAACTGAGGCTAACTTGCTGAACGTAATAGTAGGCAACACTCCTCAATCTGTACCAGGCACCGTTTTAAACATTTTCTGTATTTTAAGTCATTTAATCTTCAGACAGTCTTAGGAGGCAGATACTAGTATGATCTCCATTTAACAGATGAGGAACTTGAGGCCCTGATGAGTCAGTTACTCACGGCTACACAGCTGGTGAGGGCTGAAGCTGGCCTGGGATGGAGGTCCAGGATCCCAGCTGAGAGCCACCTGACTTAAAATTCATGCTTATAAATATTAGGTCGTACTGCCATTAAGGGTCAACCCCATTTCTTCTTTATTCTTGATACTAGCTCATCAGTGTATTGATGGAAACCACACTATTCATTACACCTGGGGGAAGGAGGAGGGCAGCAACAGGAGAGAATTTTAGGACGTGCTGGCTGCTTGAGTATGGGGGTCCTGAATCTGCTTGCCCTGCACTTCTGAGGTTCTCTGTGCCCCATAGAGTGAAAACGTCTCTCCACTTTGGGTGCGCTGCTAATATATGAGAGTCAGCCACCACATCTGGTGCTCAGCCCATGAAAGAACGATCTTGTTTACCACTGGATGGAAAATAAGCTAGTTCAGACTTTTAAGGTGTTAACATTCCATCTTTTATTCCAAAAAAAAAAAAAAACCCAAAAAAACAACCCAAGGGATTTTTCAAAACTGATTATACTAGATAACATTTTAGAACCCAATTCATGACAAAGAAATAAATTCACTGGACTTAAGACAAATATTCACTGGAAAGTATCCATCTTACGTGTACATCCACCTATACATGTATTACTTAGAAGTGAGATATATGTATGTGTACATAAATATATTTCTACACTAAGCACCTAAACATTATTGCCTCGTATAAACCTGGTGACCATCTTTTGAGACAGGTTACTTTTATTCTCCCCAGTGGCAGGTGTGTCTCTCAGACTCAGGGAAGTGAAGCTGCTTGGTCAAGGTCACCAAGCTAGAGTCCCAGAAGTGTGATGTTCAGCCAGAGTCTGTGCTCACAGCTGCGGTGTGTATGCATCCTTGTCCGAGAGAGTGTGAGGACCAGTGTGTGGGCTGATGAAACGGTGGACCCTCCTGGGGGCCCTCCCCACGCTGGCCACACTGGATTGCTTGTTTGTGCCAACTCTCAAGACGTGGCGAGTCAACAGAAATACAGATGATGCAGCACTGCCCAGGCAATGGTAGATGAACTGAAAAATGGAATTATCCACCGCTGGTAACTAATAATGAGGATAATAAGGTTAGGGCTGTTTGCAAGTGTCTCCAAATGAAAGAGAACATGACGAGGGCAGAACACTACAGTGAGGTTGTGCAGAGACCAGGGCGACGGCTCAAGATAAATGGAGCTTGCTTCACCTGTGGCTCTCCTGCACGCCTCCCCGGCTCCCGGGCTGCCGCTAACTACACGCCCAGACTTCTCAGCCCAGATCTCCACAGGAGTGCGGCCCTTGCAAAGGACCTGGTTTTTGTTTTACTTGCAAAATAGTCATCCTTCTCGAGGAAATGTAAATAGGACTTGTTTGTGTCTTAGTTACTGCTTCCTCCTTTAAAGACCTACTAAGATACTGCCATACACATTGACTCACATATCTGTGGCTGTAGAAACAAGACCATGATGAGTTCTGGGCTGCTGTGGGGAGCACACCCCCCACAAAACAAATGTGAATGTCTCCTGGGTTTTCGCTCCCCTCGGTTGATTTACACGGGCTGCACGCCACATGTTATCCAGCTCGCCCTCGCGCCCCTGTGGTACAGGGGCTAGACAGACGGTAATGGATGGTGCCTCTGCCTGCAAGCCTTACCCCTTCCTGTACCAGGTACCATTACTGTGAAAAGTGGCATCATTCATTTCCTCCTAGGAAGCTTGTCAAAAAGCAACTGGTAATATTTTCTGATACACTGAGCTCTGCTCTGCCTGGCCTCTTCTTAAGGGAATATTCCTCAACACATTTGAATGAATTTACAAGCAGGAAAAATACTTTAATATCCTGATGAAAAATAAAACTGTAAACAATGTTTCATTACCACCCAAAGGATAGGAAACATTAAATGGGTGGAAATAATTATCATTAAACTGGTGAGAGACATTTGAAGTCTTTTTAAAATCACCTTTTTTTTTTCAAAACCTATAATTAAAATACACGAGTCTGGTAGGCAATTTAGAAGATGCGGAAAAGTTTAAAGAAGAACTTTATTTCACCAGATAGATGATGATACAGACACGTGGGGCCCATGTTTTAATGTGTTTTTCTTTCTGGGTGGACGTGGCCTTTTTTCTCTCTTTTTTTTAAAGTAACTACCCACTGTTTGAAGTCTCTTTACACTTTTGAAGACTTCAGTTGCCAGATTTTGGTGTTTGCGTTCGCTTGTGCAGCTGGGTGGCAGAGCAGTGACACTGGCTAACCCAGTCCTATGAAGCTTTCCCTGCTTTGGATTTCCAGCCACGATGGGAAGGAGCAGGGACCCCCAGGGAGTTCCTGGTGGCCCGAGGCAGCCGTCGCTGTCGCCCGCTGGAGCACGTGGCATTTCCAGGAACACGGGGGCAGTGGTGGGTGCTCCACCGTTGTGAGGAGACCCGGTGGAGCTCAGGGCTGCTGCTGCTGCCACCACAGGGCTTTCGGCTGGGCCTGAAAATTAATTAAGGGACATAAGACAGATTAACAGGAGAAAGGCATCCAAATTGGTTTAACAGAAGTTTCGCACGACACAGGAGCCCTCCTAGGGAAATGAAGACCCAAAGAAGCCATTAGAGTTGGACCCTCGAGCACTGGATTGGGTGAAGTGTATCGTTACACTATGACCAGACCGTGGGGCTTGGGCTAGAGCAGTCCATGGTGGAAAAGTGACTAGGAAGATAGAGTGAGCTTGACCAGGTCTGCCTGGACTGAGTTTCCTTGGCCTCGAATCCTTGCCTCGTGTGATGAGAGCGTTACTCTCCTCCTGGGAGAGAGGACATCGTCCATGCGGGGGTTTTAGCTCCTGCTTTCAGGAAGGGTGCGGGCAGGGTGCCTTTCTTGCCCCTGCTGTGTTTGTTAAGTGCCTTTAGCTTAAAATAATCCTTATGCCAAAGCGGTGTATTTTGGGGTGACATCCTGCCACCCTTCACACCTGCGTCATTCAGTGTCCCGAGGCCGACGGGCTGTGTGGCGTGGTTTTGCTGCAAGTCTTCCTTCTGCCTCTCCCCCTTTACCGAGGCTCAGGCTGCTGTGACAGAGTACTGTAGACTGGGTGGCTTACACAACAGACATTTCTCTCTCATGGTCCTGGGGGCTGGGAAGTCCACGATCCAGGTGCTGGCAGCTTGGATGTCTGGTGAGAGCCCATTTCTTAGTGCACAGATGGCTGTCTTCTTGCTGTGTCTTGGTGGAAGGGAGCCCTCTGCGGTCTTTTTAAAAATAAGGACACTAATCCCATTCATGACCTAATCCCCTCCCCAAGACCCCACCTCCCAATACTATCACCTTGGGAATTAGGTCCCAACATACGAATTTGGGGGGGTCCAAAGGTTCCGTCCGCAGCACTTGGTTCTGCCTGTTTTCTAAGCCTGGTTCCAGTAACCCTCCGAAGAATTCCCTGTGCTTCTCGGTTGCCTTTGATTTCTTTTTTTCCATTTAAATCAGCCAATTTCTGTTGCTTGCAACCAGGAACCCTGACTGATACATTTGTAGTTTTTTCATATTTGAATATAGCTGGCTTTTTTGTTTGTTTGTTTGTTTGTTTTTTAACTCGCAAGTTAATAAAAAAAATTGCAAGTTTTTACTTTAAATGTTTGGTAATAAAGAATTAGATCATATGTTTTGATCTTTTTTGTACCAGCTGCTTCTATTTCAATACCTGGGGTGTCCTATAGGGTCATTAGAATAACGAATTAGACATCCTCTACGGTCCTCCCCTACTCCTTTTAGGGCATCAGAAACTGATCCTCTTTTAATGACCTGAGGTATCTTTTCATGGGCCTGAATACTTGGCTTATGGCTACTTAGAACTTTCCACTGATAATATTATCTGGTTTGGGGTTGTTAGGTTGAGCAAATAAAAATACAGGATACCCAGTGAAATTAGAATTTCAGATGAACTATGAATCATCCTTAGTATAAGTACGTCCCGAATGCTGCCCAGGACACACCTGTTCTATTGGTCTGGCAGCTTATGCTCATGGTGGCCTCCAGCCTTCTGGCCTGTTGTCACTCCACGGGGTAGTGAGGACTGTGCTGGGATCACTGCTACCATCTTACGGTACCCACAACTCTCGTACAGTTTGATGGAGTTCAGCCACCACTTTCTTCCTTTTTCAACTTGGTTCCATCTGTGTAGTCTGGGATGGGAACTCCTTAAAGTTTCTGGTGTGTGGATGATATTCTGTTTTCTCAGACTATTAGACTGTTTCTGATTTTTTTTATTCTATTAGCTAGTTTTTCTTGCAGATTCATGCTGATGGTGCCATTTTACTTGGAAGTTCAAATTATCTAATACTTAAATATTTCATGAGATATATGTGATATGTGTACACACACACACGCACGCGCTGACTTCTCATTTAACCTGCAGGAATTTGTGTGGTGGGTGTTTCCCCTCTTCTCTCATCTACGTGGAAGCCCCACCTTGGACTTTTAGCAGCAGAACTGTTTCCCTGGTGCCTCAGCTGCACACCCAGCTCCCAAGTCACTGAGTCCACCTGACTCCTTCTGCCATCTACCCCCTCTGCACTAAGCCCAAACTCAAACCCAAACCCACCAACATTGCTTTTGTCAACATTCCAACAGGTGCCAATAACACGAGAGGAAAAGAAACCCAACCTCCATTTGGAAATGCTCGGCAATTTCTCTTGATTTACAAAATTAAATAAAAGGCATGTTCTTTGGGAAGTTTGACACTAAATTTTTTTTTGACATATTCTGCCTTTCTAATAGAAAAAAAAATATGGCTGAACGTAACTCTTACAGACAGATGGAATACATTCTTTGTTTATTTAAAAAATCAGTAAAACGTTCTCTTCTTCAGAAATTTATTCCTGTCATTTGAATAACTTACAGATACTGAGCAGAAACTCCAAAGGCCTGTGTGGTGTTGGGTGACTCTGTGACCCAGGGAGAACGTTGCTATTTCTTTTTCTTGGAAGTGCTGTCTGAGGGCTTTCGATGGAGGCACTAGAAGATTTGAAGAGCTGTTTGTGTTTGATTATATCTGAGAACTTTGGATGTAGATGGAAAGAAAAGAGTCAAAGGAAAATAAACCCACTATTTTTGTCACGAAAAAGCAGAAAAGTTAGTTCTCAGTAAAGCAAGTACAGGTGAAAAATCCTGAAACCTCTTAAGTATTCAAATCCAGGAAAGTTTAGTCACAGCAGTTTTAGAACAAATGTTCAGGGTCAGCCATTTTTAAGGAACACATCAGTGACAGGGTAACAGACAAGAGTTGAAACAGACGAAAACGGTCTGATCCCTGTTGCCCCACCCCTCAGGGTGCATCACGGGTTTACCTTGGCCACGGCGGGCTTCCTGTTCCAATCCACACTCTAACAATATCCCTGCTCATTGCTAACAAGGATGTGCTTGTTTAGGGTAGCAGTGTGTCTGGAAGAAAATCGCCTTTCAGATTCCCTTGCAGCTTGGGATAAGCATGGGAGGAAATTTTCCACAATGAGGTGGCAGCCAGAGTCCCTAAGGAAGGTCTTCCCAAAGGAAAAGGCAGACTCATCAGAAGGCTTCCATTGTCCTTGGCCTTTCCCACAACCCCAGGATAAGAGGTGACAGGAGCAGCGAAGTGGATGCTGGAGCAAAGCGTTAGAAGGAACCAGGGTCCTAACAGATTGCTGAGCCAGGACTGGACCTGTTTGTCTTCCTGCGGAAATGACAGGTCTCTGTTTCTTTAAGCCTTCTTTAGTCAGGGGTTCTGGTCTCTTAAATCTCTGATCTGCCTCAGATCTTGGATTCTCCTTTTGCCCAAAAGCCGAGAAAACCCTTAGGGCGCCTATGACTGGGCGAGGCCCACTTGGAAATCTCTCCTTTGCCGAATGGCATCACCCAGTCACTGCAGGGACATTTCATCCTGTTCACATGTTCCAGCCACACTCAAGGGCAGGGTGTTAGACAAGGGGGACGGTCATGGGGCCGGGGGTGGGGGAGTGGCCGTTTTTAGAATTCTGCCCGCCACACCCACTGAGGAAAAGAACACTACCGGTGAGACTGTGGAGCAATGTACTTTAAAAAGCGATCACTTGTATGACGTATCCCCATTTCAGAGACATTAAAACGTGAAAAAATATGCATTTTAGTATCAGTGAAGTATATCCTTCCCGATTTATTACCAGGATTATATATATAATAATTTGAGGAATTCACACTCAGAAAGTAACTTATCTAAAGACAGAAAGCTGATCAGAATTTGGCCCCAGCTACTGATGCTGAAGCCTCGCACTTCATCTTTGGTACCAGGCAGCCAGCCGGAAAAATCAGACACTGGGCAGCATCGTGGGGAGGGCTGCCGTTCTCTGCTGCGTCCTCCCTTCTCTTCCTTAGCTCCTCACCCAGTGCCTCTCTGCCTGCCAAGGTGCATCACAGGGGGTTTCCACGCAGGAGAATCGCCCCTGCCAAAGGTCATGAATACCACAGAGAAGAGTCCACAGGACATTTAGAGGTGTGGCTGATATGACCCTGTGAGCAGTCACGACGGTGCCCACGGCCGAGTCCGTGGTCAATGGGAATAACCAGTAGAAATGCTTATGAGAGTATATAGGTGCAACATTTCTGGAAAATAACTTAGCACCTGGCAAAACCCTTGAAACATTCATGATTATTAAGCGATCATCCCTAAGAATTCTTAGGAAAAAGTCATCATGGCAGGTGAAACAAATGATGAAGAGATGTTCCTCACAGCACTGTTTATAACAGCAGGAAGCCTGTCGTCAACCTCTCTGTTCCATGTAGCGTTAAGTTAATCGTGCTGCGCGTATTAAAATGATGCAGAATATTTTTTTATAGAAATGAGGAGATGTTTTAACATGTTGTTAAGTTTAAAACCCTATCACAAAATAGCCTATACAAGCCTCTGTACGTGTTAGGAGGCCAACAGTATAGTTTAAAAGCATAGCTCCGGAGCCGGGCTGTGTGTGTTTAAGCCAATTTGTGCCATTTACTAGCCTCATAACTTGGACAAATCACTTAACTGGGCAGCCCCACTTCTTGCACCTGCGTGTCAGGGAGTCGGTTTTTATCCATTAACCCACATATGTCATCATGTCCCTGGTAATATTACATGACTCTATGACAATAACAGCTAATAATCTGACTCCTTATTATGTGCTTGGCACTGTTCTAAATACTTTATAAAACACTCTTGTTTTTCTTTCTAGCTCCTCTCCCACCTTGTAATTACATATCCATCTGGGTGTTTGTCTGTCACCACACTGGACCAGCCAGCAAGGTTCATGTTTGTTTTGTTCACCATTTTAATTAACTCAGTGCCTAACACGTGCTTTGCTTCTAGTTGGCATTTAATAAAAGCGTGTTGCATGGGTGGATGGAGGGGTGGGCGAACGGATGAATGAGGACGACGGCTTGAATGTAGTTTCTTCTATGTGGAAGCACTCATACTCTTATCTTTGTTCACCATAGATTGGGTGGCTTCAACAACAAGCATTTATTCCTCACAGCTCTGGAGGCTGGGAAGTCCAAGGTCAGGGTGTTGGTAGGTTTGATGTCTGGTGAGAACAGACGTCATGGTTCTTGGATGGCCCTTTTCTCATCTTCTTTCTGTGTCATTACAGTGAGGCTCCACCCTCCTAACCTGATCACCTCCCCAGAGCCCCACCTCCTGATCCCATCACTCTGAGGGTTAGGATTTCAACCTGTGGGCTCTGGGGGACACAAACAGCCCATAACAACTCTCATCCCATCGAAGTGTGTGTGCACAGCTGTTCCATACCCAGCAGTGTTCCTTCTGTTTTGTGTGCACATTCGTCCATGTCTGTGGTTGCCCCTGATTTGTGAGACCCTCGCAGTTGGGGATCAGCTTTTACTTAACTCTACTTCCTCCCCAGCTCTTGGCACCGTCTCTTACAGTAGTGTTTAGCAGAAGTCTGTTGAATTGGATCAGAAATCTACTAGTTGACTGGGATAACTAATTTGATAAACTCATTGCTCCTAATGAGTGAAAATGGCTTGACGAGCCATTCTTCCTAGTTAGCATTTGTGCATTTATATAGGAGACTTCTGTCAGGGGATTCGAGTGATGGGAATCTGGGGTACTCGGAGAGATGAGAGAATTTTTGAGATAGGCACTTTGGGTAGCCCTTGTAACAGGCAGGTGAATGTCTGGGCATAAAATGTAGCCTAAATGTGCAAGTGAGAAATAATAAAAGCTGCCCTTTGCTGAGTATATACTGTGTGCCAAGCACTGGGCAAAGCATGTCATATATGCACTAGCTTCCTTTGACCCTTAGAAGACTCCCAGCAAGTCGGTAGCATTCTCCCCTTTTAATACCGAGGAGGGAATAAAAACAGAGAAGACAGGTCATTCCCCACAAGCCCTGATTCAGCTAATAAGAAGCACTGTTGGTATTTGAACCCAATCTGTCCAGCTCCACATTCTCTGAAGTGATTCCTGTACTTACTGCCCCCCAAGAGGATGTGGGGTGGCTCTGCTGTGTTCTGTGGTTAAGGGGCTGAATGGCAATATTGCACAGTTTGGGGAGGGACGTGATAAAGGCTGACACAGACTGAGCCTGCTGGGCTCCCTAACCGTGCGGGACTTGCTGGAAAAATGCCAACAGTAGGAGGAAATGAAGCCAGCTGGGGAGCCCAAGTGGACTGTCACCGAGACAGAACAAAGGCAGGATGGGGCAGACTTAGAATATTTGTGCTGCTGGAAGAATTGGAAGGGCTGTTTTCTGTCCAGATGGGCTGGAGTAAATGCGGGGACCCCACGGTCCTCTCCCTCTGCAGCCTGGCCTCGGGTTTAGGTGACCGGGGTGATTTGCAGAGACTTTTTTCTACCTTAATCTGATTTTCACTCTTATAAATTATGTTTAAAAACAGAAGAGTAGGGCATTCCCTCTTTAGTTCTTAAAAGCAAACAATTAAAAGCATTTGACAGTTTTTGTCCTTGGCATTCATGGAAATCCATGGAAGGGTGAGTCTGGAAATGAAGAGTTTATCTGAAACACTGAGTGTTTAAACATCCTTTAATTCTCTAAAGAGATGCATTTTGTGTGTGTGTGTGAGACAAAATATTATGCTATAGTTCTCAGTTTAACTTCTTGTTGTTGCATCCGTAAGTTAATTTTATTATTTTGAGTGATCTGAAAATGTGCTAAAATACCAACTAGCCACACTGGGGAGGAGTGATGGTTTGGGATGCATGTTGACAAGTGTTTGCCCAGGGCGAAGCAGTTCTTGAAACAAAGCTACACGTTAATTAAAAGCTTTGCCTTTTATATCTCAACATTTGATTGTTTGTCTTTAATGAAAGTTTAGATAAAGGGGCTTGTTAATTATATATCTGTCTCCCAACGTGCTCCCTTTCTGTTTGCTTTTGTTATCATGGCTTTTTCCAATTTCACTTAACTGATGGGGACATATCAAATATTCCAAGTTATTAAGGACTATAGCAGCAAACCTTTAGTAGTTAGTAGAAATACTTTACTAATTAATGCAACTGTCTGACCTCAGAATTGAAGTGTCTTGAGGTTGTATGGTGAGATGGTTTGTAAGTCAAAGTGGGTAAGAATGTAGGGTTGTTCAACCCCTCTCGTGCTATTCTTTTTGATTTTGGGTAAGTAGGATGAATCTTTGGTTCAGTTGTTAGTAAAGTACTAAGTGTTTGATAGATAAAACATGAAGTAGCGTATTGTCATAAATAACAGCCATGGGCATTTCAGGTATATTATTAAATAATAAGGCTTCTTAAAATCATAAAGTGAGTGTATCTGTATGTAAAACACAAGAGAATATTAATATATGGAAAAATACAGAAAAGCAATACAGAAAATATCTTGTTACAGGTCATCTGTGATGTCACATCCCAGGTATAGCTGCTTTTTGATATTTAGTTATAATCTCTCACATGTATCTGTCTGGATGACCATATATTTATAGGTGGTCAGATATATAAATGGGGATCATAATACACAGGTGATCACATAACATAAAGTTACATATTCAGTTTCAGATTGTGTTTGTACTTTTCTGTTTTCTTATTTTCTGTCCTTTTAAGGCACTATTGGTAACTGACAATGATGATGCTTCTGTGGCAAACAACAGAAACCAACTCTAACTAATGTGACCAGAACCAGAAGTTATTTGAAGGGTTATTGGTTGCTCAAGGGTTGAAGAAACTAGATTTAGAAAGGACAGGAACTTAGAAAGTTCCAGAAAGTGTTGATTGCAGGAACTGCTTGACAGTTACATTTAGCCGTCGCTTCTGCAGTGAATGAATTCTGGTGAACTTGAGTCTCTTCTGTCACTCCTGAGAAAAATGCCAGGGAGGATGTGGGTGTGTTCCGCTGGCTAGGTTTAGGTGATGAGTGTTTCCCTTAGCAGGAACAAGGAAGATTCAAAATACATTGATCAAGAGTCCTAATAGACAGTGTCCAAAAGAAAAATGGTAGTCTCCCTTAAAAGTCTGAGACTTGTTTGTGAAGGAAGAAGGAATGGATATGGTGCTGAAACACAGCAAATCTCTACCACCATGATGTCATTATTTTTTGGATCATTTTGATATCTTCAGGGAGATTCCTGAATTCTTTTAGGGCAGTGGTTTCCAGCCTGTGGTGGTTTTGTGCCCCAGGGAACATTTGCCAACATCTAGAGACATTTCTGGTTGTCCAAACTGGGGCATTACTACTGGCCTCTAGTGAGCAGAGGCCAAGGATGCTGCCATAAAACATCCTACAAAGCCAAATCTACTCCCTGGGACAAAGGGTTATCTGGCCCTAAGTGTCAACAGTCTTGAAATTGAGAAACTTCAGTCTAAGACAGGGTTTGTGTGTTTTATTCCGTTCAGCCCCTGAATATCCTAGTGGAGAGCTGGGCACAGCAGGCCTTGACCCACAGGGGAGTTTACAGACCCCTTGTCTGCCTCATTACCATTCCTATCTTCACTGTCAAAGAAACAAAAACCTAGAAGAAAATGACATATCGTTATCTATAGAATCCAGAATTCTTAACTGAAAAAGAAATTCCAGAGACCACCATCAACCAAAGTAATCTGAAGATTTTCTGAATACGGTGGTTACTAGCCAGCTCCTAAAAGCTCAGATGAATTCAGAGAAGTGGGAAGGAAAGAGGAAGGGAACAAATGAAATTCCACTCTCTCAGGATAGGCTGTGACTAAGGACATGGTAGAGAGGATGATTGTAGGATGACTCAGGATGGCGTGGGCAAATTAATCTATTGAGAGAAAGCTCTGACTAAGGCAGAGGATGGAATTGTGACTTGAGGGGAAAGACAGGTGACATAATTGAATACAGCTGTGCAGAGCGTGACGCCCAGAGTGATGAGAACAATGAGGCCACGTGACCTGTCTGCAGGGGGCGCCCCTGACTCAGCCCTCCCAGTGTTGTAGGAACATGAGCTCTGGGTTTCTAGATCTGAGTTTTTCCAGGGAAGAAGCTGGAAATCTGGATTTCATATGCTCTCTCCCAATCTGTAAATGCTACAAATTATACGTTTTTCATTCACATTTTGCAGGATGAATAAAACACACCGATGAGCCAAATTTGGCCCCTCAAATAAGGTCTATCCCGATTGTAGAGGCCCCTGAGTGTCAAAGGGAGAATTCAGAGGCACAGGCTCATAGAATTTTAGGGCCTGTAGAAGCCTAATGTCAACAAACATTTTCTCCCTTTGTCCCTTAATTCCATGCCCCCCCCCATTCAAGGCAGAACTTCTTTTGGGATAGAAAAGGGGTTGACTACTGCAGAGTCACTGCTGGGTCATTTTGTGCTGTGACCTGCTTCTCTGCCTTTGCCTGGCTCAGGACCATCCCCTTGGTCCATGTGGCCATCCTTCTGCGTGGCTGTACCCCATGCAGAGCCCACCTCTTTCCTCTTACCTCTCCCTTCATTCTTCTCAAAGCAGCATCAAGTCAGGCTGTTGGGGAGAGCAGACCATGGAGGAAAGTTCATTGGACACAAAAGATACTTTCAGCCAAAGCACTCAAACACATCCTAACGTGTTAAGAGAATGGAGTCTGAAGCCAGGCCGCCTGGTCTTGGAACTCAGCCTGACCTCTTACGCTCTGATGCTGGATGCCACTTACAGGTTTTCGTGAGGGTTACATTGAGTTAATGCATGGAAAGTGCTCAGAGCAATGCCTTCACTGTTACTAAAAATATATCAGCCCATCTCCACTAAAGGCCATTTCTTAATGGCCATGTTCCCCACAAGTATCTGGCTTTTGTCATAAACTTTCTTCTCTTTCTTTCTCAAATATTCCTTTTCTTTCCCTCATCTCCTCGCCTCCCCACCCTGTCTGCATTCTCCTCAGCCTTAGCCAAGCAGCAACGCCACGTCCCCTGTTGCTCTTAGGGCAGGCTTTATTCTCTCGGTGTTGTATTTCATCTTCTCTTTCTAGACCAGGGTGCAAGGAGTCCTCACTTCTCACTCAAAGTGGGTGTCAGAGTTAGGGCACTGAGTTCCAGGTGATAAGAGACCTGGTTCAAAAAATAAATACAATTTATTGGCTTTTGACACAGAAGAGATAAAGCTGTGGTGAACTGACAACAAGCAAGGCTTGGTCATGCAGCGTCACCAAAGCCTCAGTTTCCTGCTGTCTCCCGCCCTCCTTCTGTGGTGTCCGGTTCATTGTAAGCCTGATTCTTTTTATGGTCCCCAACTAGCTGTTGCCCACAACACTTTCTCACAGGGAGTGTCGCTGTCCCAGCCAGAGTTCTGAAACTCTCTTTGTTTGGATCTGATTAGGTTATGTGACCACCCTGCACCAGTTGCTGTAGCCAGAAGAATGGAGTGCACTGATTAGCTTAGCAGAGACATGGGAATTTGTCCTTAGAGACAGATGGACTCAGAGTCTCTGGGACCTTGGGGACCGTAGACGGAAATGAGAGTTCTCAGATGTAGGCAGGACTACAAACATCTGTTCATTGCAGGGCCCGTCAAAGGACAGACCAGTGGTTCTCAAATATAAGCATGCGTCAGAACCGCCTGCAGGGCTTGTTACGGCACAGAATTCTGGGTCACATCCCCAGAGTTTCTGATTCAGTAGGTCCGAGACGAGGCCTGAGAATTTTTATTTGCATTGAGGTCCCTGAGATGAAGCTGATGCTGCCAGTCTAGGGACGGCATTTTGAGAGTCACCGAGTTAGATCAAGACAAAACAAACTAAACCAAACACAAGCAAAAAATTGTTACTAAAATAATTCGGAAACTCCCTTAAAAGTCAGAAGGAGCGATCTTTAATCGTAATCGAAGTCATGGTTTTAATCTTTTTCTCTTCCCAAGGCACATAAAGTCATCTGACTCAGTGGAGAAAACAGACCCAAGGAAGTGATTTGACTTGTCCGAGATCCCATAGAGACTCTGTGACCCGACTCAGTGTCGTTCCCTCTTTTCGCTGTATCAGGCCGTCCTCTCGGAACGGGTGGCAGGGAGCCGTTCCCGGGCGTTTCACAGAAGGCCTCCTAGGAGAAGCGTGGTGTTGCAGGAGCGCAGCAGACATTTAGGGTGTAAATGCAGCGTTTCGGTGCTCTCTCCGGCAGCCAGGCTTTAGATGGAAATGGGATTTGTGCCCCATCTCTGAGATGTGACTTTCCTCTTACGGGCAAAAATGGCGCCCTTGGGCTGCCGGGGACAAGTTCCACTGCCTCCTCATAAACACCAGGTAGACAGCAGAGGTTGAATGTCCTGCTTTTGAACAGCAGTGGAGGCTGAAACAGGGGACCTTAGAGAGACTGATTCCAAGGTAGAAGTTCACCTTTCACCAAGGTGAGTATTAAAGGAAAAAAAAATAAAAAGATTTGTCTTTGAGAGGCACCCTTTAATAAGGCAGACCATCTGGTTCCCTGATTTAAAAGATCTTTCCTCTGGGCTCTTGGGAAAGCATGTCTCTCACTTGCTTAGCTTTGGCTTCCCATGGTTTAGGAGCTGCCTGGGAGAGAATTCTCCAAAACCACCTTCCACACTCCCTCAGACACTTGACAGCTCTCTCTACTCTGAATTAATACTGAGAGCAGAGTCCTGACGGCTGCGAGCTGCAGCAGCAGACTTGTGGTCGCCTGCTTCAGTGTGTCGCTACAGGAAAAATCATTGCCCATCAGGTGACAGATCCTTCCTTCCCTCCCTTTCTTTCCTCCTCTTTCTTCCTTGCCCCTCCCTCCCTCCCTTCCTTCCTGCAGACATTTAGCAAATTTCCCTCAACAGTGGGTTCTGCGGGGAAATGAGGGATCTAAAAGGCAGAACTCTTAGCCTCAAGGAGCTCTTGGTCTGTTAGAGCTCGGCATTAAGCTTGATCCTGAATACTTAAAAGGCAGGGCAGAAGTACGAACGTTAAGCAGAATCCAGTGCCGTTTGTACCATATGACCTTCACAGTTGTAGGTTCTCGCTGGTCTTCTGTTAGTTCAGCCTATAGTCTATTGAGTGCCAGAGGTGCCTTAGTGAACAGGACCAAGAAGGTCCTCCTATTGGGAGTGGATGAGAAAATAAATAGGTAAAGAAACTAATGAGCCAGGCTTGCAGATCCTGAGAAGTGGTATAAAGAAAACAGATTGACAGAGAGAGTGCCTGGGCAGGGATGCTTCAGATACTGTGCATTGGGAAGGTTTCTCTGAGGAGGTGATAGGTGAGTTGAGTCCTGAAGGCCAGGACTGCCTGCATCTTGCTCTCCAGGCAGTGGAAATAGCAAATGCACAATTCCCGGAGACAGACATGTTGGCAAGCTGAAGGAACCGAGAGAAATCGCATGAGGCTGGAGAATCGTAAACTTTGGGGGAAAATGGGTGATAAAGGAGCAGACTGGCAGGAGTGGGAGCCAGATCAGTGGGTCTCCTGTACCTCAGAAAAGGACTTGGATTTTATTCTAAGTGTGAAGATAAGGAGCCATTGGAGAAGTTTTGAGCTGGAGAGGTGACTCTAGCTAAATACATTAGTAAAGTTCAAGGTCCTGGGACCTTCCACATACCATTATGCCTGCATAACCTAGAATGGGCTCAAGCATACCAGCTGAAGTGACTGTGTCCTTTATATAAACAGGGTATGACCGCCAACTCTTTCTCTCAGTTGAACCTACTTTGATTTCATTCCTTTTAATAGAGGTTATAGAATTTTCTCCCAAAAGGATTCTTAAAAAAATAGACTGGGGCCATTGGCAGTTTTATTTGATAGTTGGGTTTTAGACTATGCGTCTTCTCTGGGCATCAGATGTGAAAAAAGAAAAATTAAAATTGCCTTGAATTATCCGTCTTGTTTCCTAATAGAGAGGCCTTTTTCATGCCTTCCTTAAACCCCCAGGTCATCTAGCTCCTGTAAGTTATGACTTCCGTTTTTCTGCGTTATCCTTAAAATATCCTGAAACCCCCTTTTCCTGTCTCATTAGCTAGTTGTTTGACATTCAGTGTCAGTGGGTATAGTACCACTTACCCTACTGATGTTTCATTACTTGGTTTGAATTACCTGGTTTTGCAGATGAGGGGAGGATTGGAGCATGAGGACCAGATCTGGAGGAAAAACAGGTTGCATCTTGTATTGTAATATTCCCATAGCAGGCAGGAAATAAGCTAGTTGAAAGCGTCCCAATAAATGTTAAAGTATTTCCCCTTTGTGGCCAACTGCTCTTTATTGGTCTCTCTTATTTCTGCACTACTAGCAGGAAAGAGAGAGAGTGAGAGAGGGGGAGAGAGCTTCCTGTTTCGCTTTATGGGCCAGTGTTTGCAGGGTGTAGCTTCATGACCTTGAGAGAGCGTTTCCACATATCTACCCAGCGTAGGTAGGAGTCCAGTTTCCCTAAGGGGCTTTTGGTGCCTAAATTCCAAATCTTGCCCAGTTGTGAGCTCCAGCTGAAGTTCTCCTGCAAAATGATTATGGAGTGAAGGTGGTATTTGCACCAATCCTTCTCTAAAGGCAAGCAAAATACAGTTTATAGAATTAGGATGGCAGGATTGATTAAGAAGTGACAGCAGAGATTTGCGATAATGAAGGGAGGGACGGTGATGGGTTGGAGACGTGCCAGGTTCTGGCAATTAATTTTGCTCAGAAGTCGGCAGGATGCCCTGCCGTGGCTTGCAGGCTGAGTGGGCATTTTGCTTCCCAAATTGGCTGAGACTTGGTTTGGTTTTTGAATTTAGGAGTTTTTCCTCACTTGCTTTGCCCAGCCCTTCTAAAGCAACCATAGTTTCATATGGACGGAGAATCCAAGCAAGGTCACGTGTCTTCCTGTGCAGGGAGTGAACTAGGAAAGGGGCAATATGTCAGGATAATCGTGTCTTCTGTGTCCTCATCACTCAGGTGTACAGTCTGAATGTGGGCTGTTCTTCAGATTCTCACGTGTTAACATGGAAAAGGAGTAGTTTCGGGGTTTTGTTTTTTTCCCCTGTAATCCTGTGTGGTTTTTTTTTTTTCATTTTTCAGTTTTATTAGGTAGAATTGTTACAGTCGGACTGCACACAAACTATGTACTGCATGTAAATATATGTATACAATATACTATGCATCTATGCATATTTTTAGTTAACATATATGGACTGGTGATTGTTTCTAAGAACAGTTTAGAGCTTTAGCTTTTTAAATTTACATAGTTATCAAAGGAATAAATCCAACCACAAAATAAGAATCAACAGAATGCAGTAATCCAATCATAAAGGACAGTCAAATGTGCTTACACATATTCACAAAATCAGTCATATAAGTTATAAAAGTTATAAATAATAAGTAGCTCATTTGTACCCTTTTTTTTTTTTTTTTTTAGAAAGGGGGTAGTTTTTAAATGAATGGAAAGGCTCACAGCATGCAATAAACTGACAGGACATATCAGCTCAGGGCTGGCATGGCCTGAGCATGTAATTAAATTCCAGAACTTTTTAGAGGAACTACCCGGCTGTCATTACAAACAAAAACAATCAGAGGGGTTTGTGCAAAAATCACTGGGTGAGTTTGTTGGGGAACAGAATATTTGCACAATATCAGTGTACCTCCCCAGAGATTATTTTACAAAATGGAAACAGGTAACTTTAAAGCAGTCTTTCCCAGAAATAGCCTCACCTGTGTGATCAAAGCTCAATGCAAGGTAGAGGGCAGGTAGAGCTCAGTGGCTGAGCACATGTGTAGCATGCATGAGGTCCTGGGTTCAATCCCTGGTACCTCCATTAAATCAATCAATCAAGTTACCTCCCCCCAAAAACCAACAACAACAAAAGTTCAAACAGGTGTCCTGAGACTGACACACAATCACTTATATAGTGTACATGTGTAACTTGAATCTATCATGAGGAAACAGTCAGACCTAAATTGAGGGTCTGCAAAACAGCTGTCCTGTGTCCTTCAAAAGACATCAGTGTTGTGAAAGTCTGTTCCAGATTGAGGGCACTAAAGAGATAAGGCAGCTGAATGCAGTCCATGACCCTGTATTGGATCAGGAAAAAAAAAAAGTGCCATATGTTACTGAGACAATGAGTGAAATTTGAATATGGAATGTCCAGTAAGTAATAGTATCAATATTAATTTCCTGAATTCAACAACTGAATTGGGCTTATGTCAGATTATATCCTATTCTTAGGAGATACTCACTGACGTAGCTAGGATGAAAGAACAAATTGTTCAGCAAGATGATGATAGTGGGGCACGTGCATATTTCATATGCATGTTGCGTGTGCACGCACACACACGCATGGAGAGAAAAGAAAGGTGACAAAGTTAGTGAGTCAGGTGAGCAGCAGATGGAATTCATTTTAGTATATGTGGTACTAGTTTTGCCACTTTCCTGTAGGTTTGCATTTTTTCAAAATGAAGAGTTAAAAAAGGATCAGAAGAGGAGGGGGATGGAGGAGAAGAGGAAGAAAGAGAGGGGCTTGGAGACACTTGAGGCCCATCTATAAACTTCCATGTGGAAACTGCAGCCTCCACCAGCTGTCCCTGGAGAGCTTACCTGGCCTGGATGACCCCATTGGCTGTTTGTTATGTTCACATAACCTATATTTTCTTCAAATCCATTGAGACGAAACAATAGGCAGGAAAAGGGCATGCTCCGCCGTCCCCTTGTGAGTTTAGAAGGCTATGCGTGTGAAGCACATTTGAGTGGTTCCCCATTCATTCATTCAGTCTAGACTCCATTCATGATGGCTTACAGGCTCTTCTAAGGAACTTGTTATTCCTTTGGAAGTATCTCTTTGGCTGCTTTTTCCCTCAGATATTTCTGTTCAGTGTTGCAGGGTCCAATTAACTAACTACCCGGTTATTTTTCTTTTTTTATGGCCAAAGCCCACCTATCCATCATCCTAAACTAGCTTTTGATTTGTGAGAGGAAAATTCTTCCCACGCCCATCCCTCGGGGGGAAAAAAAAGGAATAATGAAGAAACACAAAATTCCTGTCTTTAAAAATCTTAAAAGAAAATTACCTTTCTTTCTTTCACGATATTCGTGCTGGGGCGGAGGTGGGCGACCAGCAGTTGCAAAGTGGTCCCAGAGACAGAAAGCTCTCCAAGTAGTTTCCAGCTCTAGGAATTTTCTCAAGTCTGAGAAGGGAGGAAAGGTAATTATTCGTTAAATGTTACTGCATGCAGTTTTCTGTTGAGCCATTGTATTTTTCACTTACGTTGATCTTGCTTTGAAGATTTTCAGGGCATACGGTCATTTAAAAATGTTTTAGCTGTGTCGTTCTGTTCAAGGGAGCTACTCAGATAGCTCTGCTTACTGGTCTCTCATTTGCAAATGAGCAACTAGCAACGACTAGACTGTCTCCTACTAACGTTCTGCTAACGGGAATTTGATTCTTGAGTAGCGGGTAGAGTTTGAGCTCTGGAGTCAGGCAGGTTGTGTTTTGGGGACTGAGTAACAGAAACTCCCACGAGGCAGCTTCGGTGTCTTCTCCAGGTCTGGTACTTGAACCAGCGCGTGTCTGCTGGCCGATTCCACACGTGAAGGACAGGGACTGAAAGTGTTCAGACACTTAGAGCAGTTTGTTAGAATAATTCTACTTTTTAAATTCAGTAATAAAAAAGTTGGAGCCTTGTTTTTTCTGTTTTTTTTTCTTTTTGTTTCCTAGTATTTAATTTTTATTCCCTTTTATAAAAAAGGATTGGTTTGTGATGAATTGGGGTTGAGAGGGAATCTGTCTCTTTATCATAGACAGTTTGAGAAGCACTGTCTTTGAGAACCCATGGCTTAGCCTCTGTTAAATGATTTGAAAATTCTGTCTCCGTCTCTCAATTCTGCTGCTCTCTGGAAATACCTACCTAATTCTCCCTTCTTGGTAGACTTCTCACTTCCCAAAGCAGAAAACTGCTTCTGGACAACCCGAACACTGAGTCACAGCCTTGCCGCCCATCGCTGGGTGACCTTGGGGAGGGTGCTTAACATCTTGAGCTTCGCATTTCTCTGTGATACAGAGATAATACTAACACCTAATTCAGAGAGCTGTTTTAATGATTAAATGAAGTAATGTGTGTTTAACATTTAGCACACGATGTGCGCTCAGTAATTATTAGCGGTTATCCCCATTCAGAAGTTAGTTGCCTTATTTTCTAAAGGGTCTAGACTTTAGAGCAGGTCAGTTAAAATGACTGTTATCAAACACTTACTTCTGGTACGTCTGTGAGCATCTCCCCTCCACTGCCATGTAGAGCATCACAGACTGGACACTGCTCAACTCCATGGGGCACTGTTCACATGGATGATGATACGGTCAAGATGGAGGTGATACACAGAACACAGGTCCTCATTCCATTACTCTGTCAATAATACCACTCATTAAATAAAAGGAAAACATATGGTGGGATTAGAAACAAGTACTTTAATGGTTTTGAGATTCATTTTCTTGATCATTATTACAAAGATAAAATAATGAATATGGAATAAGTGGTTTAAACACTTTCGTATTATTTCCAATATTAGATAGGTGTCATCATTATGATTACTTAATTAAGAAGAACATTTATCTAATTGAGGTGGCTTCACAGATTCCAGAATCTAATTTTAAATCGTGTTGCAAATAGAAGGCACTTACTGAAAGACTTGGATGGTCAGATGTTGGCATGAGCACGTGGTTCCTCGATCCACATTTCTCTCTTACTTTCTCTTGGATTTCTAGTCTAATCTGTTAGAACTCTTGAAGAGGAAGATTCATCAGGACTAAACTAGATGGGTAAGGGATAAATGAAAACATGTCAAAGAATGTGAGAATCTATTTATTTATCAGATAACAGGGAAGTACCATTTAATCTCTTGCGTGTGACAATGAAGAGATCAGAGTTTGGGTGCAAATAAAATGGGATAAATAACAACATGACAGTTTTATGAAGTTAAGCTTAGATCACATTCATTCTCTATCTTCCAGACATGCACTAGATGTTTTGCAACCAAATTACTGTTTTAGTCCCACTTCAGGGGTGATGATTAGCATATTTATTGGGTAATGATGAGCTATCAAATAATCAACCACTGGTCAGAAACATGCTACTTGCCGGGTCCATGGTGAATATCCTGCAGCCAAACAGATGGCTCTTGGCTCTGGAATGCCAAAAGGCTTGTTGGAAGGCTCTGCCTTTCCCCTTGACCTGGAGCAGCTGGAGATGAGGATTTAGGGAAAAAACAACCTTAGAACAGAAAAATCAATTTGCATAAACAAGATGGACTTCTTGTTTGGGAGAATTAGGGAAAAAGCAAAGTCACTGAAAATACATTAATAAGTCATCTGATACAGAAGAAAAAAATCCCGTAATTCTGAGGTGGAGAGGTATGTTTCAGCATCTGACACGACAACGTATAGCAACTAAATGCACAACATCTGGAATCAGACAATCTTGGGTTTCAGTCTAAGAAGTAACCACCCCAAAACTTAGCGGCTTGAAACAAGGGCATTTATTATTGCTCACACATGTATAGGTTGGCTGGTGGTGGTTCTCATCGGGGTGGGGCTTGGCGGGGCTCAGCGGCTCTCCACTGGGCTCTTCATGCTCCTGCAGTCACCGGGCACATCAGTTGGTCGTGGCTGTCTGGGGTGACCTCCCCGCTAAGGTTCTTCCCATGGCTCTCATTCTCCAGCAGGCTGGTTTGGGCTTGTTCACACAGTGATCTCAGGGGTCTGAGAGACACAACAGAAGCTTTCAGGGGCTTTTGAGGCTGAGGCTGGGAACAGGTGGGCTGCCACTTGGCTGTATTCAGCTGGCCAAGGTAAGTCGCAAGGCCAGCAAGACTCAAAGGGTGGAGAAGTAGACCTCGCCTCTTGGCTGGATTACACTGCAGGGTTACATGGCCAAGGGCGTGACTTTAGGGAGGAATTGTGGCCATTTTTGCAAATACTCTGCTGTATATGCTCATCAGCTGTGGGACCTTGGATGCCTAATCTTTAGCTTCCTTGCATGTAAAATGGAGATAATAGTTCTATCATTCTCAGAGTACTGCTGTGAAGGGGAAGTTATGTAATGAGTGTAACAGGCTTACTTAGCTCATTGATGGGGCACACGACAGGCCCTCAAGTAAAGGTTGTTATTAACACTCTATATTATTATTGTTACCAAACCCCAGATTATTCAGGAAGGCAAACAACTCCTGCTGGGGTTATTCTGTCTTGTGATGGTTGAAGCTACACAGCCATTTCAGTTAGTTCTAGTCATCCAGAATCATTTGAAATCCAACTTTGTTCCAGGCACACTGATATTCTTCCTATTTATCAGAACAGTACATAGTAGATGCTGAATAAAACTTGGTTGAATGAATGAATGAGTGTCCTTCCCTGAAGGAGCAAAGGTGTTTGATTTGCACCAGCCTCTGACATCTGTTTCACGGTGTCTGTTCCTTGTGTATCTGACAACCACGAGTTGATAACCTGCTAACTGCATGGTTTGTATTTGCCAAATTAAAATTTTCTCCTCCACTGTATAGAATGTGATTATCTCTGTCCCTCAAAGAACACGCCCACATATACGTCCCCCGTCCCTCAGGACAGAATTCTAACGTTAACATCCAGTTTTCTGTCAAGAGAGTGTTAAACCTTTGGGATTTCTTAAGAAGATTAGTGAAGACACTTAAAAATTTGCCTGAACTTTACTATTTAAACTGTACCTTCCAGGAAAAATGAAGGGGGTCTCTCTCTCTCTCCATATATAATAAACGTATATACATACATATGTGCGCATCTACATGCACATGCAATTTATATGTATATATTATACGTATATTTATATACAATATATACAGTGTATAATACATATTATACTATTTTCCTGTCTAAACTATATCTAACTGACTGGATTTATCCAGATGTCTATTTTTAAATCTCAAATTAAATTATATCTTTAAAAATACAGTGTCATTTGTATCCTATCAGACCATCCTTTGAGCATTCAGTTTCATGTTGGAGCTTTTTTCTTTAAGGCAATGGTTTGAAATAATGTTAAAAGGACTTTGGCCATTGCAAAACCATGTGAATTGAAAAAAAAACAAGAAACAAAAATCAAACCAAATGTAGGAACTGAGGCTGTTTAACCTCTTTAAGCAAAGACTTAGGGGAAGTGCAGTCCCTGAGTTCTTGTGTTGAAGGGCGGTCCTACCCAGAGAGGGGGCAGCCATACTCTGTATGTCATAAGGGAGCTCTGGGACCTGTGGGTAAAAATTACAGGAAGGCAGGTTTGAATGCCAGTTAAGAAATGCCCCCTTCTTCTTCTGTCTCAAAATTACTTGAAAGGCAGTTAGATGGCTTTGGAGAGGTAAGGGGTTGTTTACAAATAGAGACCTTTAAGCAAAGACCAGGTAATCGGCAAAGAATACACTGTGGGGGTTAGAGTAGATGCCTCCCGAAATCTTGGGGTTCTAAGCCGTGTCCGACGCTGCTTATGTCTCTTCTTGTCGCTGTGAAATAGTTTATTGTGGATAAATCTTTGATATTTCCCCAGATTTATTTCAAAACCTTGGTACTATTCAAATCATTCATTTCAACAATTCCCTAACAATGCTTTGTAATTGATGTAAGCAATTACAATTAAAAGCTTGTTGCTTGTCCTCGTGTTTAGTTTGCTTGTACCCAAAACATTCCGTGCGAATTTTTCAGCTACTGTGAAGCACAGACTGTTAACTTCCAGTGCCAGACGAGAGCAACACTTAGGTCTTCTCTTAATCTGCCACATACTTATTTATCACTGCAATATATAAATATATATTTTGGGTCCAAATAGACCTTGGGGCAGAGAACTTTTTTTTTTTTACACAAACTTATTTACTGAGAAATGAATCTTATCAGTGTCTCAACACCACAGGCCCAGAAGGTAAAAATGTAAGCTGAAGTTAACTAGCTAACATGATAATCCATCAAATTAATGCACTGTGCATCCAATACCAAGTATAATTAAATTATATTAAAATAATACAGCAGCAGGGCACAGTTATATAAATATCAGCGGATCAATGTGTGAAGAAAACTACATTTTAAGGCAAAAAGTTTATCTTTCTTTAAAAGCTCGGTGTCTCTAATTTTAATAGCTGTATTTTATGGTTGTTCATTTGTTTTCTCAGTGCTCTGGAATCTTTGAGGAATCCTTGGCTCTTTTGTTGTTTTTGATGAAATGTATTGTTCTTATTCGGCCACTGTTACAACTTCCAAAGAGAAAGCAGGTCACCCTGTGATGTAAAGGAAACAAAGTTAATACAATCCAGCACTGGGGGAAAGTGTCTCAGACCTGCAATTGCTGTCCGTTGATGGGCCTAGTGGCGGTTTCCTTGAGTGGTACCCAGGGCCTGAGCTAGCCTGCTGGAATCATTTCAGAACTCTGATCTAACGTAAAGATCAGGAAGATGCGGGGTAGGGTCCAGGGGATGCGGCAGGGCAGGTCTTGGGATTTAAAATGTGGGTACCTTTTCCCTTTTAAGTAGAAAATACGAGAACACCAGCAGCTCTCCCGCAATCCAGACAGGAAGAGGAAAGTCATCTTAAATTGCACTTTCAACGTATGGCATTTCCTGAAATGCCTAAATCCTCAATATTTATACTCTGAATATTAGACCATGAGTTTTAGTGAACTGATGAGACTTGTAGATTTACTCTGAAAGATACAGTCTGTATTTCAAGCTCAAAGTGACTTTTGGACATAAGAACCCATGTGTTCCTGCCCACATGGGGGACAGAGTTTAGCATAGAGGGTGTCTGTTTATTTTTTACTCCTTCCTTTATTTGGGGGAATATTACAGGCTTTTCTTCTCTTTTTGAGTAATTTTAAACGTTCAAAAAATAATAGCTGTTTTCTTACAATTCAGAATTTACCATCGTTAAGAATTTATTATATTATTTCATCTTTTTTTGTGTGTGTAGAAATAAGACATTTCAGGTAAGTCTGAAGTTCATTTGGCTACCAACCTCAGTTCCACTTTTCTCTTCATTCCCTTAGTGGTAACCATAATTATAAATTTTGGGGGGGTATATTTTTATGCTCTGAAAAACATACATGTGACTTGGCATGTCTGGTTACTTGTATGTACATATGAAATTGTATATTGTCACATGATGCTTTGTGATTATCTCCAGATGTTAATATCGATTTAGCTTATTAATTTTAATAGCTTCATAGTGTTCTGTCATGTGAATATATCATATTTTGTTTCTTAATCCCAATGAATGGACATACAGGTTGTTTCCAGTTTTTCACTATTGACGACAAAATGCTTCATAAGCTTTCCTGTATAGGGTACGTGCAGGTGCGTTTTCCTTTTTAGAAGATATATTTAAGAAAGGAATTATGTCCAAGCATATGTGCATTTAAATTGTCCTCCAAATGACTTGAGCAGTTGAGGGTATCCCTCTCTGCATACTTAATAGCACTTCATAGACCAGGAGTTTAGTTTCCTTGCCATTAACAGGAGGTAGATGAGTAAGAAAATCACTGATTTCCTCTCCAGATATGATGCTCTATGACAGGACGCCTCACTTAGGACCAAGGCCCTCCCCTCCCCACTCTTCCTCTTCCCTTGTTTCCCCTCTCCCTCCCCTCTCTTCTCTCCTCCTCCATCTCTTACATCTCATCCATACCCATGGCTCAGTTGCTAACTACATGCTGAAGACAACCCGAATTCAAGAGAAGATAGTATTTCATTGAGAAGGTAGTCAACTCTAGGTTGTGAGTCATGGAGAACAGAGGCAGTGGCATCTCCTCCAGTTGACCAGCACTGTTTGTCACAGAGTAGATGGTCAATAAAGTAGTCTGAGATAGATCAACCTTAGATAGCTAAAGGTAGAATTAAAAGATACGTTGTAAGATTTTATAACCTCAACTGGTAGGAAAGAACAATTAAAAGTGACTCTTAGGTCAAAAATACACGAGGTACAGAGGGTCTTAACCTCTTTGTTTCAGGTCTCCTATTTGCTAGCTGTTTTTTTGTTTGTTTGTTTGTTTGTCCTGTCCTTAACCAAACTGGTTAGTAGAAAATGTCCCAAGTTTTTGTTCTCTGGGTAAAGTTGATTATGCCTAGTCTTTCTTTTTTTTTTTTAATGAAGAGAGATGTTTTTTCAACTTTGAAGTATTCTCAGAATGACTCGAATTTAAATTTGAATAGATCTGAGCCACAGTGACATCCAAAGCACAAGATAAACTTTTCTGAAGCCCTGGAGTAAATGGGTTCCGTCTGGCTTCCTTTACAGCACACTTGAACATTTGAATGTGCAATTGACCAGAGCTTGGTGGGCTGGTTCATTCCTTTTCCTGAATGCCTGGTATATTACCAACCCCTTATGAGTTACTTTGAGGGGTAGCAAAGGATGTTAATTTATTTTCCATGCAAAATAGTGGAAAGAAGGCTGACATTTCTTCCAGGTTTAGAGATGAAATAATTGTAGGGGGTATTTCTGTGTTTATTTGTTTTGGCTTTTGTTTATTTCCTGAAGTAATTGACTTATTTATATGACTTGTTATTTTATTTCCATTAACCCTTCTTGTAGTTGTAGACCAAATTTGATTGGGAGAAACCAGTCTTTTCAGTTAATGAAGTTTCATTGGGGTTGACCCCACTCTCAGCTCCAGGGATGCCCGTAGGACTTGGGCCTCTCTTGTCTTCCTCCTTGTCACAGGGGTTGGTTTATGTTAGGCACATGAAGTCCAGGAAATGAGAGGAACTCTCTTCTTTGCTGGTCTTAAATCTAAGAGCCCATATGTCCGTTGGTGGTCATCTTCCACCAGATGCAACCTGAAGATGGGGCCACCCTGGAGGAGAACAGAAAAGCCAGAGCCTCCAGGTCCTGGTGACAGCATTTGACCCTCTAGATTAAGACACTTGGTGAGCCTCTTCGGATCCTGCACTTTTCAGTTACGTGAATAAAGAAATACTTTCGTAGCTTAGGCAGATTTGAAATGTTTGTGTCATTTGCAATCAGAGGAGCTTAAACAGATCTGCTGTGTCTAGCAGAGGATTCTAAAACAATATGTGTATTCTAACGTGGTTCTCTAGAATCTCGAGAATCTAGAATCCAGAAAAATCTAGAATCTACAGTCTAGACAGTTATATGGTAAGGACTGCAGAGAGTTAGAAATTAGCTTTTGAATCCAATCAGAGAACAAAGAACCACTATAGATAAAAAATTGATGCTCAGGCTTATCTTTCTTTGATACTAGTTAGAACATTTAGATAAGTGATTTATCCCAATAGTAGCCCACTGTTTATATAGTCCCTCTTTACCTGGTCATGAGAAACCCTCCTCTCCTGTTGAAATGGGCACATAAGTTATGAAGGAAAGACCCCAGATAGGCCTAGCCACCTGCCTCTGTTGTATGAAGTTCCTGAGAATTTAAACACATGATAAATATGAGTCCTATTAGTCAATAAGACTCATGGTGATGGGATGGCCATAAAAATGGAAGCTATTTAGGGAAAGATATACTGTTAGTAGAATGAGATTTGAAAAGCATTAAACACTGGATCATTTTCTTTACAAAAACATCCTGTCTCCATCTCTGTCTCCTCGGAACATTAAACACAAATGAGTCCAAGCGAAGTATGAAGTCTTTTGATGATTTATGGTTAATAGTAAATTCAGAGAAAAATACACCAATTTGAGGCATTATTGTTATTAGGGGACAGTCAGTGCTTTTATCTTTTGCAATCAGCCTGTTCGCTCATATTCTCTCTTTTGCATATTCACAGTCATGGCCATTTTAGAGGCAATATACATAACTGAATTTTTTAAACGATTTCTTCACCATGACATCTTCTGGTTGGAAAGATTTCATAATTTAATCTTTTCCCCAGCAGACAAGTTTTAAGACTTTATTTTAGTTTCAGAGAAAAGCTATGAGGTGATGCTCATGCAAATGAGAAAGAAGTCTGGGATGGTGGGTTATCAAGATCTGGCCCCCAGCAGAGTTTTCTTTTACAGTGTCCCCCTGTGCCATTTAGCACGTGCATTTGTATTCTGCAGCTGTTTTGTCCTGGTGTTTTTCTTTGTCCACCACATCTCTCATCAGATTGGAAAGCATTTCTTATCTTTTCTCATCCTGTTTCAGCAAAAATGCGCTATTTGTACCAAGTCAACAAAACCTTACAAACTACGATAGGACTGAAAACATCTAAAACTGAAAAACGGTTGGTGGTATTCTCTGACATATTGAACCATTTGAGGAAGACAGGAAACTTATCAGATCCCTATTCCAGACACACACGCCGAAGTGGTCTTGTTCATTCAAACTCTTCCACTGTTGAACTCTGGGTGATGATTAAGAAAGGGAAACAGCAATTCTGAACAACCCCAAACAAAGAAACTTCCCTTTTTCTGCATATCAGTAGCAAAAGAGAACGTTTTAAAACTTATCTGGGTAAGCAGTCCCCAGACAGCCACCACGAGTCACGGAAGTAACTGACTGGCGAGGTCGATTTCCTTGCCAAAGGGTGACCCATCTAGTTCAGATAATTCTTAACAATTCCCAGTGAGCTTATTAGAATAGTTAGTGTTTATGTGAGAAGAATACACACTAGTTTTGGAATCAGTTGAAGGATTAGCAATCATACGAAGTCTTAACATCAAAGTATAAATGTAGTGAACTTAGAGGGGCAGAACACTTCCCAGCTTCCTCCTCAAAGAAGTTATCCCCAATTTGTCCCCAAAAGAATCTCTTGTTTCCTGTCCTCAGACCGCAGTCTTCCTCTCATTAAAAGCACTTTCAAGGTTGAGATTTGTGTGTGTGTGTGTGTGTGTGTGTGTGTGGTAATTAGGTGTATCTATTCTTAGAGGAGGTACTAGGGATTGAACCCAGGATCTCATGCGTGCTAAGCATGCACTCTACCACTTGAGCTATACCTTCCCCACCAAGGTTGAAATTTTTAAATACAGTTGTATAAGTCCTCAAGGTCAGGGACTTTAATTTTTTTTTCTCACCATTGAACTCCTAGAGTCTAATGCTGCTTGATATGCATAGAGACACAAATATTTGTGAATGAAAAAAAAATTTGTACAAAAGAATGTCCACAAAATACTGTTTTTTTACGGCGGCTTTGAAGGGAACCTGTTTTCAACAATAGGGAACTGTTCTGAATACATTTTGTTCCATCGGTAATGGGATGGCATGAAACCCATCAGATGAATGTTTTCAAAGAATTTGTAAGAGTATTGGCAAATGGGCATGGCACTTAGTGAAGAAAGGCAGGATGAAGTCTGGGCAACTTTGAATAACTATTCTAAGAAATTTACACAATTATTTTTCTTTTATCTTTCCTTTTATGTTGCTTCAATTCATTGCTTTAGAATAATTTTTGTTACTCTTCACGCTGCTCAGATAGGAAGCTAATCCCACAATATGTAAAAGTGGGGCTTAAAAACTCTTTGTGAAACCCTTATTCCTATTTCAGGTTTGGCCCTAAGCATTATTTGACTTCCAGTGTGTCGCGTACATCCTATTAGACAAATACTTCCCCCAGGATTCTTCAAGGCACTAAATTTCCATGTGAGACATCTCAGAATTCCAAAAACACAACCTGTAAAGAGGGAACTTTGTTGTATGGGCACAGAACAGAATTAACAATACATGCGCTTTACTGATAGGCAAATTTAATTAACACACCTATAGATTACATAACTGGAACTCATCGTAGGGATAACCTGATGTTATTATATAGTAGACCAGGTGCCGGAGAACACTAATTCCTAGCGATCCTTATCCAGTAGTCCAAGGAGAAAGAGTTTTCTGCTCAATTAAACTTGGAAAATTCCACACACTGAGTCTCCTTGAAATCCACAAATTGTATTTGCATATTAAAGGTTCAGAGAAACCTCCCAGCCAATAAAAGAAACTGATTAACATCATTCACAGTTAAACAAATACACTTATTTGCAGCAGATAATACTGTTTCCTAGGTGAATCTGTTAAAAGATACCATTAGCGCTACCAACCATCTTCTCTCGGTAGCAAGTTAATTACATCCCTACACCTTTTATCTTTCTGAAGGATAAAGCCCCAAGCCCTTCTTGAAGCTTCTAGATTCTGGAATGTCACCATCACATATTATTTTGTTAACAATACTAGATTTAGTAATTTTAGACTTACTAAAGTCTGGTAAGACATAATTTTGCAAGCATCATGGCATACAATTTGAGTGGAGGAGAACAAAGTGCTGTTGAATTTGCACAGACTCACATCAGTGGGGTTTACTCATCTGCTGAGGAACTTATCTCCCCCATGCAGCAGTGTCACAGATCCCGCAATTCAAATTAATGAAGGAGCAAAATTGAAAATTACCAAGTACAGTGAACATGTGGTGGGTATTTCAGACCACTGTGGACGAGGGGGTTAGTGCTGTGAATCCTGCAGTATACAAGGTAGATTCAGGTAATAAATTGCTTAACTTTTCTAAATTGTTTTAATCACCTTAAACCGTCTTGTGTACAGGTATCACACTTAGGTTAACACTGCATATTTTAATAAGTATTAGGGGAAAAAACCCACCAGCATACCGAACCTGTGATTTTCCAAATGCTGTGGCTTAGAATACAGCTAAAGTAGGTCTAAGGTTTTAGAAAATGGGCTGATTTAAACAAAAATATTATAAGCATTCACAGCATGGGTAATAACACGATAAAAATCTCTAAAGGGCTATTTGGGTGACTGAGGGTTGGGGGACTCTGAGTTAGTGATTGGTTTTCCATACCAAGTGGAAAGTGGTTAGATTAGTGGTTCTTAAACTTGACTGTGCGTTGGAATCATTTGGGAAGCTTTTAAAATACTCATGCAGCCTCCATCCTGGACCAATTAAATGTGAATCTCTGGATGTGGGATATGGGCATCAGTAAACCTTTTAAACTCCCAGGTGACCTCAGTGGGGATTGGAGAACTGCTGGGTTAAGGTACCATCCTAATCCTGCTGTTGCTCTGGATTCGTTTCATTCTTCCAACTGCCTCTGGACCTCTCACTGACCTGATCTGTCTCCATCTACCCCATCCAGGCCACCCAGCCCGTGCTGGCCAGTCATTTCTTTGAAACAGAGCTGAAATACTAGCTGCAGGGAGTTCTGGATCTTTCTGTTGACATGGCTCGAGTTCCAGCATTCATGCTGATTTCCTGACTCAATGACATAGATCTTACCATTGAACTTTTAATGTTTTAGCTATTTGTGTTCTACATATTACTGTGCAAATCCTGTGCAAAAGTTGCAGATTTAGCTTTTCTCTAGTGCAAAAGAACTGCAACAAAATTCATAAAATACGTGAGGATGCGTTCTGTGGGATGTTTTCTCTACAAGTTTTCTGTAACTGCGCTGATCAGGTTGTTTTGCAGGTCTTCTTTGTTTTAGGAGATGAAGAAGACGTTTCTGGACTGAAAAATTTCAAAATTCTCTCCCCTACACTTTTTCCACATACCTTATACCCTCCCCAGACTCCCCCTCTCAAACACCTCTCTGCTACAGCAGGTGAGGTTAAAGATGATCTACTTGCATAAATATTATTTGCTTTAGTTTGAGTCTATAAAAATTACCAAGTGTCCACTTCATGCATATGACATGTGGAAGTCACACATGCAGAAATAGATTTTGTCTGATATATCCAGGTTGCATGCTCAAATACTTTAGTTCATGATCTTGGGTCTGAGACAGAGCATATCAACCCTTCAAACTATAGAAAGTTAAAAGAGAGAGAAAGTTGTTTCCTGCCTCACCATTGATCTGTTTATTCTCTTATACTTGACATTCATTTGTTCTTTTTTAAGTGCATGCAAATGTAAAACATGATTTGGGTCTTCTCTTTGGATTCATTCAAATTTTTAAGCAGCATTTTCCCTGTGGTTCTCTCCCATGAATCTTTGCCTACCTTCTACTCCTGTCTTTATTAACCCCTTCCTTTTGTGAACCTCCAAGTTGACATGAGATTCTTGGTGTTCATAAGGGATCCAGTATGAGCCTTTGTGAACTTCTGAACTTGAGAACATCTCTGTAGCAGGTGTTGGCAAATCTTTTTCATAAAGAGCCAGATAGAAAATATTTTCAGCTTTGTGGATCGTACGGTGTCTGTTGCAACTACTCCACTCTGCTATTGTAGCCCCAAAACGGCCACAGACAATCTGTGAAGGAAAGGGTATTACTGTGTTCCAGTAAAGCTTTATTTATGAAAACAGGTGGAGGGCCAAACTGAGTTTGCTAACCCTGCTTTGCAGCATACAGATTTCCCCACAAAGCAGAGGAGAGTATAGCTGAGACCTCTTAGTGACTTCCTCATTCACTTATGACTCCATAAAGACTAAAGCCACTTATAAAACTATTAAAGTTAATTCTTCCCTTAAAATGAATCCTGTAGTTTGCACATTATATCAGGGTAATTTGACTATTGGCCGTGCAACCACCTGAATCTGGGATGTTTTATACCTTCCCCAGGATGACTGCACAGAGGAAGACAAGCAAAGAATGATGACAATTGTGCTGAGATGTAGAGGCCAGATTGTAGACCCAGCCCCAGCTCAAGGATTCACTTCCAAGTACCAGCCCTTTAAAAGGGCCAGGCCATTGACCTTCTGCGCCACTCATGATGAGTGGAAAGTGCAGAGCTTAAACCTGTGTCTGCTAAGGCTCCTGGGCGAGGAGCAGTGTGGCACTAGGTTATACACACGTCCTTACACCTTCACTTTTCTGCTCCGTTTGTAGGACCTGGTTGTGTCTGCCCGACCAGATCACCAGCTCCCGTCTGTCTCCACTGGCCATGACATTTAGCAGAGGGCCAAACACAGCCAATAAATGAAGAGATTTTGATTATACAACCACTAGACTAAGACATTGACCTAGCGCAGGCGTTGCCTCTGATTCTAAATACATTCGTAAATGAATGCATTTTGATTATGTGAGTTAAGCTAGAGTAATGGGGTTGGTGATAATACAGAGCAGGTCCTTGGCTTTACATGACATGATAATCGTTGGTAATCTTGCCCTGATTCTCAAATAGTGTCACCAGTCTTGGGACTCTTTGGAAGTTCAAATTATCCATGTAGTGTTTGTACAGATGGCAGTTCTTTCCCAAGGTACTGGCATTTACTGTACAGAGTGCTCTGTGCCAAAGGTTGGAGCAATAGGAAACAAGGTGTGGTCTCTGCTCTGGAGGAATTCTAGCAAGTGCGACAGCTGGGGACTCCAACGGGTAATGGTAACCCAGTCCTGCTGTCAGAACAGTTCAAGGTATTGAGAGGGAGAGGAAGGCTACTTGACCACCTTGGTGAGGTCTGGGACGGCTTTCTGGAGAGAGTGACATCAGAGCTGAAACCAAGGATGGATGCGTGGGGGCCAGCCGGATGAAGGTGGAAGGCGAGGTTTCAAGAAGAGAAAATTGCTTTACAAAGCCCTTGAGCACCATCAGAATATCTCAGTATCTGCGGAAAAATATGCCCAGTAACTGTCTCAGGCCCTGGATATGTGCCTTTTGTGTGATGTGCACCGAACTTGCAGCTGCCTGAGAAAGGTGGCGAATCTGGGTCACTGTGTTGATGGATTTAACAAATGCCAACAGGTACTTGAAAAATTGGAGCAAATGCGTTAGGAGTAATCTCCCCAATGAAGTTAAAACTGGGAGTTGATTGTGAGGGGAATTTGTGGTGTCTCCTTCTTTGATGCCTGTTAGGACATGATAGATTGTGATGGACCTTCGAGTGTTTGCAATGACATAATTCTCACTTTGTCAACAGAGCCGACCTCATTGTATCATAGAAATAAGGCAACTGTCAAAAGGTAGTTTATCCTCAGCTAACACTTCACCTCTAGACACACAACACACATCTCTTGGTCAACCAACATCTTTACCCTATCCGTCCTTCCCTGCTCCAACTCTCCCTTTCTATGGGCGAGTCACAGAGTGACACTGACTTGTTATAAGGTGCTCTCACTTTCTGAATTTTCATTCAGAAAGCCTGTCCTTTTCTGTTTTGGTAGCACATGCAGCTCTGAGTGCACACACACACAGAGGCACACACCCCCCCCCACTTGTATTCATTTTAGTTTATGTTTGAATTAGAAAGTAGGTTGTTCAGATAAGTAGTGTAGGGGGTACTGAAATATTTTGGTAACTGCAAATGACTGACATATGGGAAATATTATTTTGGTAAATGGAATATGCATTTTTGGAGTCTGATCGAAGTTTGAATCTCAGATTTACCAGGCAACAACATGGGAGAGTTAATCCATCTCCCTGAAACTTAGTTTTTAAATCTATGAAATGGATTAATGAAACTTACAGCACTGGTTTGTGGTTTGGGAACCGCTGATTTACAACTTGATAGAAAACACTGAGCAGAGTGTCTAGAATGTGACTCAGGATGTAAAGGTTAGTCCCCTCCATCGCTGCCTCCCGTCTCGCCCCTCCTACTGTATTTCAGTGGTTCTCCTTCAGGAAGGTCTGAATCTACTAATTGCTGTGTATCCAGCATCACCTAGCACACTGTTTTTGCCTAAGTTTACAGCAGCCCTTTTTTTCATTCAGGTCCCCAGCTCTTCATGTCACTTTCAAAATTATCCAGCAAAAAGGCAAATTACTTCGTCTTTTAGGACCATTTCTGGGTGTGCAGTCAGCACTCTGGCAAAGGAGACCGAGCACAGCCTCATGTTTCTATTTTCCAACTGCCATGTTTACAGTGATGGTGTTCAGATATTTTATTGTGGGCCTGGTGTGACAGCAAAGCATGCATGATAAAACTTAGCGGCAGTGGGATGGGACTCACGCCTCATATCCCCCAGAAGTGATGAGGTTTTAGTTAATAGCAAAACCACAATTTCCTACTGATAAACCCATTTTTAACAAAATTCTAAATTCCAGGCTTTATCTGGATTTCATCTTTTTTTTTTTCCCCATTGATGTTCCCACTCTGTTCTAGAATCCAATCCAGGGCATCACCACCTTGCGTTTAGTTGCTGTGTCTCCTCTGTTCCCTCTGGTCTGTGACAGTCTTTTTCGTGAGGGTGAGAGCCTGAGGACTGCTGACTCCGTATCCTGTGCAGGGGCCCTCAGCCTGAGTCTGTCTGATGTTTTCTCATGATTTGACTGAGGTCATGGATTTGGGGGAAGAAAAGCAAGAGATGAAGTGTCCTTCTTGGCACATCATAGGAGGTTCACATGACACCCACGAGACATCTCTGGTGGTGTTGACCTTCACCACTTGGTAAAGGTGGCATCTGCCAGGTTTCTCCGCTGTGGTTGCTATTTTTAGCCTTCCATACTCCATACTCCACTATTTGGAAGCAGTCACTAAATCTAACCACTATCAAGGGGGTGAGGGGTGGGGCTTCTACGGCCTGGAGGTGGGAATATCTGCAGATATTAGTACACTGCTTCCATAAGGAAAATCTATAAGCTCATAAAAAAAATCTGGTTTGGGGTTGCTCTCTATAAATCAGCCTCCATGCAATATAATAAAATCTACACCTAATGTAGTCTCGACATTCCCTCTGGTCCTTGTGATTTGAAGTATTTAGGTAATGAAGTACCATTGAAGTGTATCCTGATCTTCATCTGTTAAACAGAAAGGCTTGTCTCAAATACTAGTCTGTCTGTTTTCTTTTGGAAAAAAAAAATCCCCATATTAAAATGTTGGAAAACACACGACCCCACAGGGATTTAGCAGGAAGAACAAAAGATGGATTGCTGGCAAGTCTAGAAAGCATTTCTGCTGATACTCACAGAGCATTTTCACAACGCACATTTTACTTATGTAATTTCCTCAGTGCTGTTTGCACATCAGCTACAGCAGTTTGCATCTCCTGCTACTTTGGTTCAAAACGGTGGGCAGTTCCAGAGACAGTCTCTACATTGGTAACATGTAACCTCTGCAAAGGCATAACCAGTTTAAATCATCTGCAAGCATTAGTCAATCAGAAAAGAAAAACTTACTGAATACACGTTTTATATATTATAGTGTGATTGGCCTGGAGATACACTGAAAAATGTACCTATCATCATGAAGAGATGCCTGTAGCTCGTTGCTCCAAAAATATTTCTTTGGAAATAGCAAGTTGAAAAGATATATGACTTCTCAGTGTAGTTACTGACTTTCCCCTCTTTGCTTAGGGAACTCACAATGACAAAAGCTGTGTGGTTGAATCTAATTTGGTGCTTCGTTTTAAGAAGTCAGAGGCCCAGATATTGCTCTGAGAGCTTCAGTGGGAACCAAATCATAGCCGAAAAGACAGCAAGCTCACTTTGGCTGGAGCCTGGAGAGGATGCAGATCCGTGTCCTCAGGGCTCATGCAGCGCCTGCTACCAGGGAGGAGAGTGAGTTGATGAAGATTATTAGCCTTCATATAAAAAGGAGGGAAAAACCAGTACATTTGCACATTAAAAATGTGGAGAATGTATTTTTTTAAAACATGTAGAACACAAAGAGCCCAAAATTGAATTTTAATTGGTAAATTGTACTTCATCAAAATTAAAATTTTTGCTTTTCGAAAGACATTACTAAGAAAACCAAAGGCAAGTCCTGAATTGGCAGAAGATATTTGCAAACCATGCATCTGACAAAGGAGTTGCACGTAGAATGTATAAAGAGCACCTTACAGCACAATAAATAGACTGATAACTCCAATAAATGAGCCAAAGACTTGAACAGACATTTTGCAAACTAAGCTGTCTGAATGATCAAGAGCCAAAGGAAAGTTGCCCAACATCAAGAGGCAACAGAGAAATGCAAACTGAAACCACATCTATTAGATTGGTGAAAAATTAATGATAATAAAAAAATAATAAAAATGATTATGCCCAGTGTTGGAGAAATTGTTGAGTGGCTGGGAGCCTTGGGCTGTGTCAGTGGGGATGAAAGATGGTACATTCGCTTTGCAAAAAATTTGATGGTTTTTTAGAAAATTAAACATGTGCTTATCATAAGACCCAGCAGTCCCATCCCTTCCTAGGTATCCACCTAAGAGACAAGAAAAAAATATGTCACACCAGAACTTCTATGTGAATATTCGTAGCAGCTGTATTTATAATAGCCCCAAACCGTAAATAACCCAAATGTTCATCAACAGCTGAATGGAAAGAAGTTGCAGTACACCCATATAGTGGGTATGACTCCGTAATAAAAAGGAACTATCGATACATGCAGCATGGTGAAACCTCAGAATAATTATGCCGAATGAAAGAAAACAGGCGAAAAATGCATAGTGTATAATTCCATTTCCATAAAAGTTCTAGAGCATGTAAACAAATCCCTGGAGACAAAAAGGCAGCGGTTTCTGCGGGTCGGGTGGAGGGAAGGACGGATCATGGTGGGGAATGAACACATTTTAGGGAATGATGAAAATATTGGTTACCTTGATTGCAGTGATGGCTTTATATACACGTATATGTCAAAATGTATGTATTTTAGCCAAATGGTACAATTAAAACGTATGCAATTTATTTACTTCAGTCATACTTTAGTATGGTTGTTAAAACTTTAAAATGGCTTAACGCTATGTCCAAATGATCTGATTATTTGTGGTATAATTCAGTGGATATTATTGGAATGTAAATCTTTCTAGAGGAGAAAAAGGACATCCTAAATAACACCGGAGATTCAAAGCAAGAATAGTATGAAAACCCAGTCATCTCAAAATAATAGTGATTTGTCTCACAAGCTAACCAACCATTCTAGCCATCATAGGTACAGTGGTTTAAAATATTCTGAAATTACAGTCGATCCTTGGCATTTGTACTTTCCACCATCTCAGTTTCAGGAGCTCCCGAGACACGTCCCAGGCCCAGGGTGGGCGGCAGTTGGTGTTTTGCTGAGGCAGAGGCTTGACTGATGCAGAAGCAAGCCCTGTGGTCCCCAGGCAGCATCCGCCAGCCGACTGGTACTTCTCATCGCAGCTCTGCTCTTCTCTAATCCTCACTGTGTATGCACAGTGGCCGGAATGGAGGGACTGTGTGATACATATGTGGGCATGCCTGTCTATTACAGGTAACCCATCACAGAACCGGAGACAAGTGGTTCACCTGGGGTGTGAGGACAGGCATAGGAAGCAGGCCACTCAGTCTTAAAGGAAGTGTCCCTTCTGTATTCACTGATTCAAGAATTAGTCATTGAACTTGGACCAGGTGCCTGGTACTAAGGATATATACCAGGCTTTTTCCTCCTCGGTTCATTGTCTACCAAGTGAGACAGACATTGGCCAAATAATCATCACAGCCCACAATTTAAAACATGATCAATGCCAGGGAGGGCCATGAAGGGCGCTGTGGGAGTGTTCGACGTGGGAAGTCCAAGCAGGCTTGCCTGAGAGACAGAGGTCTGAGCTGATTAGAAAAATAAAACAGCCCGAAAGAAGGCGTAGGAGACAGTGGGCTTGGGGTGGGGGAGGGGAGGGTTCTAGTCATAGGGAACAGCATGTGCTAAGCTAAAGGTGCTTGAGGGGAAAAGGAAACAGACAAGACAATTGTTCCTATAAGTTTCACTTTAAGGATAGTTTAAGAACTATCACTCATAAATGTCTAGCCTGATTCTTCATACGTAAAGAAAAGTTGGGTCATCTTGCCTGCAGAGTCCTTGGTTACATTCATAGACTAATTTACTGTGGATTTTGTGTTTTGGTTTACAGGCATTTAGCTTGTGGGCACATCAGGATTAGAAACATGAGTAATATACAGTTCTTGATTTTTCACTGTAGTCGATTTTATAAGGTAACTTTATCAGGCCGATTTAAAGTCCTTGAAGGGAAGGCCAACCGTGTTGGGCAAAGATAATCATTAATCCATTCACAAATTTGATCATGAATTATTAGTGTAGAAGTCCACCAAAGACATAATAAAATGATCACTATCAATACAGTTGACAAAGGACATTATCATCGGAAAAAAACAATTAGAGATACTTTCAGTCCCAACTGTTCATAATAAAACTAATAGCATTTTTTTAAATTCTAATGGATCATTAATTATAAAACATACCTTAAATTTAAGGAGTTGTTCATTTTACAGGAGAAAAAAATACAACAGAATCACATTAAATAAATATAAATAAATCACAAAAAGTTACGTTGTCAAATGTCACTTAATTTTGAAAATGTTATAAAACTTAAATATCAAAGAAAAGTGGTTTATGAAAAGAAAATAACCAGGAACAAAATCATTTAAAGAGACTGACTATGCGCTCAGTGCTTTACTGAGCTCCCTCACTGCATCCCCCAGGGAAATCCTAGGTGACTGAGGGCTGTTTCTGTGCTGTTGGTACCAGATGAGCAACCTGAGGTCTATGCAGCTCAGCAGCTGAGTCAAAGCTAGAAAGGCTGACGTGAATTAAATTTCCTTTACCAGCTCACACAGAAGGTCAGCAGGAGAGAGGGGAATCAATGCAGATTCTCTTGGTCTGAAGGCAGAATTTTGCAACACATCTGCCTCGCAACAAGTCACTGCCATGGCAAGCAGTTTCCCAAAGAGATGAACCTGAACAGAAAAAAAGAAAATTGTCAACTAGCAGTCCTGTGTCCCACAACAAACCTCAGTTCAAACTAAAGTTTCGAGTGCCATGTTTTCGGTCTGCCAAATTACATGTCTTTGTGATATGTTAATCAGAACGATTCATCTCTTGAAAGCCCCACCTGCTACAAAGCTTCTCTATCAGCTAATAAGAACTCTCAGATGGGGACTGAATGAGGATGGCTCGTTTGTACAGTTTCACTGTGTTTTAAAATACCAGTTGTTTTATGCAATTTAGGTAAAGGGAAAAATAAAAGTAACTACTTGGAATTTAAAAAAATGTGGTAGGCTTGTATGTGGGAACAGAGAGAAAGAACGACAGAAAAAAAGTAAGTTAAAAAAAATAAGGGGGAAATATTTTTGATTTTTTTGTTTATTTGTTTTGTTTTCAAATACAGCCTCCAGTAGAAAGCCTTGGCTTAAGGCTAGGGGCAAGAAATGGTTGTGCATCCATTTAGAATATGCAAAGGATAAAACTCAAGAAATAGTTGCATTTAAACACATTCAGAGCACTCAGAACAGGCACGATGAGCCCTGCTTTGCCTATGGAGACGTTCAAACGAAGCAGAGCAGGAAGAACGTGTTTTCAGCTGCAAAGGGCCATCCAGAAGTACGAGATTATTTTCGTGATGGTTATCAGTGTCTATCCCCGAGGCCAGAACAAGTTTGGTATGCATTTTAATGAAATACTGTGTATCATTGAATGTCTGTATTCCTGAGCACAAAAATAGCCAGTGCCGTGGCTTGGAGAGTCCATCACGCGGCTTTTGTTGGCTCGGGTCTCTAAATCTTCTCGCTAGAGGTAGTTTGAGCCCTAGATATTACCTCTCGGGTTCCCCCATCATGATTCTAGTTGTCAGAGAAGAAACTAATGAACACCTGGATCAATAGCAAACAGTCTTTGTATGTTTTATTGCCCTTTGCCCTTGTGATACACATAGTTAATACAGGAGGTGACAAGGTAACATTCCAACGCCGAGTTGTGGAATCCCCATTAGACCCGCCTTGCTTCCCTGTGTAACTCGGAGCGTACTTACTGAACACCCCATAAATATCGGTGCAGTGAATGAACAAATACGTATCTGGAGGAGCTTACAAGACCCGAACCCTTCATCAAAGGCAACATTTAGAAGAAGGCAGCTTGGCTCTTGATTAAGGAAATGGGGTAATGGGTTCAAATTCTGACTCAGAATTTGCGTGCCCTGGGAAAGGCGTGGTGCGTCTTCCTCTCTCTCCATCTCTCTCTCCCTCTTATTCTTCTCATCTTTAAAAACTCTGCACTAGTCATATTCCTCAGCTGATGGCGTGTTATTATCCCTGGTCCTTACAAGGCTCTTTTGTTATTCTACCATCCATTCTTCCGTTCATTCCTCATTTACCTCCACAGTTCCCTCCTACTTGACTATTCAACTCGGCAGCCATTCAGTGGCATTTAACTTTAATCTTTTTGTTTACATGTGTCCTTGCAAAACTAGTATGGGTGAGCATGCCTGCATTTTTACTTGATGTAAATAGATTGTGATCTACCTATCTAATACAAGTGGCTAATATATAATAAGACACATGGATCAATATGATTCTTTTTCTCCGAATTAACCTTTGTTCCTTCCACACTAGGGATTTACGACCCATCTCTGTTGTTTTCTTACCCGGACATTTTACCTTTTATCTCTCCCAGTGATGGACACACGGAGCAATTCTCAACCTCCTGCAGTGAAAATGATTATACGTGTCTCCTCTGGGCCCGTGTGAGAATTCTGCGACCCCTACACCCAGGAGCTGAATTGCTGGTACATCACTAGGCGCGTGGCAAGTGACCTGTCAGCCACAGTCGGCTTATGACCCGGACCCTCCCACCTTGGTCTTCCTGTAGCCAGGTAACAGCCTATAGATGATGGTGCCCTGTGGCCACCCTCAGCCCAGCAGAGATTCTGGTATCTGGTTCTCAGCCATTCCTGAGCATCAAGTTCCCTCGAGGGGACATGTTGCAGAGGCTCTGGGATCCTAACCCCAGAGCTTCTCATTTAGTAGCCCTGAGATGGAGCCTGCAAATGTGCATTTCCAACAAGTGCAGATGCACGTGCAGCTGCTGTGGATTCTAGGCCCAGAGTTTGAGAGCCCCTGCTGTAGGCTGGGGACAGGGGAGGGGGAGAGATGTGCTTAAGGCATCATGGTGGCCGTTGTACACACAGATGATGACTGCTCAGAGCGGATTGACGGCAGAAGCAGGACCTCTCTCGGGTATCAGCAAAATAAGGGTGACAAACTAGAGAGCACTTTGAGGGTTAGATGCGTGAAACTTCCAGAAATCGCATCTAACTAGGGATCTGGGGGAAAGCAGTGTTTGGTTTTCCTTTGCTTACTTTTAATTAGTCTCCGTTTCTCTGCCCCCTCTTCCTTTCTCACACTGGGGATTTCTCCCTTCCGTATTTGCCGTGGCGCCTGCTCTCACTCACTTGGTAGTGAGGGGATCACTTTCACAGCAGTGCTGTTTAGCTCAGAAACATATCAAGTCAAAGGGGCTGATCGTGGCGATGGGCGATAATCACAGGCTTGTCCACAACGGTTATGACTCGGTGCATCATGTATGTGTGCCTTTCGGATTGCTTGCTCTGGTGCCTGCTAACTAGACAGGGCACGCATTTCAGCATCGCTCATGGCTTTTAGACAATTGCAGATGTGACTCTTGGTCATCTGTTGGGCGTTATTTCTAAGATTTATCTTAAGAATAGGGAACTTCGATCTGTTTAAGTCAGAGGTTTTCTGATAGTTTGGCAATGTGCCCCCGCCTGATGGAGAATTTCTTGGTTATCGTTCCTCATTCAACCTACAGAGCCAGACGTTTTCCTTTGGGGATTCTATAGCCGTGTCTCAGCCACCCACTGCCAATCTGCCCTCTTTTCCTTATTACACTGGTTAGTTCGTGGAACAATGATTAGCAGTTGAGGGCAGGTGTGTTCTATCTGTGCTCTACATACATCCTCGTCTCCTCACAGTTAGGGTTAGGTCAGTGCAGTGATTCCTGGAGAGCTGGGGTATCACATTCTCAGAGTGTCAGCACGCTCCCTGACACACAGCGGGGGCCCCAACCAATGCTTGTTGAATAAGTAGGCAGTTGAATAGATGGATAAATACTGATTAATTGTTATTTTTGATTGGTTAATAAGTCTTACATTAAAGCATTGCTATTAAAACAAAACAATTTTTTTTCCATTTGTAATTGAAATGGCCACCTATTCCTTTCTGACATGGGGCTCAGGGAACGAGTACATTGTAGGCAAATTTTGTGCCTGAGAGATCTTTCCACGTAAGCATTTAGCTAAAAAGAAGGCATGGTGCCTGGAAATAAACTCAACTCTAGTGAATTCCTGATTGAATTCCTGAAATCTCTTTGAAAATTAGGTGGCAGTTAAACAAATGCATATAAACGGAATTTCAATTATCTACAATGGTTAAAAATGAGATACTCTGTTATAAGTTTTGTCATTATTACAATGTTATTATTAACTGAGTTTTCTCATTAACAGAGAGTTTTATGTTCCATACGGTATTTTCCAGTTTTCCCTGGATAATTTTTAGTTTTGGCTGTGATTATAAAAAGCAATCAAAGCCCACTGTAGAAAATATTGGAAAAAAATAAAAGAACCATATAAAAGAAAAATACCTACACCACCCAAATAAAACTGCTGTTAATTTCTTGATAAACTTTGTACAGACGTAGAAGTAAATTTAAAATTCTTTTTTGTGTTTTATAACGATTACATTGCATTTTGAGCCCAGCTTTTATTTTGCTCAACATTAGGTAAGAATTACTTCCCCAGGCCAATAACTATTATTTGAAGATATTTTTATTTTCATGACGGTCTAACATGACACTACATGGATATACTAACATTTATTTGAGCAATCCCTTTTTGTTGACATATAGATTGAATATCGTTGCACACACATGTGCCTTTGTTTTCCTGTGTCATTGTTTAATAAGAATAGATTTCTACATGTAAGTGGTTAGAGGTGAAGGCTATCTTTAGACACTTGGACTACATTAGTATACTTTTCAAAGTGTTGCCAATTTTCACTAGCTCCAGCAGTTCTCATTGTATTATTTTGTTGTTGCTATACATTACAATATTTTTAAAAAAATGACTAATTTGATTAATTTTATCAGCTTCCAGTGCTATAAAACAGAACGCCTCCTAAAATAATGCAGACCATAGTCACGTTAAATTTTCAGAAGCCTGAAAAACATATATTTTATTGTAAAGGACAGTCAGTAGAGGTATTATGGGATGCTAGAAGGAATAGAGCCTCATTGCAAGACAGCATTTTGACTTTTTTTTCCCCCCAGATTAATGGTCCTTGTTTCCCTGTTTTTAATTTCTCAGAAAATAGGGGATAGAGGACCTTTCCACTGATACGGTCCTTTCTGCCCACCCTCCATCCCATCCCCAGTAAGCTACCTTCTTAGAAATATGTTGAAGATTTTTTTTTTCTCTTAAAATTTGCTTACTCGACTTATGTCTGCTTACAACATAGGAACCAGGTCATCTGGGCTTTATTATAGGTTTGTGGCATCTAGCGATAATTGAACATCAGTATTTTAGAGTCATTTTTATGTTATTCATCCAAAAAAAAAAACCAAACAAAAACCAAGGGACTTATTTTCCAAGTTAACTGATTAAGTGTAATTCCCCTGAGGTAAGGACTCAGAGTGGTTTTGTTCATGATTATAGAACCTTGCTTACAGAAGGTGCTCAAAACACACCTGATGTACAGACAGAAACCGTCATCTTTCTGCGCAGATGACAGAATACCGTGAGAGGTTTAGATCTGCATAGAAATTCTCTGAACTTAGCAGATGTGTTGCACGTGAGGGGTAATGAATAAAGCAGGTGGGAGGGGTTCAAACTTCAGTTCTGCTTAAAGGAAGTACTTTCCAACTGGAGAATTGATATGCCCTCACTCTCCCCTTTCCAGTCCATCTCAGTTTTTTTCCAATCATAGCATAGGGAAAATAAGTGAAATCTACCTCTCTGCTGATGACTGACCATTAGTGATTTATCGGCTTGTGTTCCATTCTTAGCCTAATGGGGCCACCACGGTTGGGCACAGGCTCTTGAGAATACCTGGCTGTTACAGACTCTGTACTGTGTAATTCACACCAGTACAAATCCTTTGCCTTAATTTCCTTCTTGTCCTGGGAGCAAGTGGTGAGCCTGGTGTCATGGCTCCAGTGTGGAATATCCATCCTTGAAAACTCATGGAAAAGATCCATTATCAGCATTATCATTTTCTCTCTCCACTCCCCCTCTCTTTTTTTTATTGGTGCATAGCCTTCAACATCACTTTACGTGTAAATTACTTACCAGCAGTTAGTTGGATGTCACCGAGTAATTTTATTTATTCCATTTCTTGGACCCTTCAGTATTTAAGCACCCTCTTACGAGTAAGGTACTAGAACAAAACCACCTCAGGTCCCTCCTGGGAGTTACACATTAATAAATGTGTAATAATGTGTAATAATAAATGTTTAATAGGATTGCTTGATGCAGTAGGAAAAAGAAGGTAGAAAGGACCTGGCAGAAGGAAGAGCATGCAAAGGCCCTGAGACAGCAGGGAAATGGAAAGCCTTCGCAGGTGAAGCACAGAGAGAAGGAAGGTGGGGTGTACTGAGGCTGGAGTGGCAATCAAGGACTAGATTATTCAGAACCTTGTAGGTTGGATTAGGATTTTGGTCTTTTATCCTAAAAGCAATGAAAAGTCACTGAAATATTTTTAAGTACAAGGTACATGATTTGATTTTTAAAAAATACTGTCATGGAAAATTTCAAATATATAAAAAACAGAAAAATATAATGAAGTCCTTTGCACCTACCAAATAAGAGTTTTCAACTCATAGTTAACCGTGTTTCATCTGTAACCCACACTCCCCTGCCTCTCAGCACATTTATTTTGAAGTAAACCCTAGACATCCTATCATTACATCATTAAGCGTATCTCTCAAAGTTAAGGACTCTTTTCCCAAAAATAACCACAAATACCTAGAAAAATAACAATAATTTGTATTTCATAATATCATCAAATATCCAGTGTTCAGAATTTCCCAATTATGTCGTGTGTGTGTGTGTGTGTGTGTTTGTTGTGTGTCTACAGTTTCTTCAAATCAAGCTCCAAATAAAATTTACACATTGCATTTATTATGTCTCTTAGGTCTGTTTTAATATATGTATTCTTCTACCGTCTCTCTCTGCTTTTATCCTTTGCAATTTATCTCTAAGGAATTCGTGTTATTTATGGTGGTGTGTTTCCCACTGTCGGAGTGTCGATTAGTGCCTCTTCATGGTGGCTTTCTCATGTTCCTCCGCCTTCAGTATTTCTTGCAAATTGATAGTTTTATCTCCAGAGGCTCGTTCCTTTGTAGATTCAGTTTTGACAAAGTGATTTCGTAGGTGGTGGTCTGGCCTTCAGAAGACACATAATTGTCTGTTTCTGCCCCTTCTTTTCATGATGTTAGCAGCCGTTGATGATCATTGTCTACTTTGTTAATTTACTGGAGTTTTAAAAAAAGTGATGTGTGGATCCTGCCATTCTTTCCTCATTTAGTAGGTGGGATATTCTATGTACAGAAATTTCCTCATCAGCCTTTTGGTTACCGAGGTCCAGTCCACGTAAGAGGGGCAGAATGAATGCTTTCTTCTTTCTCTTTACTTAACATTCTTAAAATAATGAGTTGGTCCCCTAAACCCCTGCAAAGATAAACAATGAAGATTTTTGTTTGTTTGACTTTGTTTTTAGAATCACTATAAATGCATGGGTTTAAATTTATTTAGTTGTGTTAATTCATCATGTTTATTTTCCTCATTGATGCTCCATAGACCAAAAGAGCAGTCAGCACTAGGCCTTAGGACTGTTGAGGATTCTCATCTCCATCCTCATCGGAGGGTTGGGAGTAGGGCATAAATTAGCAGAGCACTGGGTTAGGAGCAGTGAAATATGCCTGAAACCCTTTGGTTTTCTCTATGAATGTGTGTCCTGAAATAGCCATTCATCCCAATCAAAGATTCTAAGAATGGTCTGGCCCAGAGAGAAGGGGAGAGGAAGTTCTAAGTGTGGCAGAATCATAGAACAAGGCTATTGTATTTGTTTCTTATGATGTGTAGCTTACCTACACTAACTTAGTAGCTTAAAAGAAAACCTATTTTTAAAAAAGTACATTTTTTTCCATGAGTCAGAAGTCTGGGTATCTTAGCTGGGCCCTCTGTTCAGGGTCTCAAGCTGAAATCAAGGTATTGATTATGGCTGTGTTGTCACCTGAGAGTCAGGATCCCCTTCCAAGCCCCCTGGTTGGTGGAACAGCTTAGTTGCTTAGTTCCTTGTGGTTGTAGGACTGAAGCCCCCAGTTCCTAGGGGCTGCCCACTGTTCCTGTCTTGTGCCTTCTCCACAGCATGGAGGTGTTCTGTTCCAAGGCCAACAAGAGAGAGCCCATTGCTCTGAGTCTCTGACCTCTAGACCCTCTCTGAAAGAGCCTGCCTTATTAGGTCAAGCCCACCCAGGATAGTCTCCCCTTTTGATTAACTTAAAGCTAGTCAGAGTTTTCTGTTACCCGTCTGCAAAATCCTTTCACCTTTGCCATGAAGCATAAACTAATCGGGGGATGGTATCATTTCACATTCACAGAGGAGGGGGTTGGACAAGAGCATAACTCACTGGGAATCACCTTAGAATTCTGCTACCACAGCTGTTTGTGACTTTCCCACGAATCTCCTGACTTGCTGGGTCCAAGACATGGCCCATCTCTGGGTCTCAATCTCCCTGCCTATACGAGGAAAGAACTAAACCAGACAGCTGCTAAGGCCCTCCCAGCCTTAACTAAGCTTCAAGGAGCTTCCTAGTCTGCCTACTCACAACTGAATGAAGGTTGGCTTCTTGGTTAACAATAGCGCTTCCCCACAAAGAAGGAAATACAAGTCCCCAGAGCAGCTGCTATAAAGAAACAGACTTGCAAGTAAATAATCAAGTAAGCTCTGTGGATTCATTCGATGGGGGTTTTTACCGAGATCCTAAGTCAGTCATTGAGTTTAGAGGACTTGATGGGCTTAAACCTAGATTTAAGGAATCCGTAAATTTGCCTGTTCAAGATAAAATTCTTGTTTTACTGGGACATGTTCTCTTTGTCACACAGTTCATTCTAAGAATAAAAAAATGTGAACAAACCTTTTCATTGTTTTACAGAAATTGGGACAGATGCAGTAGTGAGTAATTTTTAATAAGAGCAACAGTATAATTAGTAGGAACCCCAGTTGATAAAATAATCTGTTTAATTTAAGCAATTGGTATGATACTTTTAAAATAAGCAACTTAAAGTTAAATACAGTACTTAGAATTATTTTTATGTGTAATTTAGGGCTCTGTAAATACGAAAATATAATATTCAAGCAGTCACAACAGAATCCTGGGGAGGTTGCCCAAATCTAGTAACTAGATAACAGGATGTATGCCGTTTTCCCGACTTCTCCCCATTTCCGCTTTTAGTGATTTGAAGCAATGATAGCATAAAGCAGGGCAAGGCATAGTCCAGGAGGGGAAAGGGTAATTTGTAGCAGGTCATGTATGTTGACCTAAGACAATTTGGTCGCTTAAAAAAAAAAAAGGTATTTGTTGGTAGTTTTCAACAGTGAGAGGTAGGAAAAAGCTGTACGTCCCGTTACACGTTTGCTACAGGTGGCTTATTAAGCTATTTCAGTCTGAATACATGTATAGATTATTAGTAAAGCAGACACAAAACCAGGCCTGTAACCTGTCCCATCAACTCAGCTCTCTCCCCCTAGACCGTGGTCTCTCACCCTGGGCACTGCTGACACTGAGCACTGGGTCACTCTGGGCTGGGGGCCTGTCCTGAGCACTATAGGGTGTTTAGCATCTTCCCTGGCTTTTACCTACTAGATGCCACCCCCTGGTCCCCCAGGTCATGACAACCAAAACACTGTAGATAGTAAGAGGTCAATGGATCCTTGTAGAAGGAATAAATGATTGTGGAAGGTAAGGAAGGAACAGCTGGGGTTGGAAATCAACAATTATGCTCTGTGATATTGGGAAGAAATACATATATTTGGTCATTCAGATGACCAAAATATCTTTCTCATACAGTTAGTCTTGGTCCACAGTTCCTGGCTTACAGCTCCCAAGACCATTGGAATTTCCTGAGCAATGAGAACAATGGGGACTTTTTTTGTTGTAATACAGTCTGACCCCCATATCCTCGGATTCTGTATCCATGGGCTTTGCATCCTTGGATACAACTGAAATTTCCCTCCGCAGTTGATTGAACCTGAGGATGTGAAACCTTCAGATGTGGAGGACTGACTTTATTGTACTATGGCTTTTTATATAAGGGACTTGAGCATCTGTGAATCTGGGTATCACTGGGGGTCTCTTGAAATCAACTCTTGGGATACCCAGGGATGACTCTATTTAGTCTCTCATCTTCACTTCCTGAAAACACTTCAGAGCCAAGTGGTCGTCTTGTTGTTCATAGCAAGTCCCTTTCTACCACACCTGGGTTCATGTTAATCAAGATGACTTTTGGAAAGCACCTAAGGATGGGGGCTGGTTGCCAAGGGAACCAACTCTGAATAGAGGATTGGAAGTTTCAGCCACGCCTCCTAGTTTCTGGGGAGGGGAGGGGCTGAATCAATCACCAGTGGCCAGTGTGTTAATTGATTAAGCCTAAATGATGAAAGTTCACACCTCTGCCACATTCAGCCCAGTGTAGGAAGCATGGGGCACAGGGACAGGGACTGAGAGCAACAGAGAGACTAAGAAAGCATAGTCTTTTCCCTTCGAGGTGCTTAAATCTGAGATTGATACTTAAGAGCGAATTATGGTCAAATACTTAGGTCCAAAGATCAGGGCTTTTGTGTGCATCATCTCGTTTATTCAATCTTCACGATAATTCTTCAGGGTGTTTGTGATGATGATAATTACTGTTTTTTGGGTGAAACTACATCACACTTAGAATGCTTGTTAGTCTATTTGTACAAAGTCACAAAGCCAGAAAGTGGTAAAACCAGGATTTTTTGGGTGTATATATATATATTTATTTATTGAAGTATAGTCAGTTTACAATTTTGTGTCAATTTCTGGTGCACAGTGTAATGCTTCAGTCATATATGAACATACAAATATTCATTTTCATGTTTTTTCACCATAAGTTACTACAAGATATTGAATATAGTTCCCTGAGCTGTACAGTATGAATTTGTCGTTTATCTGTTTTATATACATTAATTAGTATTTGCAAATCTTGAACTCCCAGTTTATCCCTTCCCAGCCCTTTGCCCCCGGTAACCAGAAGTTTGTTTATGTCTGTGAGTCTGTTTCTGTTTTGTAAATAAGTTCGTTTGTATTTTTTTTATTCTATATGTAAGTGGTATCGTACAGTATTTTTCTTTCTCTTTCTGGCTTACTTCACTTAGAATGATGATCTCTAGGTCCATCCATGTTGCTGCAATGGCTGAGTCCATTAAATCTTTACTTTTAGAAAATGTACATACAAAAAAAACAAATGACCAAAAAAGTCAACCCACTGGCGTTGTGCTTAGGTTCAATGATACTGGGCCATCCCTCTGGTTCTCTAGGACTCAGATTGACTGTGTCCTTGGCTCTCCCCCCCCCACACACCTGCCAGAGCCCTCTAAAATTGAGAGGAACAGAGATGAGCAGGATTTCAGGAGGATGCCAAAGGCCTTGGGGACAGTGTGGGCAGGTGTGGGCGTCAGCAGTGGCTCAGAGCTGGGGGTGGGGGTCACCTGAGTGTACTGGGCTCAAAGATTAAATGATGAACAATAAGCTAAAGATCTCGTGGTGGGGCAGAGGGCAATGGTATCAGATAAATTGGGCTCAAATTAGAAAATTCTTGAAAGCCAGAGTGAGGAATTTGTACTGAATTTTATAGGCACTGGGGAATCATTTTGAGCACAGGACTGTCAGAAGAATGGCCCCTGAAGACAAATAATTTGGCAGAAAACTCTGTATTAAGAGGAGGGATGGAAGGTCTGATTTCACTTCTTGTTGGAAGAATTTCTTGGGTTCTTTTTCCTTACGGGGTGTGTGTGTGTGTGTGTGTGTGTGTGTGTAATGGACCTAAAACCAGCTGCTTTGCAGGTTTTAAGCGTAATTAACCTCACTGTGTTCAGACCTTTAAGTGTGTTATATTCTAGACCTTAAGCCAAGGCACAAATAAACCCAATTAGGCTAGTAATAGCTTTGGATTAAATTATATTAACTATTAAAAGAACACAATTTATACCTAGTCAGCACATTCATCTCTTCTTGTGGAGAAAAGCCCACGACACTAACTTGATATTAAAACCTGTGAGGAAACCAATCTGCATAATATAATCAAATTGCTTTTACTCTGAGATTGGAATGGGCGGCGGGTAGTGGAATTATTATAGAAACAAACTATGCCAGAGACATTTCACATCAGCACGTGTGAATCAGGGGAAAATCAGTTCCTTGGTTTGGAGGCAACAAGCATGCTTCATAATAACTGTAGTTAGAAATGAATACATGTCCACTTTTGTCTCAGAGATGGAAGAACAGTGTGGGAAAGACTCAAACTGGATACTTCACTGGAGACAGTCACGTTTCAAGAAGAGTGACTGAAATTTTAAGGAAAAAAAAAGAACTGAGAATGTTTTCTACATTTGCTTATTTTTTCATAGTCTTTGTTCTGAATCGGCCTGTTGAGTGATAGGAACTTGAAGTCAAATGTCAACTCTATTTGTCATCATTGTCATTATGTCTGTGATCATGTACGTTTGAGTGTTGTTCTCATGTCCTTTGTTGTAGGAATTACAATGAAACATAAGATGCATCACAAATATAAATATACGGTGCAGGGTTCAAAAATGAATATATACACGGAAAAATCACTAATAATGCAAGATAGCATAGTATAAATATTAAATACCTTCTACAGGGACCACGTGCATTTCAGGAAAAATGGATGAGGTATTTCCTCAGCAGGATTCGGGAGGTACGGTGACCAGAGACCGCAGGAAACAGTATCATATCTAGAGATCAGAACTCAGCAGGTTTTAATAAAACATCCAGCTTTGATGGATGAGGGTTATTCAAGGTGTAAGGTAAGAAGTTTAATTAGTGCTTTTTATAATAGACGGTTTTCCTTCTTGGTCAAGAGGCAGTGCAGAGTGTTGCTTTGAGGTCAGACTGACTTTGTCAGAGTCCTGGCTGCCCGACCCCCGGCAAGCTGCTTAATCTTTCTGAACGCTGGTTTCCTCATCTGTGAACGAGGAATAGTAAAGGTACCATCCAGGTCCGCCTCATGGGATCCTGTGACACACACATGAGACAATGAAGAATTAGCAAGGTGCCCAGCACAAAGTAAGCCCTCAGTAGACGTGTTTCTTCGTCATCATCACTGTGACCCCAAGAATTTGTCAATGTTAAACTTTGTCGGGTGTGACAAGCTTGGAGACATTTCATCTACGTACGAATGATGTCCAGTTAGGCAGGACATGTTTATAACTTACCCACAGGCATTTAGATTTGTCCAGCTTTTTACCATGACAAATAATGGTATCATGACTATCTCTGTAAATATTTTAACCTATCACAAGGCACATTTCTGTAAGAATAGTTTCATGACCTCAAAATTGGGTGCCAAATATTTATTGACACTATATTAGTCTTTTTGTTTTAGGTGCAGATGAGAAACCCTTTTTAAATTAGCTTAAATTAAAATATTTGTATGTATTTTTTCTGCATCAGTTATCACACTTTTAATATACTGGGGCTTTTGATAGTATGTGATGATTCTAGATAGGTAAGCTCTTTTTCTTCTTTATCAAAATAATTTTGCTGCTTTTCCTGTAAGTCCTCTTTCAGATGAACTTTAGAATCAATCTCTCAAGTTCTAAAAAGCATACCATGGGGGCTTTATGGGAATTTTATTGAATTAATATTGGTAAAATTAATTATTAATTTTGGAAGACTGTGTTGATTTGCAATATTGAACTTTTTTTCTTCTTAAGCTTTCTTCAGTAAAGCTTTGTAGTTTCTTCTTATATAGCCTTGGATTTTTAAAATTAAGTTCATTCCAAGATATTTGATATACAAATATAATCTTCTCCATAATAAAATTTAATTGACTGAAAAGAATACATAGGAATTTTTAATATTAACCTTTAAGTCAAAACAATATAAAACAATAAAACTACCAAACAATCAAATAAAATTTGCAGTGTCTAAGAATATTGTAATCAATATCTCATTTAATCCTCACAGATATTTTGTCAGATATAATTATTTATAATTTTATATTTTGCCAATAAAAGATGTGAAGCTTAAAGAGATGATCAAATGCCCAGCCACACAGCCAGGGGCTAGGGTGTGGACCATGTTTTAAACCACTGATCTATATTATCTCCTTTTATTTAGGACATAAAGATCATTTCTAAGAAATCTAACTAGATTAGCATCCATTCACAGGTTAAGTGGGGATTACCAGACACTCATTTCGCTGCTATTTTGAAGTTCTCATGGATTAAAAACAGCTCTTTTCCAAAACCCATAGCCCCTGCGTGAAGTGTTGGTGATACGCAAAGTAAAAAATGTTCCTATGCGGAAGTGTATCTACAAATGGTTGAAATTTATGGAGGAGAACCTGTTAAGTTAGTGGAGTGTACGTAATGGTGTGTAGAACTTTAAAGGAAGCGAGGGAGAGTACTCAGAAAACACTTCATCTCTAGGAAGGATGAGTTACAGCAACCCTGTGAAACAAACAGAAACCTACACCCGCTGTAGCCCGTGCCCCTCTCAGAGGTGCTCTGTGATTCTCAGTATTACATTGCATATGGAGTCACTGGATCTAGCTGAACCATCTGGTGTTTCCTTGAATTCAGCTGTGGGTTTTAAAAGGCTCCTGAGTCCCATCTCAGATCTGGACTCAGGATCTCTGGGAAATGACTCCCATGCTAATGTTGAAAACCCACTGGCTTTAGAATTGTTAGCTCAGCTTAGATTAGAAAACCACGTGGCACTTAACTGCCACTTAGAATAGAGAGTTCTCACCTTCTGTTTATGATGTTTAATTAGACAGCTTTTTTTTCCCCCTGAAAAATGTCCCACCTCTTAGTCAACTCTATAAAAATGTATTATGCATGGATTAAGGTACAAGATGCCGGAACTAGAGAGATTTCTACCACTTGGCAAACAGAGTATAGAGCTTTTACCTGTCTTGTAGCAAATAATGAAAAAACTCACACCTTGATTTTCCTGTCACAAGTGCCAATACCTGCCTTCAGTACTTTCACAGTGGTCAATTCTGCAGAATGAAACTCAGTCTGAACCTAGCCCTGGACCCAGGGCAAAAGGGCTGTGTTGGCATGGCTTTACGGAAAATTCTGAGAGGAATAATCATGGACAACAAATGCCTATTCTGATCTTAGTTAAAAAATGACTTTACAGTTTGAGAGAAACAGGCTGGGAATTGGCTGTTTAGCAATCACTTCCTAAAGGTGGTGGATAAGATTCTTAGCAACACACCTACTGTTAAAAAAAAAAAAAAAATTCCATGGGGGTCGTGCATCACCCATGCAGTTTGCTAGAAGGGGCTCCAATCTGCTTTAATTTACTCATTTAAGAGGCTCTAGTTTAAATCCCCCTAATATTACTCAAATCGGTTCAGTTCTCTCCAGATCTGTGGCTACCACTCTGTCCAGGCTACCAGCATCTCTCACTTTGACCAGCTGGTCATTAACTTCCAACTAATTTTACTTCTGTGAAGCACACTCTGTCCTCTACCCACTCTGGACCCAGTCTCCAAACTGCAGCCAGAATGATCTTTTCCAAAGATAGCCTTTAAAAACTCCTCCATAACTTCCAGTCTTTGGCCAAAGATCAAAACCCTTAATCTAATCTGTAAACCATTGCTTGGTCTGGAATTCCAACAACTTTATTTTTCAGCATTCATACTCCACCTCCCACCATCGCCCCCGACTCTTACTCCTTCTCCTAGTTAACTTGTAGTTATTCTCATGATCTCCACCTAAAAATCGCTCTCTCCAGGAAGCCTGAGACAGAGGCCAGACTCTTGCTGTGTGCGATCAGAGACAGACTGTTTCTCCCAGTACCGTACTTCAGCTTGTATTTAAACACTTACTCGTGTGACAGTTTTTATTAATCACCGTCTTTTGTGATACACTATAAATCAACATCATTTGAAAAAATAATGTATCCTGGCATCTAACTATGTAAGCCCCTCAATACATACTGGGTAAATAAAGCAGTCTTTTCCCCAAATAAAAATACCTTATTTTTCTCCCAAAGACCACTTTCTTAGGGAAAAAAAAAAAAAGATTTGTCTTGGTTGACTTTCAGCTTACCTGGAATCCTTAAGTTAATTTCTGCGTATAAAATACCTTTCATCGTATCTCCTTGTAAAGATAAAACTAGGTTCAGGTCATTTCACCTCCCAGATGCTGATTTGATGACTCATTTTCTTTCTCTTGTGATGACAAAGGTAATGATATCTCTGATTTTGAGTGTTCGGTGTATATCCTTCGTGGTTTAAAATTCAGAGTGTGTAATTGACTCTGAACATTTTTCATGCTCACACGTGTTTCTCTTTCTTTGAGCCAAAGCTCTGCCTGCCCTATTACTTAATGGGAGGACTCACTGCAAGCTAATTTGAATAAATATTTTACCAAGCCACTTGCAATCACTGGCACGTTTCTGATGTGCACTTAGGCTCCACACGTGGCTGGAATACAAATCCTAAGATGAGCTCCCTGGCAAAGCAGATCTGTGACCATCAGTGACAACCCAAGATGTTTCATCCTCTGCCTGCCTCTGGACATACAGAGCACAGAGGCCAAGAAAAGCTGTTGTATGGCCCTTGGCATCTCTGTTAGCGAAGGCCTCCGACAACTTGGCCTGGGGGATTTCTGTGGAATAAAATACACTCAAAAATGGAGAATGGCTCTTACCCGTTGATATTTCTGCTCGGTCTGTTCTGTGGAGCGCAGATAGAAAGATGGGGGACAGTTCACAAAGCACAGATCCCACACAGACCTGAAGATCTGGGGTTGGCCCCCAGTTTGCAGATTAATTACTGAGCTGTCATGCAGTTGTCATCTGCATCACGGAGCTGGGGTTTTGTTGCTGAGGATTAAAAAAAAAATTAGTTTTTCAATTTTCTTCTTCCCTCCCTTGTCAAAGAGAAATTGTACCAGATTGAATTAAACAGGTAAGGAAGACTTTATTCAAGACTGTCATGCTAGGGGAGAGAGGCTGAACTCAACTCTATCAGAACAAGAAATGGCAAGGGAAGGGTGTAGCCTAAGTGGTAGAGCACATGCCTAGCATGCCTGAGGTCCTGGGTTCAATCACCAGCGCCTCCACTGAAAAATCAAATAAGTAAATAAACCTAACTACCTCCTCCCTGCAGAACGAAAGGCAGGAGGGTTTTAAGCGCCGGGGCGAGGTGTAGCGCTGTGACCGGGCCATCTGTGCTCACTCACTCACTGGTCCTTGTCAGTCCTTAGGCGCCTGCCTTCTCATGAAGACTGAGAGATAGGGGTCCTATCTTTTTTTCCTTTTTCCTTTCTTTTTCCCCTTTTCGAAAAAAAAAAAAAATCTGGGAAGAGCACTTAATTTGAGGTTTCTTGACAAAATTCTAAGGGCACAAAACAGGGTTTTAAACTCCAGGCACAGCGTTGTACAACTGATCTCTGATTCATTGTATGTAACCAAAACTGTACCTGTTGCACAGCAACCCCTACCCCACCCCATTAGCCCAGGCAACTTCCATTTTCCTGTCTGTTTCTGTGAGTTCGACCGCCGCAGACGCCTCCTGTAAGTGGAGTCACACAGTATTTGTCCTGTGTCTGGCTCATCCCGTTCCACTTAGCTTTCTGGATGGTTATACTTCAAAAAGGACGGCTCCCAGGTCCTTGAGAAAGTTATTCCTGGGCTGTAAACTGGCAAGAGGCTGGGAGAAGACAGACATCTCAAAGGTGCAGAGAAAGATTTACAATTGCAAGTTTTCTGAAGCAAATGCTCTTAAGAAAAGGGAGGCTTGGGTAAGGGGGCTGTGGTCAAAAAGAAAGCCGTCTAAAGTGTGGGCAAGCTGAAGGGAGCATTAAGAGACTGTCTTGAGCTCCCTCCTTCCCTCACCCCTGCCTTTCCTTCCATTTGTAATCCCAATCATATAACAGAAATAGACCTTGTTAGAGGATAATTTTATTTATTTTTTTTCTATTTTTATTGTGATATAATTGACCTATATCATTGTGTAAGTTTACGATGTACAACATAATGATTTGATCTATGTATAGATTGTGTAATGACCACCACCGTAAGTTTAGTGAACATCCAGCACCTCACATACTTACATAGTTTTTTCTTATGATAAGAACTTTGAAGATAGACTTTCTTAGCAACTGTTAACTATACAATACAGTACTGTTAACCGTAGTCACCATGCTGCACATCACAGCCCCAGATCTTATTTGTTTTATAATCAGAAGTTTGTCCTTTTTACTACCTTCACCCAATTCCCCTATCCCCAACCCCCACCTCTGGCAACCACCAGTTGGTTCTCTGCTTCTATGAGTTCATGTTTTTTAAAGTTTCCATCTTAGATGATAATTTTTTAAAAGGTAGAAATCATGATTTTCATACAGATGTAAAAAAAAAAAGGTATGCATGTTAAACATTTTATTGAGCTCAGCAATTAAATGAGGGAGCCAGGCAGCTGTTATAACTGATTCCAAGGGAAATAGAAGTACCAGACGTTTGTAGAGCAGGAATACTAAAATGAGCACAAACGGAGGTAGCACTGGCTTTCCCTGCAGTGAGCGTGGGAGGTCAGTCTGACTGGTGCATGGACAGGATTTGTGTGTCTGTACCTAAGGATTATTTTGCACTGCCAGCAGTCCCCTCCAGTTTACAGAGTTGTAACTAATTCCCATAGAATCAGCTGTGTGACCCAGATGGGTCTGCTCTGGACATTACATTATTTTCCGTGGAAGTACCCATTTTTTTCCCCATAAGTCTTTACTACCATGATACCATTTCTCTTCATTCCTCCTTAAACATCCTTCACACCTGTGTATTGAGTACCCATTGTGGGTCTGGTGTTCTGAGAATGGGGCAGACCCATGATATAGGTCTTCTGCCCTCAGGGTGCTCAGCCAAGTTCACATATGCTCACCAATAAATCAACTCTGAGAAAGGCGGTGATGCCTGAAAGAGGTGGGACCAAGTGAAAAGCTTTGGAGTCTTCTTAAAATGATTTCCTATCCTTGGGGCTACTCTGGAGGGATTCCCAAAGGAGGTGGCAGCTTGTCCGTGGTTGGCTCCCCAGATGTCACCAGTACAACCTGTTGATAAAACAAAACTGAGTTAATGGCTTACCCTGGTCCCAAACTTTGGCAACATCCCAGAGAGGGGAAGTTAAGGTCAGCCTTCCTAATGCCCTGTTATTCCCATGTGGAAAGTCTTAATGATTTTGAACAAGGGGCCCCACTTTTTTTTTTTTTTGTACCAGGTCCTGCAAATGTAGCCAGACCTAACTATGATCATAAGTTCTATTCCCGATATGGCTACAGTTTAGAAGATTACAGCTGAAGGGTTCATTGTTTCTGGAAGGGAAAGGGTGATAGAGACGGTCTATCAGGTGAGCCAGAGCTGTCTGCAGAGTGAGTACAAGTTCATAAGGCAGAGAAGAGGAGTCACTTGGTGGAGGACACTACATGGTGGAGGGGACACACAAGTCGCCTGCTGAGTTTGGATATGACGGGTCCTTCGTGTAGCTCTGTGTACCAAGGGCACTGCTGTGCCCTAGAATGGAATCAGCCAGATGCCAAGGGGACTTTGAATGCTTCAAAATGAGCGGTTTGGACCCTGCTTTTCCAGTAATGGGGGGAACCTTGAACGTCATTTGAGGCAAGTACTGACAGGCTCAGAAGCAGATTTTGGACAGCCACTCAAAATTGGTTAAATTGGGATTTTGAAGGGTAATATTTTAGTTCAACCATGGCAGATGAATGTATATGCAAATTCTGTTCAATCCTGTCATTTTTATGCAAAAAGAACACAAATGGTCTTCAGAATTACTCTCCAGGGGGGAAAATGCTAATGCAGACCACCAAGGGAGGAATCTGTAGACTTGCTGAGAGTATGTTCAGAGTTTCAAGTATAAGAATTAGCCTCAAGAACCAGAAAGGAAAATCCAGAAGTAAATAGGTGAAATTCAAGTTTCAAGTTCAAAGCCATATCATGCAGGTGTCATGGTCATCCCTAAACTGTGTGTGTGACTGGAAAGAGGAAAGAAGCAGGTGTGACAACATATTTTATTGAGGTATTAACTTGTGTCTCTCTTCCCTTAATTTTCCTCTCGCTGCTGATGTGTTTCAAGCAGGCGACCAGGTGTTAAAGGATAATTTTTTTAAAAAAAGGTAAAATCATGACTTCCATACATACATAAAATGAACACCTGCCAGCAATTTTACTTAACTCATTAATGAGAGGACCAATGAGCTTTTATAACTGCTTCAAAGGAGAATTCAAGGTACTAGACTTTTCCAGATTAGGAGTGAGAAATAAATTTACAAATAGGTGAAAACTGATTTTTTCCACAGTGGGGAGGGGAGTTTTCCTCTGCCCTGTGTTTGCATGTGTGTGAACATGGTACTTGCATTACTGTCAGTTTTCTCTAAGTTAGCTTCCATTTCTACAGATTTATAAAGTAATCTAGTTAAAGCAAAGGCACGCACTCCAACAGGCTGGAATAATCTCTGGAGAGGCTCCAGCTCCTTTCCATTGTAAGGACATCTGATGATCTCCTTTACACATTCCAAAGCCTTAATTCTTTTCTGTACAGAGGTCTTTTTGTTTCCCTTTGCCTCAGTGGAAGCTTTGGTTTCCCAGGGTCCAAACTAATAGCCATCTGCCATTTTCTTCCTTTGTTCCAGATGTTTAAGCATTAACCCTTGGAAGAGGTTCTACTTGGTGGTCAGGAGGAGGAGAGAAGGGCGAGAAGGAATTCTGCCAGGCAGCCAGGAAAGCAGAGCCCTTTAGGGTTTGGTGGCAGAGTCTTGTGTAGGCATTGAGGCCTCTGGGGAGATGGCTTTCCCTGGGGGTGGACAAAGCCCTTATACCTGGGAGGCCCAGGCGGACTGGGAGGAGGCGTCAAGTCACAGCCGTGTGGACTGATGACCAGGATGAATGTGCAATTCATCATCCAAAGCAGGACATGTTAGTGGATGAAAGGGGACACTACACAGGCAGCAGGGTAAACAGGGACAATACTTCACGGCTCTGAATGGTCACATGACAGCTGCATGTCCCTGAAATAGGAAGGTCATATCTAAGTTGATTTTCAGGGGACAACACTGGACAATTTCAATCTCTGAAAGGGAGTTTCATTGTAACTTCCCGCAAGTGCTGGTTTCAGAAGGCAATTAGCATGCTTGATGGTCACGAATAAAATTGTTTCAAAGGGATTTTGGGTTCATACTGAGAGAATTTGAATATTTAGGAATAATGAGTAAAATTGATCCTGAAAAGGTGTTTTTTTTTTTAGAGATGATGTCATAGCAACAGAAGAAGTAGGCTTTGGTCCTTGAAGTGTGTGTGGAGAATTTTATTTGTTCATGAGGAGTTTTTCTTTAATTGAAGTAGAGTTGATTTACAGTGTTGAGTTAGTTTCTGGTGTACAGCAAAGTGATTCAGTTATAAATACACACATATATTCTTTTTCAAATTCTTTTCCATTATAAGTTATTACAAGATATTGAATCTAGTTCCCTGTGCTATACAGTAGGACCTTGTCTATTTTATGTATATAGTAGTTTGTATCTGCTAATTCCAAACTCCTAATTTATCCCTCCTCCCGCCTTTCCCCTGCAGTAACCATAAGTTTGTTTGCTGTCTGTTAAGTCGGCTTCTGTTTTGTAAATAAGTCCATTTGTGTCATATTTTAGATTCATATAAGTGGAATCTAAATGATATCATATAATATTTGTCTTTCTCTGGCTGATTTTCTTCACTTAGTGTGATCATCTCTAGGTCCATCTATGTTGCTGCAAATGGCATTATTTCATTCTTTTTTATGGCTGAGTAGTATTCCGTGCGCGCGCACGCGCGCACGTGTGTGTGTTTGTGTGTGTGTCTCTGTCTCACATCTTCTTTATCCAGTCATCTGTTGATGGACATTTAGGTTGCTTCCATGTCTTGGCTATTGTATATAGTGCTGCTATGAACAACGGGGTGCATGTATCTTTTTAAATTAGAGTTTTCTCCAGATACACGCCCAGGAATGGAATTCTTGGATCATGTAGTAAATTTATTTTTAGTTTTTTAAGGAACCATACTGTTTTCCTTAGTGGCTGCACCAGTTTACATTCCTGCCAGCAGTGGATGTAAAGAATTTTAAATGGTAGAAGCATTTGAGTTTTCTTGGTTGGGAGCATGTACATTTGAAACTGGTTCTCTGTAACCCCCTGCGGCATGTCTTTCTGATGAAAGGCCTTGGGTAACACCCATAGGTAACACTATAAAGGGGCGGCCATTTCACTGGATGTGGTCAGCCCCTCTGGGATAAACCACAATCTCCTGTCTTTTAAGAGACATTTCATGTTACTTTCCTAAATTAGTCGGGGGTCTGTCCATATTCTCTCGACCTCAGAATATAAGACCCTCATCTCATTATTCACCTTTTCACTTGCTTGTCACTGCCGCCCTCCACACCCACAATCAGTTTTGAAATTGAGGGCTGTTTAGAGCGAATCTTCTGTGAGTACAACTATGTTACCAGCTACTGCACATTCCTGTCCCCCACCTCCGTGACCTTAGGGGACCTCCTCCTCCAGTCTGCATACAAAACTTTCTAAATGTGCGTACAAAACTCTCTCTGCAGATTTGGGCTGTAGCTGACCTCAGTATTTGATTCAAAGAAAAGAAAGAAAAGTACTAAATTCTTCTCTACTTGTATGGTGGGCTGAAAACTGTGCCTGCTGCTAAGTGATGCTGGGGCACCGTGGCCCCAGCTGCAGGAGTAGAGGGCTCCGCTCTTACCAGTGTGTGTTCCTTGGACCCCTTAGGTAGACTGGTGAAATCAAAAAATAGCTTCTCAGAATAAAGGTTTTAAGTGCATACCATAAATACATAGGGTTACAAACAAAAATCAGTCATACTAAAACATCATTATCAAAATACTTAAACCACCACATTCACAATATAGTGGTTTATTTATAAACACACGGAGAAACAAGACTGAGTAGTAGGTCCAAGAACTCTTATAACAGAAACATAGTGATGAGAGAAAAAGATATTTTGAGGTGTCTGCAAGGACAGCATTACTGTGTGAACAGATCAGTGATTTCCATGGGCGATCATGTTATAGGTCCCTTTGTTGTACTCTGGTGTTTTGCCCACATCCTTGACTACAAGGAATGATAAATTGAAGTCACAGATCATGAAAATAAAGGCCTGGGGTGTTTTTGGCATCTGAGTTTACGGACTCCCTGAATTCTACTTCTGAATTCCTCGCGAGGTCTGTGCGCCCGGGATTGGAACCCCTACTGTGGGGACGCGGCTCCCCACCCGCCTCCTCCTGGGTTGTTAGCCACCATCTGTGGGTTGTCTTATCCACACCCACAGCCAGAGTCTAGGAGAGGCTGATCATCCTGTTTTCCAACCCACTTGTGAGTGGACTCTGCCTGTGGTGCGCGTCCGAGCACTGGGGAACTTGCTCTCCCTGGGCCCACACACCCTGTAATCTTTTCTCTCCACTTCTTCACCCTTGGCCCTCTGTCTCCTCCTGGGAATTTAAAGCCTTTATTCCCTTTCCTCTTAAGGTGCAGAGCCTTTGTGTCATGTTTACATCTCTGCTGATACTGAACTGTTTCCACTTCGTCTTTGCATCAGCACAACGGTTGTGAGAGCCACCGCGGCACTGACAGTCACTAGGAGACACGTGGAGGCAACTGGGGGCCGCAGAAGCAGCGGTGCCCAGGTGAATCCCGAAACAAAGGCAGCAACAAGGCCCCAGTCCTGGGCGAAATTATTTTCTTTTTGAGAGACCTGTGCCTAGATCTTTTGAGGGAAGAGATTTGGGGCTTCTTAGGAAGTTCTGAGGTGTGCACGTATATTTTGAGTAACCTGCCTCCCAGAGCACTTAGAACAAAATCTGGTCTCCGTACTCTGGCTTACGACTGAGTGCAATTATATCTCAGTTTATTTGGGACACTCTTGATAAGTGCCTCTTTCCTCTGCTTAATTAGGAATAAAGCCCTGCATATAAGGTGAACTCTGGTAACACGTGTGTTTGACCTGCGTGTTGACACACACGTGTATCCGAGCCTCACTGCAGTTAGGGCCTCGGGTTCCAGGGTGAAACGGGCCGAGAAGAGGGTCTCACCTTTGTTACTTCTTCCCCCTCCTGCTGCCTGACACCCTCTGACTTGCCCTGGGTGTAAATTATATGTTTCATTTCTCCAATCCTGTGTTCCTCATTTGGAAATGGATTGGCAGAAGAATTAAGTGAATCTGTGGGTCTGTTTCTGTTCTGTAGACGACTTCATTAGTGTCCTCTATTTTCTTTCTTTTTTTTTTTTTTTAGATTCCACATATGAGTGATATCAGATGGTGTTTTTCTTTCTTTTCTGGCTTACTATGTATAAAAATAAAAAACAGATTTCTTCTGTATAGCACAGGGAACTATATTCAGTATCTTGTAATAACTTTTAATGAAAGAGAATATGAAAATGACTTACGCTGTACACCAGAAACTGACACATTGTAACTGGCTATACTTCAGTGAAAAAAAAAAAAGTGAAATACTGCCTACTTAGTATACGATTCACCCCCTGGCAACCCATGTATTATTATTATTAATAATGATTCTCAATAATATTAATAATTATCCTCTTTTTAATTTAAGTACTTGGTTATATTTTACTATAGAATGTTTTGACTAAGCTTCTTAGCATTACAAATACAGAACCATTCTGTATATGTGAGGCACCCTGAAAAATAAAACTGAAATTTTGGCATTTTAGCAACTGGCTCAAAAAAACCCCACAAAACTTGACTAAAATATTTTACTTGATTTTGACCAAATATAGCTTTGTCAAACTGTATTAGTTACTTATAAAATAAAAACTAATTCAGTTATACGCAAAGTTAATAGTCATATCATGTTCACAATTGATTTAAGGGTTTAAAATTATGTAGTGAATCCACTGAGTCCACTTCTGTTCCTCCATTCACCAAGATGCCCTAGCCTTTCATGTCGTTACTGTGTGTTTATTTTATACATGACTTATCAGAAATTAAAGTCATCATCTTTCTGGAATGAATGAATGAATGAATGAATACCAAACCATGAAATCTTAGCATTAAAGGGATGAAAAACGTGAATGCCATGAGGGCAGGCCCAGTGGCCTCAACCCCAACCTCGACCCTAACCTCCATCCTGTAACTAAGACTTAGAGCAGTGGTGGGTCTGCTGGAGCTGCGTCATAGGCACATGCTGGGGGCCTGACCCCTCCCACTGCCCAGTGGGCCCTCTTAACTCTGTTTGGAACCCCTGGCGCTGAATTTATTCCTTTCAGAGTGGTCTCTCCACATAGTCATCTACTTTGTCTGGCTATTTGAGGTAATCTGGGACATCTCCAATTTACTGGGATCTTAGTTTAATCATCTTTAATGAGAAATAGTCTTAGAATTCCAGAATAATAGGGTTGAAGGTGACCTGCCTTATCTTTATACCTTGCAGAGGAAGCCTAACTCCAAGAAGTAGGCTCCATTCCCACTCCACTCACAAATGCATTCAAACAAACAAACAAAAAACCCAGCAACCAAAAAAAACCCTAGTTTTTGAGAAATCAGAGCAATTCACAATTCAGATCCTTATTCGAGTTTGCTGTTGCTTTAGGTAGAGTGTCTCCTGAAATGTGAATTCCGAGAGGATGTTCCTAGTGCTGGAGTTGGGATGTAAAATTATGAGGGGTTTTCTCTAATCTGGAAGGAAGACAGCTGACAAGGACGTAAGAAGGATTCTTTGTCCCATTTGTCTTCAACTTAAAAGATCATTATATTGGCCTTTTATCTGAGAAATGGCCTCGAACAGGATTCTCCTCTGCTGCTGGGGGAATTCTCGCTGACACACTCCTGAAGGCCGGCAGCAACTCGCTGGCATAACTGGCAGGGATGTTGCATCTCATTCCACGTAACATGATTAAATCTGATTCTATATAATTACTCCCTTCCTCAGGAAAATTTCCTTGAAAAGTTAAAAAATTGATTGCTGAGAGTGGAGATTTCAGTTTTACACATTGCACATCCATAGAAATAATTATCTGTTGAATCGCCCTTATCCAGTGTGTTTTATTCAAATATACATTCCTTTTCCCCCATCAAGTGCGTTTAACTTCTCACCAAAGAACTATAATCAAGATTGACCCAAATGCATGAGTTCAAAAACAGAACCACATTTTCCTCTTAAAAACCTCACTGTGTTTCTCTCATTTTTATCATCCTATGCTCTCAACATGCAAACTCTCTTGATTGCTAATGAAGAAGTAAAAGGAAGTGATTAAACTCACTAAAAACTTTGGCATTGAATTTTCATTGGGGAAAAGTAGGAAAAATAGCAAAGCAACAATTAAGCTGTCAGGACCACGCTGTCCTGACTTCCCTCCATCCTTTTCCATGTTCTTCTCCTTCCTTCAGTCTCTCACTCAGAGATGAGTTTGCTTTCCTGACTGTGAAGTAGGTGGAATGATCTTTAGGGTCTTAGACAGTAGCTTTCCATCTTAGAGAAAATGCCAGGGTCCTTACAGTGGCTCACAGTCCACTCTGGCTTTTTTTTTTTCCCCCAACCTACTGCCTTCCTATTCCTTCATTCCGTTCCCCTCACTGGTCTTCCCGCTGCTTCTAGGGCATACCAGTTAGGTTCCTATAAAAACAACAACAACAAAAAAGCCATTGCTTTATTCTTCCTGAGCTACATGGCTTTCTCTTTCCTTTTTAACTTCTATGCTTTATTTCATCTTCTCCAAGGAATAAAGGAAGCAAGTTGCCCACTGCTTATTTCTGTCCTCCCCTACTACTGATGGCACCTAGATTGCCCTGTAATTCCATACTATGTTCTCAGAAAGCCATATGGACTAGAAACAAGTTAATATTTAGATTTTTGTATGACTACCTCTTTTTTCACCATTACCACGAAATTAATTTTTAACTTCACAAGAAGCCAGAACATAGGCCAGAACTAAATGATTGAAAACAACACCTCTGGGTTACAAAACAGGCCAGTTTTGTAGGTTAGTCCATGTCTTAACTCTGCATTCTAGAATAGCAGGGCTGTGGGGGGGCCTTCCTGATCTTCTTTTGCTCACAGATGAAGCCTTTTAGATGACGCATTCTGGAAGTTAATTTTTGACATTTATCAAAGATTCCCATGTAAGGTGGTGACTGTGAAAGTCATAGAATCCAAGCGCCCTCCGTGCACACTCATCCAGTTCCCCAGTGCTTCAATGAGTTCTACACACTCACCATCACTTACTTGTCTTGCTGCTTCTTGAATCCTTCTGGGATTGTGGAGTCCTTCTTCAGTTATCTAATTAATTGATCAAATACTTATTGAGGGCCAGCTGTGTTCTTGGTTTTGTGTTATGTGCTGGGTACACAAAGGAGAATAAGACAGGCAGTGAATTTCACCTGTGCTGGCCCAGCAGATGTGATTACTACTGGAAGGTTTAAATTTGCTCTAAACCAAGTGCCAGGTGGGCACTGCCAGAGTCCCACTCTCTGTCATAGTGAAACCAGTGATGGAGATTCGTAGGTAAAGTGTGATTGGGTGTGAGCAGCTTCCTGTGAGTCATCCCACTAGAGTGACTCAAACCCTCCTTCCAGGCCTTGCAGACATTCAAAGTCTTGTCTGCGTATCTTTGAACTCAATCATCAGTAGAGATCAGGACTGGCTGGGGACAGACTCATGGGCAGCTCTCTGAGCTCTGACTTCCATGCCTCTAACCCACATGGTAAAAGCAGCCCTGCCTTCGAGTTTCAGCAAAAAAATCCAAATCATAGTACTTGTGACACAAGAGTTTTTCTGAAGATTTGAGGGCCTTGTGGTGGTGAGGAGTTAAGTGGCAATGCTACAAACAAATTCATGTGTTTGGAAATTAGTGTTTTAGTTAGGGTACACACTATGCTGCTATAACAAAGAGGACCCCCCCCAAACATGTGGATTAGTGAAGATAGAAGGTGATTTCTCACCCATGAAACCATATAGGCAGGGCAAGCAGAGGTGATCCAGGGCTGACGGGATGGGTGGATGGTTGGATGGATAAATAGATATATCAGTGTGTGCACTGAGGGCATGTCTGTGCTCATACCTGCACATCTACATAAAATTGTGGTGTTTGTGACAGTTGCAAATGCAGACTGACTCAGCTGGGTTGTATAGGCCACTTAATATCCCCAGTGTGGTCTCGTTTTAACATGATTTTCTAAAATGGTGAATAACTAACTTTTGGTAAAATGCTTAACAAAATATGTACCTCCATGACAAAATTAAGGAAAACCACTTGCCTTGATTTACATGATAACTGCATTCCTGGAAAATTCACTATTATTAATATTAACCCACAATACAGTATTTCTCTACATTAAATTGGGGTCTTTCAGAAGTCGTGTGTATATGGAGTGACCTTTTGTTAGGTCAGGACTGTCCGAGGTTTCAGAGCACTCCCAGCCTCCTTTACCCACCCACCAAGTGCTAGTAGTGCCCCTAAATATTATGGCAATAAAAGTGCCCCCACAATTTCCAAAATGCCCCCTAGGAGATGGCATTGCCTTTACTGACAACCGCTGCTCTAAAGGAACGTGGGTGGAGTGTTCTTCCCCGGACTTTGGGGCCAAGGTTCATCCTGAGCAAAAGCACAGTCGTCACCATTTGTGTCTCCTTCCAAAGGTTTAAGTCGTAAGAAAGCTAAGTTCTTGCCCTTAGTAACCCACGCAGGTTGAGGTGAATGTGCACCTGCGTGCAGACACATTTAACAGAATCACCCGTGCTTTTTCTAATGCCCACTCAGACTTTATGGGCATGATTTTCCCCGTGTGGAATTTAGTGAGGAAAAAAAATTAAGGGAGAAAAGGCAAAAGCAATCTTCTTTTGCTACAAACATCTTAGACCCATTATTGTACGACGTGTGAAAGCACTAAATTTACAGAAAGGTCTAAGTAACAGCAAACAAGGTGAGGAAATTTACTTCCAATAGGCAAGGTATAATCTCCCTAAAAGGGACCTTGAAGTAGACTTATTCAGCTGTACATTTAGGTTACTTTGCTGTCAAGGGAAATTGGAGGAGGATTTGAGGGCAGATGTTAACCTGAAATGCGCACACAGCTGCATGCAAATATCTAGGGCACACTTTTGCTTTAGTTAAGTAGAAGACCTTAATCATTCTTGCAAAGTTTTAGCTCCTGGTAATAAACAAGTTTCTTTCTTAACGATCAGATTCTCCTTCCTTAGTCTTTTCATTACTTTAGTTAGTCTTTTTCTCTTTTCTTTTAAACATTCTTGGCTACCGAATCCTTGTTTTCCAGGCAGGAAGAAGATTAATGATTATCTGTGACTGTAACAAGCTATCACTACTTGGCGCCCAGACTGTTCATCTATAATGTAGTGGAAGAAGGTTGAGCTGGACTCTTTAATGGCCTTTCCAGTTCAAGATCTTTGGTTTCAGGGACCTTAGCTGTAGCTGAATGACCCTGTATTTATTAGCCAGGATATTCTTCTAATAAATGGGTAAAGGGACTGATTTTTTTTCCAGTAGGAAATTAGGAGACCCCACACATTCAAATTACTCTCACTCCCATGTTTTACCTCAGTTTAGTATCACATCTCTGCAGCACACAGCCTGAGTTTGAATCTCAGTTATGTTATTCATTAGTTGGGTGACCTTGAGGCTACTGCTTAACATCTCAGTGCCTCAGTTTCTTCAGGTGTAAAATGGAGATCGTGTTAGTCTCTGTAGAGTTCTGGTGAATAGTAAATCAGTCTGCACGCTACCTGCTTACTGTGGTCCTCAGCACATGGTAGCCTCTGGGCATTCTTTGACCTGTTATATGAATCCCTAGTTCCCAACATGTGATGGACATTTGGTCAATAGTCGCTGAACTGAATGAGGCCATTTCACTTCTGAACATTTCTCCAAACTCACTTTTTCCTATTGCCAGGGCTTGACGCAAAAAATCTTGTCTTCAGCACTTCAGAGATTTGGGTTTGTAATGAACTTCTGAAATCATGTTGGACCTGGCAGTGCCTGGCCTCCTGCAGATACTGTGGAGCGTTTCCCCAGCCTGTCATCTATGGCTCTGCAGTGGTTCTCGGACACATTCCGGGAGGTACCCCCTCGTGAAGGTTTACAGCACAGTAATGTCACTTTGTCTGTAACCTTGAGAGAGCTGTGCTTGGGGCTCCTGTTACAATGTGACTCATGAAGGTTCCAGCCTTCCCACTCTCATCAAACAGATGGATTTTGAATCCTGGGAGGATTTTATTTTTCTGTTGTAAAAATGATGAGTATTATGAGCTTCAGTTTTCCCTAAATTGATAGAGTTCTGCTATATCCTTCCAACGCAAAGGGCTGCTCTCTTTCTTCATTCCCAGAACAAGTTCTTCAGTCCTTATGGGAGTGTTGAGCAGGAATCCAAGGTAGCACGCTGGGATTAGAGATAGAGACTGAATGTGTGTGTGCCCTCAGAATTTATATGTTGACCCCTAACCCCCACTGGGATGGTGTCGGGAGGGTGGAGCCCCCACAAAGGTTAGTGCCCTTATAAAACAGATGCTGGAGTGCTCCCCCGCCTTTTGCCATGGGAGGACACGGTGAAAATATGGCAGCCTATGGACCAGGAAGCAGGGCCCCATGAGACACCGAATCTGCCCATGACTTGACCTTGGACTTCCCAGTCTCCAGAATTGTGAGAAACAATGTGTGTTATTATAGCAGACCAAATGGGGAAAGAGAGTGTGGCACTGGCCTGAGGAACAAAACTTAAGGGCTCACCAAAAAACTCAGTCATAATATTTTAATGCAATATTTTAAAAAGCCAAAATTTATTTAAAATTAATTTTAAAAATCCCATGAAAAGTGAAAAATCAAAATATTAAAGAAAGACTGGGTCAGGGCAAAGTTAAAGTGAGCTGTGGGCCAAAAATCATGAATAATACTAGCCCTGTGTTGGTTCTTTTTGTTTTTTTAATTGTGATATTTTGTTCATCATGGATGTTTTGGTATTACTTTTGATTTTAAAAAATATTGCATTCTAACATGATTTACCTGGGTAATTGAATGTTTTGGCGTTCCCTCTGCCACCCTCAGACTTTGTGCCTGAGGCTTGCGCCTCCCTCCTCTTGCGTTAGTTTCTGCCTTGAGAGAGAGCCACGGTCATCCTTTTAGTCTTCACATCAAGTTCAGGACTCTTACGTGCTTCACATCAAGTTTAAGACTCAGGTCAGGCCTCTTACGGAGGGATGAGGTCCACCTGAGCACAGGCATGTGTGAGAACGAATGTCCGAGGGCAGGGAGGGAACTCAGGAGGAGGTATATTTTGTCTAAGATCAGTCTCAGAGCCTCCAGGGAGCTCTGTATCCTTCCTGGTCCTCAGGCTTGCTAACTGTGACACCCAGCAGTCCATGGGTGGCCAGCCACAGAATAACCTCCTTCTGGGGACCATTAAAGGCAAGGGGGTGAGCCGAGAGAGACCCAAGGATGAGGAATCTGCTGGTAGACACTTGACTGGGACATGCGGTTTAAAGTGTTAGGATTCCATGAACTGTAGTTTTTTCACTACCATCTCAAAAGTCAGTGGATCCTCTAAGCTGAGGGGTGGCAAGCTTTCTCAGTAAAGGGTCGGTTAGGAAACATTTCAGGCCTACACACTGTACAGCCTCTGTCATAAGGACTCAACCCTGCCATCACGGTGTGGAAGCGGCCACAGAAGACAGGTGGATGGCCGTGGTGGGGGCGTTCCAGGAGAGCTTGATGCAGGGACACAAATTTGCATTTCATGCAGTTTTCACAGTTGCAAAATCTTCTCTTGATTATTTTTCAAATGTTAAAAATGTTTCCTTGAGGGTTTTTTTTTTTTTTTTAACTCTTGGTCCATACAAAGACAGGCAGCAGCAGCATCTGGCCTGCGGGCCGCGGGCGTTGGCTGACCTCTGCTCCAGGCCAAAGCAGAGAAACCCTGCAGCTCTTAGCTCTGAGATAATCCAAGAATGTCTCTGAGCAGTGCTGGAGAGAGTCTTCGAGGAGGTAATTTAAAAATGTGTTTAAGTACTGAGATGAGAGTCACCGTCTTTTGAGAGGGAGGGGATTGAAGAGAACCGCAGATTTGTTGTTCCAAACAGCTAAGCTGCCTTTCGGTGACCCCCAGCAGAGCCCTAACACTTAGCAATGATCTGTGTCAAACAATTCAAATTGTCTGCAGTGACGTCTGTTTTCTTGTCTGAACTGACAGTTCCGTGAGGGCAGAGGTGCTGTCTGTCTCGTACCCCTGACTCCCAGGACAAATTTGGCACAAAAGAGGGTTACAATAAATGTTTGATGAATACAGAAACACATTTACATCCCAAGAAAAATAGCTGAATATTCACGTATTTCAGGCTCACCAACAAATACTGTGTTTGTCAACACAGGCATACTTTTGCAGAAATTTATGAAGACATTAATCCACTAGGAAAAATGTTTCCTTCTTCAGAGGAAAGATCCTCTAACATCAGTAGACAGTAATAAATTACCCTTTTGTCTGATGTAAGTTATTAACTACCCACCATAAAATAAAAAATAAAATAAAATAAAAGACTTAAATGGTTATATCTTGGTTTTAAATGGATAAAGTATTTCCTTACTTTCAAAATAAACCAGGAATCCCAAAGTATCTAAATGTACCAATGGGCTGGTTTTCAACAGGAAATCAGTCACTCTTTGTTAACGTAAGGGAAGTGTCCTGGGTCTGGTAATTCAATTTTAAGATCAATGTTGTTCAATTATTTAGTAATAAATCCTGCTAGAGCAACATTACACAAGCACTGTGCATTTTTTTTTTGAATAGGATTGGGGGGAGATGAGATGGCAAATTATTGATCAGATGAGACTTGGGGAACTGGTACATTTCTGCAAATGCTAGAGCATGTCCAACAGCACTGAATGCTGCTTAGAAATGATTCTAATGTTTTATCCATGCATTTAGTGCTAAACTGCAAAGCACTGGCATCTTTTCAATGCAAAAGTCATCTCAGGGGAATCCTCATTTCATCTGAGGTAAAGTTCTAAGGTCAGTACATCAGGCGGGAACCATCTGCAAAGTAAACTATCTTTGCAGATCTCTCAGGGGGGTGTCCTGTTGGAAACTGACATACACTAGGTCGATGATTTCAGTCTGGGCGCTTTTACTCTCGGGTAGGAGGAGATCTCTGTTTTCCTGGGTATGTGTACCACATGAAATGGTTGGTTTGTGTTTTTCGGCAATGGGAGTTCTGCATCTTTAAGCCCCAGTGGATCTGATGGTTATACCATGGAAGACAATTGAGGAGGAAGATGGGAGAAATAGGGAATTTGTGTTTCCCGTATGACACTCATTCTGGAAGGATTTGTTCATTGACTGGATGGAGGGGACAGTTGCTTGTGCTGTTGAAGGCATAGCTGACACTCTGTTAATTGACCAGCTGCCTTGTTGGATGAATTACCTCCTCTGTTCCCTCTGCTGACTACCTCTGCCTTCATGCTGAATGCGCTTGGCTGGCAGACTACTTTTGAGTTCCCCTGCACACTTCTGTTCAGGCTCTGTGCTTACCAAGTGTTAGCTTTGGTGTCTCAAATCTGTTCATGGTAATTGTACTTGCTATTATAATTATACAATTTAATTAAGTACTATATAAATTGATAAATTGTAAGTGCAAAAGAGAATTATCTCTATAAAAACTAAATTGAACGCCTTGGAAAAAATTGATAAAGGCAATTAGCTAAAAAATGCTATCAGATTAGTTGTGAGGGAAACAAATGTTAAGATAGTGAAAATATAAAAATGTAGTGGTCTGAATTCAAATGACGTAAAATGTGCTTTGAGGTCTTGCAGCGTTTTCAAGAAGGTGCCAGTGGAATTTAGGGTGACGCATTCTGTTTCACGTGAGGAAGAAAATATGGAACCCCAGTCGGCAGGTCTACATTCAGGATGGCCTTCTTCATCAAAAATGGGGAAATTGTAGATTCATATGTTTTAGAAGTGGAAATAAACTGGTTAGGGCAGAGACTGTGCATTGTTCATTATTGGTATTTTAATTCTTGACTTCTTTAATAATAGAAACCCTGAATACTAGCTGGGTCACAACATCCCAGCTAGACAATAGATCTCTAAGATGCCACTGCAGCTCAGTATGGCCATGTGGTTAAGCTCTGGCCAAAAGGATGTGAACAGAAGTGATGTGTCCCGTTTCCGTCCCACCCTTAAGAGGAGCAGGCAGGCACTAACTTCCATCTTCCCCTTCAGATTGTGTGGGACACGAATGTAGTAGTGGGAGCTGGAGCCACTCCCGTGGACCCAGAGATGATGGAAGCTTTGGACTGAGACAGACCTGTCCCATCAGCCCTGGACCACCTCTGCCCGTACTGTTTCATGGGTGAGAAATCAACCTCTGTCTTCATTAATCGACTGTATTATTGGAGTTTCTTCATTACAGTAGTATAGAGTGTACCGTAAATAAAACACACTTTATCTTTCTATAAATATATATAATTTATATTTTTATATATGGCATATAATACATACATTTGCGTAATCGTATGTATAATGATTTTCTGATTTTCACTTTAAATGACCTTTTCAACTAACTGAGCAATCTGCCAGTTCAGATAACAAGGCTTCTACTGTATTATTTTTTCCTCTTCTTTTAAACTGAGCATATAAGTTGAGTTTGTTATCAGTTAAAAGTGCTCTTGGTGAGAGCAGATTTTGCACCTTTATCTAGTGAAGTTCTGTAAATAGCGAAGGATTGGTCAGCTGGCAGTTGTCAGCATCGATACCAAAGGAAGAAGAGGGCAAAGACTTAGAGACCATCCCCTGCTCCTCTAAGGGTGGCCACTTTGGAGGACCCAATGGCTGCCGTTCATCCTGGAGCTTATCTGAATGGTATTCCCAGGGTTGAGCGGTGCACAGCCTGAGCAGCTGTAGGTGGAGCTCCTGCTGATGCTTGCCGAAGGGGCTTTTCTCCCTCAAACTCAAAACTACCTTATGAATCAATCATTGAAACTTGATGCTGGCAAGCATGTAGCAAAGCAGATACTCAAACATTGCTGGTGGAAGTGAACATTGGTAACTTTCTTGAGGAGGGTGGTATTCATCAAAAAGGAAACACTGCATATGCTTCAACCAAGATTTTCTTCTAGGAGGTAATTTTTAAGAAATCCTCACATGTGGATGGAGATGTGTGTTCAAGTGTGTCCTCTATAGCGGCAGAGAAAAATCTAAACATCCCTCTTCTGTTTCTTTATTCCATTGTTATCTGAGCACAGCCAAAGTCTGCAGCTTATGGAAGTTCAGACTGGAAATGACACATAGTGACCCTGACCTCAGGGAGCTTACCTTCCTGTGAGGTGTCAGGTTCCCAGCAAACAGATGAACAAATGAATATGTATCACGGTGTCACAAAGTCTATAAGGCAATGGAGACATTATTTATGAATCAGTATGGAATGCTGTTAAGCCACTACAACAGAATGACATATACCAATGTTTCCTGATACGAAAAGTTATGAAAACTTTTTCAATTCTTTCAAAGAAAAAAAATAATCATATTGCAATACAATGTGAGTGGTAAGATCACAGCCACCTAAAAGTGTGTATCTATGGGCATGTAAATGACTCTGATTGTACAAAAAACATCTGAAAGCACGTGCATCCGAATATATGGTGGCTGTGTCTGGGGTGAGTGTCTTAGTGCCAGGTGAGGGTGAGTGTGTACACATGGGCCAGTGCTGGGGGAGTAAGAATAAGGGGAGGTTTAATACTTTATTCTGCAGTATTGCATCTTCTGCACTGAGACTATGTTCCCGTTCTCCTTTTGCATTTAATGAGAAACCTACAAGAACTAATCAGTGCTTCTCTAAAGCTGGTAAGAGAACAGGGCAATAGAGAGAGATACTCTCCTGTCCTGATGCTAGGGCTGGACTGCAAATTTGGCTAACCTTTCTAGAAGGTAATTCCAACAGGTTTAAAAAGCTCAAGTTTTTGAAGCAGCAGTTTCACATCTAGGAATTTAGCCTAGAGAAATAATCCATGATGTGCGGAAGGCATTTAAATAGAAGAATGTTCATTTCAGGTTTGCTTATAAAAATTTTAAAAATGATGTCCAGCAAAGGGAACTGACTCAATGAAATGAAATACATTATGCCATTTCCCTGTGATAAGACATTGCACAATTCGAAATCTTTTGGTGACTGCGAACATGTACATGTTCACAGCTTGGCCGTTTGTGGGGAAAAACAGTAGAAAACAAAAACTGACTGCATCATACCATCCAGTGCTGTAATAAAAATCATCTGGGTATCTACCTATGCGTTTATGCACCTGTCTCTGTGTGTGTGTGTGTGTGTATGTATCTATTTATCCATCTACCTAACAAAAAACTGGAATGAAAACCAAAGTTTTTAAAGCAGTAGTGTTAATATATAATCATGTTTGCTTTAAAATTTAATTTTGTAAAATGTTCTTGGTGTCTGCAGCGCAGAGGTATTACTTTTATGAACACACATGCATGTGCGTAGTGGTATTAGGTATCTTAGTGAAAATATCGAACACAGAGAGAACCCACGTGTTGCAGCTGTCAGCATCATCTCTTCTCCTTTTCCGTGTGCCAACTCAAAAGGTGATTAATCCTGAGGAAAACGTATTCCCATCACAGTTACTATGAATTAGGCCGAACCATAGGCAATTGCTGTTTGTAGGGAAAAAATACTGTCAGTTTTCTGTGGTTCCTTCTATTATCTCTGGTGTATCCTTTAGTCTGAATGAAATTACTCAGTCTCTCCTGACTGTCATTCTTTCCAGCAAAGACCAGTCTTTCCGGGAGACTTTGTGATGAAGGTGGTCAGGTGCTTTATCTTTGTGAGATGGGGGACTTCCGAAGCTGCAAAGGGCCCCCCACTTGGTGTAATACTGTACTTGTCCCTGTTGTGAAGTTCTTAATAATTTTTGCACAGTGGGCCTCTTGTTTTCCATTTGCACTGGGCCCCGCCAGTTCTGTAGTGGCCCTAGCTGGGAACATTCTGGAAATCAACGGCCTGTGATTTCAAGTATGCATATAAAGAAGATAGTATTTTTGGGAACCCTAAGGGAGCAGTCAAATAAAATTGCCCTCATTTTCTAAGCCATAGACTTAGGCACATTAACACTAGCCTCTGTGTCACTGGGACCATCTCGGGGACGCGGTAGGTGTCCATGTGTAGGAGGTAATGGAAGGTATCCCTGGGTTCTTCTAGGTTAAAAAAAAAAGTGATGAAGTTATATAATACCCTAGGGTCCCAATGGGCACATACAGTTCTCATTATTGCTTTCATAAGCTTTCCATATGCCCATCAAGAAGAAAAGGCATTCTATTCGCTTGCTTTTGGAATGAAACTGGCAAGAAATAAAACAGCTCTAACCTCTGCGTCTCCCCCACATACAGCACATATGATGCCTGTAGGTTGGATTCCTGCCTTATTAAAACTGTGCTGCCCACCTGAAACTAATAGAATTTTGTAAGTCAACTATACTTCAATTAAAAAAAACGAAAACCAAAAATCTGTGCTCTCAGCAGAAGGTACTCAACTCCACCCCTGTTTCCTGCCAGAATGACACCCTTACTTAATGGAGAAAAGAGGGAGATGCAGAGGATGGAACTTAAATTCATCACCTCGCTCTCCTGGACAGCCATGCGAACTGCCAGTGCACTTGGCCTGTCATATTTCTGAGGGGTGGTGGTTCTGTCTCTCACTCTAAAATAACATTGACACAAGGAATCTCCTGTGGGCCCTTGCTTGTGTGTTATCATCCCTAAATCTCTATCTCTCACATAGATCTTTCAAACCAAGTGATATTCTGTTGTCTAGTCTATCCCAGTATGGAGTTTTTCTCTGAAAAATTCAATCCCTTAACCTGGTGTTTCCACTCCTAAGAATACATCCCAGATAAGTAATTAGTGATGTTCACAAACGTGTAAGTTATAAAAACACTCATTTTAGGATTGCTTGAAATTCTTTTTAATTTTTATTGAAGTATAGTCAATTGCAATGTGTCAATTTCTGGTGTACAACACAATGTCCCAGTCTTGCATATATATATATACATATATTCGTTTTCATATTTTTTTCCATGAAAGATTATTACAAGATATTGAGTATAGTTCCCTGTGCTATACAAAAGAAACATTTTTTTAAAAATCTATTTTTATATATAGTGGCTAACAAAAATTCTTTTAAAACACAATGCCTGGCAATAGGGTAGTTATTTTAGAAAATTATGGTAATTCCATGTGATGGACAATCGTGCAGCCATTAGAAACCTTACTTATAAAAAATTGCTAATGACATGAGATGGAGTTACAGCTCACTGTATTAATCTTCTTGTTGCCTGTGTTATTTGGCAACTCAAAACCACACCGAAGGAAAATAGCCAAAGAAGGCTAACTACGAGAAAAGCGAGGGATCCTTGCTTGGAGAGACAGTTTTTCTTCTCTCAGAAACCAGCGGAGGGGAAGACACAAGATGGACAGAGACTCAAAGGAGAGGCTGGATGGCTGGGGAGACCACGTGTCCTAGAAATGGGGGGAAGAAGGGAAGAATATTCCACTGGGAGACACAGGGAGGGGAGTGAAGACTCTGAGTTACTAGTATTAGTCATTGTGTGAAGAGCCACCATTCAGCAGCCTTGTGTGGTCTTCAGCATCCCAAAAAGAGAGGACTGGGGAGATGGGCTCACGGTGAGGGGCTGAGAAGAGGGGAACCTGGCCGTCCTGGTCAAGGTAGAATTTGGTACAACTAGTAGGATATAGATGCAAATATGGCGGCAGTGGACAAATCACATAGTAAAACCCTTTTGTTTTTCACAGTAGGTGACAGTTCTGAGATGTATTCATTCGTTCAGTGACTATTACACAAGGATCTGTTCTTTGCCAGGTACCCTGCTAGGTACGGGCTGTACGCTGTGGAACATGAAAGGTTTCTCCCCTACTGAGGTTGTGCATTTTTCATGAAGGAACGCTCAGGTCAGAGCAAACAGAACACAGTATGAGAGCATGAGAGTATGATAGGGGGATAATGTTTTCCTTGATAGAAATATAATTCCATTAACATGAATGATTTCATGAAGAATTTTGAGTTTTGCTGGTCAAGCACATAAGTCATTCTTCAGTCAATGCTGGGAGAGGGGAGTGATGGATGGGTTCTGATTCAATTTCTTTCAAAAATTGGTTTTGAAACTTGGGGAAAGTATTCTTTCATAAAGTCTCAGAGTGAGTGGTTCTCAGCGATGACATACTGATATCTGCTATGTTGAAGTCAGTTTTGAGATGTATTACCAATAATTAGTAACTGATATAGGATACCAAAGACTTTTTTAAAGCACTTTAAAAAATATAGTCCATCGTATTTCAAGTAAGTCAGTGACTTGCATCATGATTCCTAGGAGACGGAAGACTGGACTTATAACCAGAGAGCTGGGAATTGTCATGAAACTTACATCCAATTTTATCTCTGTCTCAGCTCAGTGTGAATCACCGATATGGTGCTGTAATTTGTCTGAATTTTCTTTTTTTTTCAAAATAGGATACATCTATGAGAGTTAGTAGATTGCTTAATATTTATTTTGTGACTGGTAAAGCTTTGTCTTGAAACCACTGGTTTTGTTTTTGTTTGTAAACAATTATCCATATAGAAGATCCCATCAAGAAACATTCGATTCTATTTTTGCTAGCAGGCAATATAAATCTCTAAGTCAGGGTTAGCAAGCAAAGCCATACAGGGTTACCTCTCTGGCCTGAATTGAAATAGTCCACATGTAAGGCAAGTAAGAGTGAGGACTGTGGTGAATTTCAGGATGCATGCTGGATTTGAAGAAATTCATTTAGAAGGTTGTGTGCAGAGAAGAAATGACAATTTCCGGTCACATTTGACCCACCGGCTCTTTCCTTAAATACCACGTCATCTAACTTGCCTTCAGTGTCTCTTCTTGTATTGATATGGTTCTCATCACTGGATTTTTTTAAAGCTTTACTTTTTCCTAAGTTATTTATATACATGAACAGGAATTCATAACCAGTAATCTATAGTCAGTAGAGAAACATTTAGTCCTGTTACAGCAAAACCCTGGAAGACATAAGGTAGAATTTTCCCTAAGGCAAGTGAGCCTAGGATCCACAGACATTGCCACTTCTCTTCAGTCTTCTCTAGCCTGCTATTCTCAAGGAGCTAGCCTGATGTCTCCATTAGTGAAGGTTTTGATTGCCAGTAATAGAAATTCTCCCCCTTGGATGACCTTGGGATTCAATATTCTGGGAAGAAAGGGGGCCTGAATTTTAGGAACTCTGTGATTGTTCTTTATTTTGAGTGGGTCAGGGGTACTTTGGGTAAAAGCCTAAGAATTAGTTAATGCTGTGCCATTTGACGTGATGCTACCAAAAAAAAAAAAAAAAAAAGACGAGAGTGAGTAGAAATTTTATGACTCGAAAAAAATTCATCTAAATTTCATGTATTTTGGAGGTGACCTCTTTGGAGCTTTCTGGCTCTCTGATTTCGCATTCCAAAGACCAGGAATGAAAGAGGAAGGGTTATAATTTAGGGCCACAGTATAAACACAGTTGATTGCAAAGAACAATAAATTGCCATCAGAAATCAATACATTATTTTCCAAAGCTTGTCTGGAGAAGAATCATTCCATCTTTACAGACACAGTGGATGTTTGCTAGATTTATAGTTGTTTGTTGGGGGTTTATACAGCATCATATTTCCAATGGAATCCATAAGGAAGAGAAGCTTGGCCATTCAGCCTCCCTTTGGGGAATGCAGACTGCAGAGAAATCTCAAGAGAGGGTGCATGCAGAGTTATAAAGGAGCAGTCTTTTTCATGTACAATTAATTGTCCAATTAAAGATTCCTGGGCTAGTCCATTTAACTCTCTACTTTTCAGTGCTGTACTTGGCACATGGGGGCCCAAACTAGATAAGTTTATTTTTATTAATGCGGATAATATTAAAAATTTAGACGTCCTGATATCTGATGCTTAGTTGTATATATTTAAAAGGGAAATTTAACTTGTATTAGGACATTGAAAATCTATAAATATGTTGATCGTGGCCACAGAATGTCCCAAACCCTAGATTATAATTTACCCAGAGCAGGGAAGTAGAATTTGAAGATTTTGGACTCAGGCACAAATAATTTGGGGACATATACTGAACACTGAGTTTCTTCCCCTAGAATCCTTACTTACAGTTATTGGGAACTTGAGATGCACAGTAAAAGCTGATTTAGTTGCAATTCACTAATTTGGAGTCCGTGATGCTATGACTTAGCCAGACTAACATCTCCTTGTGCCTTCTAGTCAAAAAGAATTAGCTATGCTATGCAAAAGGACTTTGCCAGGGAGCAGCTTATCTATTTATTAAAGTACTTGACAGACTGGAAATTGCATTTTATTGAAATTGTTTTGTAATTTACCTGGACTCCAATTAGTCCAAAACTGTGATGTTTGACTATATTTCACTTTATCCCACGAGAACATCTAGTCCAAATTTTAAACATCACATTTGTTTCTAATAAATTTTTTTTATAAAATTAGATATTTTCCTCCTTTAAAAATCCTTCTTTTCATTTTATACCATAAATAATAATGGAGTGTCATGACTGTATAATAAAACATTCACTTTCCTGGGTAAACTGCTCTGCTCTTATTATCTGTGTCCTGAAACAGAGCCATTCTGTTAACTGAAATCATGAACTGTCTTAGGTCTAAGTATGAATTAAGCAGAACCAGTAAAATGTTAGCTGGCCATTTTCAACCAATGCCATGGAGAAGCTTAGATGTTTCCAAAGTCCCATGTTAGACAAAATGCTCAGTGTCCAAGGGTCTTGTGTCAGGTGAATGCATAGCAAGGTGATTTCTAAGACAGACTTGAATAAAACCAAGAACATTCAAAGGCTGACCTTCTTGACTGTTTCCCCATCTAAATGCACAAAGGTGGAAACTGCTCCATCTATGACTGTCTCAATCTGGAGCATATAATCCCCTTTTTAGGACAGGGTTCAGGGAAAATGGGGGTTTTCTCATTGCCCCAGGGACCTTATCTGACCCAGCAGGACTTCTAGTGAATAACCACGAGGCCCCTGAAGCAGCATGGTCTTTAAGTTCAGTCCAAAAAGATGCTCAGTCTCGGGGCGGCTCACTTCTGACAAGTCCTGTCGCTAGAACCAAAGAAAAGGTAGAGGAGGTTGAAGGGGAAACTGTGCTTTGTGTTCTGTTTCTACTAAAAATTACAAGGATGTCAGGGACACTGATTTTAATCAGCCTCCCACACGTCGTGAGGACAGAAATCCTAGCAAGTTCCAAAACCTGTAAGTTTCCACTAGACACAGAATCATCTAGAACTGCTGTCTCAGGGGATGCGCTCACCACCTTTAATGGTCCACAAATTCTTCTGTTTATCTGTATCTCCCCTTCTCACTCTACAGTTTGCCCTTCGGCTTAAAATTACTGATGTGTAAGATAACGCAACATTTGGTCACTTACCAAATACTTACTATTCTGTATCAGGCATTGTGGGTGGGCACTGGAGATACAGAAATTAACGTGGTACCCAAAATCCTTGTCGCCAGAGAACTTATATTCCTGGGGGTGGATGTGGGGCCACAATAGACAAGTCTTCCATGTAAAAATTGGGAGCTGTAAGTACTCCATATACTTATACAGAGAGCTATAAGTATTATAAAAAACAAAGCAAGGGGGAGGTGTTGCAGTGATGTGGTCAAGCTGTTTTAGTTAGGAAATCAGAAAGCAGTTCTTGTGTTTTAAGGTTCAGCTTCTCGAAGTGTTCCATCAGAAGGCAGATATATTTTTGTAAGGTGGTGGTGGTAGGATCCTCCAGAGACACAGAACCAATAGGATATCAATGCAGATACAGGTACACAGTAATAGATACAGGGAGAAATACAGATAAAAGAGGAGATTTATAGTGGTAACTGGTTCATGCGTTTGTGAAGGCTGAGATGTTCCACAGTCTGCTCTCTGCAAGCTGGAGGACCAGGAAAGCCAGTGGTATAGTTCAGTCCAAGTTCAAAATCCTGAGAGCTGGCGGACCACTGGGTTAAGTCCTAGAGTCTGAAGGTCCAAGAATGGGGGCTTCCATGTCCAAGGGCAGGAGAAGATGGACAGTCCAGCTCAAGAAGAGAGAGAACTCACCCTTCCATCACTTTCCTGTTCCATTCAGGCACTGAATGGACTGGACGATGCTGCCCCCCTTGCTGAGAGTGGGTCTTTCCTCAGTCTACCAGATCAAATGCTAATCATTTCCAGATACACCCTCACAGACTCACCCAGAACTAGTGTTTTACCAGCTATCTGGGCATCCCTCAGGGCAGCCAAGTTGGCATATAAAATGAACCGTGACAGTGGTGTCAGACTAATCTTGATTTCAGCTTGTTAATCATCGATGTCTTGCTTACATGTGGATAAATGTTGAATATTCATGGTCATTTGGAAGACCCATGAGTTGGAAGCTTGAATTTGTACGGCTTTGCTGTTTCCTTTGAAAAAGGATGTCTCATCAGTTACATGTTAGAAGGGGAAGGATGGGTGCCTGACTCTGTAGTCAGACCTGCAGCATGGAGTCCTTCTGTGAGAGGTGGGGTACCTGTGGCACCCCTGTTACTATTGGAGGCGTGCTCCTGTCTCCTTAAGTCAGCAGAATTCTTGTGGATTTCAAAGGTGTTCTAGGAAGATAAGGTTGCACACCGACTGATGGGTCAGAGCTGAAGAGATTCCACATCGGCAGCCTTTCTCCTTAAATATGCACTTTTAACTTGCAAGTCTTTCGAACAATAGAGTTGTCAATAATTTAGTAAATCATCTCCAATGTCTTAAAACTTTTATAGCACTTTGGGGTTGCAATCTGGCAATGTTTTACATCCTGGATGCTACTGCAAATCAAAAATCTTTATTATAGAACCAAGTACGTACACAGAGCTCTCCTAGAAAAGAGGGGAAAGGGACAAATGTTTATAGATAAATATTTGCATAATAAAAATGTTTTAAGGAGAAAATTTTGTTGTAGTGAGGCTAGACTGAATGCCTAACTTGGAACACAAAATCGAGTAACCTTTATCTCATTCGCCTGGTTTATGATGAGATCTTCAAGTCTGGTTTGATTACAGTCAGGTGAGATCTGAAAGTGAGGAAAACAGGCTTTGCTTATTACTCTGAATAATATCTTGCACTTAATAGATGTTCAGTGAACTTGTGTTAAATTGATACCACCCTGATTTATGGGGGCACATCGTACAGTCCTGAAAACAAGTTTTATTCTTCCAATCAGGAGGAACTCACATACAGCTCATATGTGTCAGGAATTATTAGAGAAATACATGGAAATGCATGGGATATTGGTGCTTTTATGGATATTATATATATATATATGTGTGTATATATATACACACACACACATTTTTTTTTCTACATCTGTGGTTCTTAACTCTATTCAAACCAATGTCAATTTTTATAACAAATATTTTATACCATATCTTTTTATAAAGTAAAGTAAAATTTGTAGGTAATATGACCTACTTACCATATAATTTTAAAACATCATGTCCTAATCATTATATAAATGAGAAATAGGAGAACCTACTGTGATTTACAGCAATAATAATATAATGTGTATTTCAATACAGGAACGTTTAGCACTGACCATGCAAGAAGACAAAATGTGATCATCAAATATTTGCCCTTAGGTATAGAGCTGCCTGTTTCTACACATCTTCACAACTAATGCAGATACACTGTGCCGGTTGTTGCATTTAGAAAGTACTAAGCTTTTCCAAAACGGTGAATGAATGACTCTGTAAAGTTATGAACCAAAGTAAAAGCTTATGTCCATTTACACAGATATTGTGCTTCTGGAAAACCAAGTTTTTAAAACTGTGGAAAAGATGTTTTAGATTGGTATGTGAAGAGCAGTTAGAATCTGGGCTCATCAGATTATGAACACATTTGTCACCTACACAGACATCCACGGAAACATTTCAAAGTCATTTAGACACAGGAGCATCCTTTGTTCTTTGAGACAGAGATGTCTGGTATCCCTGGATCTCATTTTCCAAATCATTGTTGTGCCCCCCCCATTCACGTGACAACCAAAGGAAATGTCCCCCCATCTTTCCAAAATATTCCCTATGAGGCCGCACCATGCCTGTTGAGACCCACTGGATTATGTCATGAAGGCAAGGTGGAGATTGTGTCTCTCTCCCCTGGCTTATCCTGTGATATCTTTTTGTCACTGTTTCCCAAGTTCCTGGTAATTTCTGAGACAGTAACACCACATGGCAGTCTCACCACCATGAGACAATTGATTGATAGCATTGTTTTCCTGTTTCCTAGTGATCTAAAATGGAAATGAATGGAAATAAAATGAACCCTGCATGTTTAAAAGTAGTTCTGGTTTACATAACTGTAGAACCAGAAAAAAAAGATTGCTACAAGGAGGGAACGACCCATTACACAGAAGACAAAGATGAATGAAAAGCAGGACTTTTTTTCATCTTTAAATATGAAGAAGACAATGTAGCAGAAATGGAAATAATGCAAAAAGGAGAAAAGCAGACAAATGATTGTTGAGTTCAGCCAATTTTGAATGTCTGAAAGCGTTGAGAAACGGGTGCATAAATGTAGTTTTGATCATCGTAATACTTCAGATTTTAAGCAAAGCTCAGAAAAAGTGGTTGGTCGGTTAAATTACTTCCGTCCTTGGGTGGTTTGGGTTGTAATGTTAAGGATTTTAAGTAATTGGGTCATAAACACAATTGACCATTAAACTCCAATTGACCAAAATATTGAAGCCATTTGAGAGGGGGGAAGAAAATGCCTAAATTACAATTAACAGAGTGATTCAATTAAGTTTAGCAAATACTTACTGAAAATCTAGCACGTGTCAAACACTGGGAGGAAACAGGATTTATTAAGCTCTTACCAGAAGCTACACATATTGTTTCCTACAGTTTTCTTGGTAACTCTCTATGTGAGTTTTTTGTCCCCACTTTACAGAGAGAGCACTGAGGTTCAACAAAGCTCAGGACCAATCCTAGAACCTTGGATGTGACCATCCATCTCTTCCATCCTTAGGGAGAAGGGGGGGTGTATCATCCAGGTCCTAGGTCCTCTGCTAGGAAATGTGCATGCTCTGTGTCCTTTATTGTTCAAAGAACCAAATGACACAGGGGTGGGTATCTCTCCAGTTTTAAAGCTCAGTCAGTAAAGGCTCAGAAAGCTAAGTGACTTGGTTCAGATCACACCACTGAGGAACAGTGCAGCAGGACGTACAGTTGGGCTGGTGTCATCTCGAAGGGCTTGTTCTTTCCCCCATGGTCACCTGCGCTTTGTGGCACCGGCTCACTTCCTCATGTCTCTCCTCATCGTTATTCCTTACACTAAGCTCTTGGGTGATACCTCATTAATTACAAAGATCGAAGAGTAATTTTTTTTTCATGTAAGAAAACTCTTATACTAGCTAAATGATCTCGTTCCCCAAAGAAATCTTGAAAAGTGTGTCATGAAAGAAAGAGCACGGTGGGCAGTGGGAAAAGCACGCCCGCCTCCCCTCTGGGAGCATCATGCCCGGGGTGGGCATAGCAAGGTTCCTGAGAAGCACCGTAGTGAAGATATGGTTTCACTTGGTGAGCACGCTTCATAAGCTCAGGTTTTTCCCAAACTTGTTTGACCAAAGCATCCTATTCGCCAGGAATATCTATTGAATTCCTCAGAATCTGTTTTATCTGAGACATTTGGGAACAAAAAGGATCATCTAATTAGTTTAGGAGACAAGATAGCTTTTTGCATACTTGCCCTACCTTTTGCAAAATTGAAGGGAGCCCAAGGTTCTGCCCCTGCTTTGAGCATCTCCTGTTCCCTGTCTTCCAAAGTCCCTTCCTCGACTTCATTCACAATCTTTTCTCAAATATTCCCCCAAAGATCTTGAGTGTCAGTGGCTTTGGTGACACTGAGGCACTGGGACAATGTTGGATACCAGGGATGGGGGAGGGTGATGGCTAGGGACATGTCTGGGGTCCTTTAAATCATATCGGGAATCCTTTGCTGTTTGTTTGGTTTTTTTTTTTTTCAGTTTATCCCTTCCCATCCCCTTCCCTCCGGTAACCATAAATTTGTTTCCTAGAGTCTTTGGAATGACAGATTAAAACAAGATTCTTGTTAAAAGGTGCTTTATCTGGATGACTTCAAAATCTGTGGACTTGGCTCTAAGTCCAGCATTCTTGCTCTGTTGCGTCCCACTGCCAACCAGTTCCGAATGTTTCATCAAGGCACAGCATCAAGAAGTCTGGTCAGATCAGGAAAACGAAATGAATTTTTGCAGCTTAACTTCAAACTGGGGGTGGCGTTTCTTTTCTTGACTCAAGAGGGCTTGACTAAATCCTCCATCTTGAAACTAGTTAAAGTGAAGGTAGGTTCCCCCAAGCTACCAATCAAAAGTAACACCTCTTTTCTCAGAATTCTTTTTTTGTGTTTTATTTCATGATCCTCTAATGACCGTTGGCACGTCTGCCACAGGTCATCATCATAGAGGACTCTGTTCTTTAAACTCCTAGGTAAAAAGTCCTCCATAGCCAAGATCTACATCATTTCTTGTAAATCACTGACCACAGCATCCTGCATTCAGTAGGTGCTCAATGACTTGCTGGCATGAGCAACGGCCTGGTTGCTATGTTAGCAGGAGCGACAGCTATGAACCTCGAATGTGGGTTCACTTACAAACCGTTCCAATGCACTGTAGCATTTCTGATTCCAATTTTGCTTCTAGAGTTTTCTGATTTTAGTAGCATACAGAGGCCATGGAGAATGGAAGGGCATACGTCTTGGAGTCAGATGACCAGAGCTCTGTCATTTACTGGTGTACACTCAGCTGGTTGGCTTTTTATGCGTCTATTTCCTCACCTGTAAAATATGTACTAATTTCTTTTTATTGAAGTACAGTCAGTTACAAGTGTCAATTTCTGGTGTCCAGCACCATGTCCCAGTCATGCATATACACACACTAATTCGTTTTCATATTCCTCACTTGTAAAATATGGATAACAGTGAGCCTTTCTTCGTGCATTTGCTGTGAGGATTAAATGAGGTTTATTCCATATGAAGTGCTTGGAACAGTGCTCAGCGAACAAGAAAGCTACCAGGGACACGTAAGGGAGATCCACAGAAGAAAAGCCTTAAGTCATGTGTCACGTTTGTAAGGGACGGAGAGGCAGGAGAGAGATCTAGTATGAAGGCATGTGTGACTCAAAAATACAATATACGTTTGAACTAAGAGGTGCTGGGATGTTCTGGAAAGAATAGCGGGATGGAAATCAAAAGATCTGAGATAGATTCCTCATCTGAGCAATGAGATGATCACAGTCTATAAATAATAATCAGTTCAAGATTTGCAGTTACTAACTGCTATTTACAAAATAGATAAACAACAAGGTCCCACTGTAGAGCACACGGAACTGTATTCAATGACTTGTAGTGACCTAGAATGGAATAGAAAAGGGAGATGTGTATGTGTATATATATGACTAAACATAATGCTGTACCCCAGAAATTGACACAACATTGTAAACTGACTGTACTTCAATAAAAAAATCTAAAAAAAAAATAATTATGAAGTAATACATGTTGAACTTGGCCATGTGTGAGGCCAAGTGTGCTCTGAGAGCGTTCCCCTTCTTACAACAGTGCTGTAGGAACTGTTTCAGGTTTACATTTCCAGCGTATCTTCTTTCGGATTTAATTGAGGCTATTATCGCCCTCCTTAGGCAGAGAGCTTGGGAGTTCAGCTTCATCTGTCAGCCCCTAAATTGAGGTCACTCTCTCTCTCTGATAATCTGACTCCAAGTCTCACGCCCTACGAGGCTCTCTCACCCTGGCCACATGCAGCTAAACCATGCCATCAGGCACATTACCTACAGCCATTCTGAAACAAACACATAAATGGTTGATGAAAAGGGTGCTTGGGACCACAGCATCAGTCTCCAACACATACCTGTAGACCCAGCCTACTCCCGACTTCTCTTTCCCCAGGACAATTAGTGTAATCTGATGACTCCGAGATCTGTTTTGAATTTATTCTTTATAATTTAAGCAGAAAGAGGGGGCCAATAGGTAACATTGCAAAATGCTGCATAATTTTGTGAACTGAGAGAGAGCAGTATAATGAAGACTATTTAGTACATATTTGAAAAGCTGTGTGGAAAGCATGGAAGGTGTGTGGAGATAATTGTTGGATTGTCATGGTAATTCATGAGATTGATCCTTGTGGAAGGTGTTTGGTATTTCAAACCTCGTGGAGAGAATTTTCACCATCTAGTCAACATTAATTTGTGAGTATTCAGAAATAGGGTCTGGAGAGGGAGAGCAACAATGTATGTGGGGAAAAAAAACCAAACAAAAAAAGTGACACATGACACCCAACACCCGAATGGGATGAATGCTCAATTTGAGTGAGAAATGCAGTGATCTGTGTTGTCAGATAAAAGCCCAGGTTATCACTCATTTTGTTAAGCAAAAATACAGCGTGAGGAGGATATCATCTTTAATTATTTCATTTCATCCCAAGGATAGATTCAAGTGATGCAAATCTTAAAAAAAAAAATATGTTCACTTGGGTGAGATTTAAATCTTTCAGCTTACACGTGCTAGGGAAATCCTGATTTTGCAGTATAATTTTGAGCTTTCTCTTCTCTATCTTCACAATATACTGCTGAGCTTGAAAAGGCTCTTGCCTGCCAACCTTCTCTCTTTCTCCCTGTGGCCCGAGTCTCCAGTCTGTACAAGCTCCTTGCGCTACACCAAAGGTAGAATTTCCTTCTTGCATCTGACAGCTGTGGCTAATGGGCTTTATTTTCAAATTGAAGAAGTTAGCATCCAGAAGAGATTTCAGAAATTTCTAACCACCTAATGAATGACACAAATCCCTGAAAGGTTATTGATGAAAAGGTTGCAGCTGATTAGATATTTGAAGGCAGAATTTTAACGGAGCCTTACAGACTTCTTCATTTGAAGGTGTAAGGGGCGAACGCACTATTAGGGTCCCAAGGAGTTTATATCTGGCGGAAGGTAATAAATCATAAATGCGGAAGAACATGAAAGTGAATTTGCATTTATAAGGGCCATTCAATGTAATGAGCCATTATTACCAGTCTTACTAGGAGAGGCCCACATTTCCAATTTTGGAATTTATGTGTTTTCAACAACTAGTTTTTTTTTTCTTACTTTCAGAATCTATACAGTATAGGTATATCGTCATAAGGGGGCATCTGAAAACATCCTATAGAAGGATGCTGTTTCATATATTTATAAAACTTCACAAGCCTTTACTAGAATTGAAGAATTTATAGAATTCTTAAAGAATTAATAGAATTGAACTATTTACACACCCATACACACAACTTTCCTCTCTTTTTTTCTTTCATTCTTTTTTATTGAAGAATAGTCAGTTTACAATGCTGTGTCAATTTCTGGTGTGCAGTATAATGTCTCAGTCATCAATATACATACATATATTCCTTTTCATATTCTTTTCCATTCTAGGTTACTGCAAGGTATTGAATATAGTTGTCTGTGCTATAGAGTAGAAACTTGTTTATCTATTTTATATATAATAGTTAGTATCTGCAAGTCTTGAACTCCCAATTTATCCCTTCCCACCCCCCATTCCCTCTGGTAACCATATTTAACTTTCCTCTCTTGAATCTTAAATTTGTTCAACAGACATTTAATGAATGCATGTCCTGTGTACTGGAGATACAGAGACCTCATTTAACTGAGCACATACTTTTAAACAATATTAAATGGACCCATTACATAAGTAACACAGACTCACTTAAGAAAATCTGGACAACTGAGAATTTTTGAAGATGCTGGTGTGCCTCCTTGTGACTTTGATTCACCAGTTTCATTCTCTCCACTTTGTATTTTATGTGAAACGGGATTGTATAATGCATCCTGTCTCATAGACTCTCTTTCTTCACTTAATATTGTTAACATGTCCCCAGACCAATGACTATCCTTGGACAGCGGGATGTTGAACAAGCTCTTGCTAACTCATCATCTGGTTGTACCATGTTTTACTTAGCCTAATGTAACTACTCAAGAGGGACATTCACAGCTTCTTTGCTCTGGTAAATAAATTGTCCTGGTGAATACACACTCCAGTACATTTCTGTCCCTGTAGGACACATTTTTAGCAGTGCCATTTCTAGATTAAATGAACATTTTGAGGGGTTTAATACAGATGAGAAAATTGCTCAAGAAAGTTTGTACCGACAACCCCTATGTTACTCGATTTCATGCTATCTCGTCCGTCTCCTGGGCAGAATTTATCACAGTTGCAAATGAATGTTTAATTTGTTGCTTTATGTCCACATCTTCCATGGGAATGTAAGTCCTATGAGGACAGGGGGCTGTCAGACTCCGACACTGCTGTAACTTCGGCACCTGGCGCTGTGGCTGGCACAAACAGATGCTCAGTAGATGTTTCTGAGTGAAAGGAAGGAAGAGGGGAAAGATGAGCCAAGTGGGAGGGAAAGAAGAAGAAATTAGAAGTGAAGGGAGAAAGAATGGAAAGAGAATCATTCTGGCTCAGTTTCTTTTGTTTGTTTTTGTTGTTGTTTGGTTTTTTTCAGTTTGTCAATTAAGGGGGAGTGGTTAACAGGTAGGTCTTGAGTTGTTTTCAATCTGACATTTTTCAGCACTGGAAATTATAAGTAATATAAATAGTATCTATCCAGGTCAGTGAAAATGGCTTTTAGAAATGAGAAGGATTTAATGGAAGAGAACAGGTAGAAATGTGTAGATTAATGCCTGATTGGACAATGCGATACAGGTTACTTCCTACTGGGGAACAGAAACCAAGGACCGCTTTCCAGTGTGGCTGCAACACCTGGTGATAGAACACTGGACATAGCGGGCTTTCCTCGGGCACAAGGGACATGAATGGAGGGAGGGTGGCAGGGAGATAAGAGGGAAAAAATAACAAGTAGACAAATATTTGCACTTATGCTGCAAACACAGATTGGCAAAGCATTAAAGAAAATGAATGTCTTCCCTCCAGTGACTGCTGGAGAGGACACGGAGAAGTAGAGCCTTTAAGGGAAGCAGAGGAAGAAATATTGGTACAGATAAGAAGGGCCTGCTGTTTAAAAGACTAGAACACAGATTCTTAAACTAACGTGTATGTACTGTGTTGAAGACCGTTCAACTTAGAAAAAGGAAATTGTTTTTCTTACATAACTTGTTTCATAGCCTTTCTTGAAAAACTTTTTTTCCCCGCCTCAGGAGGAAAGGATCTGGCCCCTTTGAGAGGATTTTGGAGCTAATACTAGGCTGTGTGCCAAGTATGGTAAATACATTGACATGGGAGAAAATCTGACCGTAATATCATGAGATTGGGACTATCCAGGAGGGAACCGTGTGCATCAGCGGAAGCTAATGCAGAATTGTATATTTGGCTGGTGCACAACAAATATTAAATGTTAATAAAACAAATTCCACTGTTTTCAACTCTGGGGAGTGGAGGCTGTGCTCAGGGACTTTTGTTTTGAGTCCCGTAACTAAAATTAGTGTTTTAAAAAAGTACTGTTCCTCTATGAAACTACAGAAATTTAAATCCTCTCTGTTAGGTTTATGCTGGGTTTAAGAAATGCAAAGGTGAGACTTCAGGAGAGGAGGTTAAGATAAGATTAGAAGGAAAAAATCAAACAGAGGGTATTTAAATACCATACTACAAATGAGTAATATTTTCAGCCTTGTAAGAAGGCTTGCGAGATCTAAAGGAATAAGCAGAGCTGTGGATAAAAAGGAATTTAAAGCAGGAGAGGCGCTTTGGAGACGGCGGTGATAAAGGGTACCATTCAGAGTCATAACAACATGAGGCAAATAGCTTATACTCAGTGTGGTGGCTCTTAGATGAATTCATTCAATATTTCCCGTTTCTTTAAGAGGATATAAGAAAGTCATTTACTCTGTACTGAGCAGGAGACACCGTGTTCCAAAGTGGGGCTCTTAGCGCTCCAGCTCTAGGAAAGGAGGGCTCTCCGTCAAGGGGATGCTTTATTTAACTTTGTCTCCTTACCTGCCTCTAAATTCTGGATCCCTCCAGGGAAGCCAGATTGCTCCTGGGGCTGTTCACGCCTTGAGATGTTAACTGAAGTAGAGAGCGTGATGGCTCAAGGAAGTCTCATGATTCTGCCAGTCATTTGACGGTGGAGAAGAGGAGAGGGAGAGGGAGACAGAGCCTGCAAAGTTGCAAAGGGGCTTCATTCCACAGGGTTTTGAGTTAGGTAGACCTGAGGTTAAACTTCAGCTGTCTTTTGTTTATCAAAACTCTAGGCAAGTTACTGAAATTCTCTGAGCTTTATTCCTCCCCAGAGAATAGTATTTGTGCATTATAGATTGAGGACAGAATTTAAAATAATTCTGTATGCAGTGACCTTAATAGAGCCTGACACAGTAGAAACATTTGGGAAGTGGTAATTTAAAACCAAAGTAATAGGAATAGAACAGTGGCTGCTTCATGATCGATGGTCACACGATTTGGCCTTCTAAGAAACATAAATTTTGAGTTTAATTTTTGTTTTTACGTTTAACTAGGCAGTGGAAAAGAGGAGAAAGAATCTTGCAGTGAAGTTAGAAGGCTGGGTTTCTCTGCATGACCTTGGGCAAGTCATTAAACCTTGTGGGCTTTGGTGTTCCTGTATTAGCTTCTTATTGCTGCTATAACAAGTTGCCTCCAACTTAGTATCTGAAAACAAAGTTAGTTTATTGTCGGACAGTTCTGTAGTTCAGAAGTCTGGCACAGGCCTCATTAGGCTACTAGCAAGGTGTTAGCAAGCCTGTGTTCCTTCTGGAGGGTCTAGGAGAGAATCCACTTCCTGGCCTTTTCCAGCTGCTGGAGACTGCCCACGTTCCTTGTCTTGTGCCTCTTTCTTCATCTTCAAAGCCAGCAACTGCTGGTGGAATCCTATCCCCATCACATGCCTCTGAGCCCCCTCTTCTGCCTCCCTCTTCCACTTTTAAGGACACCAAGGTAACCTGGGAACATCGCTGCATCTCAAGGGCAACTGATTAGCAACCTCAGTTCTGCAAGTCTAATTGCCCCTTGCCGAATAAGGTGACTGTGTTCACGTGTTCTGGGCATCAGGACATGGATATTCTTGGGTGGCTGTCATTCTGCCTACTACATTTATATCTGTTAAACAGAAGTAATGGCTAGTATTGTAGAAGTTATTTTAAACTAAAACATGTTGCCTTTCCATTTATTGGCTTAGCCTATTTAGCGCAAGGGCTTTTTTCTTTTATTCTGTATCTTTCTTATGTAAACCATGTGATTAACCCGTGTTGATAGTCCCCAGTTTCTTTTTTTTTTTTTATTAAGAGGGAATAAAAAATACTGTGAAGCAATGTGTGTAGACTATTTTTAGATACTTTAATGATTTTTCTCATTTTATATGGTTTTCTCACTCAAGCCTAGGTCAACTACCTTTCCAATTTCCAATCTAATTGTCACTGAAAAATTATTTTTCACTAATATTCACCAATTTATGTAACATATGTATGCCTTCAATAACATGGCATAAGCAATTACACTTGATCTTGGTTTGCATAGAATTTACCCAGCGGAAGCACAGGTGTTCAGGCAATCAGGCGATCCAGGGCCTAGTAAGCATCCGTCACAGTGTTTTACTGAAGCCATGGAGATTGTTGAGTTCGTTAAGCGGAGATTAATTAAAAGAGCTTCTAAGATAATAGACACTAATGTTATTGAATGCTTATTACATACCAGGCACCATGTGATATGTTTACCTGCACTGTATCTTTTAATTTTTATTACAACCCTTTGAGGAAAGTTCAACCTGATAAGAGAAGTAATTTCCCCAAAGCCAAGTAATGAGTAGGAATAAAGTTAGGATCTGAAGTCTGACTCTGCAGTTAATCACACCGTCTTACTCCCAGTCTGTTACCCAGTCTGTCGTACAAACCTCACGGGCTGCATGAAGGATTAAGGAGAACTCGTGCAGAAATGCCTGGAGGACCCAAGGCTTGGTCATGGTTGGTGTTTTATCCCATTTGGCTGATTCAAATCTAAGGATTTAGCTTAATAATTATCAACCAGAAGCAATCAGTTGTGAAGCATGGGCTATCAGTGAAGTCCTGTGCCTGGAAGTGTTAAGATTTACAAAAAGACATAATAGACTACATATAATAATAGCTATGAGGTATTGAGCACCCATTCTGTTCCAGACCCTGGGTTAAGCTCTAGCATACGTTATCTCCTTCAATCCATGCCCGTAACCCTATAAGTTGATACTATTACTATCCCATTTTACAGTTAAGAATACTAAGCAAAGGGAAGTGAAATTGCTTGCTCCAGGTCAGAGAGGTGGCAGGTGGTAAGGCTCTAAGGGGATCTGATGCAGTTTATCAGATTCTAAAATTCAGTCTTGGAAATCTTTCTCTGAGGAGAAAGGTAGGTGGAATAATACAATAAAGAAAGAACTGACAAAATTTAGCCAATTGTCAAATTGGCTTATTAACTTTTGCTTTCCATTTTGTTATTATCTCCCCAAAGTCCTGTTACACCTGCAGACATAGACGTAATCTAAGAGTAATCTGTATAATTGATCAAAAGCCAACAATAATAGGATGCACACATGTTTTGTAGATTTATCGGTTATGTTAAAAATTTTTAGAATTAGGAACTACTTGAATGTAACACCAATTATGATAGCCATGTTGAGATGAAAATCTGATTGGGTAGAATACTGAGTCCCTGAATTCTTGGCCAGTTACCAACAGCCTTCCCATTTTTGAAGGAGACGCAAAAAGAGAATACTCTTGAAAAAATGCTCAGCCTGCATCTTTACAGAGAAATTCTGACCCTGGACCGTGAAGCTGAACCATGATGACTCTGTTGGCTACGCTGGCCAGAGGTCTTCCTGAAAAACAGGTTGACCAGATGTTTTTGCTCTGCTCCCTGGCTGGGTCTACAACCTAACCAAGGTTGTAAATGGTTTCCATCTAGGCTCTTTCGAGCCTTCACAGTTCCATGGACCTCTGAACCACGCTACCACCCAGGAGCCCTTGCAAAATGGAAACAGAACAAGTCGATTGAACCCCCACTTCTCCTGTCTAGTTAATCTGGGTGGCTGTCTGTCCGGTGTGTTTATTTAAACTTGAGATTCCATTTTGTTTGATTAAATAGTTCTGAGGCTTTTTTTTCCTCTCTTTCTTCGCTGTTCTAGGTATTGGTCCTTTGAAGATAGAGACCAAAAAAGATGAAGCAAAGGAAACAGGTAATAAGAAGTGTTACCCTCGAGGCCTTTCCTGGACCACTGAAAGCACTGTGTCCTGATCACGTGACCCCTTTGCCCTTTGTCCAAGGATGTGTCGGCTCTTTCTCATTTCCATCACATGTATCTCTCTTTTCTCAGGAGAATACAAGCTCCAAGCAGGACCGTTGTCCACCTTCAGCACTTCTGTCCCCGTTCTCAGAGGAGCATCTGGTTATTGGTAAGCATTTATGTATTTGTTTGAATGAATGAATAAAACCCAGGTGCATAAATTAATGAATGAAGAGTCGTTGGGGAGGAGCAGACTTGACAAAGGAGGGCAAATTAGGGCAGGGAGCAGCGACATTTAACATGATCAAATGAAATGACTGACACAGGAGTGGAAGTGCTTTCTGCTTGGTTTGTATCATGATTTTCAAGGTCAGTATCAAGATCATGTCAGCTTGGGAAAGTGGACATTTCTTCTCCCCTTTCAAAATACCACCAGTGGGTCCACTTTAAAGGAGACTATTTCCAGGTGTAATGTGGCTGGAAAATCTCTTGGAATTGAAGGGGCAGAGTTCCTGTCCCCGCACAGTAATTTTCTAGCTATGGGATTTGGGAGCAAATCACGTAAACCTACCTGTGTAATGAGGTTTGTGACGCTTTTGCCTCCTACTGTGAAATCAGAAAGGTAAGTCCCCTTTTCGAGAAGGGAAATGTGAAACAGATCTCTCTTTCTGTCTTCCTCCATATCCATTTCCCATCTCTTCTGGCCCAGCCTTGATGAAAGGAATCATAAGTTAGGTGAGGGATTTTGCAAAGAGAGGAAACAATCCTAAGGACCTAGAAATACCTTTTTGTTCAGGTGCTCTGATGGGCAGTGTTTTTCTCTATAAACAAGACAGAGGAGGATACAGAATATTTAAAACTTGTGAATGAAATATGGGGCAATGTTCCAGGTAAAATTAAATTTGATTGTGATCAGTTCTTTTTCATAAGTTCGATAATCTCCCCACGTTTTCTCATATTCAACGTAAAGAAGGTAAATCTCAGAACCATCAAATATTTAGAGTGTACAGACTTTCTTAATTTTAATTTAGGACTCCAACCTTTATCCCAGGACTTGCGTGAATGCTAGAGCTCCAGTTTTAGAGAAAATGTGTCATAAAGCTACGCTGTAGGAGAAGTGTTCATAAAACTTTGTCTTATCACTTCTACTAATTGTCAACAGACTCACAAGTTCCCCCTCCCCACTACCCCCTTTTTCAAAAAATCTGTGAAGGAGAAAGCAGTTCAGCTTGTGTTTAAAAACTGACTCTAACATGTCGTTAGAAATCCAATAATTGCCAGAGCCTCTTGGTCTAGGTTATCTTACAGGCTTGTTGTGAAAAACCAAGTGAAATGATGGCCTCCCAAACTGTTAACTGTACAAGATGGAAAATGCGCGTCTAAGACATTGGATGGTGCTGTGGGTGGTCTGAGCTTCAAGTGTGGGCCACGTGCAAACATCTGTCAACCACGGGCTTTGGAATAAACCAAGACACTTTCCATACATTATCACTGTCTCCTTGGAACAACCATTAGAGATTGAGCCTCTTAGATGCCCTGAATATTAGGAAGATTATGACCTAAGTTCCTACTTCGTGTGAAGTTCGAAATAATCAGTAAACAATACACTTATGAATGAAAGTCCTACAAATTTCTGCTTTCCCCCTCAATTACTATTTAGACTTTTAACTTGTAAAATATCCATTTCTTGTCCCCCCCAAATTAATGCCTTTGCCGGTGCCCCAATCACGTACTTCATTTGCCTACAGGGGACTCAGGCACGGGATTTATATCGTCTTCCAGATGGTGAAAATTAAATAGTAAAATCCATCCCAAACTAGTTTCTAACCACCTTAATCCAACATTTTTTTTCAAAAGAGCTTTGGCATCTTCTAAGATTGATTTTTTTTTTCCCCTGGTCCCAAGTTTGGCTAAGTGAACCATTAAGAGAGAAACAAATGGAACCACGTAACAAATTAAGACCCGCCTCAGGCACCAGCACACTTTTTTTTTTTAAACTCCCATCTGCCGAGCTCAGGTTTCTGAGGTGCAATGCGGCAGAATGTGGGTGTGCGCTTTTCTGCCCTTGTCTTCTCTCCCTGGAGATCCCTGTCCTTCCTATTTGAAGGCATGACGTGACGTGAGGACCCAGTGCCCAAGGGCGACCAGAACATGGTGCAGTCCTGGTGGCCGGGAGCCTTGTGCTCAGACCTCACCTGGGGGGCGGGTCCCCTTGATGGATGTATCTTTCTTTCCATCTCATACACCTGTTCTCAGCTGCTCCCCGCACACAGCCTGTGTCTGCTGGCCCTGCCTGGCAGCAAGTATTGATGGCGGGTGCTGGAGGACTACTTTGAGGAAGACTTAGGGAAAAGGAGTCCCTTCGTTTCTGTGGGGTAATAAAGAATCCGGTAAGGGTCCTGTTTCTGGAACGCAGGTGCATCCTGAATTTATTCAGCACCTGCCTTTGCAAAGCAGTGCACGTTTTCTCTCAAGTCTGTGCATGATGTGTCAGGGGATGTGCTGCCTTCTTCTCTATGCCAGGAGGATGCTGGGCTTCATCCTGGGGCGGTGGCGGGGGGTCTCTCTCCTCCAGCTCTGACACCTGTGAGATTCGCATTCATGGTAAATCCCTCGCACTTTCCCTCCTCAGTGTCTGGGAAAGAAGTGCTCCCTGCTGTTGACCTGGATAGGTGACTCCAGTCAGAGCTGTCTTTAAAGGCGTGGGTTAAAGGATGCTATCTCCAAGTTTGTATGATTCCAGTGGCTCCCCAGTATGGTTGGGAGAAACCCATCCAGCTCGTCTCTGGGGCCTCACCCTTGATGCTTCTCCCCAAGCTCAGTGGGCTCTGGTCCCTTTAACAAGCCGACATGTGCTGGGGTGAGATCCTTGCCTTTGTTCTTCTCTCTGTGTGGATCACTTCCTTCTAACTCTTCCCCTGGCCAGACAAGTGTCATCCCCAGTGTCACCTACCTCCACAGGGAGGCTTCTCTGATTCCCCTGATCTAAGAGCCCAAGGAGGCATCCTCTCCCATCAACCCTTTTCATTTTCGTCACAACCATTAACGGAAGCTGAAATTACCTTGTTTATCTGTTGTTTGTCTGTTTTTCCTGGAAGCATGTATGGTGATGGTTAGCAGCCTTGTCTCATGTATTGCTGTATCCTTCACAGCTCGAAGACAGTACGGCGGGTGTCCAATGAATGTGTGTGTAATGACTGCATAACAGTGAAACAACATGGCGGCCGATACTTAACTTACTGTGTCCGGTTACTGGTCCAGGTGTTTTTATATTGACTAGTTGAATTCTCACATTGGCTTTATGAGATGGATACGATTAGGACCCCCATTAACAGCCTAGGAAACTGAGGACCAGAGAGAATGACTAATTTGCCAAGTGTGTTGATGACATGACCGAATGAACTCTTCTCTGGCTTTGTGCTTTCTGGGTGGAGCTTAAAAGATCAGCCACAGACATCTTTGAATACTGTGATCTGAAAACTTGGAGCTTTTACTGTGTCATGATGGTCCCCACTCAAGTGAGAAAGCTCACAGTTCCTTTGTAGGTAATTAACAAAGCTTATTTAAGAAGTAGCATTTTTTTAAAGAAAGAATTCTCTACGTCTTCAGCACTGGAGAATCAGAGCAGGAGTTACACAGGGACACAGCACTGGGTCATCTGGCAGGTACCTGAGACTCTCAGGGACTGAAACAGTTTTCATTTTCTTTTCATTTTTTTTATCACACCCTTAAACCCTGTACAATTAAGAAAATCCCCTCAATATGTTCAGATTAATAAAGCAAGTATTTTACAAGCTGGTTTTCTTTCCTGAGTATTAGAATGAGCAATTCAGAGCAACGTGAACCCTACTGGCTTTACTGAAATATTAAAACATATAAATAATTTATATAGAGAGACTCACAGAAGATATGAAATCTTCAGAACATTACATATATAAATTATATACACTGTTTGATTCAAGAAGTTTAATGTATTAGGAAATATCCCTCTCTCCCTCCCATGCTCAGCCTACCCTGAATAGGATTTGAGGGCAGAGAGGTTAAAATGAATATGAAGAAAGGATATTCGGATTCCAGACTACCGGTTTTCGCAAAGAGTGAAACCAACCATTGTTCCCGAATCAGCCAGACGTGTTCCTTGGGAAAACAGATGCCTGTTCATGAGAGGCCATAGTACAAGTGTTACTGCTGGAATAAAAATATCAAGCTAGGTTGGGTCTCATTCCCTTCCCCCACTCGACTCCTTTGTAATGGTTGTAATGCCTGCGATTCCTCCTTCAATGCTCTATTCTCCCCTAGACCTGAAGCTCAAGGAGGATGTTGCCTGGCTCACTGCCATGTCCCAGTAGCCAGAGCTATGTGATTGGAGGCTCATTACTCAACCTCTCTGTGCCTCAGGAGCCTCATTTGTCAATTGCAGGTAGTAAAAGTAGTTAACTCAAGGGTTATTACGGGGAATACACATGTCAAGGCAAGTAATACAGAAGAGTCTAGACGTCCAGAGTAAAACCCAATTTCAGTTGTTATTATTTTCAATAGACTGTTGGTTACTCGGGAGATGGGACTTCATATCTTTTGTCCGCTGATTCCCTAGTACCTATAACAATGCCTTGGACCTAACTGGCACCTTATTAGTAATTCTTGAATAAATTAATTATGAAATTAATATTTTAGACCCTTAATGATTAGATTCTAATGCAGGGCTGCAGTATGGTGAAGGAGCACCACGGCGCACACACACGCACACACTTTTATTTTTACAGTTCACAGTGTAAACTTCTGTCCAGCTATTGGGAGGACAACCGAACAGCATGAGGTGTCCTCACAGCTCGGGACATCTGGGACGGCGGGTCATTTGCCGTCAGCTCTCAGCTGTCTGTGAACTTCTGCTTCTGGCCAGTTCCCCAGATGTTTCCTGATGCTCTGAATCAGAGCCATAGCTTGCTTTCATTTTGCAGAGGGACAGTGCAACTTCTCACACGCATTGCAGCAGGGAGGTAAATAGCCTCTCACCTTAAATGCCAATTTATTGTCCCCACTCTGTCACACTTGATTAAAATACAGAGTTTGCCTCCAAGGCTGAAATTAGCTTTTCATTTTGACTGACTGCCATCCAGGTCTGAAAAATAGCAGCTCGTTTGTTTCAATATTTACCACATCCCTTCAGAAGAGGTTTACATTATGGCCAATTAGGACTTAATTGTTACCCATAACTCAAACATTTGCTGGCTGTTAACAGAGTAAAAGCCATCTTTTTTTTTTTTTTTTTTTTTTTTTTTTTTTTTTTTTACTATCCTGACTTCCACAACCCTTGGACTCTTGAAACACAGACTGGAGGATAACCTCTTTTCCCTTAAGATGGGACTGGTGGAGAACGTAATGGTCCTTTCTGCTCTTTGCTTCTGGAAGTGGCTGGAGGCAGGCGTTAATTGTCCAGTTCAATGGAAGGTGGGTGAGCCCGGGTGTCAGGCATCTGTTGTTTTTACCTCTCTGATCTGCATTTCCCAGTCTCCTGCCAGCAGAAATCTCATTTGGTTTTGGAGACATTCTCTGCTGCTTGGATTACACCCTCCTCCCAGCTGGGCTTCCGGCTTCTGCCACTGGCCCCCACCGTATCCTCAGTGCAGCAAAGCAGAGCGATCCTTTTAAAATATGTCCAATCACGTGATTCCTCTGTTGCAAAGCCTGCAACACCTGCTTGTCTCACTCAGGATTAGGGCCAGTGCAGTGACTCGCGGGGCCCTGTGAGCCTCCATGCCCGGCACATCCCGTGACACTTGCTTGATTTGACATAGTATATATTTATTTGTTTATTGTCTGTCTCCTTTTTTGAGGATATAAGTTCCAGGGCGACAGGGATGTGTTTGTTTATTTCTGTAGCCTAGTGTCGTTATTATTTCTCTCTTACTTGATCGGCCACTGTCTTCAGGTACCTGGTACCTGGTACCTGGTACCCAATTGCCCTGCCGGCCCCGGCTTCTCAGTGCCTCTGAGCAACTTCCCCCTTCTTGTGATGCTTCAGGTGGCAGAATAACCCGTCCTTTATTATTATCGTTATCCCACATCACTCTCTTTCCCTCAGTGAGTGGTGCAGAGAACTAATTGACTCTGAGGTACGAGAGGACTTTCACGCTAAAAAGTTTTTACTGCATCCAAATGCATGTCTAATTGCAGGAATTTTAGGCAGCACGTTAAAGTTTTGTGTTTGCAGCAGATGCCTGAGAAAGGGATGTTGAGGAGAGCTTTCCAGGAGTGGTTTAGATGACGGCACCCAGGAGGTCTGTGGGCCAGGAGGTGTCCCACAAATAACAGGAACCAGAGGGACATTTCTTTTAGCCTGACCCGTGTTTAAAAGGAAAAAGGATGAATATTAAAAAAACAAGAGATTTCACAGAGAAATCCACTTCCCAGCTTTTCCCGAAAAACTGGACAATCTTGCGAATTTCTTCCCAGCACCGCTGTCTGGAGCTGGGGCTCGTGTGGCTGTTTTGGTGTCTGCGTTCACCATGGCCCCGCCCCCCCCAGCCCCCTGGGGCCTCTTCGCTCATTTGTGTGGATGAGCCTGTGGTCACGTCAGTGACCAAGTGTCTCCAAGCCTCCACTGAACGTGTCCCAGGCTTGGTTTCTGAGTGAGTTGGAGTCTCTTATCGCAGTCTTAGGAAATGCACCCCAATCTAGTGCTGACAGGCGTGGTTACACGTGTCCCTTCGGTGTGTCTGGCGGGTGTGTCTCAACGTGAGCCCAGTGAGCCTGCGTGTTCTTCTTGCTCTGATACTCTTGAAACCAGTTGCTCTGCAGCATTTAAAAAAATCACTGATGCCCGTGTCCAACCCCAGACCAACTGAGTAGAAGTTCCTGGGATCTGGAGCCCAGTCTTGGCAATTCTTTAACCTCGTCAGGTCATTCTAAACGTGCAGCCAGGGCTGAGGTCCATTATGAAAACACTCTTTGGCTGATTCCCATCCCAGGGGAGAGTGTAATTCAGTTAGGGTGGCCTGGGGTGGATGTGGCCCAAGGACAAAGCCCAGGATGGCTCCGGTGACTAAAAGGGAGCCTCTCTAACCTTCACACCATCTCTCCTGGTGTGGGCCTGGCATCCTCGCCCCCAGGTGAAGTAGCAGCTCTAATTGGCTGAGGTTTCCCCTGGCTGGCTTCTGTCTTTATTGGAACAATAAAAGGATAAGAAACACAAGGAGTGGAAAACAAAATTGACTAGCGCAGCCAGTTCCTGACCTGAAGACAGTCTCCTTTGTCTAATGGAGTTCTAAGAGAATGTAACTTTTGGGCGTCGCTATTTTCGCATTCGATTCTGGACTGGGTTTGAAAGGCTTTATTTAGAGCTCAACCTCGCTGTCCCTCACCAGACTTGACTGATAATTGAACACAGTGATTCTCTTTTTCACTCTCTGAGTTGAAATTTATAGCATCCTCCGAAAATGATCCCAGACTATCAGATACATGCCAGAAAACAGTTAGAGACAAGTCCTTACTGCCTCAGGACTGCAAGAGAGATGGCTAATCTGCAGGGACCTGGGAGGTGGCGGGGGGTCCACTGGTCGGGCCCACCTGGCCTTCCGTCTTAAGCAGGTGCTTTGTTGCAGGCGAATTTCAGAGCGCTGTCCTTCTGAGATTGTTGTCATGGCTTTGAAGTGCTTCAGCTTGCTCTGGGGCTGTGGAAGAGAAAACTTTCAAATACTTTATGTGAACAGATTTTTCCAGCGGACCACAATCCGCAGAAGAAGCCTGCTTACAGACCAAGCCTGGAGCGCGATCAGTGGGACGAGGTGGAGAAAAGGTACCTCGACTCAGTTAGCCATGGGCTTGTGCCGGGCGGGAAGGGCGACTGTGAATGTGGCGCGGCCGCTTAATTTCAGACTGTTTTATGCTCGAGCATCACTCTTCCCTCCAAAACTCTGTCGAGACTGTTTTACCAAGAGCACTTGCTTGAAAGCCTTTTTTTTGGGGAGAAAAAGGCAGATAATGTGTTCCATCTGGCAGTGAAGCAGCTACTTAGACACAGCGCTTTGATGATATTCCTTGAAAGAAAGAGAGATTGGGGTTTTAACCACTATCCGGAATCCCTCACCTCAGGAAAAGAACGCTGCACCCCCCTTGTTCCTACTGCACATTTGGACAAAGCTGAATTAAAGTAGGGTTATTCATCAAAAATGGCTCGCTCTTTTCGTTAGAGCAGGCGCTGTGTGATTTGCTAACAGAGAGGAGTTTCCCAGGCATGTTTATCCGATTTGGCCTGAGATGTTCTCCTGATGATTTAGGCAAAAGCAGTGTCCCTGGACCCATTCCTTCTGTTGGTCTCCTTGAATAAAGCAAATGAGCTTAGAAGAAGGGTTTCAAATGGAGCCCCCACCGCCTTGCCCGAATCCGCAAGTCATTTTTACTGAAGACTTTGCCGGTCAGTTGGAAAGCCTTTGAATAATTTTCTGAATTTATTTGTGTCCCTGGTTTACTGGTATAAAACCCCATAAAGAGAAAATACAGTTACATTTTAATCCAAATCAATCTCATTCATTCTTTACTAAAGTGAAGTGTGCTGGTGAGCAGAGGGGCTTCAGAGTTGAATGGCATCACCTCGGCTCAAGAAAATCCTAGTCTAGTGGGAGAGATAAATGTAATGAACTTTTTTTTTCTTGTTCTGGTTTGTTTACTCAGTGCCTTTTCTGGAAATGGTACCTCCCCCCACGAACACAGCTAACGGTCAGTAGACCAGCTCCTAGTTACCACATGCTGCTGCTACCTTTGGTTCATTGCTCAGGCGTGAGGACCTGTTCTGGCCGGGCAAGTGAATCATTTTCCAAGAATTTTGGATTTGGGACAAAAACAAGAAATTGTCTAATGAGTCACGCGTCTGTTACTTCAACACACATTCGGTGTTGAAGGTATCTAGGTGTCAACAGTGCAACAGGAAAGAAATCTCTGCTTTCATGAAACCTGTGATGTGCTGAGGGACCAACTGGTGGGAAAAATTTTAAAGTCCTGGTTTGTTGCATTTGTTAATTTCCATGTAACTATTCTTGCCATGACCAATTTCAAGCTACCAACTGTTTAACAACCAGCTCCCTAAATTCCTGGTTATTTGACAGTTGGCTATCATGAGCCCATGTGAGCTGGCCCTGGTGCACAGCTGCACGGAGCTCCCGTTGTAAGTGATTAGACAGAAATGACATGGGTAAACTAAGAGGTAAACACAATACTTTCAGATTTGGAGTAAATAAGCAATGGATGGGAGTCAGTTGTCGAATGTTCAGGGATTTTGTGAGACACAATCGCGTATGGCAAGTGCCCAGCAAGTGTTAGCCCGGGGAGTCCTCTTGTAGGAGTTGGTGTTTGAACTGACTTATAAGGAGGGAGAAAGATGCTGTCAGGTGAAATGCTTTCCAGGCAGAGGGCACAGCAAATCCTGAGGACCAGGAGCAGGAGAGAGTTCAGTTCTGTGTGGCGGGGTGGGGTGGGGTGGAGGCAGTAAGTGGAATGAATGGGAAGTTTCTGGTTCCTTGCAGACCAGAGAAGTCTGGAAATTCACTTTGCAGAGAAAGAGAGGGAGAGGAAGGGAGAGCGGGAGGAAGCAGGTCCCACAGAAAGATAGAAAGACCTAGATAAACAAAGACAGGAGAGTCTTCCCTGCAGCTGAGCCCCTTACTCTAGACGTCTTGGGGAACCGGGTGATTGCCTGCCTTGGGTCTGAAAGTATCCAGCAGCCCTTACAGTAAATTCCGCCCCTGTTAGAATTTTGTGACTTGTGACCAAAACAGTTGTGAAATAACTTTTGTGTGCTGGTACGCACACGCACACGCACACTTCATTCCCCCCCACCCAAGCCTTGAAGAATTCAGTCTCTTGGCAGATGATGCATTTACAGTCTAAGCCCAGAAAATGTACTGCGGTGCTGGAAGGTATTCCTTACATGCTGGTGTTTGCCACCGTGCTTAGCGCGGTTCACAGCACACCAGAGCTTCAGAAAACAGTTAATGGAGGAAAGAATAAGGCACTCAGCTAAGTTTTGGGGAATGGTTGTCAAGTTTGAGGACGCATCCGAAACAGCCTTGTTAAAAATGCAGGTGGAAGGACTCTGCCTCCTAGGATTCTGTACTTTTAACAATCACCCCAGTGACCTAGGATCCAGGGAACCTGAGGGCCAGGCTTCAATAAGCTTGGGTGTAGCAGAAGGACTTGCTGGAACAGCATAGACAGCAGACTTGCAAATTATTCTCACGTTATCATTCAGGAGGTGGCAAGAGCTGGCAGAAATATAGCCTGGGGCTCCATGTTACAGCTTAGCTCTTAGATTCTGGGATGCCATTTTCCCTTGGGTTCTGAGACACGTGAAATGAGAGGATTTGATGATCTACTTGCTCCTACCTTCTGTGACTTGCTTGGTAACGCGCCTGCCTTCCCCTTGCTGTGATTTCTGCCTTGACAGTACAGCACCATCCCTCAAGCCCTTGCTTCCTCTAGGTGATGGTTCTCAGGATATTGATGAGAAAACACCTCCTCAGAAGTGGCTATTCTGTCTTAGAACTTGGACCAGGTTCTCATTCCCTTTCAGTCGCTGTCTTCCCATCTGTACAGTGAAGTTGTTGAGCTGTATCTCTGTAATCAAAGGGGAGAACATGAGTCTGAAATCATTTTAGATGGGAAGAGGATGTGATATTAAACAAATTGTATTCAAGAACGTTGGCACTCTTTTAAATTATTTTTCAATCTTTCTGAAAAAATTAAAGTCTCACTCTGGGGTTACTGTGGCTATAACACTTTAACCACTGATAATGATCCCTTTTTTGAGAAAAAGATAACTTCCAGTTTTGGGTTTTGTATACCTGTATTTTAAGATACGTCAGAACTGCCTCTGAACAGCACACCTGTAGCCCCGCGTTGTTTCTGCGGGGCTGGCAGGCTGGGCTGGCTTCTCTGGCTCAGCATCTCTCTCCAAGTGCCGACCAAGGTGTCAGCCCAGCCGGGTTTCCTCTGAAGCCTCACTCGGGGAAGGTCCCACTCCCACGCTCCCTCAGCGCTTACTGGCCGGACTCAGCTCCTCGTGGGTTGTTGGACTGAGCTCATGACATTCATTCTGGATGTTGGCTGGAGGTCACCCTCAGTTCCTTGCCCTGGGGGCTTCTCTGTCGTGGCAGCTGGCTTCATTAATGCCAGCAAGAAAGAGAGACTGTTAGCGAAAGGAAAATTGCTATCTTTTGTAACCTAATCACAGAAGTGATTTCCAATCACCTGCGCTGTATCCTGTAGTTAAACACAAGTCAAGGGTTCCCCACACTCAAGAGCAGGTGACTCTACAAGAGTGTGAGTCCCAGGATTTGGGGCTCGTTGTGGCCGTCTCAGAAATCTGACCGCCACTCTAAAGCTCGCCTCCTTAATCCTGTTTCTCTTAGAACATCCACTACCACTCCCTACCTGGTAAGTGGACGCATAGCTCAAGGTCATATCAAAACTAATCTCATCTGTAATAGATTTGCCATTACAACAACAACGTTGTAATGGGTTCACAACGTCAATTCAGTAAGAAAAGATTTTCCGACTATGAAATTAAAGAAAATATAGTTGAACTGAACTCACGGTGGAAGCATTGGACTATTGGTCTTGCCTTCTACTATTGCATTCTTTCCACCATCACAGATTTATCAGGGATTTGTGATCAGAGACTTGAGTAGTTTCTCTGGGTCTTCTGTCTCCTAAATCCTTTTTTTAAAAAGTAAATGTGCATTTCAGAATGTTGCCTTGATCTTCTCTACTTAGTGGCAGGTGAAGTAAGGGGCTAGTCAGGAAGTGGCCGTGAAGCGAGTTCCACACCAATTTGCTATAAATTATTAGTACAACGTGCCAGCCCTTGGGATCACAGACCTTCTAATGTAGGTGCCTTAATTGTATGCATCTTGCTTGTATTAGATGAAAGGAGTGTAGAATTTTAAAGCAGTGGTTAAACATGATCTTCCAAAGAGAACACTGTCACTCGGGGATAATTAATCAGCCTTTACACAAAGGAAAGTTCAGTTAAACAAGTTAAACGGCATGACAAGATGTAATTTGTGAATTCTGGACTCTGATAATTACACAATTAAAGCGCAAGTCTTCCTGTCATAAGAGCATTTTCTTTCAGTTTTGCTCTGCACTTCAAAATTTCTTCTAGGGATTAATACAGGAATGGGGACATTGCAAGAGTTAAAAATAGAGAAAATGCGAAATAGCCAGAGAGTTGATTCACCATTTCTTTTGTGCCAGAATATGTGTAGTTCATTTTGTCCATGCATGGGAATCATTTAATTTAACAGCACAATAAACACTTAGAAAAACATTAATATTTTATTACAAAGTTATATTATCACTATTTTGTCATTTCTTTTCAAAATATATTGGCTTTAACCTCTCATGGAATTACCATTTTGAGAACAAAAGGAGAAGTAAATTCTCAGCATATGTCCCAAACCAGAAAGCAGGTATCAGTCATCCTTAGAGCTTTAGATATAAGAAAAAAACAAAACAAAACACAACAAAAACAAAAAAACACCTCTGACTATTTAGGACTTTGGAACAATTAACATATTTTTATAATGGAAGAAAATGTTCGTGCAATTCTGTCAAATATTTATTTCAGTCATTGAACTCAACTCACTGAGACCAGTTGCTTGAGTGAGTTGAAAGAGATTGTAACTGAACTGACAAATAAGGGCTGTCAACTTCCATACTGTAGCTTGAATGAATAAATTTTGAAAAAAAAAACATTTAAAATAAAATACTCCATGTTAGATTTTTATCTATTACTTATACTGTATTTGCTTTTTATAGTTGGTCATAAATTACTTATATAAGAAGATAAGCCACAGTTAATCAGAAATCTTGGGAAAGTAGTTTCTGCTAACTGAAATACTTGCTTAGCTCAAGATGCCACCAGCAAAGACATTTTGGTTTCATGTTCTGTTGTGCAAAATATGACCTCAAGTCATTTCTTCAGAACTTCTGTTCTGAGCATCCGACATACCCCAGGCCTTGGTTCAGGTACTTAGGATACACTAGGAAACAAAACGGGCGAGAGTCCTTGTCCTCGGGGAGCTGCCACGCCGGAGGGGAGGGCAGGCGGTGAATGCAACAAACTAGTAAAGTATGTGTTTTTCTCTTGAGGGGGTGATAGGTTACTGGGGCAAAAAGAAAAAATGTGTGCATGGTAAGGGGACTCACCCATGGCAAGGGTGGGCAAGCACTGACTGCTGTGTTTAATATTGTGACCGGGGTGAGCCTCCCTGAGTTGCTGCCCATAGAGCAGAGCACTTGCCAGCGGAGGAGATGGAAATGTGGGGGAAGAGCGCTTCAGCCAAGGGAGAGGCAAGACCGAGAGCTCCAAGTGGAAGTGTGCGGGGATCTGGAGCATTTGTTTGCTGGGCTTATCTGTATTACGTTGTATATAATGGCCAGGATGGAACTGTGATGTAATGAGAGCTTTAGGGCAACTTAAATGTTCATAGTTCAGTCCTATTCATTGGAAAGGTCACAGAGTTGGGGGTGAGTTTGTACTGACTCCAGGTACTTAGCACACATGAGGAATTTTAGAGCATCCAAAAAAAAGAAGAATTTGACATCACCTTTGCCCTCAAGGTGACTGGACTAGTTTTTGTGAAAGAAAAATACGGGAGAACGACATTGCTCTAGCGACGAGGTATGAACAGTGCCGTCGGCACTCGTAGCGGGCCGATGATTGGAAACACATCTGCTTGTTACGGAAACGACAGGCCAGCCAAGAGACAAGCACCACTCGGAGGGTTGGAGTACTCAGATGTATTACGCCGGCGGACTCAGAGGGACTTCTGCTCCGAAGCTCTAAGCACCTCCAAGACGTGCGTGTGAGGTTTTATAGGGTAAAGTACAAGGTTGGGGTATTCAGCCAATAGGCATGGAACAGCTTTAGCAGCATCATCACAAAAGTGGAGGCAGGGAGGCAGCAAACCAACATTCCAATGCCAGGTATGTCTCTTTGAAAATCCAGCTGGCTAGCAAGAAAAACATGAACAGCAAACCAACACTAATTGACTTAGATTTACGAGTTAGTCCAGCAGAACTCAGATCAGTATTCCGATACTTAGACTTGTGCGTTATCTTGTTAGCCCAGCCTGGCTTTTCCTTCACATGCTCAGGGAAGCTTTCTGGAAGCGGGAGAAGTTGAGCTGGATATTTAAGTAACAGTGAGAGCATGAATTCACGTGGGAGCTGGTGCTGCTCTCCATCCCACCCTCACTTATCACACTTGCCCACTTTAGTATAAATTACTGGGCCAGGCACTGTGGTAGTCTCCAGCGTGTCCCCCAGTGGTCCCTGCTTCCTGGTGTTCACACCTTCTGTGTGAGTGCCTCCCTCAGTATACCAGGTTGGTCTGTGTGACCCAGGGGAAATGATGGTATGTCACATCTATAATTATCCCCCTCAGTGTCTCTCTCTCTGGTTGCTTGTTCAAGCCAACAACTGTGTGAGTGAACCAGCTTAGAAGCTGATTCCCCAGGCCCAGTCAAGCCTTTGGATGACAGAGCCTGGCTGACAACTTGGCGGCAGTCTCAAGAGAGACTCCAAGCCACAGCCACCTGGCTGTGCTGTTCCCGGATACCTGACCCCCAGAAATCATGTGTCCTAGATGTTTTTCTTTTAAGCCACCAAGTTTGGGATAGTTTTCTTTTCACAGCAATAAATACCTCATACTAGCCCACGTACAGCGTTTGATATATTTGGCTATAAAATAAAACTGATGAGAAAATTTGAAATCTCCTTCCTAAAACTCTTGAGGCATAAGAAGGATTTGAGGAGAGGTAGTGCTAGTTGCGGGCGCTAACCAGAGAGACACTCTTGGCTCCTGGGACCTGCGGCGAAGCTGCTGCGATCGCTGTGCGCCTAAGCCGGAGCCAGTGAACATCTGCGGGCAAGTGTTTTAAAGCAGTGCAGATAACTGAGTAGAGCTGGAGATCACTCAGGACTGTCTGGGTCCCCAGATGCTTTTCCAGATTAACAATACTGACAAAACGGTAACAACTCAATAATAACTACCATTTATTTAGAAGCTAGAACATTGTACAGATAACACACTGCCTTATTTCAGCCTCAGGTAAGTCTACCAAGCAAGGGCTTTTCCTCTTCGTTATGAGTGAGGCAAACAAGACCCAGCGCAGCGTGTCTCCAACTCAAATTCATCAGCATCTCCCTGAACAGGCAGAGCTTACTGTCTCCATTTTGCAAGTGAAACAAACTGAGTGTCACAGAGAAGAAGTACTTCTAAAGGCATTTTAAATAATTTTCTCAAGGGTGCACAGTTGTGTAATAAGCTGCTAGGCTGGAATCTGAATCCAAGAATCTGTGTAATTCAGAATCTACGTAACTGCACGTCTCACATACCTTCACTATGCCTCATGGAGCCAAAGCAACTGACCCTCCATAAAATAGTTGTTGAAATAAACATACATCACAGATAAAAGGATGGGATAAAAATAATACCACTATGATCACGGTGATACTTGCCTAACGCCCAGCCCTGTTTCTATGCAGGTATGTGGTCTTGGAGCCTCAAAGACCTACTTTGATAAGAATATTCTGGCGATTGCATTCCCTGCTCCCATTTCTATATATTTTGGTGTTGGGGATGGGGGAATGAAGAATTTTTCTCAAAATGACAGAAAATGGATCAGGATCATTTGCATGGGGAAGGCCAGCTGGGGAGAAGGGAACATACGCTTGCATTCAGGAAAAGTTTCACAGGATGTAAAAAGAAACCATCTGCTTTTTCTTTTTGTTCTTGTTTAAGAACAGCTTGTGTTTGCAACTCACAATTTAAAACATGGTAATAACCTACAGGACTTTGTGAAGCATGAATCGTACTCCTTTTTTTTTTTTTTCTTCCTCCTCATTTTTTTTTTCCTACTTATTTTTTCACTCTGTGTTTGCAGAAAGCAGAATGCAAAGAAGATATTTGCATGCTGCAACTTGGATAATAAAATCCTTCTGATCACGGCTGAATTTGCTTTTTTCTGTGTGTTTTCTGGGCACTCCAGGATCCTGCAACGAAATCCAGACAATATGAATCAAAAGTCATGCTCGACTTTGCTGCAAGAAACACCCTGGGCTAAGACCGTGGTTCCGTGCACCTCCTGTTCATCCTGCGCAGAGAAATATTCCCACCACCCTGCTTTATCTGCAGCAGCACCTGGTAAGGACTTGGAAATAGGTTTTGAAAAAAAAACAGTGGTTTTATATGTTTACTCTTCTCATTAGCATTCATCTCAACGGCTTTGATGTGTGCCTTCTCTCCCTCCTGAAGTTTTCTTAATCACTCAGACTTGGCCCCAGCTTAAGTGCATGAGCTTACCGTTGGTGGGAAGAAAGATGGAGGGGCTAGTGGAGTTCCCAGTGGAAAGGATCTTAAAGGACTTTGGAGTCCGCAATCAGACAACATTGCGAAGTGGTTAAGATCAGACTCTCTGAGTGAGAACCTTGGATCCTCCAACCTTCCAGCTCTGTGACCTCAAGCAAGCTACTTAACCTCTCTGGTCTTAGTTCTCTTATCTGCAACATGGGAATAATAATATTACCCACCAATATATAATTAATATATTATTAATATAATAATAATAATAATGATAATGATAATAATAATAATAATAATATTATGGGTTGTTACGAAGGTTCAGGGAGTGAGTTGGAAAGTGCTCGGGATGGTATCGTGAACACAGGGAGCATGGGTGGAAGAACCAGGACCTGTGACCGGAAGTCCCCCAAACTGAGTAATGCCCTGTCATGTTTCCCTGTCGGATGTAACACTCCCGCATGTGGACACGCAGGGATGTGGCAATATAACTTTAAAAATACGTGCATTCATATTTACATAATTGCACATCAAATGTATTAAACAGCTCCCAAATAAGGACTGTAAAGTCTACCCTGGGGCTTCTTGGCCTCTGCCCCACTGCGATTCTGAGCCAGCTCACCCTCTGTTGTGGGGCTGTCCTGAGCACTGTAGCGTGTTGAGCAGCACCCCTGGCCTCCACCCACGGATGCCGATCGCCCCTCCCTCCCCTGTTATGATGACCAGAATGTCTCCAGAGATTGTGAAAGGTACCTGGGAGTCAGAATCGCGTCTGTTACCGCCAATCTAATTGTTCTTGCCCAACCTTAAAATCTCCAGTAAACACAGTCCTACATTCTGATGAGGAAAAAGCAAGGAATTTACAAGGCGTCATTGGGGGGGCATCTCAGTGGGAAAATGTCCTCTGGTCCTGTTTGTACTAAGGCTTCAAGAAACAAATTCAAATTTCACTCTTTGTATGTATGCCCAGCAAGTGCAGATGTGCTAAATTTATTTCAGAGGAATCACTGCAGACTCATTAAGCACTCAATTTCCTGTCTCTTTGTATGAACCTCCTTTAAATTAAGATGTTATCTTCTCAACGCATGGTGGACGGGGTACTCAGGCATGTACACCAGACTAGTGAGTTTTTCCTTTAGAACTGGAAGGTTCAGGGTGGGGGGGAATGTAAGGGTTAAAACTACTTTTGGAGTGATTTTTGAATTTTTTAATGTTTTGATATTGCATTTTTGGAAGGGGCAGCAAAGCCCTTATCAGTTGATGGATATTAGTTGCAGCATTCGTTAGCCTTTCCCAGAGGTTTTAAAAAATTAATTACCAAGCTCCCATTCATCAAATAGTTTAAATTATTCCTGTTTATTCACAGCTTTCCAAGTAGCTAATTGACTCTTGTCGAATTCGAGTGATCGATGCAAAATTTTATTTTCTTTTGTTTTAAAATATATAAATGAATGATTTTATGCAGTATGAACAATGAACGCAGCTGCAGTTGGGATGATATGATGTTTTCATACTTGGGTTCTCATCTGCAAAGGCATAGTGATGAGAGATGAAATCACAAATAAGAAAGGCCCAGAAAGACAGGGCTACACGTGGGAGCAGAATACACATCTTCTCAAGCTGGGCTCCTGGTCCGGAAGCAGGCAGCCGGGCTGGGCTGGTAGGACGTTGTCTGCATATAACTGAGTCAAAGATGCTGCAGGGGAGGTGGGAAGCCAGAGAGCTATTTGTTGCATGGAGGCAATGCCAGGTGGAGACTACTCTGGAAGGGATCTAGAAAAGACATTCCACAGGTTGATGCCAGGGGCTGTGGCTTCCACAAGGTTGAAGACCTGGGAAGGTATGAAGCCACGGTCTCAGCCTTGAAATCAAGAATTGAACAAAATCATCCCTAACTCCGTGGTTGGATATGGAATCTCCTCTCTGTCTCCACAGACATGGAGTCTCAAATCATTAAAAGACCACTGTTGGGCAGGGGAGGGTGTAGCTCAGTGGTAGAGCACACGCTTAGCATGTATGAGGTCCTGGGTTCAAGCCCCAGTACCTCCATTAAAATAAAAAGCAAATAAAACAAATTACCCTCCCCCCAACACTGTGATATCACAGGAAAAAAGTGAAAAATATAAAAATAAAATAATCCATTCCACTTAGAGGTTTTGTCTGCATGTCCAGTAAGTGCAGATGTGCTAAGTCAGGACAGTTTTGTGAACCATGCACATGAAGTTATCTAGTGCCAAGAAAACTGTGAAATAAACAATTAGAGCAATTAAACTCATCTGGAAAAACCTAGTTTAAGGCAACAAGAAGTCCTTGAGTTTGTAACATAGTGCGTTCATAGTGTCTTGCTGTCACAGCACCTATGTTCTCATGGCACGTTTAAGAAACTCAAAGAAATACAGAAATTGCATCCACAAGGAAATACAAATCCATGAGAAACTGTAAAACAAAAGCAAGCAGCAATGGAATGAGAAACATGGCAATCAAACAGAAATCTTAGCCATGATTCAAAGAGGCATTCATTACATGGCTGAATTCTAGAATAGACATTGTCAAAAAGAATTTGTGTGGCCAAAATAAAATTGAGATTTCAAAACACAGAACAAAAGTATGAAAGACCAGTAAGATGTCACAGAGACTGAGAAGTTTCAATATATGTATGTTAAAGAGTAATGTTTTAAAAAAGAGGAAACCATGATTTTCAAACAGATATAAGATGAACACAAGTGAAAGATTTGATTTAACTCATTATTAATGAGGGAATCTATAAGACGTTACAACTGGTTTGGAGAAGAAGCCAAAGAAGGGCAAATTTGCCCTGAGTTAAAGGAATGCTGACATTAATTTCCAAATAGACGATGCCCCGCAGGCTTTGTCCATGCAGAGCTGAGGTTCGTGCATGAGTGAACTGAGATTCTGTGGGTCACAGTTTTCATATCTATGGATGTTCTGTTCTGGGGGGGTGGCAAATTATTATGCTCAGAGACCGAGACTGTCTTGCCAATAGCTTTTTTAACATAAATTCACTTCTATTTAACATAAGCTAATAGCGTATAGAATAATGTCTCTTCGTGAGCCAATGAAGAATAACATTCTCCAAACAAAGGATAAATTGATCACCCTGTTGTTCCAGGCAAGAGAGGATGAAAGAAAGAAAGTCCAAATTTAGTTTGAAGTACTCCTTTGTAGGAGTTGGTACCAGGGAGAGAGGGCTTGACCAAAAGAGCTGACTTGTGCAAAAAGGAAGGTCCCCTGTTGCTAGATGTTGGTTGCTAGGGAACCAAGGCGCCGGTCTGGCCGCAGGCTAGGCTGCTCCGAGGGTTATCACTCCAGGGATGCTGAGCTTTGTGCCACAGCCTTTGAGGACTCCTCCCCGAGTCAGGAGCAGGTGTCCCTTCTCTCCTTGAGACTGCTGCACATTTAACACCACTGCCTGCCAAGAGTAGCCTGGCCAGGACCGAAACAAGTGTCTCAAGGTCTCTGAAGACCTACATCAGCCAAGGGTAGCTCTGCCCAGAACAAAACTCTCGGATACTCCCCACAAGCTCCCGGCGTTTGTTTTCTAAATGTCCCCCCTCCACAGCTGCCTCCTCACCGATTCTTATCAGTAAGCCCCCAGCAGCTGAGCTACTAAGTGCTCATCAACCCCAGCAGGCGAGGTGAAATTCTGACACAGATCGCCTTATGCTTTTTTTTTTTCTTTCAATTTTTTAAATTGAAGTACAGTCAATTACAATGTGTCAATTTCTGGTGCACAGCACAACGTCCCAGTCATGCATACACATACATGTACTTGTTTTCGTATTTTTTTATTAAAGGTTATTACAAGATATTGAACATAGTTCCCTGTGTTATACAGAAGAAACCTTTTTAAAATCCATTTTCATATATAGTGGCTAACATTTTTAAATCTCATACTCCCAAATTTATCCCTTCCTACCGCCTTTCCCTGATAACCATAAGATTATGTCTGCAAGTCTGTTTCTGTTTTGTAGATGAGTTAGTTCATAGTTTCCTTTTTTTTTTTTAGATTCCACATATGAATGATATCATATGGTATTTTTTTTTCTCTTTTTAGCTTCATTTAGAATGACGATCTCTAGGTCTGTCCATGTTGCTGCAAATGGAATTATTTTCTTTTTTTATGGCTGAGTACATTCTTATATCAAATCAACTGTACTTTAAAAAACAACATTTTTGGTTTGATTTTTGTTGTCTTTGTCATGAACAAGTAGATTAAAACTTCACTTCAGTCATAAACAAATGGATTTGAAAACGTATCAAACCAGTACACAAGGGACAAGGATTCTTTCCCATTGCTGTTAGTTACTTGCCATTAGTAGAGTTTGGAAGCAGCTCAAAGGCAAGGAAAGACTAGAATCAGATAACACAGAAGGGTACACTCAAAGCCAGGGGTTGGCAAACTGTGGTCTTGGGCCAAATCCAGCCTCCAGTTTCACTGGAACATGGCCAGGAACCTGTTTGCCTGTTGTCTCTGGCAGATTGTACACTGGGTGGCAGAATCAAGTAGCTGCAACAGAGACCATATGACCTGCAAAGCCTGAAACACAGTTACTATTTGGATCTTCACAGGAAAAGTGAGCCCCTCCTATTCTCAACAGGGCACAGAGTTCCACAGAAGAACAACATCTTCTCAACATGAATAATAGAATTCTAAAAGAAAATAATGGAGAAAATGGTAAAGAAACAATATATTTTTTAAAAATTGACATTTATTTTCCTAGATTTGAAGCAAGACATTAATCCTTAAACCAGTATTTCACTCTGAGAACAGAGAGATACATAAAATTAGATTCACCTGGGCACATTGTAGAAAAAGCTGCAAACATTAACAGAAGCAGGAAAAAAAAAAAAACTAAGAGAAGAAAGTGTGGTCAAGGGGAAAAAATGTTCAATGAGAGAATTCTGAATCAGAAATTTAATGGAAAAGTATTTTGCATGTGTTATCTGATCTGATCATTATGATTATTCTAGGAGCAGGGACTGAAATTGCCACTGGTCTTGAGCAATAAAGAAATTGAGATCAAAGACACACACTGGCAGAGCTAAGGTTGGAACTTGGGTCTTCTGGCTCAAGAAACATGAGATTTGGCCATTCTGCTCTGCTACCTTGTTCTTATAAAGACATAGATTTTATTTTAAGGGTGAGTAACACATGATCCTCTCAGTCAGGAAACACAGGCTGAGAAGTCAACTAGCTGATGGAATTAGTGTAGAGACTTCTGCAGCCAAGAAACAGCATATGCAAGGATTTCTGGCTGGAGGTGATACAGGAAAGACAAATGTGGGGTGAGAGCAGGGCCATGTACCAGGTCTCGGTTAAGCCCCTGGGACGTGTTCCACCAAGTATGGGTCCTTGGCTTTGCGCAGGAAAGAATTCAAAATTGAGCCACAGTTGAGTAAAGGTAGATTTATTTAGAGAGATGCATAGGCTGTTTCAGAAGAGAAGAGAAAGTCCACAAGCTGTGGGGGATGGGTGCTCAGGTTAAAGTAAAAGTAGGTACACACTCCATAGACAGAGTGCGGGCTGCCTCCAAAGACAAGGGAGCAAGTGAGGCGCCACGAGGCACCACGTTGCCAGTTTTTATGGGCTTGGTAGCTTCATAGGATAACAAGTGGGAGGACCATTCCCACTGCCCTGGGGAAGGGGCTGGCATTCCCAGGAATTGGGTCACTCTGACCTTTTCTGGTCAGCCTTGGAACCGTCATGGCGCCTGTGGGCATGTTATTCACCATGCTAATAAATTACTATGAGCATATAATGAAGCTCAAGGTCTACTGGAAGTCAAGTCTCCATCTTGAGCCTCAAGGCCTACTGGGAGTTGAATCTTCCACCATCCTGGTGTTGACAGCTGTGTCATTCCTTGAATGGCTGTGCCCTGCCCCCTCCCCTCCTGTCTCGCAGGGAGGCTGCCACCCATCCAAGAACTGGAGGAAGAGTTACAGGTGGAGAGGGAGGGGTGAGGGGCAGACGGGGCTGGAGACCAGGTGAGGCTCTGCAGGCTTTCAGGTTGTGCCAAAGATTTCACATGATTCTAAAAGCCATGAGAAGATACTGAAGTTTTAAAAACAATGTGAGCAGTGGGTGACTCGATCGCATTTGCCTTTTGAAAGGAGCCTTTGGGTTTTAGTGTGATGACTACTGGAATCGAGCCAGAACGGATGTGGGGAGACCAATTAGAAAGCTGCTGACACATAACAGCCACGATTATTACATGCCCAAAGGGAGGTACGAACCAAATAAATCTAGGAACTTGCGGTATTCGGGACTGAAAGTCGCGGAGGCTAGGACGCGGGTGTGATTATTTCCATATGGAATCTCGGTCCCTTTCCCTGGCTGGCGTGTTCTTTCATTTAGATTCTTCAGGATTTGGCCTTATTCGCAGGTGGAATAAACTTCCCTTGTTCGGGTGCCTGAATTCCCAGGGCAAGCAAACACGGTGCTGTGGCTGATTCTCCTTTTGCTTTTCGCGCCTGCGCGCTTTGCGCGCCTCATCCCCGGTCCAGCACTTCTCACGTTGGGTTATAATGTCCAGTCATCTCTGCCTTCCCGCCTAAAGCGAACCCCTCCAGAAGGAAGACTGTGGTTTACCTCTGCCTCCCCACTGCCTTAAAGGGCCGACCGAAAATAGTCGCTCCACCCAAGTTGTCGACTAAATGAAAGAGACTCAGTTCTGTGCAACAGATCATTTCTTCTGCCAGTTTTAGCAGCTCTCGTCAGTTACACGTTTCTAGACTCACACTGATTCCCAGGCTCCTTAGGAACTGAAAATCTGTAATAACCCTATTATTCATGTAAATCAATAGTTTCTTACATAGAATATATGGACCATTATGTTGTGGGCGTAATGCGGTGGGCTGGTGACTCAGGTTGGAAAAGAATTACCAGAGCCCGCAAGGAGTTTAAGGAAAGTTTAATAGGGGTGCTGCTTTAGGTAACAGCGGGACCACGGTGAGGGGTGCCTGCGTGAGCCCCGAGGGTGGGTGTGCAGGGTCTTTTATTGCGGTGGGGGGGCTGTGCACACAAGGAGTAGGGGCTGCAGGACTAATTTGTGCACAGGTACCTAATTGGTTGTAAGATCTGTCAGGGACTTCTCTGAGCAATAGGTTTTACTTTGGTAAGGGCAGGTTGTGGCCTCGGGTATTGTGAACTGGGCTGTCTCTTGGGGCGATGGGTTTTGTTAGGGTAAACACACAGCCAGAGGAGATGCTTTACAGCTTGCAGAAATGCAGCTATGCGCAGGCTCCTGCGGGTGGGGGTGAAGGTGTCAGTAGGCTCCAGGCTCACAGAGAGCCCAGGGGTGGGGGGTTTATGGCCAGGGGCTCCACACATCACAGATGTTTTGAATAACACTTCCAGAGGCAACTGAATTCTTCTGCCTCAGCGATAAACTAATCCTTTCTGTAGAGACATGTGTTACTTGTTTGTATTTTCCTGCACAACTTGCTCTTTGTGTGAGCTGGTACCTCTGATGCAGGAAAAACAGATGTGGAGCATTAGGAGGGCTGTGTCCCTGGTCTTGGTTGAGCCCTGGCGACGTGCCCCACCAAGTATGGGTCCTTGGCTTCGCACAGGAAAGAATTCAAAGCTGAGTAAAGGTAGATTTATTTAGAGAGATGCACAGGCTGTCTCAGAAGGCAAGAGAAAGGCCAGGAGGTGTAGGGGATGGGTGCTCAGGTTAGAGTTAAAGTAGGTACACACTCCATAGACACGGTGCGGGCTGTCTGCAAAGATGAAGGAGCAAAAAGGGCCGTGAGGGGCAGTGTTGCCAGTTTTTATGGGCTTGGTAGCTTCATATGCTAATAAGTGGAACGACCAGTCTAACTACCCTGGGGAAGGGGCTGGGATTCTCAGGAAGCTGGCCATTGCCCACTCTTTGACCTTTTACAGTCAGCCTTGGAACTGTCATGGCGCCTGTGGGCATGTTATTTACCATGCTGATATATTGCAATGGGCGTGTTACGAAGCTCAGTGTCTACTGGAAGTCAAATCTCCATCTTGATCCTCAAGGCCTAGTGGGGATTGAGTTTTCCACCATCCTGGTGTTAACTGCTGTGACTTCTTGAATGGCTGTGCCCTGCCCCCTTCCCTCCTGTCTCACCTCTGTGGGTCTCAATTTTCTCACCTACAAAACAGAGATAATATTTATCCACTGTGCCCATTTTCATAAGGACAAGTGAGATCATATGAAGTATGTTGAGCACATGGTCGGTACAAAGACATTAAACTCCCTTCTATTATTTTTGTAACTCCGCCTGTTTTTCTTGTTTTGTCTTGTTTGTTTTTTTGTCCTCCACGTCCCTGTCACACCATGGATTATCTAACTGGCTGGGTGTCCTTTTTAAAATTCTCTGAACTTGCATTACTGAATCTCCTCCAATATTTGCTCAGATTTTGCCTTTTATGCCTCTAGACAGAATAAGTCAGAAGGCCTCTATCCCCTACATCATGAATATTTTGATTTCAAAAACGCCCCCCAAAGTTTCCCCTGCGAGAGGACGATTCAAAGTTTCTCATCTCTCCGTTATGACCTCTTTTCTGCATGGCGTGAAAACCTGCAGACAGTATAGAGCTTCTCTGTTCCTCCACCCCGTTACAGCAGATGCACTGTTATCCAGGGAAACTGGGCAGTGCCAGCCTGGGCAGTGAATAGCCGGAAACAATGAAGCCTTTTATTCCAGGCATCGCTTTGTAGGGTCCGTGCATCTGAATTCAGGATCTGCAGATGCATCTGTTATCCCCTCCTCATCCACCCCCATCCCGCCTCCCCCACCATGGGTTCTGGACTTTCTTTAACCGTCCATTTTGCCTGAGTTTCCACTCTCCCAGTGTATTTTGATAGGCTATTATTTTGAGTCCCAGGTGAGAGTTTCTTACATTTGAATATCCCACAGCAATTCTGTGCACCTTTGTTGCTTTCAGTTGTCAGATGAAGCCCCTTTTAAGATAAACATTTTAAGCAACACGCTCTTTTCACCCGGGTGGTCAAACTAAGTTGAAATGAACGCATTAGCAACCCCTGCCTTTCTTTGCGGGTCTCAGACAGCCCATTGGTGCGTTATTTAGCTTTGTTCTCAAGGTGTCATGTCACAAAGTTGGAAGGGCCCTCACCCTCTAAGTCAGAATTTGCATGTCTTTATGTTCTGAAGTCTCCTGGAATTTGTGTTTCCACTAACATTATTTCATAAACTTGGGCAAGACAGAGACAGCACACTTCGTATGTCCTGATAACACAAGCACTGGGATCCGGAAGACACTGCTAAGGGTGCTAATTGAATTGTCTAGGGCAGAGATTCTCACGCTTTAATCTGTATTTGAATCACTTAGAGATCTTGGTAAAATGCAGTTTCTGACTCAGTGGTTCTGGGGCTTCAGATTGTCCACTTCTACACATTTTAAAGAAGCTCCTGGGTGGTGTCGGTGCTGCTGGTCTGTGGCTGTAGCTGCGGCTGTAGAGGCTTCTCCCAGCTCTCCTGTCCACTTCCTGTGATGCTCACCATCCAATACGCAGCCCGGGTAAGGCTCAGTGACAGCCGTGTTTGGGAAGTGCATTGGTGCTCCAGGGCTGCCGTAACAAATGACCTCAAACTGGGTGGCTTATCACAATGCAGATTTGTTCTCCAATAGTTCTGGAGACCAGAGGTCCAAAGTTAAGGTGGCAGCAGGGCTGTGTTCCCTTCAGAGGCTCTAAAGGAGATTACGTTCCTTGCCTCTCCCAGCTGCTGATGGCTGTTTGCATCCCGTGCCTTGTGGCTGCGTGCTCCAGTCTCTGCCTCTGTCTTCCCATGGCCTCCTCCTCCTCGCCTTGTCTCTCCTCTGTGTCTCCTTTAAGGACACCTGTCACCTGTCATTGGATTCAGGATTGTATTAGGGTTCTCTAGAGAAACAGAACAAATATGATATGTATGTATGTATCTATCTATCTAATCTATCTGTCTATGTGTGTTAATTACATCAGCAAAGACCTTTTTCCACTTAAAGTCACATTAACAAGCTCTGGGGGTAGGATATGGACATATCTTTTGAGAGCCAGCATTTAGCCAACTCCAGGAACCATGTGACTACACGACACCTCCACAATGTCCCATTCAAGCCAGAGAGCCTACAGTTCCAGGTAGGTAAGCCATTCATTTGAATTGCACTCTAATGGGGAAATGAGGGTGTTTTGCCTGCTGTGCTATCAGTGTCCTCTGGATGTCTGCAGAGGGCAAGGGGAGATGGGAGAGGACTAGACTATATCAATGCCAGTGTTCCAGTCAAGGAACAAAGTAAGTGAAGGAGGAAAGTGTGGGTGAGAGTAAAATAAAAACCAAAGACAGAAGCCAAGGCAACCCTAAAGAAACTGAGTATCTGGCTCCCATCCTGAGGCCCCACTGGCAAGTCTCTAAAAGGCACATGGACCAGCTGAGGATCCTGTTAAGGTGCAGCAGGTCGGGGGTGGGGTCTGAGATTCTGCACATCTGATGTGCTCATGCGCATGGCTCATCCGTGGACCACGCGAGCAGCAAGAGCTTCGGCTGCAGAGTAAAAGGCATTAACTGGATCAGGGACCCCTCGCTAGGGAGCAGACCCTTCGAGTCTATGAAGATCTGGACAAAGTGTGTGTCTTCTTTTCAGCCTCCTTAAAAAATTCAAGTCTAGTGTTGCCAAACTTCTGACTTGTCAAAAGTTATATAAAACTCTCCATATTTATCAGCATTGGCAACATATTCAAAAATTTCAAAAATAGCTAGTGAGACAAATAAGTCAAAAATATATTTTTAAAAAGAACTGCCAGTGTTTAACCTCTGGCTGATGGATCTTTTATGCCCCATTTGTCAATCAAGCAGATTTGTGACTCCTTTTGTATAAAATTGTAATGATTAAAAACATTGACAATGATAAAGGAAAAAAAAAAAAGACCAGCAATTTACCATTAAGTGTTGAACTAGCGTGTTTTCTATTTTGTTTTACACAGCTCTCCAAGTGGGTGGCTGTTCAGAATACACCATGTCAAGAAGGCAATGAGATATTCCAAGGGCTATTAACTACTCCACCAGAGATCTAGGAAGATCACTGCAGTGTTATTTAGTGTCGGTATTTATTTAATTCTGGTGCAGAAGGGCAAATTTACCATGCTCAATGGTCCTCAAACTCACACTGGCTTACATGAGTGTGGCTTAATGGCCCATTGACAGTAGACTATGGCGTTATCTTATAAAACAAATAGTGACAGGAGAGAGGACAGCCTGGAGTAGTTGATTTTATATATTATACATCTGAAGAATTTTTGTTGTTGTTGTTGGTAGAACTCAGAGTTACCATGGTTTTATCAGCTGATTTGTTTGATAGTTGAAGTTAAGCTGGTCGTGGTCACTGACAACCCCCCACCTCTCTGTCGTCTTACTCCATTGTGAGTTTAGATGAATGAATCAGTCCTAAGCAAGTCTTTAATCTTTTGCACAATGCTAGGGGATCTGAAACAGGCTAACTGGTATACCTTAGGCATCCCCAGAAGAACACTGCTAATCCTTTGCATATATGACCTAGTCTTGAGGTTTTAAAAACTATGAACATTGATGTAAATGCAGTGTCCCAAGGGATATATAATGAAGTTGCTGGAGGTGCAAGAAATACAGCAACTGTTTGCAGCTCTCCACGTGAAGTTAGAGAGCCGTATCACAGTATTTCACTGTAATGGAGTACAGAGAATATGACTTAACTAGCAGAAGAACCAGCCTCATCATCTAGGCAGATATTTCACAATATAGCTTTATTGTATAAAACTTAGAGCCATTCCTGGAAAACCTTGCAAAAGCATCCTATCACTGCAAAGAAAAGCGTGTACTCTGCAGAGCTCAGAAGTGACCAGTTCAGGATCTGTGGCTGAGTTAAAGCCTTTGGGAACAAGATGTTTGAGGAACTGAAGTACAGAAAAGGATTTGGGGGCTTTATTTTTTGTTTGTTTGTTTCATATTCTTTTTCATTAAAGGTTATTACAAGAAGTGGAATATAGTTCCCTGTGCTCTACAGAAGAAATTTGTTTTTTTTCTCTTTTAATCTATGTTTATATATAGTGGCTAACATTTCCAAATCTCAAACTCCCAAATTTATCCCTTCCTACCCCCTTTTCCCCAGTATCCATGAGATTGTTTACTATGTCTGCAAGTCTGTTTCTGTTTTGTAGATGAGTCCATAGTGTGCTCTTTTTTTCTTTTTCATTCCACATATGAGTGATATCATGTGGTATTTTTCTTTTGCTTTCTGGCTTCACTTAGAACGATAATCTCTAGGTCCATCCATGTTGCTGCAAATGGCATTATTTTATTCTATTGTGTAAACAGACCACAGCTTCTATATCCAGTTCTCTAATGATGGACGTTTAGGTTGCTTCTACGTCTTGGCTATTGTATATAGTGATATTCTGAGGGGCTTTATTTTTTACCCTACTTGGTTGTTTCTAAGAAGTTTCTTTTTTTCCTTTAAGTAAGATGAAAAAAAAAAAAAACCTCAGTATGCAATCTATGAAGTTTAACATTAAAAAACTACATAAAATTAGGAAAAGATAGGCCAAAACACATGGTCCTGTTTACCTGAGGAGCTCACTGTGAGTTACCAACATTAAAGGCCTGCTACCTTCACTTGATGGATAGCAGCTTCCTGGAACTCTGTCTTAGGAGAAATTCTGAGGCTGGTTGTTAATACATTGGGAAAGAGTGCCACAATCGATTAACAATGCCTGCCTTGGGCATGGGAAAGGAGTAGAAGTAAAGTATATGCCATCTATTTGCATGGATTATTTGTATTGATACTTAAAGGGATTCTTTTACTTGAAACTTTATAGAGAATACAAGGGTCAATTGAGAATGTCTGAACCCTCTCTACTGAAAGAGAACTGAATATAATTTATTAGACAAATTACCATAAATAAGATATAGACAGACCACGTGGAAAATAACAAAATCTGATTCTTGACCTTGGCAATGGATAAATCTCAGACCTTGGCAAATCCTTTGTGAAAATCCCGTGGGAGCAGTTCATGGGCGTTGCTACCAAAGCAGCAGCAGTAAGACAATACTGAATGGCGTGGGTGTGAGGATGCTGAGTGGGTAACTGGGACCACCCACTAGCCAGGTGACTTCTCCGGCATATCAGTGATCATGATGTAGTGGGCCTCTGACAGCTCACAACTTACTTCAGTAATGAAACCTTAATGTCACACTCTGTGGTAGACAGAATGACATCAAAGATGCTCACACCCTCATCCCTGTGAACCTATGAACATGCATGTTACTTGGCACAAAAAAAATGCAGGTTTTAAGGTTCTAAACCTTAAAAGTGGGAGATTATCTTGGATTGTACAGGTAGGCTCAGTCTAGTCACACAAGCCCGTGACAGCAGAGATTTTTTTTTCCTGGTTGGAGGCAGAGAGATGCCACGGAAGAGAAATTGGAGAGATGTGGAGTGAGAGGGGCAGGACCTGCCACTGCTAGAAGGGGCCCCGTACAGAGCGTGAAGAGAAGTGTCAGCCTCGGGGCTGACAGATGCCAGCCCCCACTGGACAGCCAGCAGGGAATGGGGAACCTCAGTCCTACCGCCACAGAGAACTAAATTCAGCCAATAACTGAATAAGCCTGAATGTGAAACCTTCCCCATAGCCTCCAGGTAAGAGTCCAGCCTGACTGACAATTTGGTTTGACCTTGTGAAACCCAAGTAGAAGACCTACTCAAACCGTTTTGTGCCTGGACTTCAGACCCACGGGAACTATGAGTAATAAATGGGTGTCATGATAAGCTGCTAATTTGTTACAACAATAGAAAGTGAATCTACTCTCAAACAGTTGAGACTGATGTGTCAAAGTTCTTGAATATCAAAGATCTTAAATTAGGGCATATGACCACCTGTAATAGATAAACCTTGACTCTTTGTGGCTTCACACAGTACATTTTCCCATTCATGTCATGGCCAAGTGCAGGTCAGTAGATTCTTCCGGGTGGCTGTCCTCAAAGGGTGAATCCAAAGAGTAAGGCCACCTTCTCCAGCACTTAGGATTCCTTGTTGCTGCAGAGGAAGAAAGATTCTCTTCCCAGTCACCCAGGGGCATTGAACAAATGAGTCGCTTGACTCTAACAAGCAAAGGAGAATGCGAGGTTTTGTGTGTGTGTGTGTGTGTGTGTGTGTGTGTGTGTGTGTGTGTGTGTGTACAGGAAGAAGAAATGTGATCAGCACCCATTGAGCCATTTACTGCCATAAGTACATTCTTTTTAGATTCTGGCTCTTTAATTAACAAGCTTTCTTTACTAGAATGTTGAGAAATATATGTATATTTATTTATTTGAAAAAAGGAATTACTTTTCTTCCAGTTTGTTGGAAGTCATTGATTTTGCATCACTCTGATCATCCACTATTTGCTAATTCTTGCAACGTCCCAGGATAGCCCGTGTCCTCCGCTCCCCTATGAGTGTGTAGATTGTCACTGATTCCTTAGTGCTCTAGTCTTGCTGAAAAGCGTTCTTAGTTTCCTTGCCCACAATTGCTCCGCAGTTTTTAGAACACTTTAAGTTTATAGTAAAATTGAAACAAACACAGAAATTTCTAGGCTCTGTGAGCTGCATGCGACCAGGAGGGAGAGAAGCACAGTGAGGGCCAAAGAGCGCTCAGAGCTGGCTGTGGGCAAGTCAACATCCAAGCCGTTTACTAACGAGGTCCCAAAGGCCCACTGTGGGTACCACACTGGCAGCAGCACGCGTCCCCCCGCCGAAGCTCTGTGAGAAGCCCAGCAGCTCTGGGCGGCTCTGGCCAGCAAGAGGACCCGAACACAGCCCAGAGTCAGGCTGTGGCCAGCGTGGAGGGAACCGGGCACGGGCATCCTGTGGTCAGGCAGGCAGGGAGGTGGCTGATGGATGCAGTGAAATGAAGAGCTACCACTCCCAGCATAAATTTCCTGCTCTTTTGGATAAATACAAAGGAGCATGATTGCTGGATCAAGATAGCAGCTATTCCCAACCTGATCTATGGATACTATACAATCCAGTCAAAATTCCAGCAAACTGTTTTGTGGATTCTAGAGTTTGTAGGGAGAAGAAAAAGATCCAGAATATTCAACACAGTATTGAAGGAGAGGAGAAGTTGAGGGACTGACATTACCCGACTTCAAGGCTTACAATAAAGTACAACAATCCTTACGGTGTGGTATTGGTGACAGAACAGACAAATAGGGCAGTGGACCAGAACAGAACGCCCAGGAACAGACCCACGTAAATGCAGTCAGCTGATCTTTGACAAAAGAGCAAAGGCAATACCATGGAGCAGAGATAGTTTTTCAATCAATGATGCTGGAACAACTAAACATCCACATGCAAAAAAAAAAAAAACAAACAAAAACCCAAAAAACAAAAAACCATCAAATCCAAAACCAAACCAAACCAAGCCAATCTAGACACACACGCTGCACCTTTCACAAAGATTAACTCAAGATGTAATAGAGCTAAACGTAACACGCAGAAGTATAGAACTCCCAGAAGATAACATAGGAGAAAACCTAGACGACCTTGGGTGTGGTGATAACTTTAGAAATAACACCAAAGACGTCATTCACGAAAGAAATGCTCGACAGACCGAATTGCATTGAAATTAAAAACTTGTCTGTGAAGGATGATGTCAAGAGAAAAAGGAGATAAGCCACAGCTGGGAGAAAAATATTTGGAAAAGACACATCTAATAAAGGTCTGTTATCCAAAATATAAAAAGAACTCTTAAAACTCAGTAAGGAAAAAAAAGCCAAGCTGATCAAAAAATAGACTAAAGCCCTTAACAGACACGTCATCCAAGAAGAAATACAGACAGCAAGTAAGCATATGAAATGTTACCCTGCATCATATGTTATCAGGGAAATGCAAATTGAAACAACAAGGAGATACCACGGCACACCTATTAAAATGGCCAAAGTCCAGAACACTGACAACACCGAATGCTGGTGAGGACGTGGAGCACCAGGAACTTTCATTCATTGCTGGTGGGAGTGCAGAATGGTGCAGCCACTTTGGAAGACAGTTTGGCTGCTTCTTACAAAACTAAACATACATTTATTGTCATTTTTTCCAATGGTATTTTTTAAACTGAAATATAGTCAGTTTACAATACTGTGTCAATTTCTGCTGTACAGCATCATGTTTCAGTCATACCCACATTTACTTTTAACTGTCAGCCTTCACCAGTTGCTTTTTCCACAAGATGCTCTCCATGGTTGACACGTCTCTTTTCGCTTCTGTCTCTGAATCTGCGCAATGACGAAGGGGAGAGATGGTGAATGTGACATTTCCTTTAACCCTGTACTTCCCTCTCTCCCAGCTTTTGATGTGAAGAGAACAACTTCCTGGCTGGTAGGACATGAAATAGCATCTGATACTGGAGAGAAGTCATTGCTTCTGCTGTGACTCCTCTGTCACAGCTCTCTTCTCCTTCTGGGTACTGTCCTGCTCCTCATGCAGCTGCCCGGGCTGTTTGCATTTAATCGCATATCCTTTCGCAGGGTAATCTACAGGAACACCAGGGGACTGGTTTCTCTGATCCTGCCCTTCCCTGAGTTTTCAGTAATTTAATCTATCCAGCAGGTTCCTTGTCTGTTGCAGAATTTCTCGTCCTCGGCACTAATGACGTCGTTTGGACTGAGTAGTTATCTGTTGTGTGCTTGTATGTGGGGGGGGGGGTGTCCTGGTCATGGCAGGATGCTTTCCAGCATCCCTGGAGTCTGCCTGCTGGATGCCAATAGCAGTCCTGAGTGGTGACAACCCAAAGTACCCAACATTGCCAAAACCCTCTGGGGGATAAAATCACCCCAATTTGCAAACCACTGGCCTAGAGTAAAGCCACCAGTCCTGATGGGCTTGTTTGACTCATCTGTGGACCATGGTTCTACGTAGACCACCATTCCCTCTTCAGGGGAGCCTCTTAGAGCAAAGCCTGTTCCTAGCCCAGGTCAGTTTCATGACAGCAAAAGTGTGTGCCTTTTAAGGGGAAGTCCTACGTGTAGTCGGCAGATTGGCACCCAGTGAAGTCTCCTGTCCAATTTCGAAAAGCCTAATTAAACCAGCAGATTCAGCTGGAGGATTCACAGTTGTTGGTGATCACTCCCAACTCTGCTGCACTCACAGCCAAAAGGGTCCTGGACAAAGAACTCCTCATCCTGCCCGCAGGACCAAGTTCTGAAAGTCACGACGTGGCCTCTCTCCTCCCGGGCCCCGTTTCCCACAGTGTGATCCTCGCACGCTTCAGTACACTAGGTGATCCCAGGCGGTGTGATGTATAGACCTTGACATTTCATTAGAAACATATTCACCTTAATTACATGTGTTGTGTGTGTTGGGAGGGGGAGTGCACCACCCCTCATAGTGCGCCTTCTTTAGAATAAATGTGGGTATGTACACAAAGTGGGCTGACTTACTGAACGTAACAGGGAAGAGTATCAGAGTGGGTACATATGTATAGTTTCCTGTAGCTGCTGTAGCAAATTACCACAAACGTAGTGCCTGAACAAGCAAAGATTTACTATCTTGCAGTTTGGGAGATAAATAGTCCAAAATGGGTCATGTGGGCTAAAGTCAAGGTATTGGCAGAGCTGTGTTCTTCTGGGGGCCCCTGGCCTTGTCCAGCTCCTAGAGGCTGCCCACGTCCCTTGCCTTCTGGCCCCTTCCTCCATCGCTCCAGCCTCTCTGGCTTCACATCTCCTTTTTCTGACTTCAAACCTCTTGTCTCTTTCTTACAAGGACCTTTGTGATTACACTGGTTCTTCCTGGAAAATCTAGGATAATCTTCCAATCTCAAGATCCTCAGTTTAATCACATCCGCAAAGTTCCTTTTGCCACATAAAATGACATATTCACAAGTTCCTGAGATCAAGATGTCGGCACCTTTGTGGGGAGAAGCATTGTCACAACATATAGGGAAAAAGCTGTCAAGGTGATACATGACTGAGTAAGTGATGTTGAGGAAATCTTGTTTTAGTTATTTATTACTGTGTGGCAAATTACCCCAAAACTTAGTGGCTAAAATAACACACACTTAGCTCATGGCTTCTAGGGCTCCAGAATGGGTAGCAGCCTAGCTGGGTTCTCTGTCTTGGGGTCTCTCAAGGCTGCAGTCAAGGTGGCAGCCGGGGCCGCAGTCATCTCAAGGTTCCCCTGGGTCAGGACCTGCTTCCAAGTTCACTCATGGTTGAACTGAGGTCTTAGCTCTTCATTTAGCCTTGGGCTGGAGGCTCCCTCCTTACCAGGTGGGGCAGCGCACGGCTTCTGTATTCACAGAAGCGATGGAGTGAAAGAGCGAGAGAGTGTGAGCCAGAGGGAAGCCACCAGCCTATCGGGAGCAGGATATGGCTACACGAGGCGTGAATCCAGGAAGTAGGAGCACTGGGCGGGTGGGAGGGGAGTCGTTTCAGAATCTGAAACATTTGTCTTAGGTCCTCAGGCTTCTGCTACGTGACATGCAGTTCCGCCCTTTAGCAGAAAAGTGACTGACTACTCGATAGATCTGCTTTCTTCCAGGAATCTGGGCACCCCCACCCCCTCTGTTTCCAGTGTCCCCACTGTAAAAGCTGGCCCTCTTGCTTTCCCTTGGGGTCACCAGTCCTGTCCCTGTTTACCCCACTCTGTTTTCAAATGTCCTCTTCGTGTTCACACTAGATCCCTAAACTATTTTTTATGTAATTTTAATTATTTTAAAATTTAGAGAATTCAGTGTAAAAATACTGTATTTTTAAAATTTATGTAATGTTATACATTTAAGAAGCATCAGTACAAGAAGAAAGAAACCTATAAATATATTTGCTTAAATTAAGTTAAACCAGTATCTGAGCTCCTGCTCTTTAAAGTATTGGGAAATTCAGTTCCAGAAATTTTGAGGGCAGGAATAGAGCTTCTCCACTTCCAATTAATGAATCAAAATTTTAATTATCTGTGTCTTTCTCTCTTACTTTGTCTTTCTCTCCTTTAGCCTCCCAGACCCTCTTCCTCACAACTCTTTGGGTTTCATTCTGATAATCAAGGTCTTTTTTTTTTTAATGCATGTTTTACAACTGGCTAATTTATATTCTGATTTTTTTGTGGTGTGTAAAGTAGTCAGAGAAGCCTGGCTCTTTTATGAAACCAGATGGTGAAAAGGATTGGAGGGTGTTCCTTACAAAGTGTGAGGGTCAGTTAATTTCTCTCTCTGTGTGTATTATGATGCACTGGAGATAACCCTTATGAATTTCATTTGGTGACCTTTCGCAGCTGTCAGGCCTCAATAATTTTTACCTGTTTTGATATTCCCCCAAACTGCTGAGGACATTATAACACAAAAAGAGCTGGTGAATAGGCATAAATCCGTGGGATCTTGAGCAGTGGTGAATGTGGGCGGAGAGGGTACAGAAGGCAGGTCGTGTCCTCTGCCTGCTGGAGGGACTGCATTCTTGGGAGATAAAGCGGCATTTGAAAATAAAGTGTTTTTATCCCCTTTGCTTTCATTCATGTTTAATAATAACCAATTATCCAGAAAATCCAGAAAGCTTTATAAGACGAGCATATAATGTTTTCTATTTATCAAAGGGGAATATGGGTTTAAAAAAATAACTGGGAATCTCTGTCCTTGCTAGTGGTCTTTGAAGCCAATACTAGGCACGTTTAAGCTTCTTGTAAATTTCAGGATGGGGGTGGTGGGGGTGGGCGACCAAAATGGCAGAGCCACCCTACAGCCATCTGCGTGCTTCACTGTCTGCGCCCTACCCCTTCTTGTGAAGGAGTTCATGTTTCAAACTACTCAGTATTCCTTCATGTAAAAATAAGCGTAGAAATTAGTATGAGGAAGGCAACCAAAGCACTGCATTTGTATTGCACTCTAAATATTTCGCAGTTTTGTTTTATAATCTTGTAGAATGGCTCCGTAGATCATTTGATAAAAATGACTTTCCTGGCAAATTTCAGATCAAGATGGGAGAGTGTCTTCTTTCTAAAGTGATCATTTGTATCTAGATTATTCTACTGTGTTAAACAGCCCTAGTGAAAAAAAATGACATGACTATTTTATACTAATAAATGCTGTTTTTTTCTGAGCAAGACATTTAAAAAAAGGAAACTGAAAAGGCCTGCCCTGGAGTGGGAATATCATTTTCTTGAAATAGTGGCTTCTTGTTTTTATGCTTAACAGTTTATATATTACTCCCAGATCAGTGGCCAAGTTCCCCCTGATTAAATCATCTTGAATTTATTCCACATTCAGGCCAAAAGACCAAACAAAGCAACGACAACCAAAAACAAAAAAAAAAACCTCTAAATGTGAATCATTTTAGAAAACGGGAGTCAAGATCTGCTGCCTTAAGGGAACCCGTGCTCTGCACGGAAACTGAGGTACTCAGTTCTCCAGTCTTCAAATTGTCTTGCAGGGATTTTGCCGCGCGTGAATACGCCCCGTTGGAGGCGGTCAGTCACAGTCCTGGGGTAGGTGATGTTCTGCTGTCTAAGGACCAACGACTGTGTCTGTTCATTTCGGGGCATCTACTGAAGCCAGTGGGAAAGGACTGTGGGAACGGATGTTCGGGATGGAGTGTCCCGGCTTCTCTCTGACTTCTGCCTTACTTGCCCTCTTTTTCACTTTGTATTGTTTTCTATTTTAATTTTATTTTTTCTATTCTAACTTCTTTCTTTTCCCTCCCCACATCCTTCTTCAGCCTGTGAGCCCTCATTATCTTCTCACAAGGCTTGCAAACACAGTTCTCTGGGATGACCATTCTGATGGTGTTTGGAATTGTGCCCACGCTGTCCATCCATCGTGGAGACACACAAAAACAGGCATGATCTCCCGCCTGCAAGTTCCTGTCCATTCAAGGCCCCAGCTGCTCCTCTGCTTAAGCCTCAAGGGCGTGCACACAAACTTCCCTCCCCTACGAAACCTGGTCCTGCTTTAATGGAGAGTCACCTGGTCTTCAGCCTGCCCCCTTAGTTACAGAAGCTGAAGAGAGAATTTAACCTGAACTTAGATCACTTAATTCAGTTTTTCTGATATTGTTACTTCTCCTTTTGAGTCTCTGATCTTAGTTCCAGCTCTCCAATCTATTATCCTTTCATTTCTACATGAGTTTAGAAGTAAACATGATGACATCTTTCTCAAATACAATTTAATTCCATCTATTGAGTTTCTTACTCATTTACAAATTAATTTATCCATGTCACATTTCATTCTTAACTTTGACATTTCATTTCCAACTTAGGTGTAGCTGCATCTGTCGTGAGTTACCTATTATTTCTGCTTCCAAGTCATCTCTAAAATACTTGTCATCCTCCACCATTTGATTATTTTATTTTTAATTAAATTTGTTCATGTTAAATAAAAGGAGTCAGTATGAATGAGTCTACAGTGAGTAAGTAAAATCATGTTTTAAAACTCATTTAAACCCACTGGACTTCAGATGTTGCAGTAATTTTGCTATTTGTATTTATAATTATTTGTACACCACACTCCTCTGTTCCTGAGGAAAGAGACCATAGTTTTTGTCTTTGCATCTTCTGTATTTAGCATTCAACAGGCATTTTATTAAATGGATAGCTAGAAGTAGTATCTAAAATGAACATGAGAACATTCTTACACAGGAATCATTAACAGCCCTGAATCTAAGAAGATGTTTATTCTGTGCTTACTATGTGTCAGATACATTTTCAAGTACTTTGCGTGAATTAATTTATTTATCCGCCAACAGACTCATGAGGTAGAGCTGTAATTATCCCCGTGTACTAAAGGGTAAGTCACAGCTAATAAGTGGCAGAGCCAGGATTAACTGGATCTTAACTGCTGTGCTCTATTCTTTCTAAATAAAACGGGAAATGGTTGTTTCCATTTTCTGGTAGCAGACTCTGACCAGGGGTGTCACATGCCCAACGAGAAATTCACTTGGGGTATTTATGTGCAGACTCAGGTTTCTGACATTCTAACCCTCTCCAAACTTCAGAAGCATCTTAAGTTTTTCTCTTTTCTGAAGGAGAGGGGAAGATTGGATGGGGGTGGGGCGGGTTGGACAGGGTGAGAGGGAGGAAGATTGAGAGTAAAAGAGAGAATATTCGTTTGTGTCTCTAATACCAGCAATCCAGGTGCCGCCACTTACCATGGATATATAGTCCATCATCATGAGGTTCTTTCTGTTACATGTGTTTGAGCAGAGTAGCAGCTTCATTGGATTTGTATTTTAAAACGGATCCCTCTGCCTCCCTTTGTGTGTGGGCTTTTCAAAAATAGGGTGGATAAAGATTAATTTAAATTTTTGTTTAAACTGAAAAGATGGATTGTGTTCAATGAAGGGATACTAGATAAGTATTTGTTGAATTTCATTGCCTGAAACACACACACACAACAAAAGTTGAGGATGGTTCCAGCCACATAAGTGTGCTAGTCTTATGCACCTCGGTGTGGAAACAAACACAGAAACTGGAGGACTCTTAATCAGGAACCCCTCTCATCATTTGTGATGCTTTCAAGATGTGTCAAAATGTTTTCCTTATCAATTTTTTTTCTGAAATGATGAATGCATTTTTTTCCTTATAAAAAGTCACGTTAAAAACTAGTAGAGGTTTTAAACATTTGTGCAGTAGAAAAGAATAGCCCGGGTCCTCAGGCACAAACGATTTTCAATTCTATACAGAGAAGTCTTTTCACATCCTGACACTCAGAAAATGAATGATTCCAAAGAGCACACGGAATTGTGCTGCAGGCTTGCCTGAAACTAACTCCTTGGAACTTGTAACGAACCCAAACATTTTTATCAGCCCCATAACAATGCACAAGTCAATAATAAAGGGGTGATTCAGGAGCCAATCCAAATGACAGTGGCCTTAAAAACAAACAGCCCAATCAAAGTGACACTGATGCTGCTTTGAAACAAATACCACCTCTGTCACTGCTTAACTGCATCCAACCGCCACATTCTCTCTGGCTGTCACCTTAGAAAACCTCTAAGGAAGAAGAGAAGAGCACCTCAACAGATTTCACCTCCACTGCAGCCGTAACTTCAAGTTGCCTTGAACTTCAAGTCAGTCTCTGCGTGCAATTTTGTAGATGCTTGGTTGTTCTAAACTGAAAGAGGGTTTTTCATTTCGCCGCCATATCACCCTGACTCTCTATGTTTGTAAATTGAAAGGGTGGGGCGTAGTGTGTAAAACAAAAGGAATACCTAGTTTACCTATCTACTGCAACTATAGTCTCCTCTAGTTTTGACCCCCAAGTTCAAGGAGAACACTTCGGAATGCTTTTCCTCTCTTCAGTAAAGGGCTATTGCAAATGCCTGGGTGGTAATGTCAAACCTGGGTCAGAGTCATCGCAGTGACTAAACTGGTTTACTAATAAAAAGAAAATTATATAAAAGTATATGATTAAAAATGAAAAGAAATATATTGTTATATATATGCACACATTTTTGTAGGGGTGGGGAGATAACTGACATCTTGCATAAATTAAGACTCCATGGTCTTAGCCATGAAGCTCTTTTAGTATCTCCCAGGTGTTTTTTAATACTTGTAAAGGAAATCATTAATCCATTCCTAAATCATAACGGTGAAATATCTGCGATAATTTAGGAATGTTAATGTCAGTCTGGCAGACTATGTCCCTTCCTCTCTCTCACCCCGAGATTCTTTCATTCGCTCCTCGAGCATCCATGTCTTTCTCTCATCACTGAGTTCAGATAGTATTTTAATTACTGGGGATAGGAAATGTCTAAAAGATGTCCTCTGCTGTATAGTTAAGCTTTAAGAGGCAGGCTAGACATGCATATCTGGCTATAGAACCAGGCAAAATATATTCTTAAAAGCATGTAAGCAGCAATGTTCATTGTTGAAGAAAAGGAAACTAATGGCAATTACCTTCCTGGTCGTGGGAAACCCCAACAATAGGACAACTTTACGTAATTTTCTTTGCCAGAATAGAAACAGCCCCGGCATCGGACTCCATTAGTAATAGTGACCCACAGGAAGGATATTCAATTTCCCTCACTGTGGATTCTTTGTCTCTTTTTTTTTTTTTAAATCAGCCTAACCTGAGTCAAATAACTGCTTGACATTTGAAGCCTGAATCTTCTAAATCCTTTTAAACCCACAGTCACAATGGAAACACACAGCCACAGGCATTTCACAAATAAACAAAACATGATTATCAAAGGGCCTAGTGGTGACCACGTGACACAAGGAGAAATGCGAACAGCACGTTGGATGTGGGTGGTCTTGTGGCTCCCGGACTAGGAGGACACCATGAGGATGCTCTCTCCAGCATTCACTCCGTGCATCTGTTATGAAGATGGATTTTGTTGTCAGAGAACGTGTTATAAGTCTCTTCCGGAAACTTATTTACTTTATTTCAGTATGAGGAAGAAGAGGAAATGTTAAGCATTGACTTAAGAGTCAAGTCTCATATATTTCAAGACTATATATACAATCGTTACAGATGTGGACACCTGCCTCTGCTCAGTTTTCATTGTTCCTTGCTATCTTCTGTCTCTCCTTTTACCGAACAATATAGTCAGCCCTTAAGCAACTGCTTAAATAAGACTTGACTTTAGACTGTTCTTAAAAGAAAAATCCTCACTATGTCTAGAGTCAGAACCGCATGATAATGTGGATTTCCACCCCCAAAGGCAGTAAAGAGCCTCAGGGTGTGTAACAAGCAAGCTACCCTTTAACATTCATGGCAATCACAGAGGTGAAGTGGATGGTGTGGGGTAAGTCCTCTCTGACTGCAGCTCCTCTCTAATTACATTCTCCCGGACGCCGAGCCATCCTTCCCATGGCACACCACCGAAATACGGAGAGGTCCATGTTTCAAACCAACAATTTAATTACACTGAAAGCTTGTCTGATGATAAGATCTACTGCCAATTCAAAAGACCATTCTACTTTTTCAATGATGTGTTTATTTTGGAAAATAAATAAACTTAATAGTGACTTTTGGAACAGAGGATTAGGGGAAGGTGAAGATGGAGGAACTGCAAAATGGAAAACGTTTAGGAGGCCTAAATTCCTCAATTAAATAGACAAATGCTCTTCAGAGACAGTAAATATTATATGCAAGGATTGTTTGGAATGCTTGTAAATCCAGCGTAATCTGCTTGAAGCCACCCCCACCTCAAGCCACCTAATGCAAAACTAAAATCCAAGCATCATGTGACTTGTAAAATGCAGTTTCATGACCATGCAAGCAAATATAATTTAGAGTTAGCCCAGAGAAGGGGGAACAGGAAACAACTGTAAGGTAAGGAAGGACAGGTCAAATGAAGGAAGAGCCAGAGTTCAGAGCACCTCCGTGGTTTTAACTGCCACTGTGGCCGGTTTTCTTTGGTGTGAATGCTGCGTCAGTGGAAAGGACTGGCTTTCAAACGTTGGTGTTAGTGCTCAGTGACGTGCAGTTAATTAAGTACTTCCTTCTCGTAGACCTTATGCTATTTGCGCTCACACAAACAAAGGTTGTAGTGTTATTTTCCTGCTTAAAAGATGAGGAAAGGGGCTTTGGTGGTATTAATAAGTAACCCAAGCATGTTATTAGTGATGAATAAAGACAAAAATCAAACCCACATCTCTTCTTCCAGCTCCATACTCAGTCTCAGCACTGAGAGCACCGGGCATCTGCTGTGTTAGTGAAGGGGCTTTGCCAGTACACCTCCTTGGGATGGGTCAAGATGTCTGCCTCATTTTAAATTCTTTTAAAGTCTACTTACCAACCTCCTTAAACAAGATTTGGGGAAGGGCAGGAGATAATTTTACATTCATCCATTCTTAGGGAAGAAACTTCACTATGTCTTGAGCCAACAGGACCCAAAGAGACAATTTTCCCCCTCAAAATGGAATATACTAAATGGAGCTGTAGTAAGATCCTAGTCGTAGTATTAATGTGATTGTGAAAAACTGCAATAATTGTTTAGCAGTAAATAGAATGTCTTTCGTGTGCCCCAAGAACATTTAGAGGTATTTGTGATTCCTTGGCTGCTTGGTATTCATTGCCACCATCCGCTCACCACTTTTTGGTGGGATAACTTACAGTGCAACTTCCTTTTGGAGAATTATCGGTGAAATTAGAAATAAAGATGTCTTGTTCTTCCCTACCCAGTAGAGAGCACATGACCCCAGCCTGCGCTCTTAAGACTCTTGATCTGAGCATCTTGAGTCTTGAATGGAATGGAATCTAACAAGGATGGAGTAAACAAACAATGGGGTTAATTCCACCCAGAAGCCCATGACCGGATGTGATGACTGATTGACATCTGCTACCTGGGCATCATTTGTTGCAGCATTTGTACCCCTTTCAAGCTAGGTCTTTGAGCTCTTTAATGAGTCTGATTATGTCCCTACCTAAAGTTCACAGTCTTTCCCTTTTTTGATAAATCCAGTCAGTTACAACGTGTCAGTTTCCACTGTACAGAACAATGTCCCAGCCATGCATAAATGTACATATATTAGTTTTCATATTTTTTTATTAAAGGTTATTACATGGTATGAATAGTTTTCTGTGCTGTACATAAGAAACTTGGTTTTTTAAAATCTATTTTTATATATAGTGGCTAACATTTGCAAATTTCAAACTCCCAAATTTATCCCTTCCCATCCCCTTTCTCCAGTAACCATAAGATTGTTTATTAGTCTGTGAGTCTGTTTCTGTTTTGTAGATGAGTTCATAGTGTCCTTTTTTTTTTTTCAGATTCCACATATGAGGGATATCATATGGTATTTTTCTTTCTCTTTCTGGCTTACTTTCACTTAGAATGACAATCTCCAGGTCCATCCATGTTGCTGCAAATGGCATTATTTTATTATTTTTTACGGCTTAATAGTATTCCATTGTATAAATATACCACAACTTCTTGATCTAGTCATCCGTCGATGGACATTTAGGTTGCTTCCAAGTCTTGGCTATTGTATATAGTGCTGCTATGAACATTGGGGTGCATGTATCTTTTCAAATTAGAGTTCCCTCCAGATATATGCCCAGGAGTTGGATTGCTGGATCATATAGTAAGTCTATTTATAGTCTTTTGAGGAATCTCCATACTGTATTCCATAATGGCTGTACCAAATTACATTCCCACCAACAGTGCAGGAGGGCTCCCTTTTCTCCACAGCCTCTCCAGCACTTATCATACATGGACTTTTGAATGATGGCCATTCCGACTGGTGTGAGTGATATCTCATTATAGTTTTGATGTGCATTTCTCTGATAATTAGTGATATTGAGCATTTTTTCATGTGCCTATTGCCCATTTGTATGTTTTCATAAGAGAATTGCTTGTTTAGGTCTTCTGCCCATGTTTGGATTGGGTTGTTTTGTTGTTGTTATTGAGTTGTATGAGCTATTTATATATTCTGGAAATTAAGCCGTTGTCAGTTGCATCATTTGCAAATATTTTCTCCCATTCCTTAGGTTGTCGTTTTGTTTTGCTTATGGTTTCCTTTGCTGTGCAAAAGCTTGTAAGTTTAATTCTGTCCCATTTGTTAATTTTTGCTTTTATTTCTATTGCCTGGGTAGACTGCCCTAGAAGAATGTTGCTAAGATTTATGTCAGAGAATGTTTTGCCTATGTTTTCTTCTAGGAAGTTTATAGTATCTTGTCTTAGATTTAAGTGTGTAAGCCATTTTGGATGTATTTTTGTGTATGGTGTGAGGGAGTATTCTAACTTCACTGATTGACATGCAGCTGTTCAGTCTTCCCAGCACCACTTGTCTTTTCGCCATTGTATATTCTTGCCTCCTTTGTTGAAGATTAATTGACCATAAGTCTGTGGGCTTATTTCTGGGCTCCGTATTCTGTTCCATTGATCCATATGTCTGTTTTTATGCCAGTACCATGCTCTTTTGGTTACTGTAGCTCTGTAGTACTGTCTGAAGTCTGGGAGGGTTATTCCTCTAGCTTTATTCTTTTTCTTCAGCATTGCGTTGGCAGTTCTGGGTCTTTTGTGATTCCATATACATTTTAGGATTATTTGCTCTAGTTCTGTGAAAAATGTCCTGGGTAATTTGATAGGGATTGCATTAAAGCTGTAGATTGCCTTGGGCAGTGTGGCCAAGGATCACATTCTTATGATGGAGACAGTGACAGGCATTTTAGCTTACACGGCACCACTTCCAAGAAGCCATCCTTGACTGTCCCTTTGAAGTAGGAGCCCTACCCCAGTCACTCCCTATTATAATACTGAGTTTTAATATCCTTCCCAGCAGTTCTTATTGTCTGACCATATCTTGTTCACTGGGTATCTTCATAACATATTTGAGCAGTTTGTCCTCATAGAGTTTTCTGCCAGCCACAGCAGCACAAGACATGGAAAATGTTTTCCATATGTCTGGGAGCAGGAAAAAAACTTGGCTTAAGGATATCCAGAGGGTGTGAAGAGGCCTCATAGTCAGGAAGAAGAGGGTGCAGCTGGTTCCATGGACCAGCATGTAAAAGCCAGACAGAAACAAGGGTGTCTATAGACTCCAAGGTGAAAAGGAGAAAATGGAAAACTCCAGATTGTAGCCCCACTCTCCAGCTGCTGCTCAACACTAGGTGCGTTCTCCTGCAGAAATAAAACACAGTCTGAGAAAAGATGTTTTGTACGCTTGAGTTTGTAGACTGAGACTTACGCCTAATAAAGATGATTGTGGATTCCTCAGAAAATACAGACATGCAAAATGTAAAATGAGTCTCTTCTAACCCTAACCTCCAGAGATAACCACCAGCATCTCGTCTTATAATTATGTCAGCAGTGAGAGAGAAGGCGTACATACATGCCTAGTTAGAGATGGACAGAGACCTCTAGACAGAGCTACCGGCATCTTTGAATAAACAAATAGCATAATACCATATGTGCTATTCAGAATCAACTTTTAGACATGAGGAAGCAGCTTTTTTGAATTTGAGAAAATGAAATATGTTCATCATTGATAGGCTGACAGCTGACAATGCCAATTAGGAGTAAATGTGTATTTTCTTTTTCCATATAAAAATGAGCTGTGGGACTTCAGATCCAAATTGCTCACCGTAATCAAGAGGCCAGCAGGGTAAGATGAACTGTTTCTGCGAGAGTGGGTTCCTTGACAAGAAGGGTGAACTCCCACTGGCAAACTCATGAAAAATCAAAGACACTTAGTGCATGACTTTGGAAATGGAAATTGTGTACGAGAAGTTTATTCTCTGATTAACTACAGTTAGAGCGCTCTAACCCAGAATAGTCATCAAAACCCCCAAATTAATTTTCCTCTGAGACCTTTGGGTATGAAGAGGCAGAAAAAATGCTTTTTTATTATTATTATTATTATTATTATTATTATTATTATTATTATTTTCCTCTCAAAAACTGTCTTCTGAAATAATCTAAATCTCTGTGAAATACGCACAGACTCTTCTTTCAGTGGTGAAGCACCAGGTATTTAAAAGTTTTCCCAGTCCTTTCAGAGAGGTTGTGACCGCCAGATACATTTCTGAGGGTATCAGAGTTAATAATGTAATTATCCCAGTGTTTATTTGGCCAGATTTTTTAGGTTATCATTCATGGGTTTATTTATTTTTTTTTTTCCATAACCAAATGTAATTGACTGAATCCTTTCAGGGTTGAGAGGAAAAAAAAGTCACCGTGTGTACTTTCTTGAATAAGCATTGTGTTTCAGGTTTAGGGCTGTCGCCTCTATCCTGGGTGTAACTAACTGGCTTGAGTGTTTACATAAACCAACGTGTAGCAAGTGTGTGTGCGCGTCCTAGTCCGTTCCAGCTGCTGTAACAAGCTCGCACAGACTGGGTGGCTTGTAAACAGCAGAAATTTCCCATGGTTCTGGGGGCTGGGAAGTCCTAGATCAAGGAATTGGCAGGTTCATTGTCTGGTGAGAGCCCACTTCCTAGATGACTGTCTCTCTGCTGAAACCTCACATGGTGGAAAAGGAAGGGAGATTTCTTGGACTGCTTTTATAAAGGCATTAATTCATTCACTCTGCCTCTGCCTCCCAAAGGCCCCAACTCCTAACACCACCTCCTTGGAAGTTAGGTTTCAAAGTACAAAATTTGAAGGGACACAGACGTTCAGGTCCTGGTCATGTGTGCACATATATACACAGAAATAAATGTCCTATTTTTGTTAAGCTAGATATTTATAGGGATGCAAAATGGTGACAAATACTCAAATGACATTCTCCATTTCTCCTGTCTAGGTATGATGATAAAATTAATGTTAATTTATGCTGTTACAGTTAGCCAAGTGTCGAAGGCTTTAGTGACTATCAGACGCAGCCTATAATACGTGAATATCAAAGCAAGAATGAGGAAGTAGAGTGTGTACATGCCCCATCTTTACACTGGGGAGGAAAACAGATGTGATGCATTTTCTCTTTTTCCTACGTAACCTAAAGCATCAGCACAGATCAACCAAGAGATGCCAAAGGGGAAGGGAGTGATGGTTGAACTCACAATTCATCTCAGGTCCTGGGGGATGAGACCACAGTGCAATAGAAGACGCACTGCTGACCTAATCTCAGATTCTGCTGGAAGAAGTAAAAGTCTGACTTCCAAGGCAATCAACAGACAGAACTGAGCCTCCCTTCGGAGCAGGGATGCAAGGCTAATTATGGAAGGAGGCATTTTTCCAACAACCAAGGGAGGGAACTGGTGGCAGGAACAGGCTGGGTGGACTCAACAAGTGTCAGCTTGGTTTTCCAGAAGCCTAGCATTTTGGATGAAGTGATTGAGCTTAATGCTCTTACAAAGAACTTACTCTTTGAGAGTTTCCATCAGATGTTAGGGGAAAAAAGATTCCTACTCCAGTCCATCTGGAAGCATATCTCGAGTGAGCTACAGGGAATCCAGCCTGGCGGTACACACAATGGTACAGCCAAAGATTCATAAAAAATGGTCAGTCGTGAGGACCTTGATTCCATTTTCTGAGGTCTGACTGCTGGCAGATTTTAAGCCTCGGCCCTCTCTCTTCCCCTTCCGTCCACATCTGTACAAGCTAAGAAGATAGCCTGCTGTTGTCTCCTTTGGCACCAACGGGGCATTCAGACCACGGCAGCCCCTGCCCGGGAGGGAGCGTTCACGCTGGCGGCATCCTTACCCGTAATGCAGACCCAGGGCGGCCTCTTTCCTTTGCTCGCTCTCAAGCCGCTTCTGACCTGCCTGAGAGCCCTGCCCTGCTCTCCCAGAGACCTCAGCTGCACAAGTAATAAACCTTTGCACACCGTCTTTTGGTGTGTGTGGCATCTGCCCCAACACCCGAACCAAACTTTGCGTGGGGTCCACCCTGATTTCTGCAAGATGATCGTGACATGGATGCCATCGTTGGCTAAAGCAAGTTAGAAAGAGCTAAAAGGTAAAATATGTCCGAAATGACCTTATTTCATTAATTTGAGGTTCGAATACAGGCAAACTAATGTATGGGGTAAGAAAGCAGGGTAAA